>NC_045609.1:21117833-21753190 GCF_009762305.2 Zalophus californianus
TCCCCTCCCCTCCAGAACACTCAGTTTATTTCTCAGAGTCCATAGTCTTTCATGGTTCATCTCCCCTTCTGATTCCCCCCCTTCATTTTTCCCTTCCTCTTATCTTCTTTTTTCTTTTTTCTAATGTATAATGTATTATTTGTTTCAGAGGTATAGATCTGTGATTCAACAGTCTTACACAATTCACAGCGCTCACCATAGCACCTACCCTCCCCAATGTCTATCACCCAGACACCCCAACCCTCCCACCCTCCACCACTCGAGCACCCATCAGTTTGTTTCCTGAGATTAAGAATTCCTCATATCAGTGAGATCATATGATACATGTCTTTCTCTGATTGACTTATTTAGCTTAGCATAATACCTTCTACCTCCATCCACGTCATTGCAAATGGCAAGATTTCATTGTTTTTTTGATGGCTGCATAATATTCCATTGTATATATATATATATATATATATACCACTCTTCTTTATCCATTCATCTATTGATGGATATCGTGGCTCTTTCCATAGTTTGGCTACTGTGGACATTGCTGCTATAAACATTGGGGTGCACATACCCCTTCTGATCACTACATTTGTATCTTTGGGGTAAATACCCAGTAGTGCAATGGCTGGATCATATCATAGCTCTATTTTCAACTTTTTGAGGAACCTCCATACTGTTTTCCAGAGTGGCTGCACCAGCTTGCATTCCACCAACAGTGTAGGAGGGTTCCTCTTTCTCCACATCCTCACCAATATCTATCCTTTCCTGACTTGTTAATTTTAACCATTCTGACTGGTGTGAGGTGGTATCGCATTGAGGTTTTGATTTGGATTTCCCTGATGCCGAGCGATGTTGAGCACTTTTTCATGTGTCTGTTGGCCATTTGGATGTCTTCTTTGGAAAAATGTCTGTTCATGTCTTCTCCATTTCTTGATTGGATTATTTGTTCTTTGGGTGTTGAGTTTGATAAGTTCTTTATAGATTTTGGATACTAGCCCTTTATCTGATATGTCATTTGCAAATATCTTCTCCCATTCTGTCGGTTGTCTTTTGGTTTTGTGGACTGTTTCTTTTGCTGTGCAAGAGCTTTTTATCTTGACGAAGTCCTAATAGTTCATTTTTGCCCCTGCTTCCCTTGCCTTTGGCGATTTTTCTGGGAAGAAGTTGCTGCTGCTGAGGTCGAAGAGGTTGCTGCCTGTGTTCTCCTTTAGGATTTTGATGGACTCCTGTCTCACATTTAGGTCTTTCAACCATTTGGAGTCTATTTTTGTGTGTGGTGTAAGGAAATGGTCTAGTTTCATTCTTCTGCATGTGGCTGTCCAATTTTCCCAACACCATTTGTTGAAGAGACTGTCTTTTCCATTGGACATTCTTTCCTGCTTTGTCGAAGATTAGTTGACCATAGAGTTGAGGGTCCATTTCTGGGCTCTCTATTCTGTTCCATTGATCTATGTGTCTGTTTTTGTGCCAGTACCATACTGTCTTGATGATGACAACTTTGTAATAGAGCTGGAAGTCCGGAATTGTGATGCCTCCAACTTTGCTTTTCTTTTTCAAAATTCCTCTGGCTATTTGGGGTCTTTTCTGGTTCCACACAAATTTTAGGATTATTTGTTCCATTTCTTTGAAAAAAGTGGATGGTATTTTGATAGGGATTGCATTGAATGTGTAGATTGCTCTAGGTAGCATTGACATCTTCATGATATTTGTTCTTCCAATCCTTGAGCATGGAAAGTTTTCCCATTTCTTTATGTCTTCCTCAATTTCTTTCATGAGTATTTTATAGTTTTCTGAGTACACATTCTTTGCCTCTTTGATTAGATTTATTCCTAGGTATCTTATGGTTTTGGGTGCAATTGTAAATGGGATCAACTCCTTAATTTCTCTTTCTTCTGTCTTGTTGGTGTATAGGAATGCCACTGATTTCTGTGCATTGATTTTATATCCTGACACTTTACTGAATTCCTGTATGAGTTCTAGCAGTTTTGGGGTGGAGTCTTTTGGGTATTCCACATAAAGTACCATACCATCTGCAAAGAGTGAGAGTTTGACTTCTTTGCCGATTTGGATGCCTTTGATTTCTTTTTGTTGTCTGATTGCTGTGGCTAGGACTTCTAATACTATTTTGAATGGCAGTGGTGATAGTGGACATCCCTGCCGTGTTCCTGACCTTAGGGGGAAAGCTCTCAGTTTTTCTCCACTGTGAATGATATTCGCTGTGGGTTTTTCATAGATGGCTTTTATGATATTGAGGTATGTACCCTCTATCCCTATACTCTGAAGGGTTTTGATCAAGAAAGGATGCTGTACTTTGTCAAATGCTTTTTCTGCATCTATAGAGAGGATCATATGGTTTTTGTTCTTTCTTTTATTAATGTATTGTATCACATTGATTGATTTGCAGATGTTGAACCAACTATGCAGCCCAGAAATAAAACACACTTGGTCGTGGTGAATAATCCTTTTAATGTACTGTTGGATCGTATTGGCTAGTATTTTGGTGAGAATTTTTGCATCTATGTTCATCAGGGATGTTGGTCTGTAGTTCTCCTTTTTGATGGGGTCTTTGTCTGATTTGGGGATCAAGGTAATGGTGGCCTCACAAAACGAGTTTGGAAGGTTTCCTTCCATTTCTATTTTTTTTAACAGTTTCAGAAGAATAGGTATTAATTCTTCTTTAAATGTTTGGTAGAATTCCCCTGGGAAGCCATCTAGCCCTGGGCTTTTGTTTGTTGGGAGATTTTTGATGACTGCTTCATTTTCCTTAGTGGTTATAGGTCTGTTCAGGTTTTCTATTTCTTCCTGGTTCAGTTTTGGTAGTTGATACATCTCTAGGAATGCATCCATTTCTTCCAGGTTATCTAATTTGCTGGCATAGAGTTGCTCATAATATGTTCTTATAATTGTTTGTATTTCTTTGGTGTTGGTTGTGATCTCTCCTCTTTCATTCATGACTTTCTTGATTTGGGTCATTTCTCTTTTCTTTTGGATAAGTCTGGCCAGGGGTTTATCAATCTTGTTAATTCTTTCAAAGAACCAGCTCCTAGTTTCGTGGATCTGTTCTACTGTTCTTTTGGTTTCTATTTCATTGATTTCTGCTCTTATCTTTATTTTTTCTCTTCTCCTGCTGGGTTTAGGCTTTATTTGCTGTTCTTTCTCCAGCTGCTTTAGATGTAGGTTTAGGTTGTGTATCTGAGACCTTTCTTATTTCTTGAGAAAGGCTTGTATTGCTATATACTTTCCTCTTAGGACTGTCTTTGCTGCATCCCAAAGATTTTGAACAGTTGTGTTTTCATTTTCATTGGTTTCCAGGAATTTTTTAGATTTTCTTTAATTTCCTGGTTGACCCATTCATTCTTTAGTAGGGTGCTCTTTAGCCTCCATGTAATTGATTTCTTTCCAACTTTCCTCATGTGATTGAGTTCTAGGTTCAAAGCATTGTGGTCTGAAAAGATGCAGGGAAGGATCCCAGTCTATTTGTACTGGTTGAGACCTGACTTGTGACCTAGGATGTGATCTATTCTGGAGAATGTTCCATGGGCACTAGAGAAGAATGTGTATTCTGTTGCTTTGGGATAGAATGTTCTCAATATATCTGTGAAGTCCATTTGGTCCAGTGTGTCATTTAAAGTCTTTATTTCCTTGTTGGTCTTTTGCTTAGATGATCTGTCCCTTTCAGTGATGGTGGTGTTAAAGTCCCCTTCTATTACTGTATTATCGATGTGTATCTTTGATTTTGTTACTAATCGGCTTATATAATTGGCTGTTTCCATGTTCGGGGCATAGATATTTGCAATTGTTAGATCTTCTTTTTGTATAGACCCTTTAAGTAGCATATAGCGTCCTTCCTCATCTCTTATTATAGTCTTTGGTTTAAAATCTAATTTGTCTGATATAAGGATTGCCACCCCAGCTTTCTTTTGATGTCCATTAGCATGGTAAATGGTTTTCCAGCCCCTCTCTTTCAATCTGGAGGTGTCTTTGGGTCTAAAATGAGTCTCTTGCAGACAGCATCTCAATTTGGGTCTTTTTTTTTCCTTCCAATCTGATAGCCTGTGTCTTTTGATTGGGGCATTTAGCCCATTTACATTCTGGGTAACTACTGAAAGATATGAATTTAGTGTCATTGTATTGCTTGTAAGGTGACTGTTACTGTATATTGTCTGTGTTCCTTTCTGGTCTATGTTACTTTTAGGCTCTTTCTTCGATTAGAGGACCCCTTTCAATATTTCTTGTAGGGCTGGGTTCATGTTTGCAAATTACTTTAGTTTTTGTTTGTCCTGGAAGCTTTTTATCTCTCCTTCTATTTTCAATGACAGCCCAGCTGGATATAGTATTCTTGGCTGCATATTTTTCTTGTTTAGTGCTTTGAATAGATCATGCCAGTCCTTTCTGGCCTGCCAAGTCTCTGTGGATAGGTCTGTTACCAATCTAATGTTTCTACCATTGTAGGTTATGTATCTCTTCTCCTGAGCTGTTTTCAGGATTGTCTCTTTGTCTCTGAGACTCGTAAGTTTTACTATTAGATGTCAGGGTGTTGACCTATTTTTATTGAATTTGAGGGGGGTTCTCTGTGCCTCCTGGATTTTGATGACTGTTTCCTTCCCCAAATTAGGGAAGTTCTCTGCTATAATTTGATCCAATATACCTTCTGCCACTCTCTCTCTTTCTTCTTCTTCTGGGATCCCAATTATTTAATATTGTTTCATCTTATGGTATCGCTTATCTCTTGAATTCTGCCCTCATGGTCCAGTAGTTGTTTATCTCTCTTTTTCTCAGCTTCTTTATTTTCCATCATTTGGTCTTCTATATCACTGATTCTCTCTTCTGCCTCATTTATCCTAGCAGTTAGAGCCTCCATTTTTTATTGCACCTCATTAATGGCCTTTTTGATTTTGACTTGATTAGATTTTAGTTCTTTTATTTCTGCAGAAAGGGTTTCTCTAATATCTTCCATGCTTTTTTCAAGCCCAGCTAGTATCTTTAAAATTGTCATACTGAACTCTAGTTCCAACATCTTACTAATGTCCCTATTGATTAGGTCCCTGGTAGTTGGTACTGCCTCTTGTTCTTTTATTTTGAGGTGACTTTTTCCATCTGGTCATTTTGTCCAGAGGAGAATAGATGAATGAGAGAACAAAATGCTAACAGGGTAACAACGACCCCAGAAAAATATACACTAAACAAATCAGAAGAGACCTGAAACCGGGGGAAAAGAAAGGGAAAAAACAAAAGAAAAAGAAAAAGATAAAAAACAAACAAACAAAAACAAAAACAGAATATGATCAAATATGATCAGGCTGGTGCATAGATCAGTGCCACACACTAGATTTTGGGCATATCTGTTTGAAGATAGTGCCTCTCAAAATTTTAAAGAAAGAAAAGCTTACCCAAAAGTAAGGGTAAATATGATGAGGGATGGAATATGATTGTAAAGATGAAAATTATAAAAGATTTTATAAAAGGAATTGATAAGAACTTGGTTGCAAAAAGAAACAAGAGGATTTAAAAAAAGGAGGGAGAGAATGTGATCAGGGAGGAGGCTAGAACAAAGCCATTCACTAGAGATTTAGGGTATATTTTGGTCTGTTAGAAGAAACTGTATCCCAAAATTTTAAAGAGAGAACAACTTACATATATATACCAAAAATAAGGTTAACTACAGTGAAGGGATAGAATATGATTCTAAAATGAAAAATAAAAGATTTTTTTAAAAAAAAGGGTTTGAGAAGATGTTGGTTGAAAAAGCGAAAAAGAAAAATTCAAAAAATAGAAAAAGGAAAAAAGATTTAAAAAATTAACTTTGAAAGACTAAAGAATCATGGGGAAAAAGCCATGAATTCTATGTGCTGTATTCCCCTGGGTGCTGGCCTGCCGTTCTCGCTGATCGGTAAATTTGGTCTTGGGTGGCTATTCTTGCTGATCTTCTGGGGGAGGGGCCTGTTGCCATGGTTCTCAAATGCCTTTGCCCAGATGGAATTGCCCCGCCCTTGCCTGGTCAGGGCTAAGTAATCTGCTCGGGTTTGCTCTCGGGAGCTGTTGTTCCCTGCAAGCTTTCCGTCCAGCTTTGGAGGATGACAGTGAAAATGGTGGCCTCCCAATCTCCACCCGAGAGGAGCCAAGAACTCGGGGCCCCACTCCTCAAGGAGCCCCCAGAGAAAAGCAGTCAATCACTCCTGTCTCCCCAGTCTCCATCTGCGCTCAGTGCGCACCTGGCCTGTGACTGAGCATTTCTATCTCTGGCACCTGACTCCGTGTGGAGTCTCCAAACCCAGCAGATCACTGCGGTGTGCTCCTGTGCCGCTCCTCCCAGGGGAGGAAGGGGAGTCTCCCCGGATCTACCGCTTGTTGGGTCCCTGCTGGAGGAGCAGTGGTCCGACTGTGCTGCGGATCACAGTTTATGGCAACCCTCAGCTGAGAGCCCACTTCTCGGCTCCGTCTCTGCAGACAGCTTCCCCGCTCCAATACCTGGGAGCTCTGCTGCACTCAGGCACCCCTGTTCTCCCTGTGACCCCAAGGGTCCTGAGACCACACTGTCCCAGCGAGGGCTCCACCCCCTGCTTAGCCACTGGAGGGACGTCCCTCAGCAGAGCCGACTTCTAAAAGTTCCGATATTGTGCTCCTGGGCTCTATCACTTGCCGGTAGCGGCTAACAGAGGCTCCCACCCTCTGCGGTCTATCTTCCCAAATATCGCCTCGGATTCACTTCTCTGCATGTCCTACCTTCCAGAAAGTGGTCGCTTTTCTATTCAGAGAGTTGTTGCTATTCTTTTCTTCGATCTCCTGTTGAGCTCGTAGGTGTTCAGAATGGTTTGATCCCTATCCAGCTGAATTCCTGGGACCAGATGAAATCCAGTTCTTTTACTCCTCCGCCATCTTGCTCCTCTTTCTTTTTAAAGATTTTTATCACGGAAGCTAGTATTGTTAAGAGCCCAACCATTGCTTGTTGATCCATCTTTTTATTGTGGGTGGTGGGAATTAAACAAACCAACAGGAGCAGAAGTGGATTTTCATTATGTTACAACTTTTAAGCTTTACACCACACATATTTAATCATCATCATGAATTTATGAATTTTCCACAAAACTTTAAAGCAATCTGTTAGTTTAATGACTGGTTTCCTGGCCATGAACAAAGGAAAAACACTTCATTTTCACCTGATATTTTGTGGATTTGGAGCTTTTTAGATGGCACCAGAGGTAAGTTTAAAATCACATTTCAGGTTGAATAAGAAATTTTAGTTTAGAGTCAATGTAATAAGACGTAGCTCAATGACAAACATTGAACAATGGTGTGGGGAACACAAAGTCACCCGCTCTTGGTGGTGTTTTCTCATACCACCCTTTGCTAGTTGAGAAAAGAGCAAAGGCCTTATGTCAAAGGTGAGATGAAGAACTGAATCTCAGCTCTGCCACACACTAGTAGATGATGTTAGTTAAGTCACTTCACCTTTCAGAGACCCTGAAAGGTAATCACAGTTACTTCACAATGCAGTTGTAAAGGGCAGATGAATATGTGAATGTGCTTAGTACCATGTACAGCATATTTTAAGTGTAAAATAAATACTGGCTCCTTTCCACTCTTTAAAACTGAAAAGTGGGCCATGAAAAATAAAAGTATTGTGTTCAACTATTAAAGAAGAGCATCTGCCCTGATATTTTTATCCCACTTCTTGGTCCCCCCCCTTATAGTAAAATCAAAAAGAATGAACTATCCTTGCTGTAGCCAATGTCTTTCTCACATTTCTTCTTACCCTCACTGTTATGAGCTGTTATGAGGCTCCCAGACTAAGAAAAAGTGCTCCTGATGAGGTCAGTAATGGCCTCTCCCCCCTTCTCTTTATGGTCACTTCCCTAATGATCTCAACAAATCCTGTGGCCTTAGAAACTCCCAACTGGGTCCTGATGACCCCACATGTTTATCTCTAGCTTGGCTCTCTCCTCTGAACTTTAGCTTCTTATATTCAACTGCTTGCTCAAAATCCCAACCTGCATGTTATGACAGACATCTGAAATTTAACATGTTCAAAGTTAAATGCTTAGTCTCCCCTTTAAAGCCTGCTTCTCTTATGGTCTTCCCATCTCAGTCAATGGAAACTCTATCCTTTCAGTTGTTCCAGACAAAATCCTTGAAGGCATCTGTATCCATGAGATTTCACCAAATTATGTTACTATAACAACAACAAAAACCCACAAAAACTCAGCAGCTTGCAAAACAATGCTTTTTACTTGCTCATGTTACATATTAGCAGAGACAGAGCTAGGCTCTGTTCCATGTCTTCTTTGCTTCAGGATCGAGGTTGAAGAGCAACCCCACCTAGAACACTGACTTTCTCCTGGCAAGGGACAGAAGAGGTTTCCCACATGATGGCATTTAAAGATTCTGCTAGAAAGGGCACATCGCTTCCATTTCTAATTCACTGGCGGGAGAAAGTCACATGTCCAAGCCTGATGTCCGTGGGCTGCAAGGTTAATTCTCCCAGAGGGATGGCCCAATAGAAAGGGTCAGCAACTATTTTGATAATAATACAAGAAATCTTTGACTTCTCTTTTTCTTTCAGATTTCATCCAATCCATCAGAAAATCCTGTAGGTTCTATCTTTAAAATATATCTAGAATACAACCATTTCTCACCACTGTCACCGCCATCACCCTGGTCCAGCACACCACCATCACGCACCTGGACATTGTAGTAGGTCTTCTTCCCTTGTCTCCTTACTGCCTATACTTAACACAACACCCCGGAAATTCTGTAAAAATGTAATTCGATCACATAACCACTCTGCTTGAAATCCCCTTGACGGACCTCCATTTCTCTCAAAATAAAGTCAAAGCCCTTACAATGGGCAATGTCTCTAAGACTTTACATTATCTGTCCAACATCTCCTGTTTCTTATCTGATTTCATTTTCTGATCTCCCCTCATTTCTGCCCAGCTTCAATCCAACCATATTGAACTTCTTGTTGTTCTTCAAATCACTGGTATACCCCAGCCTCGGAGCCTTTGCACTGGTTCCTTTGGCTTGGAAACCTTTGTGCCTGGCTCACTCCCTCCTGTCTTTCAGTCTTAAATGTAAACTATTAATGAAACTTACTCTGGCCACCTCATTTAAAATTTCAGCTCCTTACTGCATGCTAATTTTCACTCTGAGATGATACATTAATTATGTAAGCACAAATTATCAATAACATTCTCTTCATGAAGAAGAGTAAGACATATCACAATTCAACTTACTATGTAATTTACTTACTTTTTATTCTTTTGTCACACCCTGCTAAAATATAAACCTCTCAAAGGCAGAATCTTTGTCTTTTTTATTCTCTGAGGCATCTAGAAGCATCTAGACCCCTAGACACATCTAGCTAGATTCTCCAAGTAGAACAGTGCTGGGCACATGATAGGTGATTCAATGCAACCGTTTGTTTAATGAATGAGTTGAATGAATGAAAGAATCTTGCACAATTTCCTTACTATGTCTCATCAATTTCCCTCCCTAACATTGTGAAATTTACCCGGTCCATCACTTAGGAGATATCCCAGTTATGTATAGCCAACATCAAAATCTCTTGTTCTTGGGTGCCTGGGTGGCTCAGTTGGTTAAGTGACTGCCTTCGGCTCAGGTCATGATCCTGGAGTCCCTGGATCGAGTCCCGCATTGGGCTCCCTGCTCGGCAGAGAGTCTGCTTCTCCCTCTGACCCTCCCCCCTCTCATGTGCTCTCTCTCTGTCTCAAATAAATAAATAAAATCTTTAAAAAAAAATCTCTTGTTCTTCATTAGCATTTATTTTACCTCATGAATTTCCCAAAAGAAAAATGAGGATTGAGCAAAATTTTTGCTCTAACTGCATTATAGACGTAATATTAACATTTAAAACACTTGTTTTCATTAGTTGCTTTTAGATTTTTTTGGGGGGGAGGTTAGGTGGAAGAAGTAGGGGCAAGTATTTTAAACCAAAGCTTAAGTCTTAGAGACTGAAAATGAAGCCCCAAATGAATTTATCTAGAAGGAGTGACATCTTAATTATAACTATTTTTAACAGCAACAGCAGATATATACAAAATAACTAGCTCAGAAAAAAAGGAAAAATGAGAAATGAAAATATTTCCAGATAACACTGTTATTTTTTATTCTGAATAAGACTCTATAGTTAAGCTGAGATGTTTTTGCAGTTCTGCAGTCTCCTTGGAGGAAAACCAATTTCTTTGGTTATTGGCTCCCTTTTAATCTTTTCAGAATAGATTGAGCCAATCTCTCTCTGCTATTTCACATGCCATCATTGATAAAGTCTCAGCCAGTTGCTCCATATAGTAACAGGTGTCAAAATGATTAGCCAAGGTGGTATAAGAATGAACACAAAAAGTGACAGGTAAAATTAGTTCAAGAAAAATAAACTTGTAGTAGTAGTCACATTGGTTCTGCATATAATAAACAAACCTCATGAATAGATTATTGGAATTCCCTGATGAAGACCAAATGTATGCCTTCTTCCGTAATCAGAAATAAATAAACTGAAAGTATTTTAATGGAGATGGGGGTGGGGACTATTGTGCAAAATGTACCAAGTCATCAAAATGAACAGCGATCATACCCCTAAAAATCTATAATGGCAGAGAAGACTTACTATCCACACAAAATTCATGGTCCTCTTTTGAGAATACACAGTTGTTCCTGCGAAGTGTCTGCCCAGCTAGGAACTACATTGCCAGAATTTCTGCATCTCAGTCGTGCCATGTGGCAAGCATCACCAATGGAATGGAAACAGAAAGGATGGGTCCCACTCCTGGGCTGTGTGGTTAGTAAGCAAGTGCCTTCCAGGCTGTTGCCGCCCCCGGGCTGGAAGCAGAATCGGAGGCCCTCAGGGATGGTCAGCCGTAGATGGAAGAGGCCTGGGTTCATGAATCAGCATGAGGGCTAAGCCTAAAGATTAGGAACTCACTTGGACTGATATCTTTTTTAAAAATCCAAATTTGGAAAAGAAAACTCACGAATAGTTTCCTTTGAAGCATTATTTATAACAAAAATGGAAATATACCTTAATAGCAAGAGAATTAAGTAAATGACAGTGCATTTGCTTAGATTGGTTACTACGTATTAAATCTGCAAAAAGTTATCTAAAATATACCTTATAGCTGGTGAGATGAGATTGTTATTGGAGAGGTGATAGATTAGATAGATAGATGCTAGATAGATGATAGAGAAATGATAAATGATAGACAGATAATACATGATAGATTAGATAGACAGATGATAGACCATAGAGAGATACGTAAAGAGGGATGGAGGGGGGAAAAGGAGGGAGGAATAAAGGCGGAAAGCAAATGGGCAAATCACTAATAACCTGACCTTAGGAAGAAGAATCATATTACATTCTGAGCCTACAGGTGTGTGCACCCACAGGAAGGGGTGGGGGGGGGGAATGATATTATACTGACTGGGGAGATTTCAGCATTATGTGAAAGGCTAACTTCCCCTTGTTGCAGTTTGAGTGACTGTTATTTTTTTTTCCTTACCATCCCCCTGGAAGCCAGACTTTACAAATCAGGCAAAGACCAAAAGAGCTCAGGTTTTCACCATCTACACTTCTGGGGCTTAGAAATGAGTACTTTCCCCTAACATGTACCTTTCTCCATCAGTAGCTTCCTTTCTGGGATAATGCCATTCTCTTCCCTTCAAAAAGGTCAACTTCTTGAGAGCAGGGCCATATTTTGTAAACCTCTCCATCCATACCAATGCTAGCAAACAGTAGGCTCTCCATGAACTCACTTATTCATGCATTCTATGAATGTTTACATGCCTACTATGTGCTGGTCTTTTTTCTAGCACTAGGGACAGAGCAGTGAACAAAGTCACCTCCTCCTGCAGCTCATATTTGGAAACATGTTGGGTTGGGGCTACTTGTACTCCTTTCTCACTGACACAGAATCCATCTGATCATAAAGGCATCACTAAAATACTTTTAAAATAGCTTTAAGGAGCTTTTACCACTACACACCCATTAGGATGACCGTAAGCAAAAAAGATAACAAAAAGTGTTGGAGTGAATGGGAAAAAAATGGAACCCTCATGCACTGCTGGTGGAAATGGAAAATGGTGTAGCCACTTTGAAAAACAGTCTTGCAGCTTCTCAAAAGGTTAAGCAGAGTTACCATATGATACAACAATTCTACTTCAAGATATATACCAAAGAGGAATGAAAACATGTCCACACAAAGACTTGTACACAAGTGCTCGTAACAGAATTAGTTATAATAGCTAAAAATGGGAACAATTCAAACGTGCATCTACAGATGAATGGATAAACAAATTGTGGCACATCCATACAGTGGAATATGAACCATCCATTAAAAGTAGTGAAATTCTGACGCAAGCTAAGACATGGAAGAACCTTGAAAACATTATATTTAAGTGAAGGAAGCCAGTCAAAGGGCCACATATTCTGTGATTCCCTTTATATGAAATGCCCCAAATAGACAAATCTTTAGAGACAGAAGGTGGATTAGTGTTTGTCAGGGGCTGGAGTGAGTGCAGGACTGAAGGGGTTGGTAGCTAAGGGGAGCAGCGCTTCCTTCTGTGGTAATAAAAAGGTTCTAAAATTGATCGTGTTTATAACATTGAATTGTACGCTTTAAACGAGTAAATTGTATGGTAAGTGAATTATAGCTCTATAAAGCTGTTTTTAAAAAGTAAAAACAGGTAGTAGTTGCAGCAACAGCAGAAGCAGCTACTGCTTTTAATGAGTAAAGTATCTGTGTTTAGTTTGGAGGTTGGGTATTTGGAGCCTCCATGAAATGTTCTACACAAAGCCCGGCAATTATTTTGAGGCTCTGAAGCTCCCTTCAACACAACTAAGTTGTTTGCAAAAGAATGATTCATCATCAGTTTTACATCTTTTCGAAGAACTGAAAATTGGAATCCGATGACAACAAACTATCTTTTTTTTTTTTTAATGGAAGGAGCATTAGAAAAAAAATCACCCTTTTTTCAGTGGAAATATGATTTCCAAAGTTGCACAGCTGGAACACATCAATCAGCTGAAAAGGTTTCTGCTTCCCTGACAACTGTTAGCAACAATGAGTCAGACGGAAAACAGATCTGTCTTTCTGTCCAGCTGGAATACATTTATTGAATAATAGATGAGAAAAGCAACAATGTTAGACTTCTTTCGGTACAAGCTTTCAAGTACAATAACAAAAAAATCCCCATTGGGTATTGCAATATGAATATTACAGAAGAGTATTTGAAGCAAATTAGTCTCTATCTTTAAAAATGCAAATGAAAACATGAGCTTGATCATTTACAGCATTCTAAAATTAATCCATTAGCTGAATTATTATGCTGAAGGTCAGATGAGCCCGGAAAGCTGGCCATGATTTGTATCCTGAAAATTCCCAAATGACCAGGGAGAAAGGAGCTGTGGCCTGCGGCCTCGGGGAGGCTCAGTTCAGAGCCTGGCCTGGGGGCAGCTTTGCAGCCGGCTCTGAAGGCTGTCCTGTTTCGTGCCCTGGGGCATGCAGGTCAGGCCCGCTGTGTTTCATTACCACACAGGCTGTCCTGTTGCAGCCCTTGTACTGTTTATCTCAGCACTGCTCCCATGTTATGTTCTGACAGGGCCTTCCTGTGGGGTCAGCATCTGTGTGTCTTGCTTCAGACTTTCACACCATGCAGAGATCACAAAAATCTCTTTTCAAGATGAGGCCTCTTGGGTGAAATTCCAACAGCAAATTGGCTTTCACATTTTATGTAAACAAAGCGGTCCTTTGGGTCCTGATGCTACACATATGACATAATTTCTCTATTTTCATCTCTTAGTTCTAAAGAATAAAATCTCATCCTTGGGACATTCCTATATAAATAATGGCAGAGAACCTTGCAGGTAATAGTCATCAGGTCAGAGAATTGACATAGCTGAGTGAACACTGTGTGAGCTACAGATCACAGTCCTCCCTTGCACTTAACCTGCTGTGCACTGTCAGGCAAGGCTTCCACCCTCTCTGGTCCCATAAAAACAAGGGATTAAACTCGGATATTCTCTTTCTGACTCTGAAGTACTTTTTCCTTTAACTCTGCTAAAATGGGCCTCTATAGAACACAATTAATTCTTTCTCATTAATAGGCAAGATCATTATTACATGAGAAATTAGCTCTTGGTTACTCATTCAAGGGAAATAATCAGAATTCCAGCAAATAGCCTTTGATTTATCTTTGAGAGTCAATTCCCGAAACGCAAAATGAAAGAATTTAAAACAAGAAGCGGCCAGAACATTTCTGGCCAAGAAATTGCCTTGGCAGCATCTTGGTTTCTCAAGTCACTTTTTAGATGTCACCCTGAGCTGTGTTCTGGCAAATCTGATTGAATAAATGTCTTTTACGGCCAGACTGTGTCCTCTGGTTTCATCTATGATCTGTTCTAGAAAAAAAACATTAAGTCAGTAAAAAGAAGTTGTGGAAGGTTTTACTGCAAAGAACGAGTATTTTTCAAGACAAATACTGACCCTACTGAAAATTTCCATGTGGCAGTTTCAGAAATTGAAGTCAAGTTCATCTTGATCATTAGCTGAGTAAGTTGTGGTCCTGTGCCCTACATTCTGGCCTAGTGAAGACTCTCCCAATAAAATCTCTCTCCCTTACCCTTACCCAGCCAGCCTAAAACTACAATAGGAAATTTCACCTTTAGATCTGAAAGCATCCTATTTTAAAATGTAACACAATAAAGTAAAATTTTAAAAAAGAAAAAAATAAAATAAAATGTAAATTATCTTAATAAATAAGTAAATAAAATTGAAATGTAAATTTTCTGTTAGGATGTCAGAGAGGAAAAGGAGAGCAGGAAGGAACTCAAAGACATTGCAGGGAATGTGACAGGGTGGCTCTCAGCATCCGGAAAAATCTCCCACAGACACCAACGAACAGGAAAACAAGTAACTCCTGAGACAAACTTCCCCACATTTTGGGTTTCGTTTCTTTCTTAACAATCTTAACTTAAAAAAAAAAAATTTCAAACCATTTTTTATATATTGGGGAAGCAGGCAAAGTATAAAATAAAATTATTGACTAGGGGTTGGTGTTGGCTGCAGCTGAAAGACTGGGGTCCTTTTTTTTTTAATTTATTTGAGACAGACAACATGAATGGGGGAGGGGCACAGGGGGAGAGAGAAAGAGAGAGAGAGAGAGAGAGAAGACTCCCCATTGAGTGTGAAGCCCAAACGTGGGGCTCGATCCCAGGACCTGGAGATCACAACCTGAGGCGAAGGCAGACGCTCAACCAACTGAGCCACCCAGGCGCCCCGACTGTGGCTCTTTTTTAACCTTGAAAGGAAAATTCTTCATCCTTCCTTGTTCGATGAGGTTCTGTAGCTACAAAAGCCTGTTAAGGCCCAAAATTAGAAGAGAATTTCTTCTCTACCTTTCCCAGCAGATATGCCTTTAAACAAGCCAACACAACAGCTCTTTTTAAGTAGAACTAACCATCTGTCCAGACTTTGCCTCGGGAAGACCTAGACTGTAGGCTGTGTAACAGAAGGTTCAGTCCTTCCGAGGTAGGGTCCCATGTGAGCACCACACCGCCAGAAGCCCTGTTCTTGGAACAGAGAAGCTCTGCTCGCCCTGGGGATTCGGCAGTGAGAGGAGGAGAGCAGCACACTGGTCTTCTCCCCTTTCAGAGGCGCTTCACTCGGGGGAATCATTGCTCAAGCACATGAAGCAGGCAGACAGAAAACCTTGACTGTGTTGTAACCAATTATGTAACCCGGCCTCATTCCATACAGGGTTAATGGTTGCCCCACCTCTCGTTCTCCTGCAGGACCAACTGGTGCCTCACAAAGGGGTGGCTTTGGTTTGGAGGAGAAGTTAGCACCAGAGACTGGTAGGAAGGAAGGCAACTGGCAGCACAGTCCCTCCTCAGAGCTGCCCATGCTGAAGTCCCTGAGAACCCTGCAAGCTTTCAGTGCGAGGCAGCAACTATCACTTGTATGGATCCCAGCACGTGAACTCACCTTCTACGTGAAGCTCTCCCAACCTCTGTAACCCACATCAGTCTCAACACGACTGACTTCCTTCAACTTCTTAGACTTGGGCTGTTTATCTCCCCTACCAACTCCAGTTCTTTATTGTGGCTTTCTGGGGGACTGAGTGGAAGATCATCCTGAGGCAGCGTGGGGCTTAGTAGGAAGGAGTGCCGTGGCTGAGTGGCGATGTCTACCCTGCGCCCTGAGCCCAGAAACAGGAGCAGTGATAGTCCCACAACGTTTCCAGCAGTGCCCTGCTTACATTCTTATTTACCTTTCCTTCCCCCTGGGGAGATGAAACCCTACACCATGTATTCTGCTTCTCCTGAATTGTCCCCCAGTGCCCAGCATGACGCTAGATACACTTATTTACCTGGTTTGAACGATCATCACAAGCTTCCAGCAGTTCTAGAAGCACTGGAGCAGAGTCTGCAGGGCCATCTTGTAAATTTGCTATGGTCTCTGTAATCACCTTGGAACCTCTTGATTTGCATATCCTCCCTGTGTCTTACTCTCCCTCTTGCTCCTCTCTGTGTCAGTAGATGATTGGGGTGATCAAATGACACATTAGAGAACATCACCATATGGAATATAATCAAGGGCTAAATTATGTGGCACAGATTGCAGGAATTGAATGATGAACATCAACATGTAGACATTCCCAGTTTGTGAGTGGGTTCTCTCATTCCACAAATATTTGTGAGCTATGTACTGTGGCGGTGGCTGGGAAATGATGGTGAGCAGAACTGGCAGGGTCTCTGTCCTTGTGGCATTTCCAGGCTCTTCCACTCCTGGGTGTGTATTATAGATACTAATCCATTGTCCAAAGAGCAGGTCTTGGATCCAACCTGAACCACTGAGGGTCAGGGATCTTAGTGGGCATTTCCCAAAAGAGCATCTAGCACATAGTTGGAAACCACTGTTTTGATTTTTTTTTCCACCATAGGTTAGTTTTTCCTATTCTAGAACTTCATATAAATGGAATCATATAGTAGGTGCTCTCTCGTGTGCAGCTTCTTTAACTTAGCATGATCAATTTGAGGTTTGTCTGCATTGTTGCATGCTGTAGGAGTTGGTGCTCTTGTATTGCTGAGTGGTATTCTGTCATATGGATGTGCCACTTTGCTTCTCCATTATGCTCTCATGGACACCTGGGCGATTGCCATTGTCTCTGCCTGCTCATGTGTGCTTCCTCCCATGATGAAGTGAATGGTCACCGGAGTCAAACTGACAAAGGTTAGAGCTACTTGCTGAGGGACACTGAGTAAGCGGTTCAGCCTCTCTGATTCTCAGCTTGCTGCCTGAAGAGGTAATAGTGGTAATACTTTGGAGCAGAAAATGGCTCTAAGACCAGGACCTGGAACATAGCCAGTGCGTAAGAGAAACTTTATTTTTTATGACTGTTGTCTTAGTTTCCTAAGGCTGCTATCACAAAGTACCACAAACTTGGTGGCTTAAAACAACAGAAATGCATTTTCTCACAGTTCTGAAGCCTGGTGGTCTGAAATCAAGATGCCAAGAAGGCCATGTTCTCAGGCTCCAGAAAAGAATCTGTTCTATACTTTGCTTTTAGCTCTGGTGTTGCCAGCAAACCCTGGCCCTCCTTGGCCTATGGATGCATCACTTCTTCACCTGGCATTCTTCCCTGTGTTTCACGTCTCTGTGTCTCTTCTCCTTTTCTTATGAGGACACCATTCATATTGCATTAAGTGCCCACCCTACTCCTGTATAAGCTCATCTTAACAAATTACATTTGCAACAACCCTATTTCCAAATAAAGTCATATTCTGAGGTTCCAGGAGGGATATGAATTTGAAGAGGGGAGGACTCTCCAGCCCACTGCAACTTTCTCTCCAACTAAGTTATAAAATCACTTACCTGAAAGGTTGTGTCTTATACGATATTGCTCTGCATCCCTTGCACACACTCAGTGGCCAATAAATGTTTGATGAAGCAGAAATTGATAAAGATGATGGATTTAAGCTGTACTTTGAGGATAGATAAGAAGAAAAGATCATACAGCAGGATACAGCATAGATTTTTAGTTTCACTCTTACTATATCTTTTTGGAAGCTTTGATGTAAGAAACTAATACACTTCCACAAGAAATTAGCATTTTTATATAGCTAATCAGAGATCCATGTTGTTTCATCTTGATTTGATTGAAAATAAAGTTAGAAAAAGATTGGAAATGATTTTCATATTTTATCTCAGCTATAGTAACACATGTCATTAATATTTATTCTCAGATACAACAGTGCTATGACTTCTAGTGGACCTGGCAAATTCCTCCTAGGAGTCAGAGACTGCTGAACTATGCAAACACCTCCCCACAGAATCATTAACTTCTCAGTTCTTTAGCTAAGGAGGGAAAAAAATCAAGTTCATCCCATCCTTTCTCCTTCCCTGGTCATCTTGGTGGCTGCTCTTGGTTGGTGGCCATCCTATACCTAAGGCAGGAGGATGGTGGCCACAAAAAGGAGGACAAAGCCACTGATGTCATCAACTCTAGGCTCTAACTCGTTATGAAAGGTGGAAAGTATATGCTGGGGTGCAAGCAGACTCTGAAAATGATCAGACATGACGAAGCAAAACTGGTCAATCCTCGCCAACAGCAGCCCAGCCTTGAGGAAATCTGAAATAGAGTACTATACGCCATGTCAGCCAAAAGTGGTGCCCATCATGACAATGGCAATAATACTGAATTGGGCACAGCATGTGGAAAATACTACAGACTATGTACACTGGCTGTCATTGATCCAGGTGAGTCTGGCGTCGTTAGAAGCATGCCAGAACAGATGGGTGAAAAGTAAATCATGCAAAATTATTCTTTAATAAAACTGGCCAGAGCTTGTTTAAAAAAAAAAAATCAAGTTTAAATTCCTTGTTTATACAAGGATAGATATTAATAGGGATCATGTCTCTTTCAATTTCCTTTGTACCTTCTGTGTTGCTTACGTAACTTGCTTTCATGGCCTCACGTTCCATAGGAATTAAGTTTGTCAAGCATCAGAAATCACAATTAGCTATAAAGTAGATAATACAGCTTCATTCAGTGTTATTACTTATGATGTCCAAATGGTAGGAATATGAAGTCTGCCTGGTTTCTTGTGATCTTCAAGTGCTTTTTAAGATGAAAAGATACGAAAGGTCCCCAATGATGCTATACCTCAAAGATGCTGAAATGTTAAGTAGGCTCAAAAAATAAAGATGATTTTCTCATTTTCTATTTAGTTCTGCAAGCAACCTGTGTGTAGGAATTCATTTTTTCCCCAAAGAAATCAATAAAGGTGCTTTCATTTTGAATGTAAACAAGATAAAACTGAAAGTCATTTTTATTTTTTTCTGAACTCACTACAGTTCTAAAGCAGTTCACCCCATTAAAATTATTGCTTGAAATTTTGCCCAAGTATCCAAAGCAATTCTCACATCCCATAAAAGACAATAGTAGGGACCACCATACAGATAACCAAAAAGCCAGTTGCTTACATAATGAGGAATTAATCTCCAACGGGGCTGTCTACACCCCAAATATGATCCATGCATGCTTTTCCACCTTTCCTGCATTTTCTCCACTATAATCTGGTTTGATTTAAGCTCCTAAAGCTTGGTTTCAAATTCAAACCCTTTCTGAGAGAAAAAGAACTAAAAAACACACTTGCCCAGTCAAATGTACGATATTAGACTTTACCTGGGTAGAGACCTGAGGAAATGGGATCCTATACAGATACATGTTCACAAGTATGAGAACTATATTTGCAACACTACTTAAGTCACAGAGCATGTCTTTCCTCTTTTCTATATCTTCACAATAATCCCATAGAAGGTGTTTGTGATTGAGGTTAAATTCACATAACATAAAATTAACCATTTTAAAGTATACAATTCGGCTTCATTTAGTACATTCACAGTGTTGTGCAGCTCTCACCTCTACTAGTTCCAATGCATTCTCATCACTCCAAAATTAAACCCCTTACCCACTAAGCAGGTAGCCCAACTCTCCCCTCCCTCTAGCCCTGGAAACCACCAATCTGCATTCTATCTCTATTGTTTTACCTTTCCTAGATGTTTCATATAAATGGAATCATGCACTACGTGGCCTTTCTGTGTTTGGCTTCCTTCACTTAGCATAATGTTTTTGAAGTTCACCCATATGGTAGTGTATTGGCACTTCCTTCCTTTTTATAACTGAATAATACTCCAATATATGGTTGAACCATATTTTGTTCATCCATTCATCCATCGATGGAAATTAGGGCTGTTTCCACCTTTTTGCTATTGTGAATAATGCTGCTATAAATGCACATGTACAAGTATTTGTCTGAGCACCTGTTTTCAATTCTTTGGGGTATATACCTAGGAGTGGAATTGCAGAGTCATATGATAATTCTGTGTTTAACTTTTGAGGAACCACCAAACTGTTTTTCACAGCAGCTGAACCATTTTTCACTCCCTCCAAGCAATGTATAAAGATTCCAATTTTACGGTCTCTTTCCCAAAACTTGTTACTTTCTGCATTCTTTTAGTTTGTTTTTATTGTAGCCATTCTCATGAGTGTGAAATGGTATCTCACTATGGTTTTCATTTACATTTCCCTAATGACTAATGATATTGAACATCAAATGTTTTCAGTCCATGCTCCAAAGCTGCAGTGCCTTTGTAAAAACCTATAGGAAGCCCAAAGCATCTGTCAATAGGATTATATCAATGTTAACTTCTTAGTTTTGAATCATTGTTTTATGGCTTTACAAAATGTTAACATTAGAAAAAACAAGTGAAAGGTATATGAGAGCTCTGTACTATATTTTCAAATCTTATAGAGAATTTGGAAATTTGGAAAATTCAGGAAATCAAATCACTGCTCCTACTTTGGATTATATTCTTCCAATTCTTTATGAATGCATGCATGTGTATGTGGTATAATTTTTATGATAATGAGATCCCAGAATTCATAATATTTTTCTTGCTTTTAAAAACTTCCTCCCAGCTATACTGAAATATAATTGATGTATAATAAACTACATATTTATGGTAAACAATTTAACGAATTTTGACATATTTATACACCAGTGAAACCATAAGCATAATCAATGCAATGAACATATCCATCACCCCAAAGAGTTTCCTTATCCCTCCATATTGTCCTCAAAGCTTTTCCTTTTATCCACCTCTCTACTCTTTTCTGAGGCAACCAAAGATCTGCTTTCTATTACGATTGATTGCATTTTCCAAAATTCTACATAAATGGAAAATTTAAACTATGCACTTCCTTTGCCTTGGCTTCCTTCACTCAGCATAGGTATTTTGAGATTCAAGCACTTTGTTGTATGTATCAAGAGTTCATTCCTTGTTATTGCTAGCAGTATTCCACTATGTAGCTGTAACAAAATGCTCATTCATTCACCTGTTGATGGACATTTGGGTTGTTTCAGTGTAGGGCTATCATGATGAGAGCTTCTATGAACATTCAAATACAAGTCTTTGGATATATGCTCTCTTTCCTCCTGGGTAAACATCTAAGACTGAAAGAGCTGAGTCATATGATAAATGTACATTTAACTTTTTAAATGCCAAGCTGTCTTCTAAAGCATTTCACATTTCCACAAGCAGTGCATGAGACTCTAGTTGCTTCACATTCTCAACAACTGGTACGGTCAGCCACTTCAATTTTACCCATGCTGGTTGGAGTGTAGGGTCATCTCATTGTGGATTTAATTCACATTTCCCTAAAGACTAAAATTAGCAGGCCTTTTTACATATGCTTTCTTGCCATTCTTATATCATTTTTGATGAAGTTTGTGTAAATCTTGATCATTTTTAATTGGTTTGTGTCTCTTTTATCACTGAGCTACAAAAGATCTTTACTTTATATATTTTGGTACACATCCTTTGTTAAGTGTATGTTTTACAGTATGTTCTGCTAGTCTGTAGCTTGTTTTTTCATTTTCTTAACAATGTTTTTTGAAAAGAATTTTTAATTTTGATGTAGTCCAGTTTATAGATTTTTTTCTATCAGATTTCATGTTTCTTATATCATATTTAAATCTTAGCAAACCCAAAGTCACTAAGAATTTCTCCTATGTTTTCTTCTATAAGTCTTGAGTTTTAGATTTGGTATTTGGGTATATGATCCATTTTGAGTCCATTTTTATGTATGGATCAAATTTTGTTTGTTTGATATATGAATACCTAATTATTTCAGCACCATTTCTTAAATTGTCCTTCCTTATTGGATTGTTATGGCACCATTATCAAAAATCAGTTTCTATGTATTATTTCCATACTCTCTCTTTAAATTTTTTTTTTACATTTTATTTATTTATTTGAGAGAGAGGGCACAAGCAGGGAGGAGGGGCAGAGCGAGAGGGAGAAGCAGACCCCCCGCTGAGCAGGGAGCCCAATGTGGGGATCGATCCCAGGACCCTGGAATCATGACCTGAGCACAAGGCAGATGCTTAACCGACTAAGCCACCCAACACCCCTCATACTCTCTCTTTTGTCCTATTGATCTATTTATTTTAACATCCATACCACACTATCTTGATTATGGCACTGTATAATAAGTCTTAAAATCAGGTAGTGTTAGCCATTCAACATTGTACTTTTTTTCTAATTTGTTTTGACTATTCAAGGTTTTTTCCATCTCCATATAAATTTTAAGATTCGTCAATGTCTACTAAAAAGGTTCTGGAATTTCAATTTCAAATGTTGGATTTATAAATTATTTTGGAGAGAATTAACGTTTAAAACAATAGAGTCCTTTTTTAAATATTTATTTATTTATTTGTCAGAGAGAGAGAGTGCACACAAGCCGGGGCAACAGCAGCCAGAGGGAGAAGCAGGCTTCCAGCAGAGCAGGGACCCTGATGTGGTGCTTGATCCCAGGACCTGGGATCATGACCTGAGCCGAAGGCAGATGCTTAACCAACTGAGCCACCCAGGCATCCCCAATATTGAGTCTTTCAATGCATAAACATGATATGTTTTCCACAGCTAACTAGGTCTTCTTTTAATTTTTCTCAGCAATGTTTTGTAGTTTGCAGTACACGGGTCTTGCACATCTTATGTCAGGTTTATTCTTAAGTATTCTTATTTTTTGATATTATTATAAATGATATTGTAATTTGTAATTGTTCATTGCTAGTATATAAAAATATGACTAACTTTTGTATATTGACATTATATCCTACAACTATGATAAACTCATTTATTACAGCAACTCTCTAGTGTACTCCATAGAATTTTCTACATTGACAATCCTGTCATCTGTATGAATAGAACAATTTTACTTCTTCTTTTCCAATATGTTTGCTTTCAATTTCTTTACTTTCCAAACAGCTTTGCTCTGTTTGAATTAACAAAAATGTACCAGGTGTTGTGGGTCAGTAGACATCACCGAAGGTAGCTAGGCCTGAATCATCTTTTAAGAAGCCACTTAAGAGCCTCACTATAGGAGGAAATCAGAGTGGCAGCAGAATATGAGGTAAAGGTGAATGGCCTGAAGCAGGAGCTGGGAGTAGGGAGATTAGAAGCTGAATCAGGGCCACAGCTCTCACACCAAGGAACGGGCACTGGGGAGGCTTTCCTTTGCATGCTTCTTACTCCACAAGACACAACACCAGCGGCCAGGCAGTGAGTGTTAACTAGACAAGCATCAGTCGACAGAGAGAGCAGCACAACCGGTCAGTTAAAATAAGAGACTCTTGTCTTCTTTCCTCCCTCTTCCTATTTCTAACACTAGGAAGGGTTGCCTAGAAGAAGGGAGGAGGGTAAATGAGCTCGTTCTGTCCCCCAGTGTGAGGGTGGGGGTGCAGAATAAAAGATCAAGTACTATCCACCCCCCACCCCCCACACAAACATACATACCACAGTCCCTATGATAAGGAACTATGATACGGACAAGTTTTTGAATCAGATATGAGATTGGAGCTTTAAACAAATTCTAATAACTAGTGACCAGGAAATTACGATTTTTTCCCCCTAAGATGCTGTTAAGGGATCTGCTATTCGAGAGGGAAGGGATATTTAACATAAGTCAATGGGCGGGGGGGGGGGGGGGGGGGGACTGTAACAACAGAAAACTAAGGTAGGTCAATAAACCAGATATATCTGGTTTAAAGATGTCTCTCTATTAAATTAGTTGACTGAATGTAAATAATGAATTTATCTGGATAAAACCAGCTAAAAACACCTTCCTATTTGATGCTGGAACATCAAAAGTGTTCTAGTGGATCCCATGACCCAGGACACTTTGAACTGGGTGGGAGGAAGCATCTGCAAGGTCTCAAAGCAAGTGGTCCAACAGAATGAAAAGATCCATTTAAAATGCATTTATTGGGCCTCCATTTTCTTTTTCTTTTTTTAAAATTTTTTATTGTTATGTTAATCACCATACATTACATCATTAGTTTTTGATGTAGTGTTCCATGATTCATTGTTTGTGCATAACACCCAGTGCTCCATGCAGAACGTGCCCTCTTTAATACCCATCACCAGGCTGACCCATCCCCCCACCCCCTCCCCTCTAGAACCCTCAGTTTGTTTTTCAGAGTCCATTGTCTCTCATGGTTCGTCTCCCCCTCCGACTTACTCTCCTTCATTCTTCCCCTCCTGCTATCTTCTTCTTCTTTTTCTTTTTTCTTAACATATGTTGCATGATTTGTTTCAGAAGTACACATCTGTGATTCAACAGTCTTGCACAATTCACAGCGCTCACCATAGCACATACCCCCCCCAATGTCTATCACCCAGCCACCCCATCCCTCCCACCCCCCCACCACTCCAGCAACACTCAGTTTGTTTCCTGAGATTAAGAATTCCTCATATCAGTGTGGGCCTCCATTTTCTTGACAGCAAAGTGGAAAAGACTGCACTAAATTCCCTCTGATCCTCTGAGCTCTACTTTCTTTGCTTTTTGGAAGTGGCCAATTCATATTCTCCTATTGCTTCTAAAAAGTTCAGGTTTATCTGAAAAATATTATCTATCCCTCGAATAGGTCATGCCTATGCATACCTATGAACTTTCACATATGTTGCTCCCTCAGCCTGGAATGCCTCTTCCCCACCTACCTCCTAGAAAACATCCCCTCATCCTTCTGGATCAGCTTCTTGAATCCCCTACTCTCACTGCCCAGGTGAGAATGACCGCTTGCTCTTCTCTAAGTCTCGCTGCTCTTAATCTATTCCTCCATGGCAAAGACTTTTTAAAAAGAGGAAGTGGCCGGGGGTGGATACTGAGTTGTGTCAGCTGTCTTCTCCCTAATCCACTTCTCTTTTAAGGAGGAAACCCAGCTTCTGGCCAGCTTCCAAACAAGTCTTCATACAAAACCTGGGTAATGGAAGAACAAGAAAAGGGAAAGCTATCAGAAAGGCTAAGCCAATGTATAAATAAAGAGATGAGCCTAAGAGAGCATGGAGAGCAGCAAGAAAGAGCGCACCGACAAGTTCATGAGAGCTTGCTGTGAAAGGACAAATGGTGCTGGCATAGTGTGGAGAGGGCACCTCTGTACCCCGGAGCCCGGCAGTGTGGGGCATATGGAAAGGGGAAGAAGTAGGAGTTCTGTTATGCTATGTATATGGATTGCCTTTGGCATTTTTAAAGAAACTTCCGTAGTATTTAAATTGTTGTTCAGTCTTTCTACATTCAAGCTACTGTGTGAACATGACCTGTAGTGAGGCCGGGGCTTTGAGCTAAGTGGCATCTGTCTTGTAAATCTTAGCAACTTATAATTATATTTTCACGTCTGTTTTCTCCTCTCACTCGGTCCCCCCATCCCCCCACCCAGATTCTCCTGGAGAACAAGGACTATGCCTTATTTATTCATTTCCACTGCCCCTATGAATGAAGGATTCGTCTAGAAAAGGAGCCTTTTTCTGGAACTCTACACACAGTCCCCAGGCCGGTTCTAGAGGCATACAAATGGCTATGTACAGAAGGCCTCAAAGCTCTGGGTCACACGGGTTGGATTCCAATCCCAGTCTTGCCACCCACTCTAGCTGTGGGCCCTCAAACTCCTCAAGTCTCAGCTCTCTCAACCGTAAAATGGTGGACAGCACTGCGTCTGAGTTTTATGTGGATTAAGCAAAATAACACATATTAACTATTAACTACAGTGTCCAACACAGGCAAATGTATACATTATAAAGACAGATCTATAGATCTCGACGTCGCATATCTGAATATATTCAAACGTACAGATAGATTCAGCTTCCATTCCGAACCTTCCCTTAGAAATATCCTTATCTCTTAGATCTGTATATATTTAAATCTGGTATTTTCTAAAAAGGAAGAAACAGCAATAGTAACACTATCACAATTATTATAAGTATATTTAATTGACTGAGAGAGAACATTAAGCACATGAAACCTGAATGTATACATCACTTTAAACTATTAATCTAACTCGTTTTGCATCATACACATATCTGTCAGGCAAAGGTTAATAGAGAGTTTATGAAATTCGGAATGCAATTAAGTCTCACAGGAATCTCAGTTGGAAGCCATGCCAGTTTCCATGGCAACCAAAGGGTCCAGGCAAAATGTGGGGGGATGGGAGTTAATTCAAAGGCAAGATAAGCACATAAATATAGCTCTTGTCTACCTTTTCTTCTGAGCTCCAAAAGCAGTCTTTGCTGCATTTAAATTATTATACAAAGGGAAATATAAATCAGATTGGTTTTTTCATTTCCTAGAATTAAATATACTTTTGCAAAATGTTTAAAGGTGATTCCAGTTTTTAAATATATATCACAGCTCTGCATATCCAGTTTATGAAGTGTGTCAGGTATGAGTCTCAAATTCCTCGGGGAGGCCAGGGGGGAAATATAGAGGAGGAGATTAAAAGAACAAAACAAGATGTCCAGGATGATCAGAGTACACTGTGAATAACCTCAACACCAGCTAATCGGGTTTTACTTAAGATCTCAGAAGTTGCAATCAGGCCAAAGGGAGAAAATATGTTCACAGGTAGAAATGGTTTTCTTGTTACGAATTTCACAACATCCTTGAATTAAAGGAGACTGTAGTGATCACCTGATCAAAAACCTTCATATTATCACCAAAAATACTTACCTGAAGAAATTAATTTAGCTCCCTAATTTAGTTGAGGGAGCGACATATCAGCACAGCCTTGGCTGGAATCTCAGACCCCTGACTACAGTTCACTCTGCATTCTTGTACACCACTTTCTTCTGCTTCACTTTTACAAGCAAAATTTAGGTTCCAAAATTTAGGAACATTCTTAAACCACTTTCCTTCCCCAGTAGTTTCCAACTTTTGAATTCCCTGAATCGAGATGGTTGCTGATGGTCTGATTAGTTTTGGAAGACCAGTTGAATCTTATTTCTTATACACTCCACCTAAGCTTTTAATTTGGTTCACATTTGACAAGCAACTTCAGATTTACCATGAACCCTGCTTTATGGAAGTTCTGCAATCACTCATCTGTTTTATGCTGACAGTCCAGCTGCTCCAAGTTCATTGGAAACAGTTTGTACCTGTATATGTCCTATGTAAGAAGAGACTGAAAGACAAAAGAGGCTGGACAAATTCACATAGGAGCCACCAAATGTTAATAAAAAACAGAAATCATTGTTGTCCCAAATCCAAGTCTCTGAGGAGAAATCTTGCAAATGGAAATTTTCCCAATGATTTAAAACTGTTTGTGCTGCATTTGTTATGATGTTGTGAGAACCTGGCGACTTTGGTAAAGAAGAATGAGTTGCAGAAAGAAAGATCCATCTATGATGACCATGGTCCGAGTGAAAATTCCAGGCTCGTTTGGCTGGACCCCATCTCAGGAATCTCCCCACTGTGTAGTGGTTGATTAGCCCTGGGGAGGCTGGGCTAGCTTGAAAAATTTCTGCTCTCTGCAGAAATGGGGGCTTTTGTTAGTGCCGACATCATGGAATGTTTGAGATTGCTATGGAAACTTGGTTGGGATGAACCAAGCCACACCCTTGTTAGAGAGTGAAAAACACAGAGCAGCTAAAGGCTCTTGAGGAACTCAAGAAAACCATATTGCATAAGAAAATGGAATAAAGAAAAATTTAATGACATTATAATTTGGCCAGCACTTTAAAACAGTGAACTTACGCTACTCTCTCAATGTTTGCATTAAATAAAGCCTGCATTTTGTAACTTTGTTTTAAATAACTATAATGGAGAGATTCCATAGTGGACAACTCATGGTGACCTCTCTGTGTCTCTGCATATATGCAAAAAAAGTGCATGGTGCAGATGAGGGAACAGGTGGCTGGACTAGAATCTAATTCTCTTTCTCTAAAGACCGAGAAAAGATATCAAAATACAGATAGAATGCTGTCTTTATCTCTACAAACCACATCCTCTCTGAACTTCTGTCTTCTCATTCATAAAATGGAGATAATCCCAGCCAGCCTACCTCAAATGTTATTATGTGGAGAAAATGAGATCGTAATCAGAAGTTTTGGCTTATTGAGAAACTTACCCTGGGTGTAGCAACCACTGTGCTTGCTTTCCCTCTATGTTCTTTTAAGGGACACTTCCCCACCCACAGCCTCTACCAATTAGACAGCTATGTTTTCTTATGTGACCATAGCAACTTTCACATGCCCACTCAGCCCCACTCCACCACCACTCCAATGCCTGGCCAAAGACATGTGTGGCCTTGCTCAAAATGATAAACTGCATCAATCAGACTGACTTCCCCAGAAATTTGAATCAAGGTACATGGGGGAAAAAAATAGCATGCGAGCAGTCGGAAGTGGCTAAAAGGTCCAAATGGGATGAGCAAGGTCAAGTTATAAGAAGCATGAGTATGAGGAAGGAGGAGTCAGTTGGTAGTAAAACAGAAAAGAGACCTGAGGAGGGTAGGTGAGTCCCACTGAGAACAAAACACTGGAGTGGATGGGCCTGCCACCATCAGAGCTCACCCAAACTTTCTAGAAACAAGATTCACCAAATGTTGTTTATCTTACATCCTAAATAATTCTCTGTATCTCCTCTACTGCCACCTTAATCCATTATTATAAAATTAGTTGATTAATTGATTAATATCCTTCCTATTATTCAACATAGTTTTTTTTTTTTATTTTAAGAGTGTATCTGAGCAAAAATCGGTTCAAATCAGGTGGCACCAGAAGTGGTTAAGACTGGTCCACCAAAGGAGCTCAGAGAGAGACTTTTATAGAGAAAAGGCAAAGCAAAGTAAGGCAATTACTGATGGCTATAGCTTAAAGCCTAGTTGGCTGTTTGTGATTGGTTGTCCTTAGCGTTTTTTGTTGTTGTATTTTTTTTAAGATTTTATTTATTTATTTGACAGAGAGATTGAGAGCACAAGTAGGCAGAGCGAGAAGGAGAAGCAGGCTCTCCGCTGAGCAGGGAGCCCGATGAGGGGCTCGATCCCAGGACCCTGGGACCATGACCTGAGCGGAAGATAGCTGCTTAACTGACTGAGCCACCCAGGCGCCCCCTTAGTGTTTTGATCTTATCAACTTGAAGCATTTACCAGCTTAGATTTTGGTTTGCTTCCACAGGTTGCCACAGCATTAGAGCCACATCAGTCTGATGGCTTCCTGGCTTAATTAAATGAATAATTCCCCCACTTTTAGTCATCCTCTCATATGGGAGAGGTTGACCAAAAATTTGATTTTGGCACCACTTTCAGTCACCCCCAGAGTTAAGTTGCTCTTGTCTCATTGTGGAACTCATAGGTTATGATGTCAGATCTGCGTAGAATTGTTTTTGCTGTTCATGTGGTTGTTCATCTTGTTTCTGTTTCTCCAAGCAGAGTGAGACCATCTGATGTGTTGCTGACGGCTGGGAATATGTATTTAAGACCTCGGAAAGAACAAAGCACACCAGGAAGACTACAGGGTGATAACGAGTAGGAGTTAACAACAAGAGACTATACTCCAGGGCCACCATAAATCAAACCAGTTGGTATCAAATAAATCAAAGAATGTGCCTGAAGGGGCATCAACTTATTTTAGCCAAGTGGCTTGTTTATTGATTTCTTATATTTGCTACAATACCAGAGGTGTTGACACAGTTACAGTAGGAGAATTTGCTATGGCACAGACTCCTCCCCATTCAGTCACTAAGTAACCTAAAGCAATACTATTATCTAAAACCCCCTAGCAAGAAAATCTAGCGACTTTTGTTGGGAAGCTATTGCTTTAGCAGCAGATTCAGGAATAATTGAGAAAGTTAAAGAGCATGGCTTCTCATGAAATAACAGAGAGAAAAAGCAAGTAGCAAAAAGGCAAAAAGAATAAAGTTTTCATATTGGAGATGAAGACCTTGATCCATGATCTTGGAAGAGCTATCCACCACAAGATGACATCTGCTTCTGGAGAGGAACCTCCTGAGTCAGTTTTTAGATCTCCAGCTGACATGCAATTGAACAGTCTGCAAGAGCCCTTTTTAATTGGGGGATGTGAACCCAGGGTTCAAAGCCCTGAAGTTTAACTGCCATCTGGGTAGAGAGGAAGACCTGGTATAGTCCCTTCCAAGGAGGTTTGAGGACAGTCTTTGTTTTTAGTGATTCCAAATCAGAAGGGTGGAACAAAATTGGAAATGTTAGTTTGGAAAGTTTAGCCAGATATTCAAGTAAACAAGAAAAGTTCAGGATCCAGCTTGGTTTACGGATATATAACAAAACCTCAAAGATAATCAGCAGAACTAGAATCTGATATCTACAAGATTGTGTTACAATTTTCTACTGAAAATATTTTTTCCTCTACAATCACCCTCATTTCTATCAAAAATAAACGCAGTAAGGCTATTTTGTTTACAAAATAAGTCCAGTCTCATTAAACTTGTTCTGATTATTTACATAAGTGCAACAAGAATAGTGATTGACCATATAAGATCTTTTAAAATCTGCTTTACTGTAACTTGTATAAGAAATCATAGATCCAGCTTTTAAAAGTCTTTTCAGGCAGGATGCCTGGAAGCCTCAGTACTTAAGCAGCCGACTCTTCATTTTGGCTCAGGTCATGATCTCAGAGTCCTGGGATAGAACCCCATATTGGGATCCCTGCTCAGAGGGAAGTCGGCTTGGGATTCTCTCTTTCCCTCTGCCCTCCCACGCCGCCCCCCAACTCACTCACACTGTCTCTCTAAACATAAAATAAATAAATCTTTAAAAAGTTAAAAAATAAAAATAAAAGGCTTTTTAGGCTAAGAAACAATCCAAGAATTCACCATCAGACTTTAACTGGAATACCTATAGATTTGGGTATATTTCTCTTTTCTTGATATCCCCAAGATATCCTGAGGTGCCTCAGCCTTTCAGGAAGTGACCTTCCTTACTCACCTTACTCATCTGTAGGCAAGGTACCAGCCCAGTTTTTCCAAAAGGCTTTTATTGACTCCTTAAGGTCAATCTTAGTTCCCAAAACCCATCTGGTCATATCAGATTTTATGCATATTCTCAAACATGAAATTCAAATCAAAGCCTTGGTAATATAACCAATGTTTCCAATTGGGTCTTGTTATAAAGAGAACAGATTTTCTATGAAAGTATAGTTACTTAGCGTAGAATATTAGTTTCAGGTGTACAACATAATGATTTAATAATTATATACATTATGAAATGCTCATTACAGTAAGTGTAATTATCATGTGTCAACATACAAAATTATTACAATATTATTGAATCACACTTCTTATGCTGTACTCTTTAACCCTGTGACTTATTTGTTTTATAGCTGGAAGTTTGTACCTCTTAATCCCCTTCAATTATTTTGCCAATTCCCTCACCTCCTTCCCCCCTGGCAACCACCAGTTTGTTCTCTGTATTTATATTTGTTTTATTGTTTGATTGTTCATTGTTTTGTTTTTTCAGATTCCACATATAAGTGAAATCATATGGTATTTGTCTTTCTCAGCCTGACTTATGTCACTTGGCATAATACCCTCTATGTCTATCCATGTTGTTGTGGATGGCAAGATTTCATTCTTTTTTGTGTGCCTGAGTAACATTCGTCTGTGTGTGTGTGTGTGTGAGTGTGTGTGTGTGTGTGTATACACATACATACATACATACCACATCTTCTTTATCCATTTTGGTTAGATACAAATGTTTGCTTTCCAGCTAGATCCCCCCAAAAGTGAAACAAACAAAAACACCTTTCACAATGTCTCATCAAGAGCAGACCAATTGTCCAAAAAAATTTTGTCCTTTTAACAGAGAGAAAACCAAATTTTAATTTTGCATTCATGTACTTTTGAAATTAAAACTCATTTTTAAAAACCTTAAATAAAATCCATTCTAATTTTAGTCAGTTTGACCACACATAAAATTCCTTTTCCAAGATTTCTTTTCCACAAACCTTATACAATTTTTGAATATCCATTCAGGTTTTGCCCTATGTTTTTTCCATCTTTCTCATTCTGGAACTACTGGTCATTCTACCTTCCTTACCTAGTTTTCATTCACAGTTATTTACTTTCACCCTTATTATTTCTAAGTAGTTTTAAGTACATATATCAATTTGAATTCTTAACCCTTAGAATCCTTATTTCCTAGTGAAAATGAACAAGTAAGCAATTATGGACTATCTGTCACATTAGCATTCTGTAATTGGCAAATGTAAAAATACATTTCATAATTTCTAGAAGTATATTCTTCCTTGTAAAATTTTCACAAAGCAAGTTTACTAATAGACCCAAATATCTTTAGTTCCTCTGTAAAAGGAAGCCAAAAGTGGATAAACTTATCTTCCGTAATAAACGTTTCTGTATTTTGTCTTATTTAGGAATCATCTAGATATTCAATGAGTATCTATCATTTAACTTATGTCAGTATAACTTTAAGGTTTCGAGTTACCAAAAAGATTTTGGAGGCTATTTTTAAGTAAACTTACCATAGAGCATAATTATTGTTGAGAAGGTCGTTTATGAACTTTCATCTTACTTATGTCTACTTAATTTACTTCTTAGCAACTGTTAAATTAGTCATGAAAACTTCAGAAGACATTAAACAGCTAATCATCATCTTAAGTTATGTTTCTTGCTGACAAATTTTGTAACAGAGATAACATGAGCTTATTTGACTTTTAGTAAAGTTAGGTAAAATAAGAGTATTATAAATAAAAGTATCATATTTAATACTGATAACTCTAAAGACATGCCTGCTCTAATTAAACAAACTTAAACTAGCTTTTCTTTCCCTAAGATTATCCTAAATCACATGACCTTGAAAAACATTTGGGTTAGTTTCTATATTTCTGAGACTATACTTGATTTATATAAATGTGTCTTTTTTTGTAAGCCAATTAAGTAGAGCTCTTTACAAATTACTTTTGGCAAAACCAACCTGAAGTAGAAAAATGTCACATATCTGCAACATACATACATAGTCATACATATATACATAAACATACAGACATACACAGAGATCTTACAGCTTCTGTTTTAAAATTTTAGTCAGGACACAGGTATGATAATGTAAAATTCAATAGTTTAAAAAAAAACAGTTGGATCCAAATTGTGTTTCTGACTGATAGAATAAGTCAAGGTTACCTGCTTAGATGGCTTAAGTTTTTACTAATATTTGTGGAAACAATTTTTAAGATTTCTCTTACACCTAATATCCAAATTAAGAGAAGACCAGGCAGAACATTTACACCTCAAAGGCACAGAGAAAGGATGTAAATTTCTCCAAGAAGGACTTTTGTTCCCTAAGTCCAGATCTTTTACACTGTTGTAAGTTTGTTTGTTTTTTTTATTAACATATAATGTATTATTTTTTCAGGGGTACAGGTCTGTGATTCATCAGTCTTACATAATTCACAGTGCTCACCATAGTACATACCTTCCCCAATGTCCATCACTCAGCCACCCCATCTCTCCCACCCCTCTCCACTCCATATCTATAAGCCTTTTTGAGATGAATGGGGAAGGTTTTGGAATTGGTAGAAAGGATATGTGGATTTTTCATTGTTTCTAGAACTTCATTTCTGTTCTTGTAAAGACTCCATTTGTAAAACAAGTACAGTTAAGTCTTTCAAAGAGTTGGATGCAAACTTGAATAATATCTGACCCATCCAGCTACATTATCCTCAGTTTGTTTCTTTTTTGTTTGTTTGTTTGTTTTTTAGTTTGTTTCTTTATATCAGGAAGAACTGGGGAAGGAAACAAGGAATTAAGGAAGAACTAAGAAATTCAACTAAGATGGAAGTCAAGAGATGCCTATGTTCTAGATTCACAGGCATGTTTCTTGGAATATTTGAGTAAATCCTTCCACAATGGAATTTCAAAATGTTTTCCTTTCCCTCTAGGTACATGGTTTCATTTTAGCTTAGGGGAGAAGGACTTTAAAAAGTTCCTATCAGGGGGTGCCTGGGTGGCTCAGTTGGTTAAGCTACTGCCTTCGGCTCAGGTCATGATCCTGGAGTCCCGGGATCGAGTCCCACATCGGGCTTCCTGATCAGCAGGGAGTCTGCTTCTCCCTCTGACCCTCTTCCCTCTCGTGCTTTCTATCTCTCATTCTCTCTCTCTCTGAAATAAATAAATAAAATTTAAAAAAAAAATTTAGAAAAAAAAAAAGTTCCTATCAGGCTTTGAGTATCAGCTTCCAATTTGACCAACTTCTGACCACAGAGCTACTTTAGAAAAAGAAAAAATTCTTTTAAATATTTTGTCAGGTTCTAGCTGGAACAAACAGTAAATATCTCTGGCAGTATCGAACAACCCTATGGACACAAGAGGGGTCCCCAAGTAGGGTGCAAAAGATAGTACCCTCCCAAAAGCCACTCCCAAAGATAACCAAAAGAGAGAAAGACTTAGTTTTCCTGAGAGCTGGTAGGACCCTACCTGCAAATGGGATGCTGCCCACATTTCTGCCCAGTCATACTTCGGAAGGTCCCAAACTGGTCATTGCCAAACTGGTTCTCAGGACACAAAATGAGACAAACAAGAAGGCAAAACTGTCCCTGGGAGAAAAAGAATTGATAATTAGTATTTTTTTTCCTGCTAATCTGAGTTTGGAAAGGAAGGGGCAATGCAAAATTTTAGCTTCCTCTCTCAGCCAGGCACCACAGATAGAGATTTGCGAGAGCTGACCTTGCTAAGAATTCTTACCCTTAGCTGACTTCTGCTAATTTTCCCTGATGCTCTCTGCAGGCTCCAGTGAGTGGATTGTCCCAGCAGGTCTCATCCTGGTCACCAGAAAACACAGAGGGGAAAAATAACTTTCCCTCTTCCCTTTATAGTGTGTGCCTGGCTGAGATCCCTTTTTTTCTAGGGTACTCATAAATGGATAAGTGTATCTAGGTTAAAAGTTCTCCAGTGTGGCTGCTGTAATTCAAGATTACCTTTGGTAAATTAACCTACTTATTCAGTCTTAAAACAAAACTCTATTCACCTGAGGTCTCACCCTGGAGCCAGTGCAGTTTAAGTTGGACCCAGGCTATCCCCAGACCCAGTCCAGCTTCTGAGCCAAACCCAGTCCATCCTCTAACCCAGTCCAATTCCAGACCCAGTCCAGTTTCTAAGTTCTGATCCAAGTCCTGCCAATTTCTGGACCTAGTAGTCTAGGAAAATAAATGCTCAAATAGTCTGAAAGCTTATAACACAAAAGCTTCAGAGCTAAGAACTGAGATCCAAGATTCCAGAGGGAGTTACACATGACCTCCAGAGGCAGAGAAAAAGCAATGAGTTTTAGGGGCTCAGCAGGTACCTATGGCTGGTTTCTCATTGCTCCTGGGGACGGTTGGGAGTCTTATTTGGTTCCCTCTTCTTACATTAGAACTTTAAAAAATTAAACTGCTGGCATACTAAAAATTTTGAGAGTTTATTTCAGCAAAAATTGATTCAAGTCAAGAGGCACCAAACCAGTAGTGGTTAAGAGGTTCTTCAACACATCATGGAACACTACATCAAAAACTAATGATGTAATGTATGGTGATTAACATAACATAAAAAAAACCTCCCCCAAAAAAAAAAAAAAATAAAAAGAACATTTGCATTAAAAAAAAAGAGGTTCTTCAACACAAAGTTTTAAACCTACTTAAATGAGCTAATTTGAGTTGGTCTCTGCAACCAGAGTCTTATAAGCACTTGCTGGTTAACTTTCATCCTTGGCTTAGAAAAAGAACTTTTCTCAAGTGTTGCAGTAACACTTGATTTAACTACCTGGATTAGTTGTAAGTTTGTTCTCCCTTACAAGGAACACACACACACACACACACACACACACACACACACACACCCCTACACTATTGCCTTGAGTTTCCAGCATTATGTCTTAGCTGGACAAGGCATATTTTTCCCATTTAGGAAGGTTACACACTAATTGGCTAATCCATTAGAAGAGATTTGCTTATACGAATAGACTTTCCTATCTGTTAAAATAAAGACTACACAGTTTAGCAATTTAGGGATGAAGGAGTGGCTCCATGAAGTTAAAGGGAGTTTTGAGAACAGCTGAATTGCCAAAGAACCAAATTGGGTTCCAAGACAGCAGGAGCCTGGTTTTTAGTTATGGATCAGATTTTCCCACAAGCCACAGAAAAGGCATAGAACACAGTATCATAAAATGTTAGAACCAGAAGACATCTCTGAGGTCATCTATCCCATCTCATGCCATGGTCAGAAAATGGGCATGAAAGGCAGGTCACATGACTTGTCCAAGACACAGCATTGTAAGAAGATGCCACATGAGCAGAGCTCAGGTCCATCAACTCCCTTGGCCTAGACCTTCCCCATTGTACCACACAACCTTGTTAAAATCCATCTCCATTTTCCCATCTTGTTTGGTCATTGACAAAGTTTTATCAAGATCACAAAGACCAACATTTTAGAAAAAAGTTTTGCTGAAGCAACTGTGTCTCGTCTACATGAGCACACTGGCATTTCAAAAGTAGAAGGATGTTGCTTGAGAGATTTATCAAGACTAACAGAGTTTCTGTAAAGCCATGTTTCTCAGCCTGACCTTTCACAAGCAGAGACAACATCCAGGGTTATTTGCAAGGGTTGACTTATGTTTACATTTAGACAAATGATAGTGGGAAAATTCAGTAATTTTTTTCCCAGAGTTTCCACTTCTCTAGCTCTGAGCAGAGTTGCTTTATCACCTTATTTTCAGTTTGAGGGAAAAGGAGATAACGACCATGAATTTGCTGATTTTCAGATTTGAATCTCCCACTCAGTTTTTGCTGATACATTGATAGTTCTTGGCTTTTTGGCTTTTTTCTCTGCTTTCCTTCTTTCTCCTTTCATTACTCACAGGATAGTGACTCTCTCCCACAGTTACTTTCATTTTCCTGCCTTCTCTTTCTCACTCCCACAACATGCAAAGAGACACTCATTTTGCTCTGCAATCACAGGTTTTTTAGCAATTGGGTCCCTAAAAAAACTTTTCTGAGTATTTCAGGATACTTTCCGGATGATTGTGTGACTGTTAATGATTTAACATTTTTCATTGTTCCAAGCTTCTCTACAAAAAGAGATTTAAGAATAACCCTCAAAACTCGTAGTTATAACAGCATAATAATGACAGTCATGAGATAAACTGTAAAATTTCCAAGGCAAATCCTTTCAGTGAGTCAACATCTTAAATAACTTTCAAGACTCCTGAAAAACTTTGCAGTTATGCAGTAACGATCTAGAAAGCATGTAAATATTGGAAGGCACTTCTTTGGCTAACTGCATTGTATTTGGTAAGTTTGTTTTGGTGATGCTTCAGTGCATTCTATTTCTGTGAAGGTTGGTAGGTGATGAAATGCAAAGACTCAGTTAGCTAATATGTTCTGTCTTTGTGAGGGACACCAAACCAAGAGCCTGGAGACCAGGATCCCAGTGCCAGTGTTAGCAACCGAATAGCTTATGTAACCTGGGCAAGATATTTAACTGCTCTGGGTCTCAATTTTTCATTTTCTAAATCATGAGGAATTTAAAAAGTCTCTGAAGTTCCTTCCAATTCTATAATTCTACCATTATGAGATTCAGAAAGGATTTTAAGATCATATAGTGCATAAGAATAATCATTATTCAATTCAATAAATGTTTATTGAGAAAGGTCTAAGGCAGAATATGCACCAAAGAAACATGAGAGAACAAAGCACAGAGCAGGACATAATCTCTACTCTTTAGTTTTCCTCAATCTAGGGGACAGGAAGATGGTATAAGAATCATCAGTCATAAATCTTGTGTCCCCACTCAAAAAGCATCATGGAGAAGCAGCACTAGCTCGTACTGGTGTTAGCCTGATGCCTCTGTCACTGTTCCCCAACCTGACCCCCGATCTGGTCCATGTGGGCTCAGTCGTCAAGGATTTGAGGCCCTGGTTGGAAATCAGATGGCATAGAGTGACACACTGATATCTTCCTAATAGATGTTCAAGGATTGCAGAAAGCAGAACGATTAATGCATTTGAGAAATTGGTAAAAAAAAAGGGGGGGGGCAGGGGCTAGGAAAAGAAACTGCTTTTCTGATCTGCAGCTTAGCTGGTGCCTACGTTGTCCTGGAACGTGAACAGCTAAGGATCCGACAGCAATGAAGAGGGCTGGGATGCAAACTGAGACGACAAGAAGGAGGAGGAGGAGGAATGCATCAACCCTGGGAACAAAAACAGTTATGCAGAAATAACCAGTGGTTTGTGGCAGCAAAGAGCCAACGTCTTTGATCCCGATACCTACAAGGAGTCCTCAGTGAGCATGAGAACACCTGACCAGCTTAGTCTTTTGTGCTAAAGGCCGAAGATGCTCACTGCCATCAGCTCTGTCCTCCCCATGGCACAGGAAAGCTGACTGCTGTCTAATAAAAGGAGGTGGAAATACACACTGAATAAAGTTGATGCATAGAGCTGGGCAGCAAATCACAAAATTACTGAAGGAGAAACCCACAACCATTTTCCAGAGTTGCCTTATCTAAACTTCTGGCAAACCCTGGAACTATATCCTTATAGAGCAGATCCAAGGTGACTCCCTTTGCAGGCCCACAGGATGTGGTTAACACTACTTCTGCTCTCTAGTCTCTGAAGCCAGTGGATCATTGAAAAAAAGATCTTATGATCTTATTTATGGTTGTGAGTTTGTGTGCTGTTTATCATTTCAGGAACTGCTTGCCAGCAACAGCAACTAAAGCATTCATCTACACTTGGACTTCATTATGTCTCTGTGAGAAAATCTTAGCATCAGTGCCCTGCAACCTGGATTTCTGCCTGACCCCTACCTCCTATCCCAACTTAGGAATCTGGATAAAACTGTGTGACACATTTACTATGTGTCTGTATGAAAAATGGAGACCTTGACTCTCCAGAAGCTTTGTGGGGCTGATATAACCACAAGTGGTAAGTGCTGAATGGGTTTTGAGGGCCTGTGTTGGGCAGATGCCTGTGAGTTTCTGTGGTGAACACAGACTATGGCGGGCAGCCAAGGCCTCTGGCAGTGTCTTTCCTGGGAATCATTGATGAACCACAGCAACATCCTTTCAGACATGCATTTAGCTAAGTGCCTCCTGAAATAAAGATCTGGAAACCATCTCAGGTGGCAAAACAAAGCGAGATTCGATTGGGGCCTGTGGGTCATGAGAGGCTGTGTCTGGGGGAGGGGGAAACAGTGAGAAGTGACCCCACAGGTCTTGTAAGCTGGAACGAGGGCTCCCAGCAGCTTCTCTCCAATATGGCACAAGGGTTAGACAGCAGAGGGAAAGAGGCAGGAAAGTCTAGAAAGACAGACTACGGTTGGCTCTGATCCTAGCTTCAGCTCTGTAAAGCTCTCCCTGAACCATCAAGAGACTTGAGGGAACTAACTCCAGGCTTTGGTGAACTTAATCTTACCACTGGCCCTCCCTCACCCACCTTGCTCAGCTCCCTAAAGAAATAAGAAATAAGAAGAAAGCTCTTGCTCTTGGGCCTTGTGGAGGCTCAGGCATGAAAGTGACTGCTCCGAGACTGGCCAGAGCGTGAGAAGAGGAAGGCATGAGAGCTGGCAGACGAGAAGCAGGGTATCCAAGGGAACACTGAGAAGGCCTGACCAGAGAGGTTCAGAGGGAGCAGATGGTCAGTCATCAGCTACAGGTGCCATAGAGATCCATGTAGAAAGGGAACCTGGTGACTTTTTATGACTTAATACTGAAATTCACATTACATAATCAGTTAGCCTTTGGTCAAAACCATGTTAAAACTCTAAAAAGGAATTTTTCATTTAGGGATTATAGGCAAAAGGACAGAGTGAACTCTTTGATGGAGTAGTATAAGGGTCAACCCCTTGTATATTGTGACATTTGTTTATGTAAGTTATTGTCACTGAATTGGATTTGGCAGATGTTTTTTCCTCTAATATCTTATTATGAAAATTATAAAATATACAGAAAAGTTTAAACTTTTTGATGGACATCAACATACCTACTGCTTAAATTCTACAACTGTCATATTTTTGGCTACACTTACTTCATTCACACATTTATCCATTAATCTTATTTTTTAACAGCTTTATGAAGATATAATTTATATATCATAAAATTCACTCATTCTAAGTGTACCATCTGGTGAATTTTAGGAAAATTACACAATTGTGCGACATCACAATTCCAGTTTTAGAACATCTCCATCATCCCAAAAGTTCCCTTGTGCTCATTTGCAATCAGTCTTCCTTTCCACTCCCAACCCTCAGCAACTACTGATCTTTATATCTCTATGGTTTTGCCCGTTCTAGAAATTTCAAATAAATGGATTCATATAATATGTAGTCTTAAATGTTTGGGTGGTTTTTTTCACTTAACATAATGTTTTTCGGGTTCATCATGTTGTAGCAAGTATCAGTACTTCATTCCTTTGTCCTTCTATTAGTTGATGGATATCTGTGGGTTTTTTTTTTTCCATTTGAGGGATATTAGGAATAATGTTGCTGTAACATTCAACTCCAAGTCTTTATGTGAACATGTTTTTATTTCTCTGGGATCCCTTATTGTGAAGCTGAAAAAAGGCTAGGATTTCAAGATGAAAAAAATAAATGAATGATATGGAATTTTTTAAAAATCTAAAGAATATATGGGACATTTTTGCTATCACTAAGATAGAGTCTGCCTCAAAATCTGAAACTCACGGCAAGAAATGAAGGGGGGGGCAAGGGAGAAAGCGAGAGAGAGTATTTTAATGTCACCCATTAAACCCCAGAATCTTGCTATGCCTTAAGCAAGATACACCTTTGACTTCCCAGTTATGTGAGCTAAAATATTTACTGTTTTTTTTATTAGTTTGAATTAGGTTTCTGTCACTAGCAAACAAAAGATTTTTGACTACTACACATCAATTCAAAATAAGAAAATGGACAAGAAAGATACACATGATATTTGTGGCACTAAAATGGTGTTTTAAACCACAGTTTCCTAACTTCAATAGAAAGTATGATGAAAGGAGATGGTTTATAAAAAGGGCTATGAAAAAATTATGAGTCTGCCTGGCTAAAAGTGCACAGACTGGAGTCCTGTGTGACCACTGAAAAAGACTCACCACAGATGGTCCCTATTCCTCACTGTGTATTGTCACATATAGATCATCCCAGAAATATCAAGGCCAGTGATGAGTGACCATTGCAAGGAACTGGCTCTCACTGCATGGTCAGACAAGTTCTTAGAACACAGGAGAAACACGCCACATCCTGCAGCAGTTGAGATGGGCCATGGGGAAGGGAGGGAGGAGAGCTGAGAGAGCAGCGTGAAAAACCAAGGCCAGTTATGAAAAGCTACTAACCATGCCTTCTCACTTAAAGAAAAAGAAGTACTTGCATCAACATGTTCCAAATGTTTGGAGTAAACTATGCTACTGCTCTTTCTTCAGTGACCTGGGCCAACTCTGATCCTGCCCTTCTAGGGACTGCAAGTCTATAGCAATTCAAGGGCCAAGACACCAAAAGCCTCCTCTTGACTGCTGCTGACTTACCGCCCCACTTCCTGGCCTTGTTCCTTGAAGCCAGACTAACTTGTTCAGCTTCCCAGGCTACCACTGCCCCAGACCATGGCTTCTGCTGCCTGTGACCTACTAACACAGTCTCCTAAATAATTTCTCCATTGACATTCCTTAGGCCCTGGCTATCTGTTTATTCTCCATGCTACAACCAGAACAAATGTTTTTGGTCAAACTCAAAAGTTGTAAGAACAGTAGAAGGAACTTACATATATCTTTTATCAGACACACCAATTGTTTGCATTCTGGGCTCACCCACTCTTTCTCTCTCTCATGCACATACACGTGTACGTTTTTTTTCAAAATCATTTAAAAGTAAATTGCATATAGCATGTCCCATTACCTCTAAGCTCTTCGGTGTGTGCTTAGGACATTCTCTCACATGACCACAGTACAATTGGAGAGGGCTCATCTTAAAGAGCAAATCTGCCTTCATTACTTTCTTCCTACTTCTGCTCTTAAGATAAAAACAAAAATCCTTAACCTGCCCTGCAATATTGGCCTGACCTGGCCCACCTCTTTCTCCAGCTTTGCCATTTGCTATTTGCTTTTTGCTCTAGCCACACCAGCTGTTCTTTGGTGCACAAACAGCCTGTTCCCTTCCCACCTTCAGGATTTGTCTGGGAAAGTCTTTTCTGCATAGGCACATATATCCAGCCTTGGTACCTGCCTTTTTTTCTTAGCTAACTTCTACCTATTGTTCGGGTTTTGGTTTCTTATTTTGCTTACTAAACTATGCAACCACTTTCTAAATTGTCTTCACTATCAAATCATGAGCTCCTTGGTGTAGAGACTTCATTTTTTATGTTTGACCTTATATCTCCCAGATCCTTGAGCAGTGCTTAGTACATGGAGGTCCTGAAATAATATCTGTGCATGAATAAATCTTTCTGGATTACTGAGTGGTAATTACTTATTTATTGTCATTTCCCAAGGGTTACAAACTCCTTACATTCAAAAATGATTTCGTGATTTGATTCTGTATATTCAATGCTTAGTACATGCCCTGACACATGATAGGTGTTCATTGAATCTTTATTGAGTGAATGAACTAATAAATACATATTTATTGAATGTTTAGTATGTACCTTGGCTGCCCGAGGCATAACAATGGATAATGTATTCATAATCTCTGGAAAATTTGATATCTTGTATGTTTTACATATAGTATTTTTTGAGAATTCAGTCAGTTTGTAAACAATATTTATTTCTTGTTTCACATTACAATTTTCTCATTGAGGACTGGACTTGAACCAAAAGTCATTGAACCAGTTCAATTACTTTGTGGATATGTACAATTTTGATTTCCATAACTTTAGTACATATTTGGATTTGGTTCTGATTAGAGTAGTCAGACATCTTGTTTGCAAATGAAAAAAAAAACTATATTTCAGGTAGAAAGGAAAAAGTATCTTAAAATCCTTAGTTATGTGATGTGACATAATCAAAATTAACTGCAGAAATTCTCAGAGTTCAAGTGCATTGTGAGTCTTTAGCAAGGACAATATTACTTATAAGTTTCCCTATCTTATTTGGCCATGAAATTATATTTTGTTGTTAGTATTTTTTCAGAATACTTATTAACATCTTGTGAAACTCTGGGATTTCGTGGAACAACACAATAGAAAATGCTGTATTAGAGGGAAAACCCTTTATACACTTCTCAGCTTCCTTCCCTTAAGACCATTGGTATGTTTGGACTGTCTCAAGTACTCATAAATCACACCCACCAGATCAGTAGGTGATCCTGTTCCAGCTTATGTGAGGGCCTGTAAGAATCAGTCCTGGAGAATGTGGGGCTTGGTTCACCTCATCGAGCAGTATGATATTGTGTTCCTTTTGTTTGTTTTGTTTTGTTTTAGGTCATGACAAAGGGGCCCCTACTCCCTGCCTCCAAACAATTTACATAATAAGAATGAATCAATCCCCTTCAGTAAAGAAGGGTTTTGAAGTATGTTAAAACTTTATTTTAATTGCATATTGCTATGGTCTGAATAATTGTGCCCTTCCAAAATTCATGTATTGAAATCCTAACCCCTGATGTGATGGTATTTGAAGTTCGGGCCATTGGGAGACTAGTCATGAGAGTAGAACCTTCATGAATGAGATTAGTGTCCTTACAAAAGAGATCTCCCTCCCCTTCTGCCATGTGAAGTTATGGCTAGAAGGCACGCTCTGTGAAACAGGAAGGAGTTCTCACCAGACACGGAATCTGCCAATGCCTTGATCTTGTACTTCCCAGACCCCAGAAATGTGAGAAATAAATTTCTATTGTTTATAAGTGATCCAGTCTACAGTATTTTGTTATAGCTGTCCAAACAGACTAACACACATATGGTTGTAACTTTCAGTAGGGATCAGCATTTTGTGGACTTCTGGTGCAATAGGGATAAGATTTGCCCTTCCATATGAAACTAAAAAAATGTATAAAAGATAAGAAACAATGGTTCTTAAGATATTTGCTATTAGGCAACAAAAGACAGTGATCCCAATTGTCCCAGTTCACTACTTGGGGAAAGTTTTTAGGCCACAGAGTAGAGAGGAGAGACTCAGGCAGAGCCCAGCAATATCTATGAGTTGGGAAGATTGAAGCAGGTCTGAAAAGACCATAGCAGCTCCAGTTTGTAAGTCACAGTACAAGGCAGAAGAGAGATACATAAAGAGAGGATTCTGAATACTTGGAAAGGGTTGTTTTAGGTATTCACTTAGTACTGATCAGTGCATGAAGGTGAAAAATTATCGGAAAGTGGAGGGAAAAAAACACCCAAATAGATGAGAAGGAATAATCTCTGGCATTCACATAGGGTCAGGAATAGAGGCTGTTCCTAACAGCCAGGGTAGAAAACTTCCTAACCCATGGAGCATTGGGCATTGTACTCAAAAGAATATGTTGCTTTAGTCAAGAAAAAAATCCTAGAATAAATGCTGCTTTTGTTCCCCCTAAATGTCTTAAAAAGCAATACCTAAAAGCATCAAGCCATTTTCAACTTAACTGTGTCCTAGGAAATATACGCATCTAATAAAAAATTAGCAGGCATGCAAAGAAGAAAAATATGACCCATAAGAAGGAGAAAAACCAGGGGTGCCTGGGTGGCTCAGTTGGTAGAGCGACTGACTCAGGTCATGATCTCAGGTTTCAGTTCAGGTCATGATCTCAGGGTTGTGAGATCGAGCCCTGTGTCAGGCTCCATGCTCAGTGAAGAATCTGCTTGAGATTCCCTCTCCATCTCCCTCTGTGTCTTCCCCAAATTGTGCTCTCTCTCTATTAAATAAATAAATAAATAAATAAATAAATAAAAACTTTTTAAAAAAAGGCGAAAAATCAATTTATCAAAATGGACCCAGAAATGACACAGATGATGGAATTAAACAGGGACATTAAAACTGTTATTAGAACTTTATTCCATATATTCAAGAAGCCAGAGGAAACACTGAACAAGTAGAGCTATGGAAGATATAACAAAAGATCCAAATTGAACGTCTAGTCATGAAATCTACAATGTCTGGGATGGAAAACATACTGGATAAGTTTAAGGATCAATGGACATTACAGAAAAAAAATGTTAGAAAACTTAAAGACAGGGCAATATAAACTACACAAAAGAATATACCAAAAAAAAAGACTCAAAACAAACAAACACAAAAACAGAGGGTCAGTGAGTTGTGGGAGAGTTCAAACCCACCTAATATGTGTACAGTTGGAGTCCACACAGGAGGAAAGAACAGAAAAAATAATATTTGAAGAAATAATGGACTGGAGTTTTTCCAAATTTGATGAAAACTATAAACCCACAGATTGAAGCAGCTCAATGAAGCCCAAGCAAAAGAAACATGAAGGAAACTACACCCAGACATACCATACGCAAATTGCTTAAAACTGTAAAATATTCAGATACTTAAAAACCATGCTGCTAAATAACCCATGGGTCAAAGAAAAAATAAAAGAGAAACTGTGAACTATTTGAACAGACTTAAAACAGAAACACAACATATCAAAATTTGTGAGATGCAGATAAAACTGTACTTTGAAGGAAATTTACAGCACTAAATGCCTACATTAGAAAGGAAGAAAGGTTTCATATCAATGACCTCAGCTTCCACCTTAAAAAACTATTAATAGGAGGGCAAGTAAACTCAAATTAAACAGAAGAAAGGAAATAATAATGATAAAAATAGAAATCAGTTAAATAGAAAACAATCACAATAGAGAAACTTAATCAAACTAAAAGCTCTGAAATCAATAAAACTGATAAATGTCTAGCCAAAGTGTTCAAGAAAAAAGCAGAGAAGATGCAAATTACCAATATCAGAAATAAGAAAAGTGACATCACTTCAGATTCTATAGATATTAAAAGGATAATAAGGGAATAATATGAACAGCCTTATGCCAGTAAATACAACAACTTAGATGAAATCGACAGGCTCTTTGAAAGACACAAGTTACCAAAGGTGACACAAGAAGAATTCAATTACCTAAATTGGCCTATATCCATTAAATAAATTGAATTTCTGGTTTAAAAACATCCTATAAAGAAAATTATGGGCCAAATGGCTTCATTGGTAAATTCTAGCACAGGAAAGAATAATACCAATTTTATATAAACCCTTCCAGAAAATTGCAGAGGAAGGAACCCTTCTCAATTCATTCTACAAAGACGCTATTACACTGATAACAAAGTCAGACAAAGGCATTACATGGACGAAAACTATAGACGATAACCCTCATGAACATAGATTGCAAAAGTTCTTAACAAAATGTTAGCAAATCAAATCCAACAACACATTAAAAGAATAATGCTTCATAATTATGTGTGGTTAGTTGATACAACTTTTAAAAATCAAGAAAATCACCAAATTAAGTCTGAAAAAAAGAAAAACCATATGATTACTTCAATACAAGTACAAAAGCATTTGACAAAATCCAACACCCATTCTTCATTAAAACTTCAGCAAAGCAGGAATCAAAAAGAACTTCCTTAGCCTGACCAAGGGCATTTCTGAAAGCCCTACAGCCAATGCCACACTTAATGGTGACAGAATGGATGTTTTCCCCCCAAATCTCAAAGGAGACAAGAACATTCATTCTCAGTGCTTCCACCCAACACTGTACTAGAGATGCCAGCCAATAAATAAAGCAAGAAATAGCAATACAAGACATCAAAACTGAAATTTTTTTCATCGAATTTTTTTCATGAAATTCTCTTTATTTATGTAGAAAATCTATAAGAAACTTACTAGTACCAACGGGTGAATTTAACAAGATTGCAAGATTCAAGGAAATGTGGAAATGTCAATTATATTTCTATATACCAGCAACAATCTAAATTCAAAATTTAAAAATTACCATTGACAATGCCATCAAAAAATAAGCAATACATAGGAATAAATCAAAGGATGCATAAGATTGTATCCTGAAACCTACAAAACATTGCTGACATAAATTAAAAGCAACCTAAATAAATTGAGAGATACACCCTTCTATAGTGACAGAAAACAGGTTGGTGGCAGGGGAAGGGGTTGGGCAGGTAGGAGTGGGAGACGTTAGATAATACTTATATTCATTATCATCAGGTTGTCATGATTTCACAGGTGTAATATTTGTTAGTTAACACAAGTTTTATAATTTGAATACATGCAGTTCATTGTACGTCAATTATATCCTTAAAAGAGATCAGTTCAGAATATCCCAACTCAGACTGATACTGTGTAGAAATTAGTAAATTCCATATGGTACTACTAAAAACTGAGTCAAGATACTCCTGATATCTAGAAATATAGAAATAAGGTTATTTTTCTTTTCTGCACTGTTCTCTTTTTATGCCATTCCTAATGTTCAGTCTGGTTTCTTAATCTTAAAGGAAATCAAATATCAGCAATGGAGATAATTAATATAAGGACAAAGAAGAGGAAGGGACTATTTAGATTAGAAAAGCAGAATCTCAGCATTGTTTTGCTAAGAATGTTGTGTATGGTACACTATTAGTCAGAGGGGAATGAGCATCTGTTCTCTATCCCCTCAAATGAAAAGAGACTGGTCTTCACAAAGGTGAAGTGTAAAGAAAAAAAATGCATTAAAATGATGGTTTGTGTGCTGGGGTGGTTGCCCATGAGAGCAATTTTATTTACAAGCATGAAACACATAGTCTTGATGGCGAGCATAGGAACAGACGTCTAACTTACATGTTTTCTTCTGTTCACCTGGAAAATCCCTCAGGCTAAATCCTAATCTAACTGTTGGCTGACCTCATCACATTTCCTGTCCAAAAACAATTTCCTGACCTGTGTGTGGCATAGACAGGTGTCATGGGCTAGATGGTTATGGTATCACTTTCCCATTGGTTAGAGGGGCTGGAATGTGAGATGTGCAGACCACAGGAGCATCATGTTTTCTTCATGTGGCTCATCATCTATGCCCTTGTCTCCTGTGTCACACATCGGCCGGCAACATCCTCACCTCTCAGTGGTTCTCTCATTTCCCATTAAGTCCAGGATCATTACATCTCCTAATTCATTACTACCCCATTTTTTGAAATTACAGCTGATATTTTAAACTCCACACCACACCACACATCTCCTCCAGTCTACTGATTTTTTGAAGATGCCCCTGATGCTGTCAGAGAAGACATTGAACTGGGAACCCACAGTTCCTGCTGCCACTGGCTCAGCAAGACATGAAGCCCTTTGTTACAAAAGAAGAATCACCGTGTGTACTCTTTTCCTTCCCAACCCCTACTTGCTCCTGTTAGCAGATATAATAGGCTTTTCCCAAAAATGACATCTATATGAATAAACGAGGCCAGCAATCAACTACCTGTACTTACCTAGGAGAGCCTGGTGGAGGAACATTAACAGTATAAACAGACCTGACCTCCAAATTCCTCTTTGAAAGATCACCTGGTCTTTTAGAGAACAGCTGATTGTTCAGAGAATTTTGAATTGTAGAACAGTGGCCTTAGGAATCATCACGGAGCTTGACAAAGCTTAGGACAATTTTGCTTTTACTTGAACAACATGTTGTAGTCTGAAACTGAACACTTGGTTAAGAAGCAATGTTCCGACCCCAGCCCCACAGGACCACATCAATCTGATGGGCAGGAATTTTGAAGATTGAGAGTATGAGGTGCCTAAGTAGCAACTTGGCCTGGGTACATTAGCAAATGTTAGTGTTTCTTGGTGACTCCCCACCTCTCCCTTAGAAGGGCAGGAAGGAATCTTTTTATTCAAAGGTAGTGTGGGTTTCTGAGAAGACAACAAAACACTGACTTTGGTCTCAACTGGAAAGGAGTTTATGAGGCATTATGACAGGCTTTGCCCTTTATCCCCAAACACAGAGGGCCCTTTCAGGTTTTTGTAAACCACAGTTTTAATACAGTCAATGGTAGGAAACTAAAGTGGAACTCACTCCTTTCTTTCTTTTTTTATGGGATCATAAAGGTGAAGAACAGATGACAGGTGAGTTTTATTAATAGGACTTGTACTTCAGGTGGGCTAATAATATTGATCTATGTTTCAAAAGAAAAACCCAGCCTCAGGCTTTCTTGGGCATTTTATTGTTGGAGTTTGGGACCTTTCAGAAAAGTAGCTGGATGGGGCCTGGCGTGGGCGTGGGTGGGAGGAATTTGGTGGAAGTGAAGCTGGGGAAGCTACTAAGGAAAGAATGTTGTTGGAGCTCCCATTAAAAGTGGTAGCAGCGGGAGGAGAAAGAGGAGCACCCAGTCTCCCCCCTCATTCTTGCCCCATTTTTCATCAGCCGTCATGGAAATGACTGCCGATGAATCACCCACCAAACACTCCCCTACTGACACTGAGGTGAAGAAGTAAGCAGGAGGTGGAGGGGTAGGGGAGCTGCCTCCTATATGAAAGAGGAGAGACGTGGGGGTCCCTAGTAAAAGGTGTAGCTTAGGTCAGATGTGGGCTAGTCAGGGACTGCCTAATCGGATGTTGCTTCTTGGATCCTTAAGCCTTTAGCCACAAAGACCAATGTGGTTGAATATTATATTTGCCACTATTCAGTCTAGGTTTACATGATACTGCCAAGAAATAAGTTGGAAGCATTCAAGAGATATTGAAGACTAAGGGGGCTTAGACCCTCACGGAAATATTTACAGTTTAAGAAACAAAGAACTAGGGCGCCTGGGTGGCTCAGTTGGTTAAGCGACTGCCTTCGGCTCAGGTCATGATCCTGGAGTCCCGGGATCGAGTCCCGCATCGGGCTTCCTGCTCAGCGGGGAGTCTGCTTCTCCCTCTGACCCTCTTCCCTCTCGTGCTTCTATCTCTCATTCTCTCTCTCTCTCAAATAAATAAATAAAATCTTAAAAAAAAAAAAAGAAACAAAGAACTAGTTGGCCAGCTGCCTCACCTCTTCAAAGAAGCCTAAACTCCCTGCACTGGTGATCTTCAAAAACTGGAGTGCATAAAAATCACCTGAACAGTTGTTTTCAGTTATTTCAGGCGTGTTCATAAATGCTTATCAAAATGTTTTTAAGATATTTGCTTTAAAATATTTATCAGATAATTGCAACATTTGTGTCATCTCCATGCCGGCATCTGTTGATTTTCTTCTCTCATTCTGGCTCTTAGCCAGATGATCTTGTTATTGTATTCTGGACATTTTGGATGTTGTGTTTTAACACTCTAGATCTTACTTAATTTGTTGTTGTTGTTGTTGTTGTTGTTGTTGTTTAGCTGGCCTATGCTGAAACTGGGCCAGTGGTGGAAGAAACCCACCCTCTTCCTCTTTACCACTGAAACTGGAGGGAAGTTCAGACTCCTTCCCTCAGGCCCCACTGACAACGCCATGGCTGGGAGGTAGAGAGATACGCATTACCACCACATAGAAATGGAAGTTCAAGCTTCTTCGGTGGCCTCCACTGAATAGTGCGGTAGAAGGTAGAGGGAGGGATGCCTCATCACCACAGGATGGGGATAGAAATCCAGGCTCCCTACTTGGCTTACTCGAACACTGACTCAGCATGGAGAGGGGAGAGCACCTCATTACCTCTGTTCCAGGGTGGAGGTTGAGGTCCTCCACCTAAATCTCTCGACCTTTTCCTCAAGGTAAAGGTGTGACGTGGTTTCTTCCCTGATGTTGTGCTGGAATAGAGCATTTATTGTGAAAAAGTTTGTCTTGCTAGATTGTACCTTGCTAGATTATACCTTTCCTAGTCTCTTTTGACAAGAGCGAGCAGGCTTTGATTGAGACTTTGTTCATGCCCATTGAAATTTCTGGGTTGTAGGCTTCTCCAGCAACCAGACTGGGACATACAGGAAGCAAAAACAAAACCAAGAGAATTCAGTGTCATATTATTTCTGGAATCCTGGAGTCCCTAACTCCAGCATCTTCTCTTCACCATTCAGAGACTTCCTATGTTTGCTTTACATGTAATGTCCAGAGGTTTTAGCTCTACTTAGTAGGAAGGCCAGAGAGAAATGCACATACTTCATTTGCCCAGAATTGGAAGTCCTACAGTTTATTTTCTAAAATGCAAATTCCTGCCCAGGTCCCATCTAGGAAATTCTGTTGCCATTACATCAGCATGAAGCTCAGAACACACTGAGGAAGTCAAATCCAGAAAGAGGCAATAGGACACTGTTTAAGCCCCATAAATACAACAAAGCTTAATGATCACAATAACAAAAATCTGAGAAGCACAGTCTGTTTTCAAATGATTGTCACATCCTGTGACCTTTACTCCTTATGCCATTTACAGAACAGTCCAAGGTAATGACTGACTTGTCCAAAGGCATATGAATAATCAACAAAATAGAAGGAACTGGAAACCAGACTTTCTGATTTCTGGCTGTTTTTTAGCCTATTTTAATTCTAGAATTCTTCTGTATTTACGGTTAGCTACAGGACTCCAAATTTTCCTTTAGGTAAGTGTTCTCAGTCTAGCTACATATTGAAGCTCTCTGAAGAGCTTTTTAAAAATGCTTATTCCTAAATTCTTTCCTCCCCCAGAGATTTCCATCTCTGTTCAAGGTTATGGCTGGGCATCAGGAATTTATATAATCTCCCTAGGTGATCCTAATATGCAGCCCCGGATATGAATCACTGTTTTTATGCCTTCTACCTCAATCAATTGTAATCTTTCTCCTTTAAAGAAAAATCCAGTGGATTTTGCTAAGAGCAACAAGAAGCAGCTGGAGGTAGAATATCGCTTTCTAGGCCCTCTTTTGGCTAAGCCTTTGTCACTATTGTGTGATGCTAAGCTGTCCCCGCAAGTCATGTTTCTAAAGTATTCAGAAAGGTGAAAGGGTTCAGAAGGTAGTGATTAAAAGACGATGCCAAGACAAAGGAGTTGCAATGGGTTGGCCCCCAAGTCGACTACAAAGTGAGCTTGCAGCTGGCAATCAAGGGAGCGGCAGCAGCCAGGGCTACATGGCTCTGGCATCTTCCAATTTTGTTACTAAATGGGTATTTCCACTGAGATTCCCAAATTAACATTTTCAAGTTACAAAAACAAAACAGCAGCGATCAGGAGCACAATACTGCCCCCAAGTGGAAAGAAACCTAAATGGCACTTGGATGGCTTTGCAGAGCTGAGAGCCGCAAGTTCTGATGGAAGAGAAACACCACACTGAGGACAAAGCTGCTCAGCTGGAAAGAGGCTCGGAAGCAGCAAACGTGTCGAGTTCTTTGTCTGTAATAAGTTTTTATGTGAAAGATAGTGGTGATTCATGAGGGAATATTTACTTTCAGGTAAACGTCCTCTGAAGTCATCATGTGCATAAATTTCCAACTATCAGTATATATGGGTAAGGTTAATAATCTTTAGGTTATAATCTGAATTTTCTTCTGAGAAACAAAAGCAAATTCTGAGGAAACTCAATAATATGATCTAAATGGAAATAAAGTAAGTTTTACCAAAATACTTAAAAGAGAGTTTAGTAATTTGGTTTCTCAAAAATTTGAAACTCATTTCTGGGTTCAGTGCTTATGAGCAGATGCTGAAGAGCAGAAAATATAAATGCTGTAAAAGGGGGACAAGATCAGGAGCCCCCAAGGCAAATCTTGGAGTCAGCAAGCCTGCCTTGGTGTGCTTCTCCATCTCTTTCATTTGTCCCCCACATGTGTTCACTCACCTGAGGGGATGGAAATTGTGGGAGGCTTGGAAAGTGACTTTAGGAGCTTTTAAAAATCACTGTGAAAGGCTGGCTCTCTCCCTCCAAGGAAGGAGGCTGGTGCCCCACCTAATGGCTGGTGCCCATTTCTTGGGAAATACTCTATGGCCAATAAACTCTCCCAACATTCTTTTAGTCAAAAGCCTCCCAATCTGATTTGTTACCCCAGGGCTCCCTGACTGTACAATATGGAGGTCGGGGAGAGAGGATCTCAGCCATAACAGACTCTACTAATGCAGAGGATCCAGCCAGCATCATTTGCAGAGACAAGAAGGGAGTATTGGGAAGAACAGGTGTGATCAAGAACCTCAATGAGAAGAGGTTGTTGCTATGAGCTCACTTTCTCACCCAGAAGTCAGGTATTCTCATCAGTCTGGATTTCAAAAGCCACATATTATGAAAAAAGGGCAAGTCTTCCTTCAAGAGACATGAAACTAAAACAGAAACTGGACATGGTAATACTGTCTGTTCTCACAGCCTGCCAAGCACTTGCTCCAGACCAAGAGAGTCTGAGTCTCTGGGGACCTACAGCAGCGTCTGCCAAGTGTTCTTGATGATAAGAATCACCCAGGTCCTTGTTAGATATAGAAATTTCCAGCCCCCACCAGGGCCTATCCCAGCCCACTGAATCAGAATCTCCAGGGCCTGGGAGTCTGTATGTTTCACATCGCCCTGCTGGTCTGGAGTGGGAGATGGACATTTCCTGGATAATTATATAAATATCTAGTGCCATGAGAGAGTGTCAAAGGAAGAAGAAGGAGCCATGTGACACCTGACTTAGTTTGAGGAGTTAAGGAAGCCTTCCCAGAAAAGTGTCCTTTAAACAGCCATCTACAGATGAGTAAAAGTTAATTGGGTATGGTGGGAGCAGGGGAGGGTAGGACATATATATTTCAGGTATACGGGGGGAGGGGGGATATGCAAAAGCTCTAGGTAGCTTATAGTCTAATAGTAAAAGAATATGTTCCTCAAATATTGGAAACCAAGGTACTATGTTTTAAATGTCATGGGGCAGGAGGTCATGCAAGATGCTATTACAATTCAGTCAGAATAAGGACTGGGAAAGGGTGAGGGTGTGGGAATTGAAAGACTGAAAGAATTTCCATCCAATTTAGGCTTTCTGAGTAGAAGGGAAAGCAAAGCAGAGACAGGGATACAGGTGACTCCAGGACTGTCCATGAGATAAGTCACTGAGGGTGTGGAGGAAAGAGGGCAGAAAGTGTGAAGAAGTACATTGGGCTTCAAATCTCAGGGAAGGGATTTTTCTCTCCTGAGTGTCGCATCACCTTGATATTCCACTTCTGGCCTACCCCCTGGAATAGTTTTTCCTATTATCAACATTCATTTGTTTTTTTTTTTAAGATTTTATTTATTTATTTGACAGAGAAAGACACAGCCAGAGAGGGAACACAAGCAGGGGGAGTGGGAGACGGAGAAGCAGGCTTCCCACGGAGCAGGGAGCCTGATGCGGGGCTCGATCCCAGGACCCTGGGATCATGACCTGAGCCAAAGGGAGACGCTTGACAACTGAGCCACCTAGGCTCCCCTATTATCAACATTTGTAACTTAAAATTTTCTCCTCTCTTTAAGTCTTTGGTGCTTCCAGTACATTTCATAATCACTTGAAAAGATTCAGCTGTGACAGATCTCTCACCAACTGCCTCAGTTTCCCAGGAAGTAAGAAACTATAGATGAACAATATAGGTGTATGTACCCACATACAGAAGCAGTGGTAAAAATGGCATTTGTTGATTATTTTCCATTGTTTCTTGTATTTAACTCAGCTTAAACTGACCATTTTATTTTCAAATTAGTGTTCTCAAAGGAAAATATATTAGATTGAGGCTTTTCATTTGGAAAACCATAATATTCACATTACCATTTCAATGTCCATTTGGTTATTAGAAGTGATCATTCACGCTGATGGGCAGCAGCCCTGAATCAAGGCCAACAGTGAGACAGGAAAGCATTCTTCAGGCTTCTAGGCATCAGCTGCTAATGTTTTCTAACCTTGCCACAGCAAGGGACTAGCTTCTCGTAGCACCTGAGCCCGTCACACAGATGCTATCAAAAATATCTGCATACCTATTCTTCTGAAACTGTTCCAAAAATAGAAATGGAAGGAAAACTTCCAAACTCATTTTATGAGGCCACCATTACCTTGATCCCAAAACCAGACAAAGCCCCATTAAAAAGGAGAATTACAAACCAATATCCTTGATGAACATGGATGCAAAAATCCTCACCAAAATACTAGCCAATAGGATCCAACAGTACATTAAAAGAATTATTCACCACAACCAAGTGGGATTTATCCCTGGGCTGCAAGGTTGGTTCAACATCCGCAAATCAATCAACGTGATACAATACATTAACAAAAGAAAGAACAAGAATCATATGATCCTCTCAATAGATGCAGAAAATCATTTGACAAAGTACAGCATCCTTTCTTGATCAAAACTCTTCAGAGTACAGGGATAGAGGGTACATACCTCAATATCATAAAAGTCATCTATGAAAAACCTACAGTGAATATCATTCTCAATGGGGAAAGGCTGAGAGCTTTTCCCCTAAGGTCAGGAACACGGCAGGGATGTCCACTATCACCACTGCTATTCAGCATAGTACAAGAAGTCCTAGCCACAGCAAGCAGACAACAAAAAGAAATAAAAGGCATCCAAATTGGCAAAGAAGTCAAACTCTCACTCTTTGCAGATGATATACTTTATGTGGAAAACCCAAAAGACTCCACCCCAAAACTGCTAGAACTCATACAGGAATTCAGTAAAGTGGCAGGATATAAAATCAATGCACAGAAATCAGTGGCATTCCTATACACCAACAAGACAGAAGAAAGAGAAATTAAGGAGTCGATCCCATTCACAATTGCACCCAAAGCCATAAGATACCTAGGAATGAATCTAACTAAAGAGGCAAAGGATCTGTACTCAGAAAACTACAAAATACTCATGAAAGAAATTGAGGAAGACACAAAGAAATGGAAAAACGTTCCATGCTCATGGATTGGAAGAACAAATATTGTGAAGATGTCAATGCTACCTAGAGCAATCTACACATTCAATGCAATCCCTATCAAAATACCATCCACTTTTTTCAAAGAAATGGAACAAATAATCCTAAAATTTGTATGGAACCAGAAAAGACCCCGAATAGCCAGAGGAATGTTGAGAAAGGAAAGCAAAGCTGGCGGCATCACAATTCCGGACTGCCAGCTCTATTACAAAGCTGTCATCATCAAGACAGTATGGTACTGGCACAAACACAGACACATAGATCAATGGAATAGAATAGAGAGCCCAGAAGTGGACCCTCAACTCTATGGTCAACTCATCTTTGACAAAGCAGGAAAGAATGTCCAATGGAAAAAAGACAGTCTCTTCAACACATGGTGTTGGGAAAATTGGACAGCCACATGCAGAACGAAACTGGACTATTTCCTTACACCACACACAAAAATAGACTCCAAATGGTTGAAAGACCTCAATGTGAGACAGGAGTCCATCAAAATCCTAAAGGAGAACACAGGCAGAAACCTCTTTGACCTCACCTGCAGGAACTTCTTCCTAGAAACATCGCCAAAGGCAAGGGAAGCAGGGGCAAAAATGAACTATTGGGATTTCATCAAGATAAAAAGCTCTTGCACAGCAAAAGAAACAGTCCACAAAACCAAAAGACAACCGACAGAATGGGAGAAGATATTTGCAAATGACATATCAGATAAAGGGCTAGTATCCAAAATCTATAAAGAACTTATCAAACTCAACACCCAAAGAACATATAATCCAATCAAGAAATGGGCCGAAGACATGAACAGACATTTTTCCAAAGAAGACATCCAAATGGCCAACAGACACATGAAAAGTGCTCAACGTCACTCAGCATCAGGGAAATCCAAATCAAAACCTCAATGAGATACCATCTCACACCAGTCAGAATGGCTAAAATTAACAAATCAGGAAATGACAGATGTTGGTGGGGATGTGGTGAAAGGGGAACCCTCCTACACTGTTGGTGGGAATGCAAGCTGGTGCAACCACTCTGGAAAACAGTGTGGAGGTACCTCAAAAAGTTGAAAATAGAGCTACCATATGATCCAGCAATTGCACTACTGGATATTTACCCCAAAGATACAAATGTAGGGATCTGAAGGGGTATGTGCCCCCCGATGTTTATAGCAGCAATGTCCACAATAGCCAAACTGTGGAAAGAGCCAAGATGTCCATCGACAGATGAATGGATAAAGAAGTGGTATATATATACAATGGAATATTATGCAGCCATCAAAAGGAATGAGATCTTACCATTTGCAATGACGTGGATGAAACTGGAGGGTGTTATGCTGAGCGAAATAAGTCAATCAGAGAAAGACATGTATCATATAACCTCATTGATATGAGGAATTCTTAATCTCAGGAATCAAACTGAGGGTTGCTGGAGTGGTGGGGGGGAGGCAGGGATGGGGTGGCTGGGTGATAGACATTGGGGAGGGTATGTGCTATGGTGAGCGCTGTGAATTGTGCAAGACTGTTGAATCACAGATCTGTATTTCTGAAACAAATCATTCAACATATGTTAAGAAAAAAGAAAAAGATGAAGATAGCAGGAGGGGAAGAATGAAGGGGAGTAAATTGGAGGGGGAGACAAACCATGAGAGATGATGGACTTTGAAAAACAAACTGAGGGTTCTAGAGGGGAGGGGGTGGGAGGATGGGTTAGCCTGGTGATGGGTATTAAGGAGGGCACGTTCTGCATGGACCACTGGGTGTTATACGCAAACAATGAATCATGGAACACTACATCAAAAACTAATGATGTGATGTATGGTGATTAACATAACAATAAAAAATTTAAAAAAAAAAATCAAAGGAAGAAATAACAACAACAACAAAAAAACCCAAAAAAGATATCTGCAGTGGGGTGCTGCGCATGACAGATTTTACAATCTAAATGGGTGTCTTGTTGTAGTTTAGTTTAAATGGAGTGAATGACTTTTGGCTTGAAACCATACTGATTTATTTGTCTGACTTTTATTTCAGGAACAGTTTCCTTCAAGAAAAAGGAGTTTTGTTTAGGCAGCTATAGGGAACCTAAAGTATTCAATGGAACTGAAGGTATTCAATGATTGAAGTAGATCTCAGGACCAGGGGCTCCCCTGTCCCTGTCCTGGGCCATGTGCCATCCCTCATGGTGTCACTGCTTCTCTCTGTATGAGCCCCATCTCCACTGCCTCTCCTCCAGTATTTGCAGCTCATGAAGCCTCTGCTTCCCCACATCTCAGTCTTGCTCAGACTGAGAGCCTGACCACAACCCTCTTCACAATCCTCTTAAAGTTCAAACCCCTGGTGAAAGGTCCCACTGTCCTGTCTTCTAGGTGCAAATTCTTAAGAAAGAGAATATGAGGGGTGCCTGGGTGGCTCAGTTGGTTAAGCGACTGCCTTCAGCTCACGTCATAATCCCAGGGTCATAGGATCGAGTCCCGCATCGGGCTCCCTGCTCAGCAGGAAAACTGCTTCTCCCTCTCCCACTCCTTCTGCTTGTGTTCCCTCTCTTGCTGTCTCTCTCTGTCAATTAAATAAATAAATAAAATCTTTAAAAAAAAAAAAAAGAAAGAGAATATGATTGGCTCAGCTCATCCTATTGTACCAAAGGGGCAAATACCAGGCTGGAGTGACATTCAAATTACTGAATTTAGCAATTAGCTCTGTACTTGTGCTGGACAATCAGAGCCTGCCAGAGGCTAGCTCTTTAACTGCTAGATTGTGGAAAGTTCAGGGCAGAGGGGGTGTGAGAGGGGGGTTCAGTCAGATCAGTTGAAGGGCACCAGGAAGGCTCAGGGAAGCCCTGATTTCCAATGGATACAGAAATATTTCAATATTTTAATAACCAGTATGGCCATACTGGTTTATACTACTGAAAACTCTGAATCCCTGGGAGTGGAGAAGGACAGAGACATGATAGGCACAATATGGCCTCCTTGGAAAGTAGTCTAGGTTTAACAGCCATTTAAGGCTCAGCCTGTGCAATACTTATGTATGTCTTTGAAAGAGTCATGAACCTTGAGGGCAGTGAGGACAAAGTGTTTAGTTCTTACTCATCTCCCCAAAGAACCATTCATGCCCTCCTACATAGAGGGAACTAATCAACCAACCGATCAATGCTGTCAGCTGATTGGGGAGTGAGGGCTCCCCGACATGAGTCCTGGCTTTGCACATATCTGCCTACAAGGCTTTGGACACAGGGTCTCAGTGTCTTCACCCTTAAAATGATAAGTTTGTGTTGTATAAACTCCACAATCCCTTTCCCACTTCAGAATCCTCCCATGTTCAGAGGGCTTATTTTAAGATTTGTGATTAGAGGTACAGGCAGTGCCAACTTCAAGAGGAGGAGGAAACCTTAGTTGAAGAAATTCAGCACAGCAATGAAAAACATAGGTTCTGGGGTCAAATTCTGACTCCACCATTGTGGTTTGTATAACACACACAAAATCCTTCCTTAATCCTGCTATGAATCTAATAGGAAGCTAGAACAGCAGAGTGAGAATTCCATTAAGACATTGGGATAGAAGATTGATGATGGGAAATTGTTCCATAAAGCTGGCCCGTGAAAGGAATTTCCAAGCACTGTGACATACCTGCAGAGAGTAAAGACCATATTAAATTGGATGTCAGAGATATCAAAGGATGTCTGCTCCAAGCAGCTGGTGACAACTCTCAGTACAAGAAGGGTTTACACAGGGTGCCAGACAAGCAGACATCTGAGAAGCTTGGTTCCATCTTTAAAAGAATACTGTTAGCTAAGCAAAGCATAAGCATTAAATTTTAATATCATTGTAAGTGCTGGAATGTCCTCATAAAACTTGAAAATCTGTGCTTGCTGGGCCTACAGAGAACAGTCTGCACTTTTCTGGGCTATAAACTTGTTAGGTGGAGTGCCAGTAAGAAGAGCTGGTCTTTCCTTTGGCTGGCCTTCCTCTTCCTTGGCCTCTCTGAGGCCACCTTCAGGAAGGATGCTCCAACAGCACTGGATGCCCACACCTGGCTGGTGCTCTAGCAGCTCGAGCTGCTAAAGATAGACCCATTAAATAACCACTCCCTGGATAACTATAAGCTAGAAAAGGCCTGGGGACCCAGCCTGGGAGAGTCTCTGCCAACTTCCTTCTACTTTGTACAACTTCCCTTCCTGCCTTGCTCAGACTTAAAGGGGCACAACTCCACAAACACTTTGTCAAGAGGCTCTTGCCTCTCCTGAAAAGCTGTCATTCAGACACCCTTTAGGGCCACAGAGAGGATGGTCTGGGAGTTGGAAAACAAATATATCAATAATACCAGTAATAATCAATAATAATTGGTTAGAGGCCAATCTTGTGTCAGGCTATGTGCTAGGCACTTCATCTCCTTTACTTCATTTAAATCTCACCGCAACCTTAGGAGGTTATGCTGTGCAGGTTGTCACTCCCTGAAATTTGGTCCGAGGACTAAAAGCATATGCCTCACCTGGGAGCTTGTCAAAGATAGAGAGTCTTGGGCCCCCCTCCCCCAGATTTGCTAGGCCAGATTCCGCATTTTTAAACAAGTTCCTAGGGGATTTTTGTGCACGTTACAGCTGGAGAAGCACTGATGTAGCTCAGAAACTAACAGCTCAGTCACCCGCCATCCTTAGTACTGGTTTTCTTACCTGAAGAAATGAAGGAGTTACTAATAATCACTCCACTTTCTGAGGCCATCGGCAAGCATACACTGCCCCTAACCCTCACAACAGCCCTGAAAGGCTGGTATTCAGGTTCTCATTTTACAAATCAGGAAACTAAGACCAGAGCTAGCAAAGAGCTTCCCCATTTACAAAGTAAATAAGCATTTGAGCCAAGATGCAGACCTTCCCTGAAAGACTGAAAGCTAATACCTTTTCCTTTCCTCCATGTTGCCTCTTAAATGATCTCAGGGATTATCCCACTTTTCATCAACAACTGGTTTGACCCAACTGGTTATTCCATGGACAAATTAACAAGCTGTGTTCCATGACCTCCCTCCAGTTGGTGCTGAAGAATCCCTTGTTCCTGCTCAGCTTCTCACTGGCCTCAGTGCATCCCATTTGTCCACCCTTGTGAGGCTCCAGGCACTTCAGACCCCAGAGCACAGCCTGCTGATGAACTGTCCCACCATATGCTCTCTGCAATATGTCCCCACCAGCTCAGCACTGGTTAGTGGTCAAGACCCAGCCTCACCTGAAAACTCCCTAGGAAGGGGCTTGCCCTTTCCCATCCTTTTTTAGATCCTAGGGCACTTGTGTAGTTTCTGAGTCAGATAGATACCGAGCTAGCTCGGTACAATTTATCACTATATCTAACCTATTCCTAATCTGAGGCAAATACTGACACATTGAAGCCTTGGCACATGTAACCTCTCTCAGCCTTTCATTTTGCAGCAGGGCAGTTTGAGGTCCAGAAAGGGAAGTCCATTTTCTTTCTTCTTCTGGTCAGAAGATCTATGTAATGGTTGCCCTAAGTTCCTTGAAACAAAATTTTAACCCATGATATTACATCTTGCAACATCGTCATTTATTAATTTTTTACATTCAACAACAACTACAACAAAAATCCTGCAACGTGTCCTACATGTCTAAGAAGCCCAAGAGAATTATAAAGGTTTAAAGAGGAGAAGTGAAAGAAGAAATAGACAGAAAGATGAAAAGCAGGAAGGAGAAAATACAGAAAGAATCTTGAATTGGTTCTCACCAATTCAGAAGGGGTGGAGTTAATTAAAATTCTTCAATAGTAATAGCATAAACAGCTACCACTTACTATGAATGTGCCTCAGGTACTTGTAAGCATTCTCCAGCCAGGACTTGATTTAATTCTTACAAGTTTCCAGAAAGAGGAAAGTGAGACTTAGTGGGTGAACAATTTATCAAAGTCACAAGTGAGAGGTTGGAGACTCAAACCCTGGCCCAAAGCCTGCACTCTTCACCTAATGCAAGGACAAGGAACTTCCACAGGTGCCCAGAAATGTCAGCTTGAGTATGACCACATGGGACCCAAGACCCAGAAAAAGCAGTGAGACTACAAGCAGCAGAGACATGATTTGGGATAGCTTGACTGAAAAGGCAACATTCCCTCTTGGATTCTTGTGCTACTATGACACTTTGGAAGCAAACATTGAGCACCACTCAACCCCTGCCCTTCCCCTAGAAAACCAGAAGTTTCTCTAGTTCCACATTAGCTGGTTTCTCATTATGTAAACAGTCTGAGCTATCTTCGTTCAATTTATTGCTACATTAGTCCCAAACCTAGCTAGGGAAATATATTAACTTTTAATAAGATGTCCTTGATGACTTGTAGAAATCAGTCCCTGCCAGCTCCCTTCTTAAATTTATCCTTGTGAATCAGGGAGCAGTGAGGAAAAGTAAGTTAAACCCAGTGTCCTTCTGCAGCTGAGGGAAAGAAAGAAATTTGGAATTCTTGGGAGACTTTTAAAAATATATCTAATGTTTAATCATCTGCTAGAAGCATATGGTAGTAAATAGTAACTTGTTAGCAGGTTTCTGGTACTGCCCATGCTTTTTCTCAAAATCTTGGCAATGATACCAACTAGCATCAGGGAAAGGGAGAGACTTACTTAAAAATTGGTTGGGAGTTATTCTTCTTGATCACAGCCCTGCTCCCCGAAGTGGGGAGCAATTTAGGCTTTATTCATTGCTGTAATCAACCTGAAATTAATTCAGAATCTAATCACAAGAAAGGCCTTTGAGAATCAATCCAATTTTTAGTCAATATCATTATCATCACCATCAATAAATGTTTATTGAGCATCTAGGACACTAGATGCTGGGAATACAAAGAAGCCTGAGCCCATCTTCCTGCTCTGAAAGTGCTTCAGTGGAAAGAAAAGTAACAGCATATTAGAATTCACTCAAGATAAAAGGTGTTACAGGAAATAGGCTGGGGCAGAAGGAGGAGGCAACATGGGCAGAGCCACAGAGGTCAGAATTCAGAGAGAAAGTCCCTCAGGTAAGATTCTGGAGTGGGAGAGTGACTTCCACAGGATGCATCAGTAAGATCTAGTGGGCTTGTGCAGTATGAGACAGGGAGAGTCTGGGGAGATGGTCTCCAGCTAAGTAAGGCAGATGCAGACTCTAGGGGTGGCCTGTGGGAATAGAAAACAAAGGACCACTGTAGACTCCACCAAAAAGAAATAAGAAGCCCACACAATTCCCTTCTATGTGCTTTCCGAAATTATCTGCAATCTCCCACTGATCTTTCTACCTGTGACAGTCAAATGACAAAGAAACTAGGTTGAAACCCTTCGTTTTTCTCTCACTGATCCTATACTCTCAAATTTCTTTTGATTTTGCTCTCTTCCCTTGGTGCACTTTTTTTAAGTTTTTATGTTTTACCCTATTTGAAAAGAGGCTTTGTTTTTAAACAATCCCATTTTAATAAGACATCTTTCTCAAAGCGACTTTGTGAAAGTTATTTATTAATAGACCTTTTTATTATTAAGTTGAGGATATCAACCAAGTGCTTAATGTTCCTCTAAAGAAAGATGCCAACTAATGTAAAAACAATCACAGGCAACAATGTGCTGCTGGGGTGGGGGTGGGGTGTTCTTCTTTTAATTAGCATTAGAATAGCTGTGGCCTCTTAGGGCTGATAAACTCCTCCAAACAATGGCAAAGCAAAAGCCATTCAGGTTGGACATCCCCAAGTTTTGAATGGTCATGTTCTGAAGACATGTGAATTTGTCATTTGAGAGTCAAGCCAAGCTTTTCCATAGTGGAAAAAAAAAACGCTGCAATGTGATGGCCAGTGGTTCCTGTGCCCCTGCTCTGCAGTGGGCACTGTTCTAAGCCCCTCACATGACTTATTCCATTTCTTCCTCACAGCAAATTCTATAAAGTTGGTGTGATTATTATTTGTTTCTTGGAGGGAGAAATCAGGGTTCAGAGTGTATAAAAAACTTGCCCAAGATTATACAGCTAAGAAGTGGCAGTGCCAGTGACTCTATAGGCTTAGCCAGTGTTTGATCTTACCTTCTCTGTAAGAACTGATGCTAAGCAGGCCAGGACTAGGGTTGAAACTAGTGAGGTACTCACTTGGAGCTGCAAAAAGCTCAGTAGGCCAGCTCCAAGAAGCCTAGCTAATCTGTAGGAAAGCCAACCCAACAGATTCTTCATAGTATTGTGCCTGGCCAGCCTGGGCCACCCACTATATCCATCTTGCCAAACTCATCAATAGTTCTCATACTTTAGTGTCAGTATCACCTTAGAGGTTTTTGTTAAATTCAAATTCCTAAGGACCCACCCTAAGAAATTAGGATTCACTTTGCCTGGGATGGTCTTTGTTTACCCTCTCCTCTGCAGCTGGCATTAACCCCTCTTCCTGAAGTGAAGAACCAAGGATCGAACTGGGAATGGGAAGAGGGAAGGTCAGCACAGTTACTATGGAGAAAGGAGAGGGAAACTGAAGGGACAAGAAATCAAGGACAGCATGCTCTTTGGCTCTATGACAGCAAGCATAACCAGGTTGGCTCTTTCCATAAGGTAGGTACAGTGCTATTTATATAGAGAAATATAGAGGAGTTAAGATGGTGGAGGAGTAGGGGGCCCCTGTGTTTGTCTTGTCCCTCAAACACAACTAGATAGTTAACAAATCATTCTGAACACCCGAGAAATCAATTGGAGATCTGAGGGAAAAAAAATGCTGCAAGTCTACAAGTAGAAAAGCAACCACTGTTTGGAAGGTAGGAGGTGAGGAGACTTGAACCCAGTGTGATATATCAGAGGATATGGCAGAGGGGAGGGAGCCTGCCTAAGGAGGCTACTGCAAAGTATTATAAGCAGCAGAGTGCAGAATCAGAACTTCTAGAAGTCTGCTACAGTGGGGAATGTGCCTGGCTTAAAGTTGCTCAGGTGGTGAAGTGGGGGCAGAATCCTAGGTGTTAGAGCATGGCCTGAGGATCCCCAGTGTTGCAAGAAGAATGGGTGGCACCTAAGTGTGGCACAATTTCTAGGCATAGGAGCAGGGAAGCCGGCTGAGAACAGTGAATCTAGGTGCCAACTTTCTGCTCTGTGTTGCCATAAACTGCAAACTGGTGCACAGTTGTGTGACCACTTTCCTGGGAGGGATCCAGCAAAAAGCAGAAGTGTGGCAAGACCCTCCCCAGATAGAACAGCACAAATCCACACTGTGGGAATCCCTAAAATTTGGAGTTTTGAAATTCAGTTGCATACCTGAGATTAAAAAAACTCAGTCACAGTCTGGGTGAACACAGAGTTCTGAAGGAAACCAGGGAGACAAGAGTGATTGACTGCTTTTCTGTGAGGGCTCACTGAAGAGTGAAGGGTGTGAAAGCAGGGCACCACCATATTAATCCCGCCCATCAGTGCTGATAGACTTCAGGGAGCAAAACAACACCACCTAGTGGAGTCTGGAGCTTCTTACACCGAGCCCTGCCTCCCTGCACACTGGAGGGGCATTTTCACTAGGGCAAATCCTCCTGAGAATCAGGCCCCTCCCCCAGAAGACTGGCACAGACAACTCACTCACGCCAAGTTTACTGATCATAGAGGGCTGCAAAGCTTCAGCTCGTGGGGAAAACAATATATAGCAGTCTTTGTATTTTTATTCTGTAGTCTTTTAGTATTATTTTTTAGTTATTTTCTTATTTTTTAAATTCTTTCTTATTCTTTTTTAATTTTCATTTTTATATACTTTGTGTATTTTTTTCTTTCTTATTTTGGGATCTAGTTTCTTTTAACAAGCAGACCAAAACACACCTAGGATCTAGTTTGTTGTTGTTGTTGTTGGTGGTGGTGGTGTTTTTATTGTTTTTCTCTTTCTTTCTTCTTTTCTTTTCTGGACAAAATGACAAGATGGAGAAATTCACATCAAAAGAAAGAACAAGAGGTAGTCCTCAGAGCCAGGGATTTAATCAACATGGATATAAGTAAGATGTCTGAACTAGGATTTAAAACAACAATTATAAAGACACTAGCTGGGCTTGAAAAAAAGCATAGAAGACACAGAGAATCCCTTACCATAGAGATAAAATAACTAAAATCTAGTTAGGCCAAAATTAAAAATCCTATTACTGAGATGCAGTCCTAAGGGGAGGCCATAAAAACGAGGATGAACAAAGCAGAAGAGCAAATCAGTGATATAGAAGATAAAATTATGGAAAATAAGGAAGTTGAAAAGAAGAGGGAAAGAAAACTATTACCTTTGTGACAAAGGTAGACTCAAGGAACTCAGCAATTCCATAAAGTGAAACAATATCTGTATTATAGGAGTCCCAGGAGATGAAGAGTGGGGAAAAGGGGGCAGAAGGTTTATTTGAACAAAGTATACCTAAGAACTTCCTTAATCTGGGGAAGGAAACAGTGATTCAAGTCCAGGAGACACAGAGAACTCCCCTGAAAATCAACAAAAATAGGTCAACACCTCAACATATTACAGTGAAGCTTGCAAATTACAAAGATAAAGAGAAAATCCTGAAAGCAGCACAGTACAAGAGGTCCTTAACCTACAAGGGTAGTCATATTAGGCTGGCAACAGACCTGTCCACAGAGACCTGACATGCCAGAGAGGACTGGCATGATATATTCAATGTGCTAAATGGGAAATATACACAGCCAAGAATACTTTATCCAGCAAGCCTGATCATTCAGAATAGAAGGAGAGATAAAGAGTTTCCAGGACAAACAAAAACTAAAGGAATTTGTGAGCAATAAACCAGTCCTGCAAGAAATATTAAAGGGGACTCTGTTACTTTTGGTTGCTCCCTCCACTCAAAAAGACCAGAAAGGAACAGAGACAATCTATAGGAACAGCGACTTTACAGGTAATACAATGAAAGAATGTCTAGTTATTCTGAATGTAAATGGACTACATGATCTCATCAAAAAGACATAGGGTACAAGAAAGGATTAAAAAAAAAAAAACAAGACCCATCGATACGCTGCTTACAAGAGACTCATTTTAGACCCAAAGACACCTCCAGATTGAAAGTGAGGGGGTGGAGAACGATTTATCATGCTAATGGACATAAAAAAAAATTGGGTTAACAATCCTTATATCAGACAAAACAGATTTTAAATCAAAGACTGTAACAAGAGATGAAGATCACTATATCATAATGAAAGGGTTTATCTAACAAGAAGATCTAACAATTGTAAATATTTACACCCTTAACTTGGGAGCAACCAAATATATAAATGAATTAATAAGAAAAATTAAAAAATACATTGATAATAATACAATAATAGTAGGGGATTTTAACACCCCACTCACAGCAATGGACAGATCATCTAAGAAAATTAACAAAGAAACGGGCTTTGAGTGACACACTGGACCAGATGGACTTCACAGATATATTCAAAGCATTTCATCCTAAAGCAGAATAACACACATTCTTTTTGAATGCACAGAGAACATTCTCCAGAATACATCACATACTGGGTCACAATTAGGTCTCTACCAGTATAAAAAGATTGAGATCATAATGTGCATATTTTCAGACCACAGTGCTATGGAACGAAGTTAACCAAAAGAAGAAATTTGGAAGGACCACAAATATATGGAGGTTAAAGAACATCCTACTAAAGAATGAATGGGTCAACCAGGAAATTAAGGAATTTAAAATATACATGAAAGTAAATGAAAATGAAAACATGACAGTTCAAAACCTTCAGATGCAGCAAAGGTGGTCCTAAGAGGGAAGTATATAGCAATACAGGACTTCCTTAAGAAGCGAGAAAAGTCTCAAATGCAACTTACTGACTTCCTAATCACACTTACACCTAGAGGAGCTGGAGAAAGAATAGCAAATAAAGCCTAAATCCAGCAGAAGAGAAACAACTAAAATTAGAGCAAAAGTTAAATGATAAAGAAATAAAAAAAAAAACACACAGTAGAACAGATCAACAAAACTAGGAGCTGGTTCTTTGAAGAATTAAGATTAAACAAGAGGAGGAAATGGTGAAGGAGTAGGGGGCCCTAGTTTCATCTGGTCCCTGAAATTATGCTAGATAGCTATCAAGTCTTTCTGAACACCTGCAAACTCAACTGGAGATCTAAGAAAAGAATTTCTGCAATTCTACAAATAGAAAAGCTACTGCTTTTTGCAAGGTAAGAGGTGTGGAGAAGTGAATCTGAGGTGATATTTTGGAAGATAAACTGCAGGGAGAGGGAGCCTCCATAAGCTGGCTACCAGAAAGTGACATAGCAGCAGAGTGCAAAATTGGAACTTTAGAAGTCTGTTCCTGTGAGGGACAGCCCTGCTTGAAAGGCACTCAGGTGGCAAAGCGGGGTGGAATCCTATGTGGGACAGTGTGGTCTCAGGATCCCCAGGGTCACAGAAAGAACAGGGGTGCCTGAGTGTGACAGAGTTCCCAAGCATCAGAGCAGGGAAGCTGGAGGTAATCAGTGAGCCCAGGAGTGGGCTTTCAGCTCTATGTTCCCATAAACCACAAACCATGGCACAGTTGGGCGACTGCTCTCCAAGCAGAGACCCAGCAAGAAGCAGACTGGTGGCAGGACACCCCTCCCTTCCCCAGAAGGAGCCGCATGGGTGCCCACTGGAGGAGACTCAAAGTGGGGTCTGTGCCTGAGATTAAAACACTCGGTCACAGGCTGGATGACCACAGAGTGCTGACGGAAACCAGGGGGGCAAGAGTGATTGACTGCTTTTCTGTGAGGGCTCACTGAAGAGTGGGGGGCCTGAATTTTCAGCTCCAGGGCTGGAGATTGGGGCTGAGCCACTTTCATCCTCTAAAGCGGTACAGAAAGCTCAGGGAACAAAAGCCACATAGAGCAATATGAAGCCACTTACCCTGAGCTCAGCCCCCTGGCAAGGGCAGTGCAAAGACACCTGAGAATCAGTACAACAGGCCCCTCCCCCAGAAAACCAGCAAGAACATCCAGCTACTGATCACACAGAACTGCAAAACTCCAGGGCTGAAGGAAAGTAGTATATGGAATTCAGGGTTTTTCCTCATGATTCCTTAGTCTTTCAGTTTAAATTTTTTCTTTCTTTTTTAACTTTTGAACTAGTTTCTTATTTTATCAACTCTTTTTTAAGTTTTCTTTAATTTTCATTTTTACATTTATACTTTATATATAAATTCTTCATTTTTTGCTTCCTTTCATTGTATTCAATTATATTTGAATATATAATTGAAATATATATTTTGTATATATATTTGTGTATACATATATATATACAAGTTTTTCTTTTGTTACAATTTTGGGATATAGTTTCTTCTAACAGACCAAAATACACACAGGAATTAGTGTGCCATTCTGTTCTGTCCATCTGTTTGATTATATTCTCTCTTTTTTTCCATTTTTTTCATTTTTGGTTTCTGATCTCTTCTGATATGTTTAGTGTATATTTTGTTGGGGTCATCGTTGACATTTTTGTATTTTTGTTCTCTCACTCATCTATTCTCTGGACAAAATGACAAGATGGAAAAATTCACCCCAGAAAAAAGAACAAGAAGCAGTACTTACTGCCAGAGACTTAAATAATATGGATATAAGTAAGATGTCAGAGCTAGAATCCAGAATAAGGATTGTACAGATGCTAGCTGGGCTTGAAAAAAGCATAGAAGACACTAGAGAATCCCTTTCTGGAGAAATAAAAAAACTAAAATCTAATCAGGCTGAAATCAAAAGGGTATTACTGAGATGCAATAAAAAATGGAGGTTCCAACTGCTAGGATAAATGAGGCAGAAGAGAGAATCAGTGATATTGAATATAAAATGATGGAGAATAAAGAAAATGAGAAAAAGAGAGATAAACAACTACTGGATCATGAGGGGAGGATTTGAGAAATCAGTGATACCATAAAGCAAAACAATATTAGAATAATTGGAAGCCCAGAAGAAGAGGAAAGAGAGAGGGGAGCAGAAGATATATTTGAGCAAATTAGAGCTGAGAACTTCCCTAATGTGGGGAAGGAAACAGGCATTCAAGTCCAGGAGACACAGAGAACCTGACCCCCTCAAAAATCAATAAAAATAGGTCAGCACATTGACATATAATAGTGAAGCTTGTAAAATCAGAGACAAAGAGAAAATCCTGAAAGCAGCTCAGTACAAGAGGTCTTTAACCTACAGAGGTAGAAACATAAGGTTGGCAGCAGACCTATCCATAGAGACCTGGCAGACCAGAAAGACTGGCATGAGATATTCAGGGTGCTAAATGAGAAATATCTGCAGCCAAGAATACTTTATCCAGCAAAGCTGTCATTCAGAATAAGAAATATAAAGAGCTTCCGGGACAAGCAGAAACTTAAAGAATTTGTCATCACTAAACCAGCCCTGCAAGAAATATTAAAGGGGATCCTTTAAGCAAAGAGAGAGCCCAAAAGTAACATAGACCGGAAAGGAACAGAGACAATACACAAAAACAGTGACTATACAGTTAATACAATGACACTAAATCCATATCTTTCAATAGTTACTCTGAATGTAAATGGGCTAAATGCTCCAACCAAAAGACAAAAAGTATCAGATTGGATAAAAAAGGGAAGATCCATCAATATGATATCTACAAGAGTAGGGCAAGAGTAGCAATCCTTATATCAGGCAAAATAGATTTTAAATCAAAGACTGTAATAAGAGATGAAGAAGATTACTATATCATAATTAAAGAGTCTATCCATCAAGAAGATCTAACAATTGAAAAATATTTATGCCCCTAACATGGGAGCAGCCAATTATATAAACCAATTAATAATAAAATTAAAGAAATACATTATAATAATACAATAATAGTAGGGGACTTTAACACCCCACTCACAGCAATGGACAGATCATCTAAACAAATGATCAACAAGGAAACAAGGGCTTTGAGTGACACACTGAACCAGATGGACTTCACAGATATATTCAGGGAATTTCATCCTAAAGCAGAATAATACACATTCTTTTTGAGTGCACGTGGAACATTCTCCAGAATACATCACATACTGGGTCACAAATCAGGTCTCAATTGATACCAAAAGATTGGAATTATTCCCTGCATATTTTCAGACCACAATGTTTTAAAACTTGAACTCAATCACAAGAGGAAATTTGGAAGGAAAAGAAATGCATGGAGTTTAAAGACCATCCTATTAAAGAACGAATGGGTCAACCAGGAAATTAAAGCATTTTCAAAAATTCATGGAAACAAATGAAAATGAAAACAGAACTGTTCAAAACGTTTGGGATGCAGCAAAAGTAGCCCTAGGAATCAAGTACATAGCAATACATGCCTTCCTCAAGAAGCAAGAAAAGTCTCAAATGCACAACCTAACCTTACACCTAAAGAAACTGGAGAAAGAAGAGCAAATAAAACCTAAACCCAGCAGGAGAGGAGAATTAATAAATATTAGAGCAGAAATCAATGAAATAGAAACCAGAAGAACAGTACAACAGATCAATGAAACTAGGAGCTGGTTCTTTGAAAGAATTAATAAGATGGATAAAGACCTATCCAGACTTATCAAGAAGGAAAGAGAAAGGACCCAAATTAATAAAATCATGAATGAAAGAAGAACGATCACAACCAACACTGAAGAAATACAAACAATTATAAGAACGTATTATGAGCAAATCTATGCCAACAAATTAGGCAATCTGGAAGAAATGGATGCATTCCTAAAAATATAAAAACTACCAAAACTGAAACAGGAAGAATATAAAACCTGAACAGACCCATAATCACAAGGAAATGTAAGCAGTGGTCAAAAATCTCCCAACAAACAAGAACCCAAAACCAATGGCTTCCCAGGGGATTTCTACCAAAAATTCAAAGAGGAATTAATGTTTATTCTTCTGAAGCTGTTTCAAAAATCGAAATGGAAGGGAAACTTCCAAACTCTTTCTTTGAGGCCAACATTACCTTGATCCCAAAATCAGACAAAGATCCCACCAAAAAAGGAGAATTGCAGACCAATATCCCTGATGAACATGGATGCAAGAATTCTCACCAAGATACTAGTCAATAGGATTCAATAGTACATAAAAAAGGATTATTCACCACAACCAAGTGAGATTTATTCCTGGGCTGCAAGTGTAGTTCAAACATCCACAAATCAATCAATGTGATACACTACATTAATAAAAAAAAGGACAAGAACCACATGATCCTCTCAATAGATGCAGAAAAAGCATTTAACAAAGTACACCATTCTTTCATGATTAAAACTCTCCACAGGGTAGGGATAGAGGGAACATACTTCAATATCATAAAAGCCATATACAAAAAGTCTACAGCAAATATCATTCTCAATGGGGAAAAACTGAGAGCTTTTCCCGTAAGGTCAGGAACATGACAGGGATGTCCACTCTCACCACTGTTATTCAACATAGTATTAGAAGTCCTAGCCTCACCAATCAGATAACAAAAAGAAATAAAAGGCATCCAAATAAGCAAAGAAGTCAAATTTTCACCCTTCACAGTTGACATGACACTCTATGTGGGAAAACTCCACCCCAAAATGGCTACCACTCATACAGGAATTCAGCAAAGTGGCGGGGTGTAAAATCAATGCACACAAATTAGTTGCATTTCTATACACTAACAATGAGACAAAAGAAAGAGAAATTAAGGAATCAATCCCATTTACAATTGCACCAAAATCCATAAGATACCAAGGAATAAACCTAACCAAAGAGGCAAAGCATCTGTACTATGAAAACTATAGAACACTCATGAAAGAAATTGAGGAAGACACAAAGAAATGGAAAAGTGTTCCATGCTCATGAATTGGAAGAATAAATATTGTTAAAATGTCTATGCTTCCCAGAGTAGTCTATACATTCAATGCAATCCCTATCAAAACACCACCAACATTTTTCACAGAACTGGAACAAATAATCCAAAACTTTGTATGGAACCAGAAAAGACCCCGAATAGCCAAAGGAAAGTTGAAAAAGAAAACTAAAGCTGGTGGCATTACAATGCCAGACTTCAAACTATATTACAAAGCTGTTATCATCAAGACAGTATGGTACTGGCACAAAAACAGACACATAGATCAATGGAATCTTGAATAGAGAACCCAGAAATGGACCCTCAACTCTATGGTCAACTAATCTTTGACAAAGCAGGAAAGAATATCCAAGGGAAAAAAGAGAGTCTTTTCAACAAATGACGTTGGGAAAATTGGACAACCACATGCAGAAGAATGAAACTGGACCTTTTGTGTATGGACCACCGTACACAAAAATAGACTCAAAATGGATGAAAGACCTAAATGTGAAACAGGAATCCATCAAAATCCTTGAGGAGAACACAGGCAGAAACTCTTCGACCTCAGCCATAGCAACTTCTTGCTAGACATGTCTTCAAAGGTAAGGGAAACAAAGGCAAAATTGAACTATTGGGACTTTATCAAGATAAAAAGCTTTTGCACAGCAAAGGAAACAAGTCAACAAAACCAAAAGACAACCGACAGAATGGGAGAAGATATTTGCAAATGACATATCACATAAAGGGCTAGTATCCAAAATCTATAAACAACTTAGCAAACTCAACACCCAAGGAACAAATAATCCTGTCAAGAAATGGGCAGAAGACATGAACAGACATTTCTGCAAAGAAGACATCCAAATGGCCAACAGACACATGAAAAAGTGCTCAACATCACTCAGCATCAGGGAAATACAAATCAAAATGCCAATGAGATACCACCTCACACTAGTCAGAATGGCTAAAATTAACAAGTCAGGAAATGACAGATGTTGGCAAGGATGCAGAGAACGGGGAACACTCCTACACTCTTGGTGGAAATGCAAGCTGGTGCAGCCACTCTGGAAAACAGTATGGAGGTTCCTCAAAAGGTTGAAAATAGAGCTACCGTACAACCCAGCAATTGCACTACAGGGTATTTACCCCAAAGATACAAATATAGTGATCCAAAGGGGCACCTGCACCCCAATGTTTATAGCAGCAATGTTCACAATAGTCAAAACATAGAAAGAACTCAGATGTCCATTGACAGATGAATGGATGAAGAAGAGGTGATATATATATATACACACACACACACACACATATATACAGCCATCAAAAAGAATGAAATCTTGCCATTTGCAACGATGTGGATGGAACTAGAGGGTATTATACTAAGTGAAATAAGTCAGAGAAAGACAAATACCATATGAGTTCACTCATATGTGGAATTTAACAAACAAAACAGATGAACATATGGGATGGGAAGGAAAAATAAAATAAGATAAAAACAAAGAGGGAGGCAAACCATAAGAGACTCTTAACTATAGAGAACAAACTGAGTGTTGTTAGAAGGGAGGTGGGTGGGGGAATGGGATAACTGGATGATGGACATTAAGGAGGGCACTTAATTTAATGAGCAATGGACATTATATGCAAATGATGAATCACTAAATTCTACCCTTGAAACACTATAATACACTATATGTTAACTATATGAATTTATAATACACTATATGTTAACTACACTATACACTGTATGTTAGCTAAATTGAATTTAAGTTTTTTTTAAAAAATAGAGAAATATACTAAAAAATTATTCATAATTAGCCAAGGTGAGATGGCATTATGGAGATTCATTTTTAACAGATGCTACTTGATGTTACAACAAAACACATACTATACACTGATTAAGTAAGCAATGTTCAGATCAAATTTTAAAACATTTATATATTTTTAAAAATATTTCCTTGAGCAATCAAAGGAATGATGTATTTATCACTGCTGAACTTCCATTCTTAAGAGTTAACACCACTGAAGAAATACCAAGAAAGAGGAAGGAGAGAATATGGACTTAATATTTAGTAGTCAATAATACTAAGTCACTATATGCTTTATGTATATAGCACATCACTTTATACTCTATGTATAGACCATATACTCTCTCTCTCTCTCTCTCTCTCTCTCTCTATATATATATATATATATATACATATATATATATATATATATATATATATATATATATATATATATACACACACACATAGTTATTCCACAGGGGCAAAAACTTCCCTAGAGAAGCTCCATGTCTATCTGGTTCACCATTGTGCTGCCAGTTCCTGGTACTGCACCTAACATGTAAGTAGTAGCCACCCAGTGAATATGCCTATAATGCTACAGAATACTGCAGGATGCAACTGAATGCTAAATTGCATCATATAGCTTCAAGTGATGCAGAAAGATCAGGAAATAGATAGATACAGCCTAAATAATGGGAGAGGTTTTGAAAAGGAAGTAAGGCTTAAACTGAGTTTTTAAGAATCTTAAGCCCATGGACACTTCTCTTCCCACCCCTCCCCTTCTAGTTCCTCCTTTTTCTCTCCTGTCCTCTATCTATAACCACTCCTTGGTAACCTCATCCAGTTCTATGACTTCAGATACCATCTATAGTATACCAATTCCACATTCCTATTTCCAGACCTCAATTCCCTTGAGAAACCCAGACTCATCTATCCAGCTACATCCATGGCATTTCCATGTAGAGTTCATTCATCACTGAACCCTTAATACACTCCAGCACCCACCACCCCTGACAACCCTGCTCCTGTCCAATCTCCCTCATCTTGGTAAATACATTCTTCAAGCTGCTTAGGCCCAAAACCCTGGAATCACCCTTGACTCCTCTCCTCTCTCAATCCCCACTTCCAAAGGCAGGTCTTCTCGGCTCTATATTCATAACAAATCCACAATCTGACCACTTCTCACTAACAAAATCATCCTCTGCCAGGATTTCTTCTGACCCCCTGATCAGCCACCTGTTCCCACCCCTGGCTCCCTCCAACCCATTTTCCACACAGCAACCAGAGGAACTCATTAAATATCTACATGATCACGGAATTCCTCTGTTCAAAAGCCCCCACTGATGTCTCATCTCATTCAGAGAAGAGGAACAGCCAAAGTCCTTACCATGATGCCTAACTGATCTCATTGACCTGTCTCCTTCTATCCCTTCCTCACTGGTTAAGTTCAAGTCATGCTGACCTCTTTCTTATTCCTTGGATATTCCAAGCACACTCCAGGATCAGTGTCTTTTTCTTGCCATTCCTTCTACCATAGAGATTCCTCCAGATATCGCACTGTTCACTCTTGACCTCTTTTAAGTCTTTCCTTAAATCTCCCTGAGCGCACTATTTAAAAAAAACACCCCACTCACTGCCATGACTCTTCCCACTTATGAGGCTTTCACCATCTCACATTTTATGTATTTGTCCACGGAATATAGATCCATGTGAGCAGGGACTTTGTTATATTCAGTGCTGTGTCCTCAGCCCCAAAAACAGTACCTGGCACATTGTAGGTCCTCAATGAAGATGGCATTATGAAATCTTGCCATTTGCAATGATTTGGACGGAACTAGAGGGTATTATAAATTAATAAAAAATGAATATATGATTACAGTTGGTGGAAAAGAGGATAAAGATTTGAAGGGAGAGTTCCAGCCCAAGCAAAAGTCACAGGATGGGACTGTGAGTGATATGGGGAACAGATGGGAAAGAACAAGTCTAGAATGTGGTAGAAAGTTTTCATTAATACACAGTTGGAACTGGTTGGGTTTAAAATAAAGTTCTACCATGAGAGACGATGGACTCTGAAAAACAAACTGAGGGTTGTAGAGGGGAGGGGGGTGGGGGGATGGGGTGGCCTGGTGATGGGTATAAAAGAGGGCACGTTCTGCATGGAGCACTGGGTGTTATGCACAAACAATGAATCATGGAACACTACATCAAAAGCTAATGATGTAATGTATGGTAATTAACATAACAACAAAAAATTTTTTTAAAAGTTCTAAAGAGATATATTGAGAAAAACACTGTCTAGATTACCAGAGATTATTGCAAGATACCCATCGTAAACAGAAAGAATAGTGTATGATATACACGATTGCACATGAAAAGAGAGAAAAACTAGCAGAATATTAATAAAAGTTACCTCTGGGGGCACCTGGATGGCTCACTTAGCTAAGTGTCCTACTACTGGTCTCCACTCAGGTCATGATCTCAGGGTCTTGAGATCGAGCCTAGGGTCGAACCCCACATGGGGCTGCATGCTCAGCATGGAGTCTGCTTGACCCTGTCCCTTTCCCTCTGCCCTTCTCCTTCTCCCTGCCTCACACATGTGGGCACGTGCACTCTTTCTCTCTCTCTAAAATAAGTAAATAAATCTTTCTTAAAAGGTTACCTCTGGTAGATGTTGTTATGGGTGGTTTTAGTTATCCTCCCTTAATTTTCTATGTTTTTCAAATTTCCTTGATAAGCATGAATTAATTTTATAACTAGAAAAAAATTTTCTAAAGTTGCTTTTGTTTTCTAAAACACTGAAAGATAAAGTCCTCCGGAAAATCATTATTCTCTGTATGAAATATGACCATTTAGTGAATGCCATATGTATTTATTAAAAAGCAAGGATGGAAGAAGAATTACAAGAGAAAAAAGATTTCAGGATTCTCCAAGAGGTGACTTTTGAGCTAGACCTGAATGATAATATGAGACAGCCATCAGAGGGTGAAGAATTCTCCAAATATTCCAGGCAGAAGGAGTAACAAGTGCAAGGCTTCAAGGTGGAATAAACTTGGAAGTGCCTGATGCCCAGTGAGCTTACAGGATCTGATTTACATTCTCATTCTGCTATGTGCAAAATGAGAGGAACGAGGGTGGGAGGGGATGAAAGGCAAAAGTAGAAGTGTGGAATGCAGCTTAAAAGGGGTTCTGTAAACCTAAAATGATGACTTGGTCTGGGTTAATAACAGTAGGGATAGAGAAAAGTGGAGAGAGTTGAGACATGTTAAAGGCAGAGCTACCCAGACTTGCTAATGGATTAGTTGCAGGAGGTAAAGAAAAAAACAGAAATTACTGCCAAGTCATATGGAATCTATCCTAAGCAACCAACAGTCTCTGGAGGTATATGGAGTATGTATGGAATAGAGCATGACATTGAAGTTCCCACATTGTTCCTCCAAAGACAGCTACACCCCAAAGAGAAAAGTGTCAGTTACTCAACTGCTATCAAGTGTCCAAGTGCTAAAGTCCTGCTGGGAGATACGGTGAAACACAGTATAAAAGAAACAGAAGGGATGAATCTTTTTCTCTTGAAGTTTATGAATTTATAGGTGAGGCAGAACAAAAACAAAGATATATATAAATGTGACTTTTTTACATGCTTTAGCATTGACATGAACACACTCTGACTAACCAAAGGCTGATGTGCTTATGGCAATTTCATGAAGAATTATGGCTCTAAAAGACAAATACAATATGATTTCACTCTTATGTGGAATTTAAGAAACAAAGCAAATGAACATAGGGGAAGGGAAGGACAAATAAAATAAGATGAGATCAGAGAGGGAGACAAACCATAAGAGACTCTTAACTATAGGAAATAAACAAGGTTGCTGGAGGGGAGGTGAGGTGGGGGGATGGGGTACGTGGGTGATGGGCATTGAGGGGGGCACGTGATGTGATGAGCACTGGGTGTTATATGCAACTGCTGAATCACTAAATTCTACCTCTGAAACTAGCAATACACTATATGTTAATTAACTGATTTTAAACTTTAAAAAAAGAATTATGGCTTTAATAAATTACACTAAAAAATGCAACTGTGGGCCTCAAGAAAGGATGCCTGTGGCTCCTGGTTATCCCGGGGCCGGGCTCTGGGAGTTGATTACAGACTTAATTATACGCTTCACTTATATGCTTTCCTTACATTACATTCCTTGAGGTTCCAATGATTCAGACTTTTTTTAGCTTCATAGACTTGATGTGGAAGTCAGCAGTTTTAGAGCGTGCTAAGAGTTTGTGTGTGTTTTTTTCTTTTTTCAGTCTGTTCCCAGTATTCTAGAGGAGTTTTTGCCATTTTCGGACTCTATGATAAGAGGTCAGTACATACCTTGACCTCATTCTGCAGCGCCTTACACATCTCCCTCATCACGCCCAGTTTCCCCACTGAGGGGGAGAGCCAGTTCCTGCTGCATCTGAGGCCTTCCTTACGGGGAGCACTGCTGAGCCTGCTGGATCACTACGAATGGAACTGTTTCGTCTTCCTGTACGACACAGACAGGGGAGATCGAAGAGGAGAGTAGCAACAACTCTCTGAACAGAGAAGCGACCACTTACTGGAAGGTAGGGCGTGCGGAGAAGTGAATCCGAGGCGATATTCGGGAGGATAGACAGCGGGGGAGGGGGCCTCCGTCGGCCACTACCGGCAAGTGATACAGCCACGGAGCACAAAATCGGACCTTTTAGAAGTTGGCTCGGCTAAGGGACGTCGCTGCAGTGGCTAAGCAGGGGGTGGAATCCTCCCGGGACAGTGTGGTCTCAGGACCCTTGGGGTCACAGAAAGACCGGGGGTGCCTGAGTGCGCCAGAGCTCCCAGGTATCGGAGCGGGGAAGCCGGCTGCAGAGACAGAGCCGAGGCGCGGACTCTCAGCTCGGGGTGGCCATAAACAGTGATCCGCGGCCCAGTCGGGCCACTGCTCCTCCAGCAGGGACCCAACAAGCGGCAGAGCTGGGGAGACTCCCCTCCCTCCCCCGGGAGGAGCGGTGCGGGAACGCACTGCAGGGATCTGCTGGGTTTGGAGACTCCACACGGGGTCGGGTGCCAGAGAGAGAAACGCTCGGTCACAGGCCGGGTGAGCATGGAGTGTGGCCGGAGACCAGGGAGACAGGAGTGACTGCTTTTCACTGAGGAGCGGGGCCCCGAGTTCTCAGCTCCTCCGGGTGGAGATTGGGAGGCCACCTTTTTGCCCTGGTCCTCCAAGGCTGTACGGAGAGCTTGCAGGGAACAAAAGCTCCTGAGAGCAAACCCGAGCAGCTTCCTTAGCGCAGACCGAAAAGGGCGGGGCATTTCAGCCTCCAGCAAAGACATTTGGAAACCACGGGAATAGGCCCCTCCCCCAGAAGATCAGCATGAACAGCCAGCAAGCCAAGACCAAGTTTACCCATCAAGGAGAACGGGAGAACTCCAGTGCTAGGGGAATACTGCACATAGAATTCATGGCTTTTTTTTACGATTCATTAGTTCATCAAAGTTAATTTTTGTTGACTTTTTTTTATTTTCTTTTTCTTTTTCCCTTTTTCAACCAACATCTTATCAATCCCTTTTTAAAAAAAAAAAACATTTTTTATTTTTCATTTTTAGAGTCATATTTCATCCCTTCATAGTAGTTACCCTTATTTTTGGCATATATATATATATATATAAGTTGTTCTCTCTTTAAAATTTTGAGATACAGTTTCTTCTAACAGATCAAAATATACCCTAAATCACTAGTGTATGGCTTTGTTCTAGTCTCCTGCCTGATCACATTCTCTCCCTTTTTCCTTTTTTTTTTTCTTAAATCTTCTTTCTTTTTTCAAACAACTTCTTATCTTATCAAGTCCTTTTATAAACTCATTATAATTTTCATCTTTACAGTCATCTTCCATCCCTTCGTGGTATCAACCCTTATTTTGTACATATATTTCTTTCTTCCTTTAAAATTTTAGGAGGCACTTTTTTCTAACAGACCAAAATACGCCCAAAATCTAGTGTGTGGCACTGATCTATGCACTAGCCTGATCATATTTGATCATATTCTGCTTTTTTTGTATTGTTCTGTTTTTGTTTTTATCTTTTTTTCTTTTTTTTTTCTTTTCTCTTTCTTTTTTCTTTCTTTCCCTTTCTTTTCCCCTGGTTTCAGGTCTTTTCTGATTTGTACACAGTATATTTCCTGGGGACATTGTAAACCCGTTAGCATTTTGCTCTCTCATTCATCTATTCTCCTCTGGACAAAATGACAAGACGAAAAAAATCACCTCAGCGAAAAGAACAAGAGATAGTACCGTCAGCCAGGGACCTACTCAATACGGACATTAGTACGATGTCGGACCTAGAGTCCAGAATCATGACTTTAAAGATACTGGCTGGGCTTGAAAAAAGCGTGGAAGTTATTAGAGAAACCCTTTCTGGAGAAATAAAAGAACTAAAATCTAACCAAGTCGAAATCAAAAAGGCTATTGATGAGGTGCAATCAAAAATGGGGGCACTAAATGCTAGGATAAATGAGGCAGAAGAGAGAATCAGTGATATAGAAGACCAAATGATGGAAAATAAAGAGGCTGAGAAAAAGAGAGAGAAACAACTACGGGATCACGAGGGCAGAATTCGAGAGATAAGTGATACGATAAGACAAAACAACATTAGAATAATTGGGATCCCAGAAGAAGAAGAGAGAGAGAGGGGGGCAGAAGGTATATTGGAGCAAATCATAGCAGAGAACTTCCCTAATGTGAGGAAGGAAACAAGCATCAAAATCCAGGAGGCACAGAGAACCCCTCTCAAAATCAATAAAAATAGGTCAACACCCCGACATCTAATAGTAAAACTTACGAGTCTCAGAGACAAAGAGAAAATCCTGAAAGCAGCTCGGGAGAAGAGATATGTAACCTACAATGGGAGAAACATTAGATTGGCAACAGACCTATCCACAGAGACCTGGCAGGCCAGAAAGGACTGGCATGATATCTTCAGAGCACTAAAAGAGAAAAATATGCAGCCAAGAAAACTATATCTGTCATTGAAAATAGAAGGAGAGATAAAAAGCTTCCAGAACAAACAAAAACTAAAGGAATTTGTAAACACGAAACCAGCCCTCCAAGAAATATGGAAAGGGGTCCTCTAAGCAAAGAGAGAGCCTAAAAGTAGCAAAGATCAGAAAGGAACACAGACAACATACAGTTAACAGTCACCTTACAGGCAATACAATGGCACTAAATTCATACCTTTCAATAGTTACCCTGAATGTAAATGGGCTCAATGCCCCAATCAAAAGACACAGGCTATCAGAATGGATTAAAAAACAAGACCCATCGATATGCTGTCTGCAAGAGACTCATTTTAGACCCAAAGACACCCCCATTGAAAGTGACGGGGTGGAAAACCATTTACCATGCTAATGGACACCAAAAGAGAGCTAGGGTGGCAATCCTTATATCAGACAAACTAGATTTTAAACCAAAGACTGTAATAAGAGATGAGGAAGGACACTATATCCTACTTAAAGGGTCTATCCAACAAGAAGATCTAACAGTTGTAAATATCTATGCCCCGAACATGGGAGTTGCCAATTATATAAGGCAATTAATAACAAAAGCAAAGAAACACATTGACAACAATACAATAATAGTGGGGGACTTTAACACCCGCCTGACTGAAATGGACAGATCATCTAAGCAAAAGATCAACAAGGAAATAAAGACTTTAAATGACACACTGGACCAAATTCACAGACATATTCAGAACATTCCATCCCAAAGCAACGGAATACACGTTCTTCTCTAGTGCCCATGGAACATTCTCCAGAATTGATCACATCCTAGGTCACAAATCAGGTCTCCACCGGTACCAAAAGATTGGGATTATTCCCTGCATATGTTCAGACCACAATGCTTTGAAACTAGAACTCAATCACAAGAGGAAAGTTGGAAAGAACTCAAATACATGGAGGCTAAAGAGCATCCTACTAAAGAATGAATGGGTCAACCAGGAAATTAAAGAAAAATTAAAAAAATTCATGGAAACCAATGAAAATGAAAACACAACTGTCCAAAATCTTTGGGATACAGCAAAGGCAGTCCTGAGAGGAAAGTATATGGCAATACAAGCCTTTCTCAAGAAACAAGAAAGGTCTCAAATACACAACCTAACCCTACACCTAAAGGAGCTGGAGAAAGAACAGCAAATAAAGCATAAACCCAGCAGGAGAAGAGAAATAATAAAGATCAGAGCAGAAATCAATGAACTAGAAACCAAAAGAACAGTAGAACAGATCAACGAAACTAGGAGCTGGTTCTTTGAAAGAATTAACAAGATTGATAAACCCCTGGCCAGACTGATCAAAAAGAAAAGAGAAATGACCCAAATCAACAAAATCATGAATGAAAGAGGAGAGATCACAACCAACAACAAAGAAATACAAACAATTTTAAGAACATATTATGATCAACTCTATGCCAGCAAATTAGATAACCTGGAAGAAATGGGTGCATTCCTAGAGATGTATCAACTACCAAAATTGAACCAGGAAGAAATAGAAAACCTGAACAGACCTATAACCACTAAGGAAACTGAAGCAGTCATCAAAAATCTCTCAACAAACAAAAGCCCAGGGCCAGATGGCTTCCCAGGGGAATTCTATCAGACATTTAAAGAAGAATTAATACCTATTCTCCTGAAACTGTTCCAAAAAATAGAAATGGAAGGAAAACTTCCAAACTCATTTTATGAGGCCAGCATTACCTTGATCCCAAAACCAGACAAAGACCCCATCAAAAAGGAGAATTACCCCATTGATGAACATGGATGCAAAATTTCTCACCAACATACTAGCCAATAGGATCCAACAGTACATTAAAAGGATTATTCACCATGACCAAGTGGGATTTATCCCTGGGCTGCAAGGCTGGTTCAACATCCGCAAATCAATCAACGTGATACAATATATTAACAAAAGAAAGAACAAGAATCATATGATCCTCTCAATAGATGCAGAAAAAGCATTTGACAAAGTACAGCATCCTTTCTTGATCAAAACTCTTCAGAGTATAGGTTTAGAGGGTACATACCTCAGTATCACAAAAGCCATCTATGAAAAACCTACAGCGAATATCATTCTCAATGGGGAAAGGCTGAGAGCTTTTCCCCTAAGGTCAGGAACGCGGCAGGGATGTCCACTCTCACCACTGCTATTCAACATAGTATTAGAAGTCCTAGCCACAGCAAGCAGACAACAAAAAGAAATCAAAGGCATCCAAATCGGCAAAGAGGAAGTCAAACTCTCACTCTTTCCAGATGATATGATACTGTATGTGGAAAACCCAAAAGACTCCACCCCAAAATTGCTAGAATTCATACAGGAATTCAGTAAAGTAGCAGGATATAAAATCAATGCACAGAAATCAGTGGCATTCCTATACACCAACAACAAGACAGAAGAAAGACAAATCAAGGAGTCGATCCCATTTACAATTGCACCCAAAACCATTAGATATCTAGGAATAAATTTAACCAAAGAGGCAAAGGATCTGTGCTCAGAAAACTATAAAATACTCATGAAAGAAATTGAAGAAGACACAAAGAAATGGAAAAACGTTCCATGCTCATGGATTGGGCGAAATAACATTGTGAAGATGTCAATACTACCTAGAGCAATCTACACATTCAATGCAATCCCCATCAAAATACCATCCACTTTTTTCAAAGAAATGGAACAAATAATCCTAAAATTTGTATGGAACCAGAAAAGACCCCGAATAGCCAGAGGAATGTTGAAAAAGAAAAGCAAAGCTGGCAGCATCACAATTCCAGACTTCCAGCTCTATTACAAAACTGTCATCATCAAGACAGTATGGTACTGGCACAAAAACAGACACATAGATCAATGGAACAGAATAGAGAGCCCAGAAGTGGACCCTCAACTCTATGGTCAACTCATCTTTGACAAAGCAGGAAACAATGTCCAATGGAAAAAAGACAGTCTCTTCAACAAATGGTGTTGGGAAAATTGGACAGCCACATGCAGAAGAATGAAACTGGACCATTTCCTTACACCACACACAAAAATAGACTCCAAATGGTTGAAAGACCTCAATGTGAGACAAGAGTCCATCAAAATCCTAATGGAGAACACAGGTAGCAACCTCTTCGACCTCAGCTGCAGCAACTTCTTCCTAGAAACATCGCCAAAGGCAAGGGGAGCCAGGGCAAAAATGAACTATTGGGATTTCATCAAGATAAAAAGCTTTTGCACAGCAAAAGAAACAGTCCACAAAACCAAAAGACAACCGACAGAATGGGAGAAAATATTTGCAAATGACAGATCAGATAAAGGGCTAGTATCCAAAATGTATAAAGAACTTATCAAACTCAACACCCAAAGAACATATAATCCAATCAAGAAATGGGCCGAAGACATGAACAGACACTTTTCCAAAGAAGACATCCAAATGGCCAACAGGCACATGAAAAAGTGCTCAACATCGCTTGGCATCAGGGAAATCCAAATCAAAACCTCCATGAGATACCACCTCACACCAGTCAGAATGGCTAAAATTAACAAGTCAGGGAACGACAGATGTTGGCGGGGATGTGGAGAAAGGGGAACCCTCCTACACTGTTGGTGGGAATGCAAGCTGGTGCAACCCCTCTGGAAAACAGTATGGAGGTTCCTCAAACAGTTGAAATTAGAGCTACCATTCGATCCAGCAATTGCACTACTGGGTATTTACCCCAAAGATACAAATGTAGGGACCCGAAGGGGTACGTGCACCCCAATGTTTATAGCAGCAATGTCCACAATAGCCAAACTGTGGAAAGAGCCAAGATGTCCATCGACAGATGAGTGGATAAAGAAGAGTGGTATATATACACAATGGAATATTATGCAGCCATCAAAAGGAGTGAGATCTTGCCATTTGCAACGACGTGGATGGAACTGGAGGGTGTTATGCTGAGTGAAATAAGTCAATCAGAGAAAGACATGTATCATATGACCTCACTGATATGAGGAATTCTTAATCTCAGGAAACAAACTGAGTGTTACTGGAGAGGTTGGGGGTGGGAGGGATGGTGTGGCTGGGTGATAGACATTGGGGAGGGTATGTGCTACGGTGAGCGCTGTGAATTGTGCAAGACTGTTGAATCACAGATCTGTACTTCTGAAACAAATAACGCAACATATTTTAAGAAAAAAGAAAAAGAAGAAGATAACAGGAGAGGAAGAATGAAGAGGAGTAAGTCAGAGGGGGAGACGAACCATGAGAGATGATGGACTCTGAAAAACAAACTGAGGGTTCTAGAGGGGAGGAGGGTAGGGGGATGGGTTAGCCTGGTGATGGGTATTGAGGAGGGCACGTTCTGCATGGAGCACTGGGTGTTATGAACAATGAATCATGGAACACTGCATCAAAAACTAATGATGTAATGTATGGTGATTAACATAACAATAAAAAATTTAAAAAAATGCAACTGTGGTTTATAATTACAAGATCAGGGAATGATCACAGCTAAAAATATCAACAGATAAATGGAAGTCAGTTTCACATGCCCATCTTTAGCCTTCATATTTATATAATGGCATGTCACTGTGAATGACAGGACTATTAGTCTATTTTATTCTACAGCTGGATTGACCCAGCACCAAAAAGAAAAGGCCATTTGAATGATGGGCTAAGTTTTCACTTGTCACACAACTGTTTTGAATTCTGTAACATATACAGAACAGAGGAAAATATGAGAAAATTGCCTTCAAGGGAAGCTACTGAAGACAAATTTACAACCAAATGAACCAAAGGTAGAATTGGAAGAACTTTTGATAATTAGGTGTCCCCTGGAGCTTGTCACATGTAAACATAAACTTAGAATAGAAAAAACGAAAAAAACCTAGGTGATTATGGTATTGTTTCTAAATTGAGAACCATTTGATACTGATAACTCATTAGATTCTGGGAAATTTTACTTACGCCCATAATAAAACCAGAGAATGAAAATAATCATCAGATCCAGCAGATTTTTTCTTCTGCATAATTTATAGCTATTGAATCTCAACAAGCTTCAACAAATGACTAATCAGTTAATAACTTTTCTTTTTCTCTCTTGTGATTAAACTATGATTGATAATTTTATTTTTCATGTTTTCATTCAGTACTAGGAAGAATAATAATTTGTCAGCTTGTTCAGTTGCCAAAGAGCCTACAGGACAATGTATTAATGTTATCAGGAAGATTTCCTTCCTGGAAAATGAATGTCATATAGATTTTGAGATCTCAAAAATCTAGGGGATTCCATTCTGTCATGTGGGAATTGCTAACAAAGGAATCAATGCAGGGCAATGGTTAAGAGCACAGGAATTGGAGTCAGATACTGAGTTTTGTTTCTTTGTTTCAAGTTTTTATTTAAATTATAGTTAGTTAATATATAGTGTAATATTGGTTTCAGGAGTAGAATTTAGTGATTCATCACTTACATACAACACCCAGTGCTCATTACATCAAGTGCCCTTCTTAATGCCCCTCACCTATGTAGCCCACCCCCCACCCACCTCCCCTCCAGGATCCCTCAGTTTGTTCTCCATAGTTAAGAGTCTTTTATGGTTTGCCTCCCTTCCCCTTTTTTTCTTCCTTTCTCTGTGTTCATCTGTTTTGTTTCTTAAATTCCACATATGAGTGAGATCATATGGTGTTTGTCGTTCTCTGACTGACTTACTTCACTCAGCATAATACCCTCCAGCTCCATCCACATCACTTCACTGCAGATGGCAAGATTTCATTCTTTTTGATGGCTGAGTAATATTCCATCGTATATGCCACATCTTCTTTATCCATTCATCGTCAATGAACATTTGAGCTCTTTCCATAGTTTGGCTATTGTTAATAATGCTGTTATAAACATTGGGGTGCATGTGCCCCTTCAAATCAGTATTTTTGTATCCTTTGGATAAATACCTAGTAGTGCTATTGCTGGATCATAGGGTAGCTCTATTTTTAACTTTCTGAGGAACTTCCATACTGTTTTCCAGAGTTGCTGTACCAGCTTGCATTCCCACCAACAGTGTAGAAGGGTTCCCCTTTCTCTGCATCCTCTCCAATATCTGTTGTTTCCTGCATAAGCTACTGAGTTTTAAGCTATGCTACTCTGTGAACTTAAAATGGAAACATTGCCACATTACTTAAATTCTCAGATGGAAAGTGGGAATTCTAAAACCCAACCCATGGAGATTAAGTGCGATAATGTACGGCATATATACAGAAAGTGTTCTAAATTGGCTAGAAGGATTATTCAAAAAACTCTCAAACTATAGAGTTTACTATTACTACTGCCTTCTCCAGGCTACCACAACTCTTTTTTTTTTTAAGATTTTATTTATTCATGATTGAGAGAGAGAGAAAGAGAGCATGCACAAGCAGGGGGGAGGAGCAGAGGGAGAGGGAGAAGCAGGCTCCCCACTGTGCAGGGAGCCCTAGGGCAGAGCTCGATCCCAGGACCCAAAGGCAGATGCTTAACCGACTGAGCCAGGCTACCACAGCTCTTAAAATATGCTCATCCCTGTTCCTTTGTTTATGTCTTCATTTATTCAACAATTGTTTATTGAACAAATAATCATGCCAGATATTGGGCCAAGTGCTAAAGACATAGCTACAAACAAGATAAATGAGTTCTCTGCCCTTCTGGTTTTGCAGCCTGCTTAGAGTTGGGGTCAATAGGATATGACAGTTGCCTTGGTGGGAGAAATTTAAGGTATACTTAGGTCCCCTGGCACAGGTTAAGTTGAAACCAGGACTTAAGGGCCAGGGAAGATTTTCTTGTGGACAGTATATTTAAGTTGCAAATAAAAGGGGAAGCAGGAATAACAAGGAGAAGGGAAGAAAAATAGTATTTCAGATGGAAAAATCAATATGAGCAAAGCCCATAGATGAAAGACGTTGGTGCAGCATTCACAGTGGTAAAAGTGCAGGAAGGACATGGGAGCTGGCTCTGGAAAGATAACAGAGCCCAATCATAAAGGCCATTAGTTGTTTTTCTCTACCCAGCGACCACCCACCTGCCTCCCACTCCACTTGCATGGCTTTCATAGGGACTGCCATGTTTTCATCAGACCCGACTCCCTCTACAGTTGATTGGTCCAGAAGTAGGCATCTGACCTGAGTTGGGCCAATGACCACCTTCCCTAGGGCTGTTGGTCTTGAAGGTGATCAGAGTAGTGTTGTTCTTTCTCGGCTGGATGAAATAGTAAGATATAAATGGAGGAACCACTGGCTCATGTTTTCTCCACGGGCACGTGGAGGAAGCCACTCTATGGCAAGAGAAAAGGATAAGAGCAGAGGGACTCAGAGGTGGAGCAGAAATTGAGCCTTATCTAGTCCCTATTTCGAACTGTTAATCCTAAGGTTCAATGGCACCTTTACTATCCACATGGATAGCTTTCTTCATGAGTATCTTCCAATATCTTCCAATAAATTTTAATTTTTACTTAACCTAGTTTGAATTGGGCTTCTTTCAGCAAACAACAGTTAAACACACACACACACACGCACACACACGCACGCACACACACACACACGCACTTAAAAAATGACTTGAGGCCAAGGACCACCAGGATGGGCAGGGCGGCCAGGGCAGCCAGGGCAGGTGCTACAGCCGGCGGAACTCTGCGTGTCCCGCAAGCACAGTGCGCCCCTGGCTGGGCAGAGACGTCTCTCCCACATCCCGGAAGACCAGAAAGCCGAATACCGTATTTGCCTTCTGCCTACCTTTCCTGTTTCCCTTGGAGGCGGAGATCTCCTGTCGGTCCCAGGCCCCAGATGCCGAACCCCGCAGAGGGGCTGTTCAGAAGTAGCTCACAGTGAGCGGCAGTGTCCTGGCGGTCCGCTGGAGAACTGAAGGCCCTCGCCTCCTCCGAGTTTCCATCATCAACTTTCTTGACCAGCTTTCCCTGGTGATGCGGACCATGCAGCGCTAAGCCTGGGCTGGGGAAATGGAGTAATGTCCAACCTGTGTCCCTTCCTAGGACAGTGATCCTGTTATTATAGGGGCCTAATCTTCTGCCTGTACCAGCCCTTGGGCATTTAATTCTTTTGCTTGGTTACTGCAGAAAATAAAACTGGCTTTTGCTTAAAAAAATATTGGTTTGAAAATTTTTAAATCTAGTTCTTCCACTCCGTTCTCTCAGAAGAGGTCCCATTTTGTGTTAAGGTCATGGATACTTCTTGTTCAATAATGGAAGTAAAGTATTAGACAATAGAAGGACTTTTCTCTCCAGCCTGACTTATAAAAATAATAGAGATCAGAACCAATCTCCACTCCCCATCCTCTGAAAAGATTTCTTAGGGTGAAGTATGTTGTTTGTGTCAAACTAGCTAAAACTATTTCCTTAATTATCTAAATCTCTGATGTATGTATTGGTTACGAGAAATGGTACATATTGATTAAAAGATTCTCTGACAAATTGTCCCCCATTGATATCAGTCATCCTAAATGAGAAACTTTGAAAAATGAATCTAGTTAGGAAAAGACTGGGAACTACATCCTGAGAGCTTGAAGTTCTAATAGGTTTTTTCAAGTATTCAAAACTCTGATGAATGAATTTTCCTTACTTTTGTTGCCTTAATTTTATAAAGATCCATAAAAATTAATTTTCTACAATGCTCCAAAATCAATTGTTTCAACCATCACAACTGATTTGAAGGAGGGGACAAGTCAACCTTTATAGATTTCCTGTCATATGTTGGGCACCCCACTCAGGGCTTTCACAAATATGACACTTAATCCTAACAGCTCATTTATAGAGGAGGAAACAAAGCTTCAAAGGCATTAATCTGCTTGTTGAAGGTCATCCAAGTGTTTAAATAGGGAAGATAGAGTCTTTCAGATTTTAAAACCTACACCGGAAATAATAAAGTCTTAATCATTGTGCAATTTCAATTCACCAATCATCATTCACAATAAATGAGTCAGTGTCAGACCTTGAAAATATTTAAAGATAAAGATGGTATAATATTCTTCAGTAAAATGGGAAGGCTAAAATATGTACAATTGGGGTGTGGCTTATTAAGAGCTCTAACTAATAAATCAGAACAGTTAAGACCCAAAATGAAGAAAATAGTTAACTTAGTTAATGATGACCTTTTTTTTAATTGAAGTATTGAGGATGGAGCAGGAGACAAAGTTGGTGATAGTATTTTTATTTTTATATTTTTAATTTTTTATAGCTTTCTTTGTTTCAGGTTATGATACAAGCTTGATTAAATCTACTTTAAGGACAAAGATTTAATCCTAACAAACCACAAAAAGAAATGTGTTCATTCAGCTTCTATTTTACTTCCATCTGCTCTGTCTAAAAGCATTGCTGTCACACTGGGAAAGGTGAAACTACTTTTGTTGAGAGGGAACTGAAGCCAGAGATAGATAAAGAGGTTGTAATCGGGGACTTGGTGTTCAAAATGAATTTCCAGCTGGAGAAAACAAGTACAGGGATTGCAGAGAGAATGGCTGTTAGTCATCTTTGAGGAAACAGAGAGAAGAAAATCATAATTGTAATCCCCACTCTCACGAAATAAAAGAAGGAAGTGGATTCCACAAGCTCTAAACGTCCAAGGAGAAATAGAAGGCCTAATGCCATCTACCAATGGTGCTAATTGATGTGTGGCTGGCTGGGAGGTGACAGAAGGAATCAAACCCTTTCCTTTCTCCCCAGTTAACTTCACCCTTGTACTTCTCAAACAAAAAGCAAGGATTTGGACTCTGAAAAACAAACTGAGGGTTCTAGAGGGGAGGAGGGTAGGGGGATGGATCAGCCTGGTGATGGGTATTAAAGAGGGCACATTCTGCATGGAGCACTGGGTGTTATGCACAAACAATGAATCATGGAACACTACATCAAAAACTAATGATGTAATGTATGGTGATTAACATAACAATAAAAAAATTTTTTAAAGCAAGGATTTGGAGCAAAGATTCATAAAATGAGCACCTGAAACTCTCTGGGAATTGAATGATTACAAACATTCAGTCCCAATCCTTCATCTATAAGTAAAGTACACAGTAGATGAAACACTTGAAAAATCAGGTTTTTATTCACATGTATACCCCTTCCTGCCAGTATTCTGCTTTGTATATTGAGAATAAAGGTTAGACACTCCCAGTACACAAATCTGCCAGCAAGCTGCATGGGAATAGAACTGAAAGTATATTACAGGGCCATTTTATATAAAATACCCCTGAAAGAGAAATTTCAGGAAGAATACATTGGGTATGAATGAAATTAACAGGAAGATATTACTGTCAGGCTTTTGCGTTCACTCCTCCAACAAGAGGTCCCAAGTTCCAAGCATCATTTGTAGTAGTGGTTCCAAGATATTTACAAAGTGTGAGATTAATTCTATTGTGTTTCTGCTTAATGCTGGAGAATTGTCAACCCCGTTTCAAGGGAGCATTGGCACACGGAGTCCGACTCATGCTAAGAGAGCTGAAAATTATAACCCTTCAGCAGCACATTAGTCTTCATTTCCCAATTTATTTGTAGCATTTTCAGACCGCAATGCAGTTTTACAGCATACATATATTACTACAGTTACATAAAAGTCACATTTCATTCTAAAGCAAAGATGGATGATAGATAGGCTGTCATTCTCCATTCCCCCAGAGAAAACAGATTGTGGAGTATGAACTTAACAGTATAATTTGAGATAGCAATTGAAGTGAAATAAAGAGTAGTTTAGGGAGTATCCAAATTCTAAATGGGAATCAAGAGGCACAGTTGTATTCCTAAAATTCACAGTGTAACCTTGAACATGTTAATTTTTTTATTATTCATCTTCCTTTTTGATGAAGTGAGAATGGTATTCAAATTGTATCTCTCTCATGGGGATGTTCTGATGCTGCAGGAGATGAGAGAGAAGACAAGGGAGTCAGCAGAGATGCTTAAGATCTCTGCCTGTTTCCTCCCCTTAACTCGCCCATAAGAATAACAATTTTCTCTTCAATGTTCCTATGGCTCTTACTCCATGCTTTGTGTTACAGCATTTTCTCAATGATTGTCTGTGTTGCTCTGATAATGATTTTTACCAATGAGCTTTGTTTTTTCATTTAAAGGGGAAAAAATAAATACTAGCTACAGTCAGTTTATAAACAGATTGTAAGGGAAAATAAATCCTGCATTTAGCTGATGCAGAAATCCACTGAACTCTCTGACACCAGTGCATAGTACCATAACCAAATTGTTTCAGACTAGTGGGTTTGTCAACAACATGGTTGACGGCCCATGCCCTGTGATTCCTTGGCGCTTACCATTTCTGTGCATGTCTTCCCAGTGCCTGCAGCTCATTCTAAGGGCTCTCTCTGGCCACAGGAACCCTTTTTTTTTTTTTTGAAAATGCAGAAAATTTAAAAATAGTTTTTGTTAGTACCACAACTCTAATATTTTTTTTCCCATGCAGAACGTGCCCTTTAATAACCATCACCAGGCTAAACCATCCCCCCACCCCCCCCAGAACCCTCAGTTTGTTTTTCAGAGTCCATCGTCTCTCATGAGGAACCCATTTTGCTCCTGATAGGCTGACCAGGAATACCAGGGAATTGATGCTCCCCAGGACAGCCTTCAACCAATGACTGACAGGAGCTGATGAATAAACACTCCAACTCTGGCCAGAATCAGCTCTCACATCCAGAGCCACTGAAGGCTTTTTCCTGTGACACCAGAGCAAGTACGTATAGCAGAGCTCCCCTAATCCTACCCCAAAAGGACCTCTAGCCATTTACCCATGTAGCTGTACACTGAAGAGAAGGAGATTACCAGGCCACTAAGGACTGTTTGGTGCGGGGTCTGAGCAAATCACTGCACAGCACCCATGAGAGTGACAGGAGCCAAGACAGCAGTAAATGGAGATCCACCCCAAGTCTGTCCCTCAGGGGACATTTTCTCAGTTCCTACATGCATAATTACAATGATATTCTTACCCCAGGTAGAACACCTACATTAGTTTAGGTCTGGAGAATAAGAATGTGGATGGCCCTATGTTGAGTGAAATGTTCTACCCAAGAAAACATTAAGGGTCCTGCTGAAATCTCTCTTCACAGGCAGGGAAAGAAAGGAATTGCTACATTGCCAGAAATCATTGTCTCTGATCATTCTAAGGAAATAAGTATGTAGCTACAATGAGGCAAGGGGGAGTAGGGGAGTAGGTCCGGAACGCAGAGAATTCACTGGAGCCCCTCTTCTTGATGTTTGCGTGCCTTCCCGTAACTGTACTTGAGCAACAGTAAGAGCTACAGCATCACTAAAATACTAACCAAGGGCCCAGGCCCCTTGGAGATGAAAGCGTGGGTTCTCCCACTGCGTTAGCAACCTCCCCACACTGAAGTGCCACCTGAGAGTGGGGGGCTCTAAAATGGATGGAGGAGAGAAGAGATGAGAAGAATCAGTGATGTCCTTGAAACCAATTGCAGCAGTGAGGACTGTAGCTTGTCTACTAAGTCCTTGTGACTGGCCCCAAACTTGAAGAAATAGTAGGAGATAAAGTGAACATGGGGCCCGCATGGATGTGTGAGGGGCAAGGATCAGACTGCAGCAGAAACCATCAGAGTCTTGTCTCCGTCCCTCAACATTTTCTCTTCTTTGCTCAATTTCCACCTGCCAGCACCTTTGCTTGGTTGCCAAGGGCTCTTTTTGTCCTGGAGCTGATAGGAAGTGCCAAGGAATTAATCTATCCCACCCTGGAGCACCCGTCCACCAGTAGCAAAGGGAACTGGTAGAGAAATAGACGAACCCCTCCCCCCTCCGGTAAGATAACCATGAGTCACATCTACACTGTCTCCCACACTTCTCGGAGGGATTAAACTCCTGTTGCCATAGAGGTAGCTTGTTAGTAGCACATCCTTTTTTGGCTGCTTTTTCTTCCCTGTTTCATTTGCCTACTCTTCTATAGTGATTTCTTTGACCCTGTTTCAAATAAACTTGCATCTTTGCCTCAAATTTGTTTTTGAAGGGACACAACTTACCGGAGATGTGTTTTCTGCTATACAGTTGCAAAAGCAGAGGTATATACCATAGAACAACTCTCCTATAAATAAGCAAAGATGTGCTCCTGCCCCAAGCACAGACCCACTGTTTTTATCCCCTGCTAGGGGATCCAAAACAGCCAGTGCCTTTTCTTTTAGACTTTCATGTTTTTCTTACAGATCTTAATCAGGGGACAGGAGCATCTACTGAATTTTGTAATTCTTCACTTTAGGTGAAAATAATCTGAGAGTGAATGCATTCAGAAACGAAAAGGTTATGATCTTAACAGGTAATATTTATTCAGCACATCAGTATAGCAGATCTTCTGTAAAGTGCCCTGCATACATTATTTCATTTTATTTTCACAGCAACTTCATGAAATACTTAGGATTGTTATCCCCACTTTACTGGTGAGAAGATGGAACAGGGAGCGTTCCTACAGCTTAGAAGTTTCCTGTTTGGGCATGGCCGCCTTGGATTTTCATGCATGCACTTTCCTGTCTGCTACAGAAACTCCCCGCAATAAAATAAAACAGCTTGTGTACATCTACTGGACTTGGAGCTTGGAGTACATGCCAACTAGTGCAATCCCCAAAACCAGAACCATTAAAAAACCTGAGAAAGAATATCAATTCTCAAGACAAGGAAAATGTCTTAATAAATGCAGTTTGTGCTTACCAGGACTTTGAGCCTACACTGCTCAGCTGTGCAGCAAAGAGTGAAGCAAACAGTCCAAGTTCACCCAACCTTAGTACATTGCTCCAAGTATGAAAACATAGGGAACTCACAGCAGTGCTCTACTCAAAAAGGTTTTTCCTTTTAGCTGTAAATATGTACACCTCAGGGAAAAAAGAAAGGGATAAACATAAAGTGAGACACCAAAAATATGAGTCATTAGAGAAAAAGTTGATTAAAAAAATTTTTAAATTAAAAAAATTTAAAATGGACTTCATCAAAAGCAAAAAAAAAAAAAAATACAAAACAGAACAAACAAAAAAACCTTACATTTGCTCTGTGAAATGTCCTGTGAAAAGGATAAAAAGAAAAGCTACAGAGTAGGAGAAAATATTTGAAAACCACATACCACATAGGATTGTACCTAGAATACATATAGAACACTCAAAACTCAATAATAAAAAAATTGTAATTAATAAACAATTAGAAAATGGGCAAAAGACATGAACAGACATTTCAATGAGGAGGATATACAAATGGAAGATAAACACCTGAAAATGCTCAATATCAGCCATGAGAAAAATGCAAGTTGAAACCTCAATGAGCTATCATTATATACTTAGGAAAATGACTAAAATCAAAAATACTGATAACACCAACTGCTAGCAAAAATATGGAGAATATTGCTCATACATTACTGGTGGGAATGTAAGTTGGTATAGACACTCTGGAAAAGAGTGTGGCAGTTTCTTACAGAACTAATCATGCATTTACCATGTGATCCAGCAATTAGTCTTGGGCATTTATCCCAGAGTAATGAAAATTTACATTTACATAAAACCTGCACACAAATGTCCACAGAAGCTTTATTCATAATATCCAAAATTTGGAAGCAATCCAAATGTCTTTCAACCAATAAATATTTAAACAAGCAGTGGTACATTCATATGATGGAAAAATACTCAGCAATAAAAAGGATGAAACTATTGATCCATGTAACAACCTGACTGGATCTCAAGGGAGTTATGCCAAGCGAAAAAAAATCTCAAAATTTATGTATGGGTCCATTCATATAGTATTCTTGAAATGACAAAATTGTAGAGATGAATAACAGATTAGTGGTTGCCAAGAATTAAGGAGTGGGCAGGGAAAGAAGAGGCTGTGCCTATAAGAGGGCAGCATGAGGGTTCCTTGTGATGAAACTGTTCTGTATCTTTTTTTTAATTTTTTTATTGTTATATTAATCACCATACATTACATCATTAGTTCTTGATGTAGTGTTCCATAACACCCAGTGCTCCATGCAGAATGTGCCCTCCTTAATACCCATCACCAGGCTAACCCATCCCCCCACCCCCCTCCCCTGTAGAACCCTCAGTTTGTTTTTCAGAGTCCATCCTCTCTCATGGTTCCTCTCCCCCTCCAACTTACTCCCCTTCATTCTTCCCCTCCTGCTATCTTCTTCTTTTTCTTTTTTCTTAACATATCTTGCATTATTTGTTTCAGAAGTACAGATCTGTGATTCAACAGTCTTACAAAATTCACAGCGCTCACCGTAGCACATATCTTCCCCAATGTCCATCACCCAACCACCCCATCCCTCCCACCCCCGACCACTCAGCAACACTCAGTTTGTTTCCTGAGATTAAGAATTCCTCATATCAGTGAGGTCATATGATACATGTCTTTCTCTGATTGACTTATTTCACTCAGCATAACACCCTCCAGTTCCATCCACGTCATTGCAAATGGCAAGATCTCATTCCTTTTGATGGCTGCATAATATTCCATTGTGTATATATACCACTCTTCTTTATCCATTCATCTGTCGATGGACATCTTGGCTCTTTCCACAGTTTGGCTATTGTGGACATTGCTGCTATAAACATTGGGGTGCACGTACCCCTTCGGGTCCCTACATTTGTATCTTTGTGGTAAATACCCAGTAGTGCAATCGCTGGATCGTATGGTAGCTCTATTTTCAACTGTTTGAGGAACCTCCATACTGTTTTCCAGAGTGGCTGCACCAGCTTGCATTCCCACCAGCAGTATAGGAGGGTTCCCCTTTCACCACATCCCCACCAACATCTGTCGTTTCCTGACTTGTTAATTTTAGCCATTCTGACGGGTGTGAGGTGGTATCTCATGGAGGTTTTGATTTGGATTTCCCTGAGGCCTAGCGATGTGGAGCACTTTTTCATGTGTCTCTTGGCCATTTGGATGTCTTCTTTGGAAAAACATCTGTTCATGTCTTCTGCCCATTTCTTGATTGGATTATTTGTTCTTTGGGTGTTGAGTTTGATAAGTTCTTTATACATTTTGGATACTAGCCCTTTATCTGATCTGTCATTTGCAAATATTTTCTCCCATTCTGTCGGTTGTCTTTTGGTTTTGTGGACTGTTTCTTTTGCTGTGCAAAAGCTTTTTATCTTGATGAAATCCCAATAGTTCATTTTTGCCCTGGCTTCCCTTGCTTTTGACAATGTTTCTAGGAAGAAGTTGCTGCGGCTGAGGTCGAAGAGGTTGCTACCTGTGTTCTCCTTTAGGATTTTGATGGACTCCTGTCTCACATTGAGGTCTTTCAACCATTTGGAGTCTATTTTTGTGTGTGGTGTAAGGAAATGGTCCAGTTTCATTCTTCTGCATGTGGCTGTCCATTTTCCCAACACCATTTGTTGAAGAGACTGTCTTTTTGCCATTGGACGTTCTTTCCTGCTTTGTCAAAGATGAATTGACCATAGAGTTGAGGGTCCATTTCTGGGCTCTCGATTCTGTTCCATTGATCTATGTGTCTGTTTTTGTGCCAGTACCATACTGTCTTGATGATGACAGCTTTGTAATAGAGCTGGAAGTCTGGAATTGTGATGCCACCAGCTTTGCTTTTCTTTTTCAACATTCCTCTGGCTATTCGGGGTCTCTTCTTGTTCCATACAAATTTTAGGATTATTTGTTCCATTTCTTTGAAAAAAGTGGATGGTATTTTGATGGGGATTGCATTGAATGTGTAGATTGCTCTAGGTAGCATTGACAGCTTCACAATGTTTGTTCTTCCAATCCATGAGCATGGAACGTTTTTCCATTTCTTTCTGTCTTCCTCAATTTCTTTCATGAGTATTTTATAGTTTTCTGAGTACAGATCCTTTGCCTCTTTGGTTAAATTTATTCCTAGGTATCTTATGGTTTTGGGTGCAATTGTAAATGGGATCGATTCCTTAATTTCTCTCCCTTCTGTCTTGTTGTTGGTGTATAGGAATGCCACTGATTTCTGTGCACTGATTTTATATCCTGCTACTTGACTGAATTCCTGTATGAGTTCTAGCAGTTTTGGGATAGAGTCTTTTGGGTTTTCCACATACATTGTATTATCTGCAAAGACTGAGAGTTTGACTGCCTCCTTGCCGATTTGGATGCCTTTGATTTCTTTTTGTTGTCTGATTGCTGTGGCTAGGACTTCTAATACTATGTTGAATAGCAGTGGTGATAGTGGACATCCCTGCCGTGTTCCTGACCTTAGGGGAAAAGCTCTCAGCTTTTCCCCATTGAGAATGATATTCGCTGTAGGTTTTTCATAGATGGCTTTTATGATATTGAGGTTTGTACCCTCTATCCCTATACTCTGAAGAGTTTTGATCAAGAAAGGATGCTGTACTTTGTCAAATGCTTTTTCTGCATCTATTGAGAGGATCCTATGATTCTTGTTCTTTCTTTTGTTAATGTATTGTATCACGTTGATTGATTTGCGGATGTTGAACCAGCCTTGCAGCCCAGGGATAAATCCCACTTGGTTGTGATGAATAATCCTTTTAATGTACTGTTGGATCCTATTGGCTAGTATTTTGGTGAGAATTTTTGCATCCATGTTCATCAAGGATATTGGTCTGTAGTTCTCCTTTTTGATGGGGTCTTTGTCTGGTTTTGGGATCAAGGTAATGCTGGCCTCATAAAATGAGTTTGGAAGTTTTCCTTCCATTTCTATTTTTTGGAACAGTTTCAGGAGAATAGGTATTAATTCTTCTTTAAATGTCTGATAGAATTCCCCTGGGAAGCCATCTGGCCCTGGGCTTTTGTTTGTTGGGAGATTTTTGATGACTGCTTCAGTTTCCTTAGTGGTTATAGGTCTGTTCAGGTTTTCTATTTCTTCCTGGTTCACTTTTGGTAGTTGATACATCTCTAGGAATGCACCCATTTCTTCCAGGTTATCTAATTTGCTGGCATAGAGCTGCTTATAATATGTTCTTATAATTGTTTGTATTTCTTTGGTGTTGGTTGTGATCTCTCCTATTTCATTCATGATTTTGTTGATTTAGGTCATTTCTCTTTTCTATTTGATCAGTCTGGCCAGGGGTTTATCAATCTTGTTAATTCTTTCAAAGAACCAGCTCCTAGTTTCATTGATCTGTTCTACTGTTCTTTTGGTTTCTATTTCATTGATTTCTGCTCTGATCTTTATTATTTCTCTTCTCCTGCTGGGTTGAGGCTTTATTTGCTGTTCTTTCTCCAGCTCCTCTGGGTGTAGGGTTAGGTTGTGTATTTGAGACCTTTCTTATTTCTTGAGAAAGGCTTGTATTGCTATATACTTTCCTCTCAGGACTGCCTTTGTTGTAACCCAAAGTTTTTGAACAGTTGTGTTTTCATTTTCATTGGTTTCCATGAATTTTTTTAATTCTTCTTTAATTTCTTGGTTGACCCATTCATTCTTTAGTAGGATGCTCTTTAGCCTCCATGTATTTGAGTTCTTTCCGACTTTCCTCTTGTGATTGAGTTCTAGTTTCAAAGCATTGTGGTCTGAACATATGCAGGGAATAAGCCCAATCTTTTGGTACCGGTGGAGACCTGATTTGTGACCTAGGATGTGATCAGTTCTGGAGAATGTTCCATGGGCACTGGAGAAGAATGTGTATTCCGTTGCTTTGGGATGGAATGTTCTGAATATGTCTGTGAAGTCCATTTGGTCCAGTGTGTCATTTAAAGTCTTTATTTCCTTGTTGATCTTTTGCTTAGATGATCTGTCCATTTCAGTCAGGCGGGTGTTAAAGTCCCCCACTATTATTGTATTGTTGTCAATGTGTTTCTTTGCTTTCGTTATTAATTGCCTTACATAATTGGCTGCTCCCATGTTTGGGGCATAGATACTTACAATTGTTAGATCTTCTTGTTGGATAGACCCTTTAGGTAGGATATAGTGTCCTTCCTCATCTCTTATTGCAGTCTTTGGTTTAAAGTCTAATTTCTCTGATATAAGGATTGGCACCCTAGCTTTCTTTTGGTGTCCATTAGCATGGTAAATGGTTTTCCACCCCCTCACTTTCAATCTGGGGGTGTCTTTGGGTCTAAAATGAGTCTCTTGCAGACAGCATATCGATGGGTCTTGTTTTTTAATCCAATCTGATAGCCTGTGTCTTTTGATTGGGACATTTAGCCCATTTACATTCAGGGTAACTATTGAAAGGTATGAATTTAGTGCCATTGTATTGCCTGTAAGGTGACTGTTAACTGTATGTTGTCTGTGTTCCTTTCTGATCTGTGCTGTTTTTGTCTCTCTCTTTGCTTAGAGGACCCCTTTCAATATTTTTTGGAGGGCTGGTTTCGTGTTTGCAAATTCCTTTAGTTTTTGTTTGTTCTGGAAGCTTTTTATCTCTCCTTCAATTTTCAATGACAACCTAGGTGGATATAGTATTCTTGGCTGCATATTTTTCTCGTTTAGTGCTCTGAAGATATCATGCCAGTCCTTTCTGGCCTGCCAGGTCTCTGTGGATAGGTCTGTTGCCAATCTAATGTTTCTCCCATTGTAGGTTACATATCTCTTCTCCCGAGCTGCTTTCAGGATTTTCTCTTTGTCTCTGAGACTCGTAAGTTTTACTATTAGATGTCGGGGTGTTGACCTATTTTTATTGATTTTGAGAGGGGTTCTCTGTGCCTCCTGGATTTTGATGCTTGTTTCCTTCCTCACATTAGGGAAGTTCTCTGCTATGATTTGCTCCAATATACCTTCTGCCCCTCTCTCTCTCTCTTCTTCTTCTGGGATCCCAATTATTCTAATGTTGTTTTGTCTTATCGTATCACTTATCTCTCGAATTCTGCCCTCGTGATCCCGTAGTTGTTTCTCTCTCTTTTTCTCAGCCTCTTTATTTTCCATCATTTGGTCTTCTATATCGCTGATTCTCTCTTCTGCCTCATTTATCCTAGCAGTTAGTGCCCCCATTTTTTATTGCACCTCATTCCTTTTTGATTTCAACTTGGTTAGATTTTAGTTCTTTTATTTCTCCAGAAAGGGTTTCTCTAATAACTTCCACGCTTTTTTCAAGCCCAGCTAGTATCTTTAAAGTCATGATTCTGAACTCTAGGTCCGACATCGTACTAATGTCCGTATTGAGTAGGTCCCTGGCTGATGGTACTATCTCTTGTTCTTTTTGCTGAGGTGATTTTTTTCGTCTTGTCATTTTGTCCAGAGGAGAATAGATGAATGAGAGAGCAAAATGCTAACAGGTTAACAACGTCCCCAGCAAATATACTCTATACAAATCAGAAAAGACCTGAAACCAGGGGAAAAGAAAGCGAAAGAAAGAGAAAAGAAAGAAAGAAAAAAAAAAGAGAAAAAGATTAAAAACAAAAACAGAACAATACAAAAAAAAAACGAATATGATCAAATATGATCAGGCTAGTGCATAGATCAGTTCCACACACTAGATTTTGGGTGTATTTTGGTCTGTTAGAAAAAAGTGCCTCCTAAAATTTTAAAGGAAGAAAGACATGTATGTACAAAATAAGGGTTGATACAATGAAGGGATGGAAGATGACTGTAAAGATGAAAATAATAAAAGATTTTATAAAAGAAATTGATATGATAAGAAGTTGTTTGAAAAAAGAAGAAGATTTAAAAAAAAAAAGGGGAGAGAATGTGATCAGGCAGGAGACTAGAACAAAGCCATACACTAGTGATTTAGGGTATATTTTGATCTGTTAGAAGAAACTGTATCTCAAAATTTTAAGGAGAGAACAACTTATAAATATATGCCAAAAATAAGGGTAACTACTATGAAGGGATAAAATACGACTCTAAAAATGAAAAATAAAAAATGTTTTTTTAAAAAAAGGGATTGAAAGATGTTGATTGAAAAAGGGAAAAAGAGAAATTAAAAAAACAGTTAAAAAAGTTAACTTTGAAAAACTAATGAATCATAGTAAAAAAAGCCATGAATTCTATGTGCAGTATTCCCCTAGCGCTGGAGTTCTCCCATTCTCCTTGATCGGTCCATTTGAGGAGTGGGGAGTGGGGCCCCGAGTTCTTGCCTCCTCTGGGGCGGAGATTGGGAGGCCGCCAATCGGTCCATTCCTTTTTTTTTTTTTTTTTTTTTTTTGGTTTTCTCTTTGAAAGTTTATTGTTATTAAAGAAAAAAACCTATACTTGTTACATTTTACATTCACCTCTCAGAACATTTAATGATACCAGTTAATGATGATATATAAAAAGCCCACCAGCTGCTTGAAAGGGCTGCAAATTTTTACCATGTACTGGTATTTAATTGGTTTGAACTCTTTGGAAAAATTGGTGTAACATTAAGTACCAAGATTTCAAATTCCCAGATTAGGAACAAGATTTTTAAGTCAGGAGGAAATTTAGTAAAAATTCAAGGCTAAAAGGAAATGTTAATAGAAAAACAAAAATACTGTAAAAATAGGATTCCCCCCACCCCCAAGTTAGGTTAAAAAAAAAAAAAAAAACACAACCAACCCCACCCCACCCCCAATATTTCTCTTAGAAAAGTCACCCAATCCTGAACACAGGGTCTCACACACAAATACAAGTAGCTTGATTTGCAGATCAGCTTCTGGGATCTTATACTGGCCCCAGTTCGGAGTTTAACAAAAAAAATTAAGTTAGGTAGTTAGAGATCCATAAATACTGGTATCCAAACGAATGAAAACATCCTGGCTTTGGTATGGCTACAGAAATCTGGAAATTGTTCAAGTGTTGGCTTGCTGGCTGTTCGTGCTGATCTTCTGGGGGAGGGGCCTGTTGCCGTGGTTCCCAAATATCTTTGCCAGAGGCAGAATTGCCCCACCCTTGTCGGTCCCAGCTAAGCCACCTGCTTGGGTTTGCTCTCAGGAGCTTTTGTTACCTGCAAGCTTTCCATACGGCTTTGGAGGACGACAGTGAAAATGGCGGCCTCCCAATCTCCGCCCCAGAGGAGGCAAGAACTCGGGGCCCCACTCCTCAGTGTGCCCCCAGAGAAAAGCAGTCACTCCCGTCTCCATGGTCTCCGGCCGCACTCCGTGCTCACCCGGCCTGTGACTGAGCATTTCTATCTCTGGCACCCAACCCCATGTGGAGTCTCCAAACCCAGCTGATCCCTGTGGTGCGCTCCCGCACCGCTCCTCCCGGGGGAGGAAGGGGAGTCTCCCTGGATCTGCCACTTGTTGGGTCCCTGCTGGAGGAGCAGTGGCACAACTGGGCCGCGGATCACAGTTTATGGCCACCCCGAGCTGAGAGCCCGCGCCTTGGCTCCGTCCCTTCAGCCGGCTTCCCCGCTCCGATACCTGCGAGCTCTGCCGCACTCAGGCACCCCTGGTCTTTCTGTGACCCCGAGGGTCCTGATACTACACTGTCCCACGAGGGTTCCACCCCCCGCTTAGCCACTGCAGCGACATCCCTCAGTGGAGCCAACTTCTAAAAGTTCCGATTTTGTGCTCCGTGGCTCTAGCACTTGCCAGAAGCAGCCCACAGAGGCCCCCTCCCCCGCTGTCTATCCTCCCAAATATCGCCTTGGATTCACTTCTCCGCACGTCCTATCTTCCAGAAAGTGGTCACTTCTCTGTTCAGAGAGTTGTTGCTACTCTCCTCTTCGATCTCCTGTTGAGTTCATAGGTGTTCAGAATGGTTTGATCCCTACTCAGCTGAATTCTGAGACCAGATGAAACCCAGGTCTCCTACTCCTCCGCCATCTTGCTCCGCTCCCCCGAAACTGTTCTGTATATTAACTGTGGTGGTAACCTTGCTATTCTACACATATGATAAAGTGCATGGAACTAAATATCACACAAACACACACACACACACACACACACACACACACACACACACACACACACACATAGGAATGCATGTAAAACTATTGAAATCTGAACATGGTCAGTGGATTGTATCCATGTTAATTTCTTGGTTGTGATACCATACTGTAATTATACGAGATGTGACCACTGGGAGAAGCTGGGTAAGGATATATGAAAACTCTCTGTAATATTTCTTACAAGCACATGTGACTCTATAATTATCTCAAAATAAAAAGTTTTTAAAAATTTTAAATACAGTGGCACTGGATAATGTAATATAGCAATTTTTATGTTTATATATAGATTAAAATGGAGTTTTACTTTCACAAAATGATGTGTGAGGAGTTTATTTATATTTTTGATGCCAAGGTTGATCAGTTACTTCTTTTAAGAAAAGAGAGAAAAGACCTCCAGCACTGAATTAAAGCACACTTGGATATCCAACAAGAATTCTTAGTTTTTCATACCTCACATGTCAACACAAGAGTGGTGGAAATTTGGTCTAGGTAGTTTCATCATAAGCATCTTTGTCAAAAGCATTTTTGCTGCAAACATTTTCTCCACAATACTAATTGGCCATAAGGCAATTTTGCCATAAAAGATAAAATCACAAAAAATAAAAGGACATTAAAAAGAACATAATGAAAAAGGAAAAAAGGATTAACAAAATTAAAAAGATTTTATTGTGAAAAACCAAATATTTGAATACATTCAAAATATGTAGTGGAGATTCACGGCAATACTGTACAAATAACTGATTTTCTTTTGCAGATTGTACCTAAACACTCACCTTCAAAGTCTTTCATTCACAGTATTATACTTTTTTTTTTTTTGGTTTTTGATTCATCTCTTCCTTCAGCATCCCATTTTTTCCTTTTTATGCTAAAATTTCTTCCTTCATAAAGAGAGGCATCCATTTCCAATACTAGGATGCATATTTCTAGCTGAGTTTTGTATTATGTTGTGAAAGCTGTTCTTGGCATATTGTCATGTCTGTTGACAGCCATTCCAAAGTTATATGGGAAATGGGGTTCAAAACTCTGTGCCACTGTATAGACCATCACAAGGGCTAAGACTTCCATAATTTAAAAATTGAGGTAGTACATCAAGGGAGAAATGAAACCACACTCAACCAGTTGATGAAACCAACAAACTGTCCAGCCAAACTGTCAACCACTTATTTTTTTTATCTTTTATGGCAAAATTGCCTTACAGCCAATTAATTATGCAGTGAAATGTTGGCAGCAAAAATGCTTGCGGTAAAGAGGCTTGCAGTTAAAATACCAGACACAGTGGAAATGTTCCTGACGTGGTAGTTAGGAACCCTATGCCCTAAGTCTGATTTTGCCTCTTTCAGAGGCTAAGCCAGTTTGACCTTTAGTAATAATATAACACAAATATAATTTCCTTTAATAACATCGGTATTTGGAATATCCCTCCTTGCTAAATACTTACTGATACTATTAAAGCTGGTAAGAACAATTTTTTTTCATATTTCTCCTATTTAACTTATATACTATGATCCAACTTTTTTTAAACAAATTCGTGGAGGACCTCAATAATATTCATAAAATTTTAGACATCTGTTCAAATAGCAAAATGTCCCAAGCCAGAAACTCAGAACTTCTCAGATTTCATAGCAGACCTCATCCCTTTCATACACTACTGTTAACCTAGTAGTGCAGACTCTTCCCAATATCTCATACCCTCCTCAGCCAAAATAAAACTTGAACTCATTCCAAATGATTATGTCATTAGAAGAACATTTTTAACTGCATGCATTGATCTAACTACCTTTCAACAAGAGCATAGAGTGATTAAAATAGCAGAGGAGGCACATACTGACATGGTTTCAGGTTGTTTTTGTCTTTGGCTTTTATCTGGACAAAAAAGTCACAAGCTTTTAGAAATGCCAATATGTGACTTTATCTTGCAATTAATGTTGCTGTGTCCACATTCTTTAAGTTTTTATTTAAATTTCAGTTAGTTAGCATACAGTGTAATATTAGTTTCAGGTGTACAGTATAGTGACTCAACACTTGTATACATCATGCAGTGCTCATCACAGCAAGTGCCCTCCTTAATTCCCATCACCTATTTCACCCATCCCCCTGCCCACCTCCCATCTAGTAACCATCAGTTTGTTCTCTATAGTTAAGAGTTTGTTTCTTGGTTTGCCTCTCTCTCTTCTTTTTGCTCAATTGTTTTGTTTCTTAAATTCCACATATAAGTAAAATCATATGGTATTTGTTTTACTCTGACTTATTTCACTTAGCTTAGCACTAACTCCATCCATATTGTTGCCACTGGAAAGATTTTATTCTTTTTTTATGGCTAAATAATATTCCATTGTGTGTGTGTGTGTGTGTGTGTGTGTATATATATACATACCACATCTTCTTTAACCATTCATCAATTGATTCCTCAAACTTGGGCTGTTTCCATAATTTGGCTATTGTAAATAATGCTACAATAAACATCAGGGTGCTTGTATCCCTTTGAATTAGTATTTTTGTATACTTTGGGTAAATACCTAGGAGTGCAATTGCTGGATCATAGGGGTAGATCTACTGTTTTTAACAGTAGCTACACCAGTTTGCATTTCCACCAACAGTACAAGGGAGTTCTTCTTTCTCCACATCCTCCCCAACACCTGTTGTTTCTTGTGTTGTTGATTTTAGCCGTCCTGACAGGTGTGAGGTGATAACTCATTGTAGTTTTGATTTGCATTTCCCTGATGATGAATGATATTGAGCCTGTCAGTCATCTGTATGTCTTTTTGGATAAATGTCTATTCATGTCTTCTGCCCATTTTTAATTGGGTTATTCATTTTTTGAGTGTTGAGTTTTATAAGTTCTTTATATATTTTGGATACTTTATCAGATAGGTCATTTGCAAATATCTTCTCCCATTCCACAGGTTGCCTTTTAGTTTTGTTGATTGTTTCCTTCACGGTGCAGAAGCTTTTTTATTTTGATGTAGTTCCAATAGTTTATTTTTGCTTTTGTTTCCCTTGCCTCGGGAGACCTATCTAGAAAAAAAAGTTACTACAGAGATGTCCGAGAAATTACTGCCTGTGCTCTCTTCAAGGACTTTTATGGTTTCAGGTGCATATCTGACTGATACTATTTTTCTCTCTTGAATGTTGAATCACCTTGTTGCAATGTCAGGGAGATACACTACAATGTGGGGGACCCTATCCCCAATACATCTTGCTTGTGATTTTAAATCAGGTAGGTTTCAGAGGAACTTTAGAAAAATGGATGGCCATCTCTAGCAAATATAGGCAATAAAAAGAGAATCTAGTAGAAATCTCTTTGGATTATTCTTACAAGAGAATATTTGTATTAAAATAATCTGTAGCAAATATTCTTTAAGGGTTGGCAAGCTTTGAACATGGGCAAATACTATTTGAAACTTATGAGTAGAGGTGGTAGATAGAAAGTGATCATTAAATTCTGAAGATCTAAATCAAGTTTAAGATTGTGTAGAACTCTATAAATAGACAACATTTTAAAGCTACCATCATAAAGGAAATCAAACTTTTAAGTCATAATATGGGGTCTGATGGGTCCAAAACACAACAGTAACAAAAATTTCTTGGTGCACTGGCCAAGAATGGGTCTAAAGTTTTGAAGGAACTAATACAAAGAAAGAGCAAATAAATAACTACCCAGATGTTTCCATGCCACCAAGCCCCCCAGGTAAGTCAAACCTGTTTGGGATTATAACTTCCTCAGTACAGACCTCCTGGGGTTCTCAGCACTGGGACTTTTTGGGGTAAAGGGCAGACATGGTCATGTTACTAGCGGAGATATTTGTGTGTATACATTGCTAGTCATTCTTGTCTAATCTCATCACTGAAACCATCACTTCCCCCACCCCCGGCCATGTCAAAAAAATAACAACTCAGAAACAAATAAAAACAGGAGATTGGGTGAAGAAGTAAAAGACTATAACTTCCTGGCTTTATTTCTTTAAAAAAATTTAATTATAGTTGACACATAATGTTACATTAGTTTCAGGTGTACAACATAGTGATTCAACATCTCTCTATGTCATGCTATGCTCACTACAAGTGTACCTGCGGACCATCACCATATGGTATTACAATACCATTGACTATATTCCTTATACTGTGCCTTTTATTCCCACGACTTAGTCATTCCATGTTGGATGCAAAGCCTGTCTCTCCCACACCCCTTCAGCCACTTTGCCCACCACCCCCCTTCCCTCTGGCAACCATCAGTTTGTTCTCTGTATTTAAATGTCTGATTCTGGTTTTTGTTCATTTATTTATTCATTTGGGTTTTTTTAGATTCCACATAAGAGTGATATCATATGTTTTTGTGTTTCTCAGTCTTATTTCACTTAGCATAACACCCTCTAGGTCCAACCATGTTGTTGCAAACAACAAAAATCTCATTCCTTTTTTATGACCATGTAATATTCCATTGTAGATATACCACATCTTCTTTATCCATTTGTCTATTGATGGATACTTGGGTTGCTTCTATATCTTTGTTATTGTAAATAATGCTGCAATAAACATAGGGGTGCATATATCTTTTGAAATTAGTGTTTTCATTTTCTTTTTTTTAAAGATTTTATTTATTTGACAGAGAGAACACAAGCAGAGGGAGAGAGAGGGAGAAGCAGGCTCCCTGCTGAGCAAGGAGCCCGATGTGGGACTCGATCCCAGGACCCTGGGATCATGACCCGGGCTGAAGGCAGCCGCTTAACTGACTGAGCCACCCAGGCATCCCTAGTGTTTTCATTTTCTTTGGGTAATTACCTAGTAGTGCAATTATTGGATCATATAGTATTTCTATTTTTAATTTTTTGAGGAACTTCCATACTATTTTCCACAGTGGCTACACCAAGTTACATTCCCACTTACAGTGCACAACAGTTCCTTTTTCTCCAAACCCTCACCAACACTTGTTATTTCCTATCTTTTATATTTTAACTATTCTGACAAGTATAAGGTGATAGCTGATTGTGGTTTTGATTTGCATTTGGTTTGCATGATTAGTGATGTTCAGCATGTTTTCATGTGTCTGTTGGCCATTTGTATGTCTTCTTTAGAAAAATGTCTATTCAGATGCTCTGCCCATTTTTAAAAATTAGATTGCTTTTTTTTTTTTTTTGGTATTGAGTTGTAGAACTTCTTTATATATTTTGGTTGTCCTGGCTTTGTTTCTTTTTCTGCAGCCCCCACAGTTGGAAATGTACAGAAATGCCAACAACTAAGCGCAATTACACATGCAGGAGGGGTCAGATTCACAGTACTGTCTGTCATGTATTTCCCCGTTGCAGTTCTCTAGACTTTAGCAAAATCTCCTTCTGACTGTCCAAGCTGTGATTCACAGGTACTCTGAGAAAAAGGGGAAGGGTCAACTCTCCATGGTGGGCTGGAATTCTAAAGAGAAGCTGGAGAGCATAGAGATGGCAGTGGGAATTAGACATGATCCCAAGAGGAAAGTAAATCTTTGGGAAGAGTTGGGATCATGTACTCCTGCCACCCCACCCCACTTAAAATATTTATTATCTGATCCTTATAGAAATATTTTGGGGTGCCTGGCTGGCTCAGTCAGTAGAGTGTGTAACTCTAGATCTTGGGGTTGTGAGTTTGAGCCCCACACTGGGTATGGAGATTGCTTAAAAATAAAAGCTTTAAAAAAATAATTTTGTTGCCCCCTGGTATAAATAGTAAAAATAAGAAAATAAAAAGAATGCATACTTTGTACTGGATTTTTTAAAGCTCCTTTCATATACATAACCCTATTGATCTATCAATATGTTCTCTTTGGTTTTCCCACAATAACCCTGATTGAGGAAAAAATACGTTTTTAAAAAATATCCAAATAAGAACAGGGCTTTAGTACAATGTATGATAATAATCTATTTACCATCATTTTCACACATTCTATTTGCTAGCAAGAGCAAATGCCAATCATATTATTAATTCTTGACCTTCTCAGGTCTGGTGTAAAACTAACTGCAGATAATTTAACTAGCAATTCTCCCCCTAATGGTTAGGGATGTGGCAGTGAGAGTTGGAACTGGGACCTTCACACACTGGCGGCTGCTGGCCATCTTGTCGTCCCCAGCCTTTGAGAAAAGACACATGTAGCAGCTACTTCAGATGGAATTCATCCATGGGAAAAGTTACAGCTTCCTAACAAATATCTTCAATGTTTTGTGCATCGAGACTTCTTTTCTTGAGATAGCTTGAAATTTTTCTTCTTTGAGCTTTTTCATATTTTTCAAATTTTCTAAGATAAATATATATTACCTTTGTAAGCAGAAAAAAAGCTATTTAAAAATAAATTATACAATAGCCTATTGTTTTCATGTGCACTATTTAGATTAAGTACATGTCATCCCACAAGACTACTCTTCTCAAGGAATAGCCATTATAAAGGGACTATGTCGCCATGTGCAGTGTTCTATGGCCACCAAAGTATGTAGGGCCTACTCCAGAGCAGTTGGCCCACGATGTACCTATAAGATCTAATACAAGATCTCCCAAACCTTATGGTATTTTTTAAAAATAGTTTATTTTTAGAGTAATTTTATATTTACAAAAAAAAACTGAGAAAATAATACGAAGTTCTCATATACCCACCCCACATACAGTTTCCTCTACTAACCTCTTACCTTAGGATGGTTACATTTGTTACAATTAATAAACCATCACTGATACTTTATTAACTAAAGTCAAAGTATTTCAGACTTTCTCAGTTTTTCATGTCCTTTTCCTATTCCAGGATCTCATCGAGGATACCACACTATATTTAATCATTATATCTTCTTAGGCTCCTCCTGGCTGTGACAAATTCTCAGACTTTCCTTGTTTTGATGACCTTGATAGTCTTGAGTACTAGTCAGGTATATTGTAGGATGTCCCCCCACTGGGATTTGTCTGATGCTTTTCTTATGATTCAACTAGGATTGTGGATTTTTTTTTTTTTTTTTGGAGGAGGATCAGAGGGGTAAAGTAGCATTTTCCATCACATTGTATCAAGGGTATATGCAATTAACATGACATATAACTATTGATGTTGACCTTGATCAACTGGCTAAAGTAGTATTTGGCAGTTTTCTCCATTGTATGGTTATTCTCTTGTCCCTCTCGCTTTCTATACAGTATTCTTAAGAAGAAATTCACAGCACACAGCCCACACTTAAGGAATGGGGTGTTTTGCTTCACCTCACTGAGGGTGGGGTATCTACAGAAATTATTTGGAATCCTTCTGCATAGGAGATTTGTCTCTTCTGCCTCATTTATTAATTTATTCAATCATTTACTCATATCCATATGAACTCATGGATATTTATCTCATATTTTAGGCTCTACGAAAATGCGCTTTCACAGAGCTATAAAATAGTGTTCCAGAGGAACATAGGCCCTGCCTGTGCTGCTCAAACAATTGATTCTATTTCTTGGAACAATCTATTTCCAGGTCCAGCTCTGTCCTTCCGGGGATGGTTCTCCACTATGGAAAATAGAAAGGATTAAAAGTGAAATGCTGAGCCCAGCCTTTCCCATTCCAGCCACACCTGACTTGTGGCTTCTGCCTAGAACATTCATTTAAAAAGTACTTGCAAAATGATTAATCAATGAAAGAATGAGGCCCTACATCTTTCAAGAGGGCTGTTTGAGTGTCGGAGAATAGAGTAAAGGACATTTTTCCTAGGATGCACTACAGTTCAGACAGAAGCCTTGACTCTCCATAGAATTCTTTCTCTTTCATTTTCTCCACATGTCGCCATTGGATTATTGCCTCTCCCAGCAAAGACAGGGACAACATACTTTTGCCCCTGTAATTGAACTTTGATGTTGAACTAAGAATCTCACATCTATCATATGAAAACTCATATGAGCACATTTGGAGTTTTAGTTCATTACCAAAAGACAGGGGTCTCTTGAACTCAGAAGACATCCTTCCCAGAGAAAGAAAGCACTCCTCTAAGAGGGGGTCAGGACTGTGGGCAGAAATAGCACTTGCACCCCTAGTACCCACATACAATAAATGATAAATAAATATGTGATGAACGAATGAATGAATGAACTCAGGGAAGGAAATCAGGAGACCTGTCTCCCTGGCTTCTAACTGGCTATCTTGAGAAATCACATCCTTGCTCTGGGTCTCAGTTTTTCTTGGGCTGGGATCAGGAAAGGCTGTTCATTCCAACTATTAAAAAGCAAAAGCATTCAATATACTTTGTACGGGAAGTTCTTAGGCTTAAAAATATGTTCCAGGAACCCTACTGTGAAAATGCCTTTGCTGAGTGGAAGTAGCCAGATTGATTACAATTGTGTGAAAGTCACAAAAAATGTTTAAGGCAGCCACTTCCAGCAGCTTTAACAATTGCTCCTGAGATGGAAAGGGGAGTGAGAATAAACAATACACCTATTCTTCATAGCTATTTCTCTAGATCAAGCTGGATTTCAGCATTGAGAATTAAACCGTTTGTGCTTTTCCATTCTCTGCCTTCTTTGTGTGTTAGGTTTAATAATTTTTAAGTCTTTTAAAATAACCTGTAATTGCAGAAACAGGACATACGATAAAATGCAAACAAGTAAAACTTAAAAAATAAAAACATCACATTCTTACCATACAGAGATTTCCACTGTGAACACCTAGTACATGTCCTTCTGGGTCATTTTCTACATATATAGTACCTATGTGTGTGAGTTCAACTGAAATGAGAGCATATACTTGTTTACGATCTCTTTGCCAATCAACAATCTCCACATTATCTCTACTAATATCCACACAATAGTCATATTTTCCCAACTGACCCCAAACTATCCTTTAGCTGGTTTGTTCAAACTAATATCCAACACAGGACAGTGATTACATTGCATCTTTTAATTTTTTACCTTCAGTGTCTTTTAACCTAGTTCACTGCCCTCCTCTGACTTATGAAATAGGTGGCCCCAAATATCCTGAAGAATGTTCTACCTTCTGGATTTGGATTTGTTGTTCCTTTGCAGTGTTGTTTAGCTCTTCTCATACGATGGAAATTCAGTCTAAAGACTTGATGGATTCAAGTTGTGTCACATCAGAAGACGTAATATCTTAGCACACTATTGGAATGTTCAGCCTGACCCTGGCTTAGTGTGATGATAGTCTCATATCACATTGTACTGGAAGGTGTTCACCTTGCACCTGAGCGTGTGACTATGTGCTGTTGTCCTGGCACTATAGGGATGTTCGATCATCCTTCAACCGTCTGCCTAATGATTTTTAACATGTTGATCATGACTACCCGGATCAATACTTTCATTATGGTTTCCAAAATGACAATTCCTATTTCTTTCCTTCTTTGCACAGTGAGTGTCCATTTCCCTTTGAGTATCACAATTGTCCCAGTCACTTGTGGATTCTCAAGGTGCCACATCAATGGTCCCTATAACCTTCCTGCCATGATGACCATACATGAAGGTACAAGTGTCCACGTTTGTATCATGCTGTTGAGCATGGGGAAGGTTAACCCTGGTCATAACCTCATGAAAAAGTGCCTGATGCTTCTCTGTTTTATAACAACACTACTTGAAATGACACTCATGTAAGGCAAGTTGGGATGGGTCATCAACTTCCTATGTGGGATCATGAAATAGACCTTGAAAATAGGCACACTCTGAAGTGCTTTGCTTTTGCATAGGAAGCATTTAAAAGCTGGGGGGTTCTCCCTTATGGAGTTTACCCTCTTCCCCTCCCTCCTCCTCATCACTGACCCATCAAGCTCCTCTGTGAGGTCTAGTCGAAAGGGGCTAACCCTATCTAAGTCAAGTTCACTTGCCCCCATCAGTTGTCCTGTCTGGCCCCCATAACCCCACGACACATGACTGTTGGGACAATAGGTTCCCGAAATGCTTGAGCTTTGGATGCTGGAAGGGAAAAAAACAGTTTTATTGAGTTCATCTTGTGTGCCAGGCATCCTTCTAGGAACATATCTTAGCTTAGGCTGCTATAACAGAATACCACTGTCTGAGTATCTTATAAACAACAGAAATTTATTTCTCAGTTCTGGAAGCTAGAAGTCTGTGAGCAGGGCACCAGCATGGTCAGGTTCCGGTGAAGGCCCTCTTCCAAGCTGCAGACAGCTGACATCTCTCTGTGCCCTCACATGGTGGAAGGAGCAGGGAGCTCTCTGGGACCTCTTCTGTAAGGGCACAAATACCACTCCTGAGGGCTCTGTCCTCATGACCTAATCACCTCCCAAAGGCCCCACCTATTGCTACCCTCACAATGGGGATTAAGATTCAACATATGAATTCTGGGGGAACATAAACATTCAGCGTGTAGCAGAACATAGTTCTGAGATACCAATTTATGGATAAAGAAACTGAGGATAGAGATATTAAGATTCTTGCCCTGTGTTTCAGACATTTAGTTGCACATCTGATCACATTACCCTCACTTCATCACTGCTGATAGAGTCCACCACCCATTCTACAGGCTAAAAATGTCACAGCTAGGGCATGGGCATGTGACCTATCCAGGCCAGTGATACGCAAGAAGTGTTCAAGGGGCTTCAGAGATCAGTTTCCCTGCCTCATAGAAAGAAGTACATGAGAAGAATCTGCGCCTCTCCACTGTTTTTCCTTTCAGCTATAATCATGAGAGAATGTAATACCTGGAGCTATGGCAGCCATCTTGCTACCATAAGAGAATGTGTCTGAGGAAAAGTAGGCACACTGATGATGGCAGAGCAGCAAGATAGACAGAACTGAGTACCTGATGGAATCAACTGATCTGCCTTACTAGCCTTGGAACTGCCCCGGATTCCAACCCCCTATTACACGAGATAGTAAATATCACCTAAATAGCCTACTAATACACCTAGGAAAGCAAGGAGTGAGGGCTTGAACCCCTCTCTGTCTCCTATGAAGATAGAAATTTCAACTCCCTGGTTCTCCGGGTTTGTTTCTTGGCCCTCAAATTCATAGGAGACTCAGAGACAGCTTCCATGCCAAGTTCCACCCAGCTGCCTGCAAACATGTGGCGTGACACTCAGCTCTTCACATGACTTTGGTCTCTTCCTGAACTAGGATTTATTTTCCAATGATTTGGTCTGCGACTTACTGCCAACACTGGCCTCAAGTCTGCCCCTCCACCAAGGTTTGAACATGCCCTTAGGATCCAGCTCTGGGGAAGGCATCTCACGCACTAAACCTCTTCATAACTGCAAGGGCCAACAGAGGGGCTTTGTTGCTGCCTGGTAACCCAAGCCAAATAAATGCTGGGCAAATACTTCCCGTTTTCAGAATTCACTGGCCATGCAGCTATGCTTTCTGATCATAGACTTGTTATCTATTCTCTATCTATGTTATATATATATCTTTATGTTACTATATATAATTATGCACATTTCATATATATATGAGAAGGAATGTTCCTACCCTCTGCAATATTGTGTCTTGGCAAGTAAGTACATACTACTTACCCCCATCAAAACTCACCTTCCACAAAGTCCATGTAATGTACTTTTATACTAAGGTTAAAGTGTCAGATAAAAGCTTAAATCTACTCCCTTAGCGGAATTGTACTTTAAGGATTTCCGCTGCCTTAACCCAGAGGAGAAACTTGCACAGGAACTGTAGTTACTGAGGCCACCTGGTGGGAAGGAATTCCGGGTTCTGAGGTTCTTTTCCTGTGCCACTTGCGTGGCTCTCACAGACACAGTTGTGACCGGCAGGGCAGTCCACAAGCTTTAGCAAAAAATTAACAGTGATCCAAGAGCAGGACTCCACTGTGTTGCCTGATCCAGGAGCATTCACAGTCGGGAGCTTGTTTCTATTTTTATTTAGTATCTGGAATTGCAAGTGCCTTCTGACCCTGTTTGGTTGGAGGTTGGAAGAAGGGTGGGTATTACATTTTATGGCCCTGTTAATTACCACCATTGTTCCTTGCCTTTGTTGGACTATGTAGTTAGAATCCTATAGGCAGATGTGCATTTCTTAACATGGAAGGATCTCCACTCGGGGTCATGGGATTCCCAGCTCACTTGTCATACAGGAAAGGTCAGCAAGGCAGTGCTCAGCCAAATGTCAGGAGTCCGAGAAGCTTGTGTCCAGGACCCTGCAGTCTACCCTTTTTTGCCCCCTCTCCTCTCAATTAGAAGCCTATCTATCTAAGTCTCTTGCGCTGTTTTTCTTCCCAGGAGTCCGTGTTAGAACATCCTCTCAGCTAAATCTTAGGAAAATGTTAAGATAGGATAAGAGCTTACCCTAGGAAGGAAGCCCTTAGGGTGAAATCCCAGAAGGTGAACACAGAGATGATGGGATCAGGCTGTCCAGCGGCTCCTCAAAGTCTCTCCCCGGCCACTTGGGACACAATGTCATTAACACTCCGAATAATGCTGTTATGGCTGAATGTTTGTGTTCTCCTCCACCCACCCAAAATTCCTATGTTAAATCCTAACCCCCTGTGATGGTGTTAGGAGGTGTGGTCTTTGGAGGATGATTAGGTCATGAAAGTGGAGCCTCCTTGATGGGATTAGAATCCACAGAAGAAGGGGAAGAAAGCTAGCTCTCCTTCTCTGCTCTCTGCCAGGAGAGGATACAACAAGAAGGCAGCCATCGGCAAACCAGATGGTCCTCACTGGAACCCAACCATGCTAGCACCCTGATCTTGGACTTCCATCCTCCAGAACCATGAGAGAAAAATTTCTGTGTTTATAAGCCACTCAGTCTGTGGTACATTTGTATAGCAGCCCAAACGGACTAAGGTAAAGGCCATGTAGGTACAGCTGCATCATCATCATCATCATCATCATCATGGCGAGGACTACAGGGAGGCACTCACTGTCACGGTCATTTTGCACCTTCACTTAGTCCCAGCCCTGATTACTGTCATCAGTGAATACTTAGGTTGCAGGCCCTGTTTAAGGCCTTTCTATGTTACTAATTTAGTGAATGAGAAGAGGAAATTGAGTCTAAGAAATATGATCAATAGACATTCTGGCCAAGCTACACAGTTAATGAAGGGTAAAGCGTAGATTTGAATTGTTGACAATAAACAGGTCCCCCAAGGTTTTTGTCCCCTCAGCTTTATTGAGATACAATTGACAAATTCAAAATTGTATATATTTAAGATGTAATGTGATGATTTGACATGCATATGCATTGTGAAATGATTGCCACAATCAAGCCAAAGTTCTGAAGTTGGGAGACTGGGAAACTCAGGATATACACTCTATCCATCACTGAGTACAAACATATGTCCACAAAAATCCAATGACTTATTTTTAATAGGAAATTTGTGGGATGAAGCAATGATTAAAAATGTTAAGTTAATCAATAAAGTTCTGCCAGTGCCTAATGGTATGACCACAAGCAAGTCAATTGGCATTTCTGGACCAGTAAGGAAATTGCAAACTCACACCTTTCCAACAGAAGTAACCAATAAAGGGGTTAAGGAATATGGGTGCAAGATAATAGGGAAGCATGTGAAGTTATGGATATCAGTAAAGCTTCTGCCCCATCTGTTGGTTTTCTAAGGCCACTTATTTGCAACCTATACTGGCCATGCCAACATGTCTGTTGGTGAAATTCAGCCACAGGTTGGGTTGCAGATCCATGAAGTGAATGCAATTTCCAGGGTGTATGGTCAGAAGCTAATTCCCAACTTGGAGTAACTGAAGGCACTAACTCTACATTTTACAGTAACAGCTGACGGAGATGCCAAGCTCTCTGGCTGAGCCAAGTCATCTGTGAAATGTGGACACAATTCAATTTAAATAATAAAACAGTAGCATCCTGGATTTATGATTCTGCGTGACTCTCTGCTTTATTCAAATTGGACCCACTACACCGCCTGATTTCTCAGCAGGCAGTTTAGCCCATAAGAGATACTCCATATCCAGCAACAAATCTCATTTCCTCTCAGACTGAAGAAGACAGCAAAAGCCAGATGGCCTTTCAAGGCTGTTAATTATGCTCAATGATCCCAAGATGGATGCGGCCTACTTCTGGACTTTTTCTGCTAAACCACAAGGTGGGGCTGAGGCATAGGAAATGCTTCTTAAGCTGGCAGGTGTCACCAGCTTCGAGGAGGCAAAAGAGAAGGCAAAGATCCTTTATCTCTGATCGCTGAATAAGAAAGGAAAAGGCCTAGAAGGGCCCCGCGAGGAAGGTCTCTGTGCACAGCGAATTCCTACTTATTCCTAGCAAACCCACAGATGCCTGAGTTTCAGGAGCTCGAGGCTGCTGGTAAATTAGGTCTGAAAATTCAAAGGAGCTTAAAGAGCAATTAAGTTACACTTTGGTTTGATAATGAAGCCAGCACCAAGCAATGGGTCAGGTAATTAATATAATTGAGCTCAGAGCTGAAAAAGACACCAAGTCTATGTTGTAAATCCTACACCTGTTAAGGGCTGTGTGTATTTACAGGTGAGTTAAGCAGTGAAGGAAGCCCCAGGAAGCCCCTGCAGGAAATTGTAAACAGCTAGTCACCTCCTCAAAAGTCAGGGAGCAAAGACAGAAAAAAGGGCCACCTTCCCCACAGTCTTTCTAGAACAGCATTGTCCACCTGTGGCTGTTGGGTACTTCTTGAAGTTTAAAATACACACTGAATTTCAAAAAAAATGTGATCTCATTAATCATGTTATATATTGATTATATGTTGAAATGATAACATTTTGGATCTACTGAGTGAAATAAAATATTAAAATTAATTTCCCATTTCTTTTTTTTATTTGGTTCCTAGAAACTTTTTAACTATATATGTGGCTCACATTGTTTTTCTATTGGATATTGCTTCTTAGGAGCTAGGTACTGGCACAACCATATCACTTTTAAAATACTGAAATACTTTGGAGGCACCTGGGTGATTCACTTGTTGAGGGTCCAGCTCTTGATTTCAGCTCAGGTCATGATCTCAAGGTCATGACGTGGAGCCTGGCCTTGGGCTCCACACTGAGCATAGGGCCTGCTTCTAATTCCCTCTCTCCTTCTCCTCACCCCCAATCCCCACTAGCAGGTGTGTGTCCACGCATTCTCTCACTTTCTCTAAAAAAATAATATAAAATAAAATAATACAATAGAGTAAAGTTAAGTAAAGTAAAATAAAATATTGAGATATTTCCATACCAGCAGGATGAGAACACCGCCCTAGTCCCCAAGCCCTTCCTGTGTCCACTGCCCTGGCCGCTCAGTCCCTCAGCCCTGAGGTGCCCACTCCTCCACTCAAAATGCCTCCATGGAATATAAAATGAAAAACTAGGAGTTTATTATTTTAAAAAATGCATTTCTACCTCACAACCCAACTATTCTACTTCTGGGTATTTCTCCCAAAAGAAATAAAAACATATACCCACAAAAAGACTTGTACAAGAATATCCATAGGGGCTTTATTCATAATAACCAAAAACAACCTAAATATCACCAAACTGTGGTACATTCATACTACTGAGTACTATTCAGCATTAAAAAAAAAAAAAAGAACTATTAAGAACACAATATGGGGCACCTGGGTGTCTCAGTCATTAAGCATCTGGCTTCAGCTCAGATCATGATTCTGGAGTCCTGGAATCGAGCTCCACATCAGGTTCCTTGCTCCACGGGAAGCCTTCTTCTCCCTCTCCCTCTGCCCCTGCTTGTGTTCCCTCTCTCACTGTCTCTCTGTGTCAAAATATAAATAAAATCTTAAAAACACACACACACACACAATATGGATCAAAGTTACCAGATTTAGCAAATAAAAATACAAATACTGCATGGGACATACTTTTACTAAAAATTATTTGTTGTTTATCTGAAATTCAAATTTAGCTGGGCATCCTATACTTTATCTGGCAAACTTAACAGGGCTTAATCCCAAAAATATAATGTTAAGTAAATGAAGTCAGATGCAAAAGAATAGATTCTAAATGATTCCTTTTCTATGAAGTTCATCAACAAACAAAATTAACATTTGCTGATAGAAATTAGAACGGTGGTTGCCTCTGGGAGGTAGAGATTGAATGGAGTGGAGCCTCAGTGAAATTTCTAGGATACTAGAAATGTTGATTGGGCTAGTAATTACACAGGTGCATACATTTAGCAGAAGTCATCACTTTGTACACTTCATTTTACCTCAATTTTTTAAAAAAACAACAATCTTCTATGGATTCTCAATACCTAACCTCTTGCTAAATAGCATACAAGGTCCTTCGTTCTCTTGCCGTTAATTTACCCATTATTCTTCCATTACCCTTAATGAATCCTACAGGCCAAGTGTGATAAAACTTTTATTCATCATTTCACCCGCTGCTTTGACTGTCTCCTAGAAGCTGAAGACCTGCTAAGAGACGTGGACGAACAGTCTTCTCTGGTACATTATACCTTGCAATCTACCTCCATGATGCCACTACCCCATTGCATTATTGTCACTGTCTACACCACACTAATCTGTAAATTCCTGGAGGGCAGGGACCTTTCCTCCTTGTATTCATGCAGCATAACGTAATGCACTTAGTACCAACCATAACCAAAGGAACTAATCATCCAGTCTAACCTCTCTCCTTAATTCCCTACACCTATTGTATTTTTTTCAAATACAATATTAAACACATCTGTGCATGTAAAAAATATTCAAGTGGTCAGAAGAGAATGAAGGGCACAGTTTCCCTAACCATAAGCAACCACTATGTTTTATTCTAACTCATTCCATAAATGTTCTAGGCATAAGCAAGTATATATTATTTGTGCATATATGTATATATTTATATATTCCTCCTGTTTATATAAGTGGGAAATACTGTATCACTTAATCCCCATTTGGCACTCCCATTCCCAACTTATTTTTTGTCCTATTCTTTGCCCCCAAGAGGTGGCCCCTGTATACCTCATTACCCAGCCTCTTTTGTTGGTTGGTTTCCAATTGGGTTTATCCAGTGAGAGACAATGGAAAGGGGTTGGAGGGTAGGAGAGAGAAGTCTGGGTCTCTTCTTCCTCTGCTTTGGCCCCATATCCCTGGTGGTAGCTGCACCCTTCCATACCATAGCTCCTGCATACAGTCCCTACTCCAGGCTCCAGCACCTTCAGCCCCATCAGCTCTAGGGATAGACCTTAGAATCGGTTTCCTGGAAACACACTGAGACGGAGAGGTGAATGCTGATGGCTTATTGAGGAATGCTCTTTGGATACACACCTATAAGGAAAGGAGGAGAGCAGGATTGGCCAGAAGGAGAAGCTAACATGAAATGCATTTCAGTGAGACCTCAGATGGTGCTACAAAGAGCTCTGGAGCTGGGAGGGCCCTTCAGAATTGTCCCAAATTGAGAAGAGGGGCTGGGCTTTTGTACCCCTATGTCAGATAGTCACTGGCCATGGCTGCTCCTAGGAGGGAATATAACCTGAATGAAGCTGTCCCCTATAGAGGCTGAGGGCAACCAAGTGAAGGGTCATCCGTGAGCCAACAATGGTTGATATTTTCAGCCCCCGTGAATGAATGCATCAGCCCTGAAAAGGAGACCTGGGTGGAGAACCTTAGTAGCCTTTACACTGGTGTCTAATGCCTCTGCCCACACTTCTGCACACCACCCACTCATTTGTCCCACCTGGGGCAAACTCTGTTTCCCGATTGGATCCTGACTAACATATATACAATACACAGCCACACACACACACTTATACTCACACTTAATGTGTTCTGAAACACATTCCATCTCAGTCAGTTACTGTCTTTAATAGCTGCAGAGTAACTCGCTATATCAATATAATATAATGCAATTATCAAGTTCACTTCTTAGACACTGTGGTGGTTTCCAGCTTTGTTCTTACAGATAATACTGCAATGAGCCTTTGTGTGTGAGCACACATCTACAACATGAAGATAAATTTTAATTGTGAAATTGCTGGATCAAAGAGTATGTACCTTTTAACTATGACGACTACTCTCCAAGTATCTATGAATATCATGGTGAGTATGTGAGAGAGGCTCTGTCAGCACTTGTTGACTGGATGCATGTTCACTACTTTCAAAGCAGCCTGTTTGAGTCCAGGTTTCTCCAGCATGCACAGCCCTCTTACCCTTCTCTTCCACCTCCCTCACCCCAACACACACACATACACGCATGCACGCACGCACACATGCATGCACGTACACATCTCTCTGGATACAAACTTACTGCTGGACTGGAGGAAGGCCGCTCTGAGACTATGTGTGGCTTCACCACCTTGGTTCCCTCATGGTCTTTCTGACTTTCCTTCATGTAGATGGTCTTATGATACTTGGCTCTCAGGACTACAGCGGCAAGTGTGATTAGTGGAGGATTTTCTATCTGTCCTCTCTCCCTCTGGAGTTCAGGATGTCCTTAATAACTCCATTAAGTGTCAAGAACCAGAAAACTGGAGGTTAACCTGGGAAAATGAACCTTTTCATACGTGAATGCACCTTATTGTACAACCAGTACTCAGACCAGTGTCCCCCATTCTGCAGACATTCAGACACTCAGTATGTGTTTGCTGCTGGAGGATACTAGTGATCTCACCTTGACGCCCTTTTAAAGCCATTACAACATCTCAAAGGAGGACCGATCAGCTTTCTGGTTAAATTCAGCTTCATCAATTCTGCCACCTCAGCTCCAAATTCTCCCTTTAATGCCCTCCCATCCAAGCATAACATATAGATATAGTTCATTTGTTTTGACTAAGAACATTAGTATGTGAACTACACTCTAAAATTAGTTCTGGAACATTCTTGGAAATGGAAGAGAAGTTATATAATTTCAAGAACACAAAATGAAGGGACACCTGTCATTTCATCTAATGCTTTAATCTCTTGGTTTTAAAAGGAGCTACATTTGATTTTAATAGAAATGGAGGTCATCCAGCACAATCTGATAGGCTTGTCACCTCCCATCAAACTTTGAGTCACAACTTGTGAAAAACAGACTGTCCAAAAGGGCCCAGGAGAGGAGAGCAAAGGTCAGGCCAGAGTCGACTTCCAGAAATTGAGGCAAGGCTGGGTGCCTCAGGCTGTAGAAGGACCATGGTGAGGGCTCCATGCCATCCTGTTACCAGGAAGACACAACCCAGGGGAACAGAGCAACTTCTGCTCACTGAAGCCAAGTACAGTAGGGCTGAATTAGCAGGAGAATCAGACTGAACAGGAGATAGGTGGTCAGAAGTTTTAGGTAGTCATCCCAGCTCTAGGCTCTAAAACAGTTCCTCAGCCACGGGAGTCCTCAGTTTCCTCCTCTATAAAATAGTGATAGTGTCATTGCCTGGCCTACATCATGTGGCTGTTATGAGGATCAAATGAGATATTGGATTAAAAAGCCCTTTGTAAGCCAAGCAGTGCTACCCCACAGGCCCAATGGGAATGACTCGTCCCGGTTTGCTCAATGCAGTAGAAATAACTTCCATAGGAAATAAAGCCAGGGATCACTATTAGTCATACATCTCAAGCTGTTCTTCCAGGACTGTGGATGAGCTTGTAGTTATCTGTCCACACTCTCTCAGGTCATCCCCAGAGGTGACTATTCTAGATAAGCAAAGTCAGGAATTCATTTTTGGCCAGGAGACAAAGCAAAACAAATTGACCCTGTATTTAAACCTCACATAGTAACAGAAATGGTAATTTTGGGCTAATTAGCACAGTCCCAAGTCAGTGAACAGAGTTAATGACATTTTCATCACACATAAGAATAAAACTGCTTAGGAGTTGTTTGCACTCATGGGCCCCATCACCTTTCCCCATTCCCCATCGAACCCACTCTAACAAGACACTCGTGTACTGACTGCTCCTCCATCCCACTTATCAAGCACCGGTTTTGTCTCCACACTGGGGAAGCTGACTGTGTTTGTGGCCTTCCCCTTACCGGACCCACCTGTTAGATGGCACAGGTGACTATTTCCCTTCCCTGAATCACTTTCTCCACTGGGCTTCAGGGATGCCATTCTTTTTCCTCTTATTTATCCACTTGCTTGCTCCTTTTTGGCCTCCTTTGTTGGTTCCATCTTATCTTCCAAATTCCTAAATGATGGAATGCCCAGATTCAGTTCCTCCCCTCTTTTCTTCTCTATGTACAATCACCTCCTAGTGATCTCACCAGACTTGAAGCTTTACTTTCTATGAGACTGATGACTCCCAAATGCATGCACAGCAACCCTGAACTTCACTCCTGTGCATCTATTACCTGTTCAGTATCTTTATTTGGATGTGGAATAGATATTTCAAACTTAACATATGCATAGCAGAACTTTTATTTTACAACCTGCAAAATTTCTCTCATCTCAGCAAATGGCAAATCCATCCTTTCAGTTGCTGAAGCCAAAAGCCCTGGAATAATCCTTGCCTCTCTCTTTAATATCCCATGTCAAACCTGTCAACAGATCTTCCTGGCCCTACCTTCAAAGTATATCCAGAATCTGACTACTTGTCACCACCCCTGATCAGTTCCAATTCACCCTCATTCCCTAACTAAATTACTACAATAGCTTCCAGCCTTGTCTCCCTTCTTATTCCCTAGTCTTCTATAGGCCATTCTCAATACAAAACCCAGGATAATCCTCTTAAAACATTAATCAGATCTTCTTTCCTCCCTCCCTCCCTCCCTTCCTTCCTTCCTTCCTTCCTTTGTTCCTTCCTTCTTTCCTACTTTCTTTCTTTCCTCCCTCCCTCACTCAGCCTCTCTCCCTCTCTCCCCCTCATCACTAGGTGCTGTCAACCTCATTTAGAGGAAAAGCCAACATCCTCACAATGGCATATAAAGCCCTGTATGTAAGCCTATAAGCACCTTCACTCTCTGATCTCATGTCCTCATCATTCTCTCCACTCCACCCACGAGTGCCAAAAACACTCCTGACTAAGGACCTTGGCACTTGGTTCCCCTGCTGGGACTGATTTCTCCCTAGACAGCCGCATAGCTCGATCTCTTGTTTGCACCATGCCTCTACTCACAAGTCATCCCGCCTGTGAAAGTTTTCCTAACACTCATATTTGAAAAACTCCTCATACCCTGGCACTCACGTCCCTCTTACCTGCTTTTCTTCCATTGTGTGTGTGTCTATATATATAGGCACACACACGCACACACACGCATACACATAGGCAGGTACACACATACATACGTACACACGTGTGCACATGTACACATATGCATATGCATGCATACACACGTACATGTATACATGAACACATACACACGTACACATTTTTATGTGCACACATATATACACACATGCACACACATATGCAGGTACACATACACACATACACATGTGTGCACATGTACACATATACATATGCATGCATACACACGTACACGTATACATGTACACACACGTACACATTTTTATGTGCACACATATACACACATATGCACACACGCACACACATATGCAGGTACACACATACACGTGTGCACATGTACACATATACATATGCATGCGCACGTACATATATACATGTGCACACATACACACATACACACTTTTATGTGCACACATATATAGACATACACTCATGCACATACATACATAGAATATATTTGTTGTTGTCTCTCAACCTTACTTAAAATCTAAGATTCTAAAGGATACTATGTGCCTGGCAGATAGTTGGCATTTGGTTATTTTTATAATAAATAAGATATAAGTATATTTAAGCATTCAATTTTCAAAACAAAAATATTGCTAGCATTTCACATGACTTCTCAGCATATGAGTCATGATTTTTAGGTTATATTCCATATTGTTTATCTAGATTTCAGATGGAGAGAGATATCACGTCTCTGGCTTTCACAGTATGGACTTGGAATGTGTGAGCAATGCAGTTTCAAGGTGCTATCTCGCAGGAGTTTATGTGAGATCATGAACTTAAAAGACTTGATCAAAAATTCCCAAGAGATCAGCAGATTTTTTCCCTCAATATTTCCTTTTAGAAACTCTCATAAGAGAGCTGATTAAAAAGATAAAGTATTGGGGTGCGTGGGTGGCTCAGTTGTCTAAGTGTCTGCCTTTGGCTCAGGTCATGATCCCAGGGTCCTGGGATCCAGCCCCAAAGTGGGCTCTGTGGTCAGTGGGAGTCTGCTTCTCCCTCTGCCCCTCCCCCACTTGTGCATGCACACATGTGTGTTCTCTCTCTCAAATAAATAAAATCTTTTTTTTAAAAAGAAGGTAATACAAGTTTAAAAACATGCACATAGCTTATATCTAAAATATATAAATTTGTATTTAAAATCAGTTTGAAAACAATCAATAAAAAATCTTCAAACACAAACATAAAAAGTTTCAACATGGCAAAAGAGATCAAAAAGCACAAAGACAAATGACAAACTGGGAAAAAAATCACTTTAAACTTATAGTACAAGGGGCAAATATCCCTAACATATAAAGAGTTTCTAAAAATAGAGAATAAAAACACCAATAACCTATAGAAAAACAGTTTACAAAGAATAAAATTCAAATGTCCCTTAAATATCTGAAAAGATGTTTAAGTTCACACATAATAGGAAAAATGCAAATTAGAACTGAACAAATAAGCCTCAGTGAGTAGCAAGTTGGTGACTTAATCACACAGAGAGGAACTATTTCAAAGGGCTAAAATATAATAATCTGAGTGCACACCCTGAATAGGCTACCTTCAGATGAAAAGAACTGCAAAGTAGTGTTTCAGTAATCGTATTACCAATAATAATAATAATATCATTATTTTGAAAATGTTATACACATGACAGGATAGAGCAAATACTGTCATTAGCAAATCAGGATTTTCAACATCAAAGAAAAGAGTTTAAATATAAAATCAGTTGAAGGTAGGTTAAAAAAATGTGATCCTTAATTTAAATTAGAATTATCAGTATTAGCACATGATGCATTTTCTGTTGAAAAAATAAATATAGGAGGAGCCTGGGTGGCTCAGGCGATAAGCGTCTGCCTTCGGCTCAGGTCATGATCCCAGAGTCCTGGGATCGAGCCCCACATCGGGCTCCGTGCTCAGTGGGGAGCCTGCACCTCCCTTTCCCACTCCCCCTGCTTGTGTTCCCTCTCTTGCTGTGTCTCTCTCTGTCAAATAAATAAATAAAATCTTTAAAAAAAAATAAAAATAAAAATATCTATTTTGTAGAAACAATCCCAAGTGCCCAGATTGTGGTCTAAAAGCCATCCCCTTGTGCTCCTTGGAGGAATGGCTAATTGCAGATCTGGGGCAGTAATGTACAAGATGAGTTGAGCTAAAACATTTTGTCATAAGAGGAAGTAAAGAAACTAGCAAAGACTATGAGCTTGTGTCATTCGTACTTAAGGGTAAACTTAATGGGAAAATTTGGGCATCAGGAGAAAAAACCTGTAATTGCTGAAACCACCCCCTCAATGCCCCCAATTTAAAATCCATGAGTTCATAATGATATCTTCCCCCCAAGGCGGGAGGCGGGGGCGGCACGACTCATTGGTGGCATCTGAAGGACGCCAGAAAAACCAACTTTTTTTTTCTGAAACTAATAAATAAAGAGAAAGAATTAAATAAGTAAAATAAGTATCTTGCTTTTCTTGTATGCACTGTTCCTTGGGGAAAGTGAAAGTCGACAAGAGGAAACTTCTCTTTATAGAAGTATGTCAGTTAATAAATAAAGGAATGATAGAATTAGAATATCACCATTTTGCACTCTCTAATGTAATAATGAGCATAAGTAATGCTAATAACTAGCTACAAAAACCATTAGGTGAAGAAAATATTATGGGGAAATTTATAAAGGATAATCATACTAGACCTACTGTTCAATCTTAACATCAAAAAAATCAGACAACCAGACATTTAGTGCATCTTGATGAAAGTACACACAACCAATGAATTTTTCTTACCAAAGCAATCAAACCTGAATGTGATCAAGCTCTAGATATAACTACTAGTTTCCAGGTAATACGGGATACAAAAGAATATATTAAATAATACGGGGGGTACAATCAGCAAGACAGACTATAGGAAACTCTACAGGACAAATAATTTGATTTCTTCAACAAATAAATCAAAGGAAAATCTTGAAAGAGACTTGAGATTCATATCAACCAAATATAATGTGTGTAGAATTTTTAAATATGTTTTTGGATAGCAATATCTACAATTGCACTGCCCAAAAAACATATAATAAGAACCATATATAGAACATTAAATTTTCTCACAGCCACATCTTTTTAGTAAAAGAAACAGAAGAAGTTAATTTTAATAATATATCCATATTGTCATCTAATCATAAAATAATCATTAAATATATAATCAATATATAAAATTATCCAATTATTTCACTTTTTTGTACTAAGTCTTTGAAATCCAATGTACTCTACATTTAAACTTAAAACACAGCTCAATTCAGATTAGTCACATTTCAAGTGCTCAATAGCTACAATTTCTAGCACCTATCCTGCTGGGGAAAAAAAAAAGAAAGTTCTTGCTAAAAATAAAGTTCTGGTTACAGATTGAATGACTGTTTTCAAGGGGCAGGACTGATGTCATGAATTTCTGGATACAAATAATGATGCAGGAGAGTTCTGTTCTGGACCTTGTCTCCTTCTGGCCCACAGTGTTTTCTTCTCTGAGGTCATGGGGTTGGATCAGATCATTTCTATATGCACATTCACTTCCCCATCTCCATAAATAGGATCTGGGCCTGTGCCTGAGACACTGCCTGGGTGACCTTGAGCACATTGCTTGGCTCATTTGATTCTTTGGTTTCTTGATCTGTCCCATGGTGATGGTGGCTCCCTCAGCAAAAGTACTGGCCATGTAGACTGCCTTCTGAGCAATAAAATATGCAATCAAGCATAATGCCTCTGAACAGATAATTGCCCAGAGGCTTTGACCAGTAGCACTTGGCTGTAACCTAATCAAAGGTAGTAACATACTAGGGAGAGAGGAGGGGTTGGTCAGCCATAGTACATTTATAAGAGGATTGCCATGGAGGTAAATATTGTTTGTGCCCAACTATGCACAGTCTAGAGGCAGTTCCTTAGAGTGGCAAAGTTTGAACCAGGCTGTCTTCTCATGATGCTCTTAAACACTCCCATCACTCAATGAACTACCATGGCGCTGATCCCAGGAACCTCAAACACCTTCCAATTAGTGGCATTTGGCTTCCCCTTGAACTTAGCTACAGTTTGGAAAGGGTGACTACCAGGTGAACTGGCAGGTCCAGTCCTCTTGGCTATTTTATTGCTCATACAAATCAGTAATTCTCATTGTGCCTCCTATATCCATTCTTTGGGGAATTTTAGCATGAGTCAGAGGTGACAACTCAATTGGGACAATGCTAGAGGGCCATCCCTGCTCCAGAGCTTCCCATAGGAGCTGAGGCTTCTGTTACAACCAGCTCTGGGGCCCTGACAAGCTCCACGAGGACAGGAACCTTGTCTATCTTGCACACAGTTACATCTTTGGTACCTGGGAGAGTGCCTGACACATAATAGGCGCTCAGTTAATATATGATGCATGAGTAAGAAATGAAGTACCTGGACTTCTCACAAGACAGCCAGAGCCCAAATGTCCCAAGATGAAAGGCATCTTTGCGTCATTTTGATAATCAAGCAGCCAGCCTTACCTGATGACACCCAGTCTTTGCCAAAGTCTTTGGAACTTAAATAGGACAAGATACAGTTGTGAAGTACCTGAAAGAATACTGGATACATATAGGCCCTCAAGAAAGATGTCTCCCTCCCCTCTCCCTGCTCTGATGACCCTGTGTGCAGGGCATTATCCCACTGTATTGAAGTTACAGGTGTTTTCAGTCAGATCTCCTGGTGAAAACAAACTATGCAATGGAATTTGCAAGCAGGAAGTTTACTGGGGAGTGCTTTCCAGAAAAGCACCTGCAAGGAAGTAGGAAAATAGGGTGGGACAGAGGGAAAGGTTCAGCTGTGAATCAAGTGCAACAGAGGCCTCAGTTCTAGAGGAAGCTCTAGAGCTGGGATGGCTCTGGAGTTGTCGAAATTTAGTCAAAGAAGCCATTCATCAGTCACTGAGGCCAGGGTCACTAGACTCTGGCTTCCCTGAAGAGGCAGTAGAATGCCTTCAGCTGAAGGTAGTTCCCAGAGCAGGACTCAGCTGTGAGCCCTCAGCAGCCAATCCCAGGCCCCGGGGAGATGAGTGACCAGGTCCTGAAGGGTATCTGGGTGGCACACCACAGCATCTGCTATGACAGCAAGCATACATGTATACCTTTTCCTCCTGGTAGGACAATCTGATAGAGAGAATTGGCCTTAAAGCACAATTACTAGTTAGACTACCATGGGATCGATTTTTTGCTTTAAGAAATCCTTGTGAACAGAGGGACCACATTTGTCTTGTGTATCACCATTACCACAACGCCGGTGTACCTGCCACATGGTGTGTGCTACATAAAAATTTGTTGAATGAATACAAAAATTAACAAGCAAATTTTTAAAAGCAGGTTCTGAATTTATACTTAATTGGGTATCAGTTGGTCCTACTGAACCATGAACTTCTCAGAGCAAGAGACTTTCTTATTTATTCTTGTATTTCTGGAATCTAGGACAGCCCCTGGGAGTGATACACTCTCCCCTCCCATACCACCACTACACACACACTGTTTGCAGGATAGTTTGATAACATGCCCGTATCATATAGCAGTGAGGTAAGAATCCAATCTACCATATATATTGTGTATCTACCATTTTACCATATACCTCCTGCTTTTTATAATACTGGGATTCACTTTATGGGAGCAGAGGTTAAAAATCATTTCTATTTTTTTTAGAAACTACAACACACTGGACATTTTGCATCTATTATTTCTAAATCTTCCAGCAATACAGTTCACCAACAACAAAAATGAAGCTAAGAGAGTTTAACAAATGAAACTAAGATTACTCACCTAGTAAGATGGTAGCTGGAGGAACTAAGTCAAGCCTGCTGTGTTGGACTCCAGATCCCAATCTTTCTCTTCTATGCCGGGCTATTTTCTTGTTAACAACTATTCCCAATGTTCAGCTTACCAGGCCCCAGGTAGTTAAAACAGCCCTTGGTGCTCCGTGATTTCCTGGGACATGTTTCTACTCATAGAACTGTCCTGGCTAACTAGGCACTGAACTGCTGTCTCCTTCACTGAGAGCCCCGACCCTTCCCAAAGATTTCTCAAGGGGGGTGATGGGGTTTGAGCAAATTCCCCAAAGGCAAAGCCAATAATCCACAAAGGAAGTTTACCCCGAACTTCCTCAAGAAGCCCAACTGAAAGGAGGGCTGTTGCCTAAAAACAACCTGGAGATTTTCAATTTTCAGGTCTTCCTGGAAAGACCAGGATGCCTCAGGTCCTGAAACAAGGTGTTCCTCTGAGATGTTTCATAACTACATGTGGACTGTAGGCTGAGGTAATGAGGAGAATCTCTCTCTTGAACACCCACAGCTCTCCCTCTCTCTCTCTCTCTTTCTCTCTCTCTCTCTCTCTCTCTCTCTCTCACACACACACACACACACACACACACACTTTCTCTCAGATTTCTTTGCAACATCCATTGCCAGTTCCATCAGAACTGCCAGCAGGTTTCCTTGATGCTTCTGTTGACACCTTTCCTTGGTTCACACCACTCGCCAGGGCTTTGAGAACAAAGAACAGAGACAGCTCTCATCCCTGCTTATGCCTCTCAGCTGGTGAGAGCTAAAATGCCACTGGAAGTTACAGCAGTTTTCAGTCTTGATCCGAGGAGGGTCCCATATATTATTCCATTTTATCAGACAAACTGCCACTCTACTGTTGCGTCCAGGAACCTGAGCTCATCCTGACTCTGTGTAGCATGGCACTCTCATTGGCTTCAACTGATTCCTCCATCAGCCCTTGTTCACACTTGACCTTCAGGGAGAATCTCCTTCGAGAGGGGATCCTGCCCAGGAGTTCTCAAAATGGCACCCTCTCAGCAGCTGTAGAGACTATATGAAAATGGACTGTTGAGCCTGGCCTCTCATCTCTTAAAGGTTAATATAGCCATTTCCATCTGTTCTCTTTTGTTGTTATGGTCCGAGAGCCATTTGGGCTACGCTTAGAAATGCCCTATTAAAGCTGTAGATATTGAGGTGTTTTCAGATCTAAGCTGGAGGAATAACATCTTGCCTTATCACATTAGGTATTTTCCAGGAAGGAAAAACAAGCATGTCTCCATGGCTTTGTACTTTAGGGTGACCTACAGCAGGACAGCACCTGGACCACAGTTAATTATTTGTTATAGAAAATATGCTGTTGGGGCACCTGGGTGGCTCAGTCGGTTAAGTGTCCAACTCACAGATTTTGGCTCAGGTCATAAGTCAGGGTCATGAGAGGGAGCCCTGCAACAGGCTCCGTGCTGGGCTGGGTATGGAGCCTGCTTGGGATTCTCTCTCTCCCACTCCCTCTGCCCCTACCCGCCCCTTAAAAAATCTGCTTAAAAAAAAAAAAGAAAATGTACTGTTTACCGATGTTTGTAGACTATCACTTAGAAAAAAATTATTAAATTCTAAATATATATATTTTTAATTTTTGCGAGGAGAGAGAATAAAAGTAAGTGACTCTTTAGGACAAGGAATGCATGTTGTAAGAAGCAACTAATGTGACAGACCTGCTAGGAATAGAATCCCAGAAGACCTGGCAAGGAATTATGCTCCCCCAAGAGTAAATCTGAAAGAGGTCGGGGAAGGCAGAGGGAGGTAAGAGCCCTGAGCTGAAGCCAATTAGTGCTCAATAAACAAATGCGAGCATTTTGCTTTCTGTCTAATTTCAGGCCCACCTTCCAAACAGCTCAGATGATGAGTTCTTAAGGAAATAAATAAAAGTTCAAATTCCCATAGCAATTTGATTTACAAAGTGAATTCTATTTGATTTGTGGAGGAACAGCTTGTGTTTTGTTTTGTGTCAGAGCCTCTGAATGGCAATTCCAGAAAAAATGTGCTGAGTCATGAATCCCTAAGGGTGAAAGATCTTGACAAGAACATGGTCGGGGAGGGCAATAGCTGTGAGAGCGGCGCCAGTTAGGGGTAACAGGAGGCGCCTTCTTCCTCTAAATGAGGCCCTTGGAAGCAAACATTTACCCCACACCTGTGCCCCGGAACACTTGACACCTCCCTCAGAGACTGAGAGGCCACATCCTAAGGAATAATGAGAGCAACAAAAATAATAATAGCTAGTGTTTATTGAACAGGTGCCAGGAATGTATATGGGTTATGTTATTTAATTCCCCTAATAGTCCTATGACATGTTTGACAAGGGAGGAAACACCTAAGGCTTTGCAAGGTTAAAGGTTAAATGATACACTCTCAGTCACCTAGCACAGGACCTGGGCTAGGATTTGAACCCAGAAACCGTAGCCTTAACAAATATGTGTACCGCATCTCTGAATATTATCCATGTATCCATCTCTGATCATTTTAACTGATTGTAGTCAGACTCCTGACTCAAAGAGGCATTTCATTAACCGGCATCCTTCAGACACTCTTGACTGCAGAGCAAAAGGTCCCCCAGGATCATTATTAGTGAGGGAGAAATTGTATGGCATTGCTAATGTAAACTGTGTACTTGATGTGTTTAAAATAATGCTCCTAAGTAAGAGAAAAAATGAGGCGTTCTTTCCTTCAAAAGAGAGCTCTTTATTTCCCAGAACGTTGCGAGTTAAGATAATCCCAGATTGATTGCTAGAAGTTGAGGCTCTCTGAGGTCAGGGGACTTTCCCAGCCAGCACAACATAACTGACAGCCCCCACGGTCATGACCTCCCAGCGCTGCGACTCCTGGTTCCTGGGAACGGTTCCTCACGGGGCTTTTAAAAGGTGGTGGCTGAAACTTCTCTCTTGATGACCTGGTCACCCTAGAGAAAATTAATTCAGCAACGGGCTCCTGGGAGGCTTATCAGAGACAGAGTGAGGCAGAAGGCCGAAAGGAGGAAGCAGGGGCGCTTAACAAAGTCCCAGGCACTTAGAAGGTTACAAAATACCATTTCAGTCGCAAAAGAAAGATTATGTTCTAATCAATTATAATTTCATTAAGTGTGTTTTTAAATGTTAATTCTTGGGTGTCTGGCAGGCTCAGTCGGAAGAGCAGGTGACTCTCGATCCCGGGATCATGAGTTCAACCCCTGACACAGATACATAAACTTTTTAAAAAAAATGTTAATTCTTAGGAAATGGGCAAAATTGAATAATTATTTACATAAACATGACTTGTCTATTCACTAAAGGATTGGCTTTACAGCAGCCCTCCCACCCAAGCCCCATTTCCTAGCCGTGTTAAAAATCAGAGGGTTTACTAGAAACTTTCTTCATTTTGCTTTTGGAAGCTACTTATATATGTTGTCCACATCATGACAATTATGTTTTGTACCATACAATGAAGACTATAATCCCCACCTCACAGGGCTATAATGAAAGATAAATAATATAATGTGCCTAGAACATATTAAGAATTCCATTAATGACTGCCAACATCATTCTGTAGGATTGACATGTTAGCTTTTTGGAAGGCAATGGTCAAAATAGTTCAGCAGATTGACTTGAATGTGTTGAGGTCCAGTCAGCAAATTCTGGGGTCTGAAGTGAACATGTGGTAATTAATTTTTTTTACATTTCAAGTGAAATGTCACTGCAATTTGGGGGAGGAGGGTGGCTAAGAAGAGAAAAAGCAACCAAACCAATGCAAAACAAACCAAAAAAATATTTTATTGTAACAAAAAAATCATTCCCTAGACAATGGAAAATGCACACACTGGTTGACATTAGTAGACAGAGTGAAGATGCATTTGGACAATTATCAACATTGATGAATGTGGGGATGTTGTGAAAGTTAAATTTTTCAGGTTATAGGATTTCCTGAATATAATATTGGCAAAAAGGAACTTTCAATACAAAAACATTTAGTTTAAATTTTTAAAATGTCACTTCTTTTATTTACTAACCTTGACAGTAACTAAAGAATGAGGTACAGAAAACTTTCCAGAAGTCTGAGTATGGAGTAGAAGTCCAAGGCACTTTGGAGCCCCATTATTGCATTATTGAGTAGGATTAACTCAGTTATGAAATTCCCCCACACTCCAGGTTTACTCCATAGAAAAGTAGTACTTACCTACTTCACTGAGGTGTGGTGGGGCTTCATGCTTATAAAGTGCTTTAGGCGCCTTCCAAGAAAGGCAACATAGAAGTATAAAATCTTACATATTTCAAAAGAAATGAAAAGAAAATTTTGGCACAATAAGAAGAGTGCATCCTATTTAAAGAACCACAGTTGGCTATTTCTAAAAACACCTCACCTCAATGGTTTATTGCTTTTTTGTTTTTTATTTAAGAGAATGACTCTTTCTCTATTGCCAGTCTTATAACAGCCATTCTCGACGGCTCTATTGTCAGAACTCCTTGAAGAGTTCCCTAAAAATGTTGATGCTTGGCCTACAGCCTACACCTACAGAATTAAAATCTCTAAGAGTAGCACTCAGGCAACTATATTTTTTAAAAGATCTAGCAGATTCTATCATATAGCAAAGTCAAAAAATATTTCTTTAGGAAAATGTCCATTTATTAAACATTGATTTTCTTCCAAAAATTTTTATATGATTGAATAAACTTGGATCAGGGTATGAATGTCTTATTGCCTTTTTCTCTTTCCATGTCCCACACAGACTTGGAGTACATACACACACATACACACACATGCACGCACACACACATGCACGCACACATACACGCACGCACACACGTGCACACACGCGCACACACACACACACGTTTTAGTTCTGCCCTTGAATTAAAATTTGATACAGGTAAAATCTGATAGTACCAAATAAACGGTTCATTGAGAAGTTATGCAAGGATTTGCAATTCATTCCCACTGTGGCCGAAGCAAAGGGACGTTGCCCATTTGCCAGAACGGAATGGTTTACGCATTTCCAATTTGGAAACAGGTAAAATCAGCACTTCCTGGAAATCAGCACTTCCTGGGAAACATCAGTTGACTAGATGCTGACAGAGAAGAGTGAGTGGGGTTATGCAGCCGACCATGAGCAAGGCTGTGATGAATGCCCCTGTTTGGAGACTGCCTTCCTCTCAGCAAACACCTTAGGAAATGAAACGATTTAAGCACAGTGGGTCTGAACATGGGGTGCTGCCTCAAGGGAAATAAAATCAAATAGTGAAAACTAGTGACTGTAATTCAAAATATCTTTGAAAAAAAAAAGATCGGCTTGCTCCACTGCAATTCTTAATGCCATTTTAGTAACTGTTTTCATGTACCAGCCAGTCTAACATAGAGAAGAGAGTGATTTAGTCCCTAGTGGCCTTCACATATAGCTCATCATGCTGCCTGCATCGGGTTTAAAATAAAAGAGCCCCCTCTAGGTGCCTTGCAGTGGAACTAATGGAGCCTACAGAGAAATTATATTTCTTTACACAGAGAAAGCCTTCCAAGGTAGGCCAAAATTTTTACATCATCAAGAACTCATGAGTAATGAGTCCCACTTCTTGGAAAAAGAAAAAAAGGGGAAAAATATATACAGGAGATAGAAGCTACATATACAGTACATAGAGAACAGGATTTGTTAAAAAAAAATTTTTCATTCAGAGTCAGCCACAGTGAAATTTTGCTATGAGAAAAGTCTGTAGTGCCTTCCAATATTCCTCTAAACATTAGAGGTAACTTTGTACAGAAAGGTTGATGGAGCCGGCTTGGGCAGCAGCTTGTTGCATGTGTTGCAGGAGGGCAAGGCGGTCAGCAGCAGGATGAAGCCTCCCAGCAGGACACAGAAGCCACTGAAATAAAACGCAGTGTCATAGGTCTGGGTCCAGTCATAAAACCAACCTGCAAAGACAGTAAGAAATAAGTGAATTTGATAGAAATCGTATGAAGGGGAAGCCCATCCTCCATTAATTTCATCAATCTTTGATACAGTAAGGATCGGGATATATATTAATTACCCCATGTACTCTAGAGCGGACTACTGGGAGTCCGCAGAGAAGAACCTCCCAAATAATTTGGACAACGATAAACAGGCATTTTGAGTTTCTCCCAAATAAAAAATGAACACAAATCCCTGAGCAAGTATACTGGCCTTTTCAACTATATCAAAGTGATTATGAATAAATCATTACCAGGAGACATCTATGCAGATTTATTTTGTGCTAATCTGTGCTACTATTACAATCTGGATTTCTATATCCAGGGATGTTACAAAGAATAACAGGAAAATAGACTGACTTTAAGGAACATCTTACCAACAATTGGTGGTCCAAGGCTATTTCCAAGTCCAGCAAAGAACATTAATATCCCATAGGCATGGGCTAATTTTTCAATTCCCACAGTCTTTGTGGTCACATATGGGAAGATGGACCAATTACCAGTCAGAAACCCTAGAATCCCAGAAAGTATTGCCAATGTGACATAACTTTTGGCAAATGGAATTGCACACAAGGCCAGGCCCATGATTACTAAGGTAGCTACGTAAAGATATAAGGTATTAATCCACTTGAAGTCAGCCAGTATCCCTAAAAGGAGTTTACCCACTGCTGTCATAATACCAATAATGGAAATGAGAGGCATAATAAGCTCTTCTTCTTTCACATTTGAACTTCTTGCCACATCTTCCATAAGTAAAGAAGGCGGAAATCCCCCGATGTCAAACAGGAAGATAGCAATGAAGAGGGCTGAGAATACTTTGTTTTTAAAAAGAGCCACAGTTTCTCCACAGTAGTCTTTATATAATTGCCACTTCCTCTTGGCAAGCTGTTTGCAAAAATATGTCTGTTCTGCAACTTTCTTTTTGTACGTTTCAGCCTCTTTTGCATGCGCCACTGTTGCTGGGTTTTTAAGAAGTAGACTCTCCTGTTTGCGGCCACCACTGGCCAAGGTGCTCTTGCATGTTTCCTCAGCACCATAGCTCTTTCCAAGAATGTTTGTGTTCTCTTCCAGGTCCTTTTCTTTCTCACTGTAAATGGAGTATCGAGCTGGTCCACTTTCCAGAGCTGTTTTTTCAGGCAAAGGGCAATCAGAAGACTCGAGGGGTCTCATCAGGCTGCCACAGGCTAATATATTTAAAGCTAAGGCACCCACAATCAGCAGGCATCCATCCAGCCCATAGAACTCAATCAGCAACCTCTGCAAAGCAGCATATATAAAAAGTCCAACACTTGAACCTAAAAAGGAAATGGGAGCTGTTCAATCTTAATCTCTTATAATTTGGGACTCTCAGAACAACCATTATTAATATCAGCCAAATAAGACTGGTAAAGGAAGGAGCAGGATTATATTCCAATAAACCTTTATCTATGAACATTGAATTTTTAATTGCACATAATTTTCATATGCCCTAGAACATCCTTATTCTGATTTTTGTATTAACTATACAAAAATGTAAAAATCATTCTTAGCTCATGAGCTCTCCAAAAACAGGCAGTAGACCAGATCTGGCCTGTGGACATTAGTTAACAACCCCTGTTCACCATGGAACAAGATCACTTACCAAAAATCTTTGTTTCATGCCCATGTTCCTTTTTTTCAGTGAGGACACAATATTTCACATATTTTGATTTTTGGTTTCTTTTCAATTTTTAAAAAATTCTGCTGTGAGTTTTGTTTTGCTTGTCATCTTTCACTGAATGTGGATGCTATAGGCTGAATGTCTGTGCCCCCACCCCAATTCATATGTTGAAATCCTAACCTCTAACATGATGGTATTAGGAAGTGGGGCCTTTGGGGAGTGATGAGGTCATGAGCCCATGGAGTACTCATGAATGGGATTAGCACCCATATCAAAGAGACCCCTGAGAGACCCCCTCCCCTTCCACCATGTGAGGAAACAGCAAGAAAGTGGCAATCTGCAGCCTGGAAGAGGTCTGACACCAGAACCCCACCATGCCAGCATACTGATGTCGGATTCCCAGGCTCCAGAACAGAGACATACATTTCTGTTGTAGATAAGCCACCTAGTCTATGGCACTTTGTTATCACAGCCCAAAAGGACTAAGTAGATCCATGATTCTACCTAATTTTGCCTCACTGAGCTCCCTGTGAGTTGAAACTAAAAACTCCTTAATTCTGCCAAATCTTAACTGTCCAGAGTCGATCCATTTTTACTTCAGTGTGCCATAGCCCAGGCCCTTATGCCCTCCTTTCTAGACCAAGTGAAAGCATACAGCATACAATTTCTGGCATCGTCAGCATACATGAATTTGGACATTATGGGAAACCTAGGTCATAATTACAATACTCCATGTTTTAGAGCCCTTGCTATGTGCCTTACACATATGTTCCTTTAATATTCCCAATAACTTGATGTGATGAGTACTATTATCCCCATTTTACAGTTCAGAAAACTGAGGCTTAACTCAACAGTTAACTGAACAGAACGGTTAGATAACTTGTCTGTCACCAGACAGCAAGTGAGTGACACAGGTAGGATTCAAAACCAGCTCTTCTGGGTCCGGGGTCTGGGCTTGTTGCTACATTACAATGCCTCACAAAAACAGAGTGCAGGTAAGACCTATTGTCCTTTAAGCTCATGCCTACCCTCACGCTTTCTCCCACACCTGCAGGAGATCCTGTAAGGTTCTTTGAACAAAATTCCAACTGCTTTGGGTTCTCTGTCTTCTGTTTTTGCTATTTCTTCTCCCAGTTCTGCCTCAGCCTAGCCGTGTCCTCAGACTCTGGCCCTGTCTTGTCTCCTCTTAGACCATGATTCACATTTCTCACCTGGCAATGCTTCCTTTTACCACCTTTGGTAAATATCCCGCTCCATTTAATTCAATCTGGAATCACTTTGTTGCCACTGGGTTGGCCTCAGGAATAAAACATTAGTTTGGATTCTGTTGCCAGAAAGATCATTGAACTTACTCGGTTTCTCTGGAAATCTGACCTCCCAGGACTACGGGCTCATTAACGAGTAAGTAGCGTATGTAAACGTACAACTTTTACGCAACTTGACATCTCTGTCTCCTAAGCAAACTCATAAAATATTGGCCACAGAAAATTTTGATAAGTTCCCTAAACAGCTTAGGAAAAAATCCATCTGAAAAGTGCAATGCCACTTTAAAACATCAGAGGAAGTCCAGAAGGCTTTTTTATTTACATTTCCCCGCAATGATTATCTCCTGATTATTAAAGGAAGAACAAGAGTCAACAGCTGTCATGTGGATATGCACATGGCCAGGGAGATGCATTCATAAATCAGGACTTGAGAAAAAACTGTACACTTAGCAGTAAATGGAGACGGTGAAATGTCGGCATCAAGCTTCCTGACAGAGCCCTGGGGTCCCCACTTTCCTGGCATTTCTCCTACCTCTCCCAGAGAGAAGGTGCCTCACATAAGTGCACTCTGCTTCTTTAGTAAAGCTCTCACCAGCTTGTGACTCACTCGACTGGGCCCATAAGCTTTTCTTTCCTTTATTATATTGGTCATCAAATGCCCCAGATTTTTCGTATATGTATCCTAGGATTTTCTGGAAGCTACACCCTTATTCACAGTGGAAAATAACATTTCCTTCTTGGGCTAGAGTAAAAACTTGTGCTCCCTAAGTGGGAGCTGGGAAGTGGTTGGTTAAACATCTGTGTTTGGTAACTTTTGACTTTGATTAGAAGGCTGGATAGTGACAATGCTATACTTATTTTGAAAATGTACCTGTTGAAATCAGGCCAAGGGCAAGGCCTCGGTGGCTGTCAAAATACTGGCACGTAATGGTCACTGTTGCCGTGTATAATAAACCACATCCGAGTCCTAAACATAAGAAGACGTTGCATAAATAAGACAGACTATAGTACTTCAATGCAAAAACAAAAAAGACTAAGTATCTCCAGTAAGCCGTTCTGTTTCTGACTGGCCAGAACTCTTCAGAGCATGGATTCCTGGGTCCTTTAGATGTCAGGTGTGCAGCTCCAATGAACATATTTGGGTAGGCTCAGTTCTTACTCCACACCCATCCTAAGGTTGGGCTCAAGTAAAAAAAAAAAAGTCCAATTTCTGAAGCATGAATGAATAATGCAAATTTAAATCAAGACATTACGGGCAGATAAAGAAAATGGTTAAGTCACCAAATAGTAAAATTTAATCAAACGTGCCCTTTCTGTCTCTCTTCCAAGTCCTTGCCCTGAACTCAGTGTCCCTTCCTCCTCAAAGTGCTCTAAACAATTTGAGAAAGTTCCTTTCACTGGTCCAAGCTATTTTGTGAGAAGTTATAGTTTGCACACCCCAGTCTACAAGACAAAGACCCCCCCACAGGTCCTCTGGAGTTCTCAGATCATCCCATCACAGTAAAATATATATTTGTAAGTTTTTTTCTTTCGGAGATGCAAACTACCCTATTTAGGAGTAAAATGTCTTTAATTTAGCTTAAAATATCTATGCAAAAAAAAGGAAGCAAATACAATAAAATATTAACAACTGTTAAGTTTAAGTGGAACATACAGCTATTTGCTATATGATTCTCTATTTTTCTGTAGATTGAAATTCTTTTATAATTAAAAAAAGGTACATTACTAAATTTCCCTTTCTTGAGAACCAAGGACAATATTTATCTCCAGATCTTCTCCAAGGCTTTTGTTTATTAGCTTAAATCTTTTCTTTCCTATTTAGCACCTGATAAACCCACTTTGTTTTTCATAAAATTTTCCTCTGGCTTCTAACTCATGGCTTTTTGCCTTTCCTCTGCAATATTATCTGCTCTTGAGGATCATTCTATAACAAACACATAGCCATAGTTTAAAAAACTGGATTTTAACCGTGGTCCATTAAATGAGTTAAGATCATTTTCATTACTTTTAATTGGTACCTAAACTATGATTAGAAAGAATACATGGGCTTCGCAAATATACTGCATAACTATTTTAGGAAATTAACATTTTAAACAACTTAAGACCCAGAGGATCATCTGTGATTCCATAAAAAGTCTTCTTAAAGAAATGAGATAGACTAAAACAATTACACTTTAAGCAAACTTTTTTAAAGTAAAGTGCCCTTTTTATATGATTTAAGGGGAAAAAATATCTCATCAACTAAAACATGAGTTGGATTGATTTATACAGTTACTATGTGTATATAGGACACTTCAAGATATAAAATAAAACTGTTTTTAAACAATCAATTTCAAAACCAAAAAATGGTACCCTTAGCTGAGACTATACATCAGAAAGCCTTTGGAGGGCGAATGAATTTCCTTTTCTGTGATTTGGTTGTCAGGGCTCTGTCAAATGTTAGGCATTAGAGACAAGAAAAAAAAAGACATTTCGGATTGCTAAATGTCAATGTCAGAAAAGTTGAAACAATTTTTAAACTTTTAGTCTGAGACCAAAAAAAGGCATTTTTAAGAATTATTTCAAGGCCATTAAGTTTATTTCACTTTTTTTTGATGTCACAGAAACTTGAAATGCTTTCTCCTTAAATTTTTGAAAAAGTTAGCATGATGCCTTCCTACATCTGTATCAGGCTGACCTTAAACTGGAAGTTATTACAGAGGGTTCCCTAGAATCTCCAAGATCTTTCCTAGAGTCCATAAAGTCACAACTATTTTCCTCATAGTCTTAACTAGTCTCCCACTTATCTGCAGTTTTGCCTTCCATCGTTTCAGTTACTTGCAGTCAACTGCAGTCCAGAAGCAGATGATCCTCCTGACATATGGTTCGAAGGTCAGTAGTAGCCTAACGTTAGGTCACAGCACCTACGTCATTCACCTCACTTTGTCTCATCACTCAGGCATTTTACCATCTCGCATCATCACAAGAAGGGTGAGTACAGTACAACAAGGTAGTCTGAGAGAGAGACCACTTCACGTAACTTTTGTTACAGTATATTGTTATAATTGTTCTATTTTATTATTAACAATTGTTGTTAATCTCTTACTGTGCCTAATTTATAAATTAAACTTTATCATAAGTGTGTACATATAGGAGAAAACATAGGGTTCATTACTATGCATGTTCAGACATTCATTGGTGGTCTTGGACTGTATCTCCCATGGGTAAGGGGGGACTACTGTAACACTAACATGATCTCTGCTTTTTTTTCACCATGTTTACATTTACACTGAGGGAGCAAAAGAGATGGTGAGTAAAACCACAAGGGCCTTAGCACAAATCAAGGTATTGGTACCAAACTTTGGTATCAAGTTATGCTACATAACCACCTACTCACAATAAAAACAAACAAAATTTTTTTTAAAATGCTTCATTTGGATGACAACAATTATTACAAGGAAAAGCCCTTATGCAATTGTTTTAGTAGCCAGCTCAAATAGCCCCTCTCCTCCTGTGTAACCCTGTTTGTATGTAAAAGAATACAGACAAACTATGGTTACTCAGACTTGGGTATTTGGCAGACATCTTTTTGAAAACAAACTAAGAAGGGAGACAACTGGCAATAATTGTTACCAATGATAAAATCCAAATATTCCAGAAAAAAATAGAATTCTAGAAAACTTGTATCCATGACCATGAATTTGGCCAGCTTCCTAATATATAAAGGTTTTCTGATGAGTCTGTTGGTGATAGTAACAAAAGTGATTTTTGATGTTGTATAATGAAATTTAACAATATTTATAAGTTCTTTCATAACTCAGTGAACCAATATTTTTCAAATAACCAATTCATGATATTACAAAATCAGGCTTGAATGAAGATCTATTCAAAGTGCAGAATATGTCATTTGCCACGATGTAGATGGAGCTAGAGAGTATTATGCTAAGTGAAATAAGTCAGTCAGAGAAAGACAAATGCCATATGATCTCACTCATATGTGGAATTTAAGAAAGTAAACAGATGAACATATGGGAAGGGGGAAAAGAAAAAAATGGAGAGAGGAAAACAAGCCATAAGAGACTCTTAACTCTAGAGAACAAACTGAGGGTTGATAGAAGGAGGTGTGTGGAGGATGGGCTAGATGGGTGATGGGTAGGGCACCTGTGATGAGCACTGGCTGTTGTATGTAAGTGATGAATCACTGAATTCTACTCCAGAAACCAATATCGCACTGTACGTTCACTAACCAGAATTTAAATAAAAATTTGAAAAAATAAAGGTTAGGTATTATAATAATAAATTAAAAAAAAGAAATGAAAAAAAGAAAAAGCAAAGTGCAGAATAAATAATTGGGTTTAATATAACAGAGTGTGAAAAGTATATTGATGTGGTACCAGGTTTCATACTATAATTAACATTGGAAAATCATCACACATCAAGTTTTGGTATAGTATCAAAGAAGAATATCTACAATTACATGAAAAGGCTGTTAAAAACTCCTCCCTTTTCCAACTACATCTTTGTGTGTGACAATATTTACCTCATACACTTCAATCAAAAAAACAGATTGCAACAGACTACGTATGGAGCCGGTATGAGAATCCAGAAGTCTTCTAAGAAGCCAAACACTGAAGAGATTTGCAAAACTGTGAAATAATGCAGCTCTTTTCCATAAATTGTTTTTCTTTTAGAAAATAGAGTTATTCTTCATAATAAGTTCATTATTTATGTTGTCATGTACTGGGTTTGTTATTATCTTTAAATGAATTACTAACCAAATATTTTCAAATTTTTCAGCTTTTAATACAGTTAATTTTAACAGAATAAATATCTATAAGTATAATCCATATATTCAAAAGTTCCTTGGGGTCCTATATAAAAGAGTGTAAAGGGTCCCAAGACTATAAAGTTTGGAAACCACTGTCTTAAAGCATCCCTTGGTCTCCAATCATTTTTAATCAGACTCCTATCAGTGAAAAAAATTCTGAGCATCAGCCTGCAGTATAGTTTTTAAACTAAATACCTATATTACTAGCAATTCAAAGCAAAAACATTAGTAAAATATTATTGTTTTCCTTTACTTAGATAGGTAAAAGCTAAATTTATTTACATGTTCTGACATTTCCTTTCCTCACCTTATGTTCCATTTCACACACCTCTGGGCAAGACCACAAGTTCAGAGGCCTCTTTTCCCTCATCTCTTCCCACCAAACCAGACAGAAGCTCTTTAGCACACCCACTACCTAAATTATTAACCTCCCTCTCTCTCTGCCCCACCCTGGCTCCGTTCACCACCTCATCTTTTCTGAGATGAATTCTGCCTTCCTGATCACTGTCTCGAGCCTCCAGTACTTTTCCCACCAATCTGTCTTCTTTTTTTTTTCTTTTTCCATCAATCTACCTTCTAAGCTGCTGTCATACAATTCTCATTATGTCACACTCCTACAGTCAAGTCCGTATAAAAACATTTTGTCATCCGGCCTTTCGTGCACACCATGCTTTGAGGTATTTGCACCTATCCACATGACTTCTGCGGTCCTTAAACAAATATCTGTAAAAACACTCTTATCCACGGTCTATCATACCATTTGAGCTCCTGTAGTGTCCTCCTTCCACCGCTCCTCACTCCCCTTCGAAACCCATGCCTACCTGACTGCATCCTACCTGTCCTTCCAGACTCAGCTCAAGCATGAACTCCTGCATGAAATCTGTTTCAGCACCCCCTCCCCCACAGGTACATACTACACCAGCACGGAATGTTGGCTTCATTTTATTATTGCACTTATTTTGCTGTGCTACAAGTTGCAAATTTACAAGTTTATTCCCCCAACTAGACAATGAGCCATCTGAAGGTAGGCTGTGCCTTATTCATCCAAGTATCCTGGTTCCAGGTCCGAGCCTGGCACAGAGTGTTTCTAAAATCGGTTGAATGAACTCCCCACAGAAGTTAGTCTACTACCTTTTCCCATAAACCTCATTTGAGTTTTTGCATCTTTTCTCTTCCTATCTGTGTCTCTATACATATAACAAACACAATCACTCTGTATGTATGTGTGTGTACATGTATTTTTAAATAATTTCTTTATATCTGTTCCCCACTTCAATGATACTGAATTTTTTTTACTTTTTACTTTAGCCAGAAACTAAATCTTAGCTCAAAAAATATTAAAGATTTTTTTCTTTCACAATAATTAATTTACTAGGATAACATCAGTAGGAAGACAGAATTATATGGTTTGAAAAAAGATAGAACTAATTTGCTACTTCTATGCATTATAGGATGACGCTTTGGGCAAATCACACTAAACTTCCTCATTTTCTCATTTTTCTCAATCCCTATCTATAAACTAAAAAAATACCTAGATCAATTAAACTGATAAGAGAGTTAAGAGAAGAAAATATAACTGAAGTAAAACCCTCTGATATTATAAAATGCTTCAAATTTAGAATAAATAAAGCAAGCATTTCTAAAGAACCAGCATGTGAATAAAAGCATGAAAAGTGGAAGTCTGATCTGTTTTAGGAAGACGAGCAATATAACATCTGAAATTGTGTATGTATTTTTGAAAATGTCTATGAATTTTTTTAAATAGCCTTCCATCATATACACATTTTTGCGTGTAACTGAATAGATATATATCAAGCCCCAACATTTATATATGAAAACTTCTCCCTGCAGTATTACTTTTATGAAAAGGAAACATTTTAGTAATAGTACATTTTAACATGGCAATCTTAAGAAGCAATATGGTGAGGCTACAGAATCCAGATACTGTGTGGCGGTCGGGGGGAGGGCCAGTGCCCAGGACATCCCCGGTTTGGCTACTAGAAGTCTCATATCCTAGAAAACCCATTAGTCCTGGGCAAACCAGGACAGTGGTCACTGTAGTGTGGGGACCTGTCTCAGTTATTTGGGAGAATTCCCCTTCTGTATGTTTTAAAGCAAGTATTTGAACCACCTCTTAGAATAGTTGAGCCAAGATGATTTATTATCCTGACCAAAGGTTAGGATAAGAAATTACATATAGCGTTCCAGAAATACCTACTTCTAGAAATGAAACTGTGGGAAGGTAACTTAAGGCACCAAAAAAGATAAATAAGTTTAGCATATCCAAATGCAGGTACTTTTATGCTGCTGGCTTCAAACATCTGCATGAAGAGTTTAAAAGTGCAAGCGATTGGCTAGTGTTTTTAATAAACTGTCTCTGACTTTTGTAGCTGAGCATGAATATTCTGAACATGACATTGACTAGTTATGAGCACAGGCTTGGCAATCAGGCAGGCTTGGATTCAAATCCCAGCTCTATCTCTCACTGGCTGGGCGACTTGGGGGACTTGAGAATTTACTTAAACTCTATTTCTTAGTTTCTTTATCTTTAAAACAATCTCACGAGATAGCTGTAAAGATTAAAAGACATAAAAAATGTAAAAGATTGGGGCGCCTGGGTGGCTCAGATGGTTGAGCATCTGCCTTCAGCTCAGGTCATGATCCCGGGATCCTGGGATGGAGCCCAGCATCGGGCTCCCCGCTTGGCAGGGAGCCTGCTTCTCCCTCTCCCTCTGCTGTTCCCCCTGTTTGTGCTCTCTCGCTCTCTCTGGCACTAAATAAATAAAATCTTTTAAAAAAAATGTAAAAGATTCAGTATCTGTGCCTGGAATATAGCAAGTTCTAAAAAATAACCATTAACCAACTTTTTACCTGAGTATTATGGCATTATGTCGATAACAGCCTCAGACTAATTAGAAAATCATAGTTCCTTATTACAACTGAGCATCCGTGAGAGATAAAAGGACTATTTTTAATGATATAACCATTAAAAACAAAACAAAACAAAACAAAAAGGCTTATAAAACTCTAACTGCTAAAATGACCTTCAGGAAATGACCTTGATCTCATTTGCCGTAATTGAGCAGGAGAATCAGACTGTCTGCAAACATGGTCTTTTCCCTCCCCGATCTCAATAAGCTGAGCAGATTCACTACATACGCAGATATTACCATGAAAACGAAGGAAGAGAAAACTGAATTTTTCCAAAGACCAAGAAGGAATAGTAAGAAAATACTAACTAGGTAGCTAAAAAACAATATACTCTGAGGAAAAGAGACAAAAGACATTGATTTTTAGTTACGCTTTTCAGAAAGGCAAAAAGAAATTATTAGGGAGACACTTGAGCAACTCATTCAGCACATATTTCCCACCCCCACCTTGCACCCCACTTTCTTTTTCTTGGTTTAGTAAAGTAATTGAGAAAATAGAAGCCTGAATACCCAGGTTTGGCAGTGCGGCTTGCAGTCACTTGAGAAGGGGGAAATGGCCTTTTTATGTTAGCTATAAAAACTGAACAAGAGAACATCATATTTTCAAGATGATCCTTTGTAAAACATCAATTAAGTGGTCAAACAGAATTATGCCCATTGATACACTTTGGTATCCTTTTTGATATTTTGTATTATAATTAAACATATGAAAAAGCTTTAATTTCTTTTTCTATCTTCTTAAGCTGTTATACAAATATTGCTGATTCCATAAAGCTTCCTCGGGAGCAAAAAACTGCTGCTGTGGTCTTGAACTAAGTGTACAGAAAGGAATTTAAGGGAAGGGATGTATGAAACACCTCCTGTGCTTCTCACAAATAGGCACAATAGCCTCGTGCAGTCATTCAATAAAAAAAGAGAAGTTCAGAGAGATTAAATAATTTTCCAAGGTCACAAAACTAATATTAACGGTTGTGCTAACTAATATTTATTGCATTACCTCCTCAATTCACAAAACCCGAAAGTGGATGTCATTATTACATTCAGTTTTAAAAATGAGAAAATAGAAGCTAAGTAACTTGCCTGGAGTCACCACACCTGGCAAGTGAATAACATAAGGTTAACCCACATGGTTGGACCCCAGAGCCTGCCTCTTGGTGTTTGCTCCTTCCCTCCACATACTGTCCCTCTTAAGAGACCATCTAGTTCATCCTAGGCAAATGAAAATGCTCAGTATACAATTCTGCACAGAACTGGTGCTCAATTAATATTATCATTAAAGTGACTCTTTCTTATTTTTTCTAAGGGACTCAATACAAAAAGGAAAATGAGTGTAGACCGTAATAATTTCCTGTCACTTCCTTTTCAACTGGCTATTCTAAATGATGATAGAATGGAAGTATCACTGTTCAGTATCATCTCATTTATTTATCCCAGAAATATTCAATAAGCCCTGGACTATGAGCCTACCGATGAAAAAAAAGAAAGAAAGAAACATAAAGACGTCAAACATGGTAATAAGAATTAATTATCTGCTGGCTAGGAGTAGTTAACAAGGCCCCAATAATTAGCAGGGAGAACGATCTTTTTATTAATTGAAATCCAACTCAATTCTTTTATTTGTCTTATTTTTATTTATATGTCACTTGACTTTATTTGGTCTTCACAAAACCTGTGTGAGGTAGGTTTCCCAGCCTGCCTTCACAGATAAGGGACAGCCATTTGTCCTCAAGCTTGTTCAGGCTCACAGAATCTCCTTCTCCTGACCTTAAACCCAGCACTCTCTCCACGAGCTGACAATTGCTACTTAGTTGCAGGGATTCAGAACCTATTGCCAAATCAGAGTCTTCAAACCTGAGCCTATTTTCTGACCCAGAATCATTAAGTGAAGGAGAGACCAGGATTCCAGGAGGAAGGACATTACAATAAACTCTATGACAAGTGTGTAGATAACAATACCTTAAATGCTTCCCCAAAGGTAACTATGGCCATTTATATAGGTACTTGTGCACTTGGGAAAGTGGGATACCTTTTGAGTCTAGGTGGACGCAAAACATGAGCTGCCAAGGTTAACTAGGGGCCTCAAGCATTTATGTGGCCTTCCTTTAGAATGCGGTCATATGGGGGCCAGGTAATATACAGGATCATGGCCCAGGTGTGGCTCACAATGGATCCATTGAGTCCATGGACCCGTCCAAGTTCCTGATATTTCATTGGCTCACCCATTCATGGTTGTGGGTGTAACCCTCTACATTGTTCCTTGGCCATTGGGGTAAGAGTTACCATAGTGGAGAAAGCCAAATGGAAGCCCTATAACACCAGAACCAGCCAAGACCAATCTCAAGTCCTATCTTAACTGAAAATCGTGGATTCATGGAGGTGGTGGGGGCGGGGGGGGGGGGGGCACAGTTAGTTCTCAGAAGATTCCAGCAACTTAAGCCAAATCACAAAATAACTTCATAGGTTGATAAAACTCCCTCCATTGCTGCAGAAATTGACATTTAGTTATGGGAGTTACTTAATGTTATCTTTTTCTTTCTATATATCCTTAGGTATTCTTCCAACACAATCAAATGTATATAACTCTTAGACATTGCAAGCCAATTTTTTCTTCTTAAAAATTTATTTTTATCTACAGGTAATGCAAATGCTATGGTATCACTCACTGCTCATCAATTTTTAAGTCAGTAACAACTTTGTATGCCTAAATTAACCTTGAAACCATGTGGAAGAGGAAAATCCCATGAAACTTTAAATGTGTAGTCCAGAGTTTGGGGGAAATGCCCAAATCGTATCAATGGCATAATGGTTCAATTTTCTATGTAAAAAGGGATTTGTCCTAAAAGGAATAATCCAATATTCATGCATAAACACAGATACCTACATTTTTATTTTTATGACTTTAGACAATAATGCAAAATGATCATTCAGTGGAGACTCTCAAATTTTACACAAGAGATTAATGTATTTGTACCCACAATCCAAAACTGTATTAAACACTACAGGAAATATAAAATCCCAAAAATGTACTGCATGTTCTCAAAGAACTAACATGGGATTCAGGTCTCAGCAGTATTAGACTATGTAGTTAAATTTAAAATAGACTTCAAGGGTTCAAAAAGCACCGAAAAGAGTTACAAAAATGTGAAAGAGGTCAGGACCTGGTGTCAGACTGAGTGGATTCAACCCCAAATCTCCTACTTATATAGCTTCAGTTAGTAATTTCCCTTCTCTGAGCTTCACTTTCCCTCTCTGTAATGTGAGTTCTTGTGAAGATTAACTGAGGTCAGATAAAGAATTCAGCACAGAGCCAAGCACATAGGAAGTACTCAGTGCATATTAGCTGTTCTTATTTCTATTATGTATTCTTCAGGAAACAGTCCCAAGTAAAAAAGAGAATATCACTAGTCAACAAAGTTAGGTTCTTTCAGACACTAAGAAAAACTTTGACAGCTGCAATCATCTTTTTCAAATTCTCTACCAACAGCCCCTAGGACTAGTCTGATGATGTTGAACGTTGAATACAATTAGTATAATATATCACAAAGGCATCTGCCCCAAAACTGTCCTCTCAGGCCCGGAGCCCTCTGCTTTTTCTCTCCTGTAATCAGGATCATCAATTATCCCCACCACTCAGTTTTTCTTCACTCTTGCCTTATCTTAAAATAATAATAATAACAATTATGTGTTTTAAAATCTACTTTTTACTTCTGCTGTGACTTTGTGCTGTGGGCCCTGGGAGCCCAGGATGTTTAGAACACAACTCAACAGAGCCCTGCCTAACGGGCCATATGAAAGGGACCACTTCCTAAGTCAGTGAGAAGTGCTATCAGTCTCATGCTCCCCCCTCTCTCTTTGCCTTTTTTGTGTAGTGCTGAAATGAAAAACCTTCTTGTGCCTTGCAAGAGAACATAATGTGCATTGGTAAAACATATTTATCCTTTCAAATATTTGGATTCATTGGGTGGACATGTTACTAAGGCAGTAATTTTTGGTGAAGTGGTCATTGAAAGTAAATTATTTTTTATCATTTTCATGCCATATATTAACTGAATAATAAAGCTGACATTGGTAAAATGATGTCTAACTCTTGAAGCTTAGAAAAATTACAGTGACCAGGTTTCTTACCTACAACAATGCCATAGGAAAAAAACAGAAAGTAGATATTGGGGGCAAAACTGCTCAACATCAGGCCTCCAGCTACCATGAAGCCACTGAAGATTGTCACAGGTCTTGCTCCAAAAGAGGAGACACAGAGGCTGCAGACAGGACCTAAAATAATAAATGAAACCTTCACTTATTCAACAGTAACCTCCTTCCCACAATCATAGGATCCATCCCATCATAAATTTAAAAAATGATTCTTTCCATCATACAATAACAACACTAACAATAAACATCTACTGTGTATTTACTATGTGCTGGACACTCTGTGAGATACTTCATATAAACAATCACATTTCATTTTAATCTCACTGCAGCCCAGGAAGGTAGATACTATTGTTCACCTCATTTTTTGATAAGGAAATTAAAGTTTCTGGATGATAAGGCCACATAGTTAAGAAATGGCGTTCTGGAGTCTGACCTTATTCAAAGTGGAGCTCTACTACTTGCTGGCAATTTGATCTCAGGAAACTTTTCTGATCTCTCTGTGCCTCAGTTTCCTCATCTGATGACTGTAATAATAGTACCACCTCATAGGGTTGCCGTGAGGACAAATGAGAGCACAGACGTCAAGCTGATTCCAAGGCCTGACACAAGGAAATTCCCAGTCAATGCCAGCTCTTCAGTGATGACAATGGCAGCTGCCACCAGAGTAGTAACAGAGGAAGAAGTGAAAACCCAGGCAGTCTGAGTCCTGAGCCCAGCATCTTAACCATCATACTATGCTGAGGATTTTGCCTCCTGCATGTTCCATGCATTTTTTCCTACCCAGCGCTCCTTTCCAGCACAAGGGCAATCATCAATATGACCCTATAGAGGGATGGGGGGGTGGTTATTCATTTCCTAGAGAATATTCTGGCAGGTGAGGCCAAATGGAGAAGCACCCCACCTGTTCCGGTATGAATCTGTCAGTACCACTGTCCTACATTCTATGTGCAACCTGGAATTTGTGGGAAGAAGTACACTGTTGAGTAACAGGTAACAGTGACACTGCCTGGATCTGTGCTATGGATAAGTGGGCAACATGGATAACTATGGATAAGTAATGGGACTTAAGTGATAGTGAAATTCTTTCCCACTAGCCGTGTACCTAGAAAGCACCTACAACTACAGAGCTAAGCTTATCAGAAATGAAAGGACATTAAGGACTATTCAGCCCATTAGTCTATTTACATGGAAGGAAACTGAAGCTCAGAGACATTGTCCAAGCCCATGGCAGAAGAAAGAGCCCAGGATTTGAAAGCAAAGAGAAACACATCTTAATTAAGTTGACAACAACCTTTCAAGGTACAAATTATTATTCCCAATTTTTAAAAAGTGCAATCACCAGGATGGCTAAAGATAGACAACAGTAAATGTCAGCAAGGATAGGAAGCAATTGGAACCCTCATAAACTGCTGGTCTTGTCTCCTAAAGCTGAACATGGCACATGGTATAGCCCAGAAATTCTGCTTCTATGTATACACTCAATAGAAATACCTGTACCAAAAGTATATAATGTTCACAGCAGAACTATGTATAGTAGCCTAGAAACCCAGAGGTTCATCAGCAATAGAAAACATAAGTGAATTCTGGTATAGTCATACAATGGACTATTATATGGCAATGAGAATGAATGATCTGCAGCTACACATGCAGAAGTATCTCATAAACATATGTGGTGTGAAAGACACTCAACACAAGAAAAAATAAGTTGCATAATTGCAATTATAGAAAGTACAAACACAAGCAAAATTGATCTATGATTAGAAGTCAGGATAATGGTTATCTTTGGTAATGGGTAGGGAGTTATAACCAGAAGGGAGCATGGCCCCACTTCTAGGGTACTACCAATGTTCTGTTTCTTGATGTGAATATTCACATTATTACATGGGTGTAATTTGGTTTGTGAAAAGTTCATCAAGCTGTGCTCAGAATATGCACACTTTTCTGTGTATATCTTTCGTTCAGTAACCTCAAACAGAGAAATGAGTTACACTGTTTATAAGTGATAGAGCCAGGATCTGGCCACTCCAAGTCCAACATTCCTGCCAATACCAGAGAATCTCTCAAGTGCCTACTTAGGCAGGATGTGACCACTGAGATACCACACAGCTCTCAAACACGTACAGCTCTCCCACGTTTCTCCCTGGTCATGAACTGGCCCCTGACATTTCAGGCCTTCTATGTGAGCCAGTTCAGAAGAGGAGACTGATATATTTATATGATAAACAAAGGGGAATAATCTGTGCCAGTGTTTTAAAAGGAAAATCCATTTGAAAGACCAAACTTATCATCCATAGTTGAGCTATCTGTATACCCAATGAGAAATACTTAGACACTTCAAAAATAGAAATGATTTGAAGGGTCAAATTTCATAAATGGATGTGTGACATCATAAAAGCATGATCCTTCTGTGTTGTTTACCAAACATTGACATTGACATTGAGAGTCCGTGTCAACAAATTTAACAAGCACAATGGAATTAAAACACAGAGATGATTATTATTGGCATACCTGAAAAGTTTCAAGTACCATCCTCAAAGTAGGACTTTAAATCTATGCTCCTTAATGCATGATAACTTCACAAGGAGATGCAGAGTATGGGAAGCTAGGGGTGTGGATGAAGGGTAATAATTTTCATAGCATGTACAATTACACTGTAAATATTACATGCTAATAAGTACATAATTATTATCAACTATGTGATAAGTTCATAAATCATTTTGGTCTAATACATGATTATTTGAAAAACATTAAGCTCAGGAAAGAAATGAGCAAAAATTCTTTGACAAAACAGTAAATTGAAAACTTTTTAAAAATTTCTCTAGTTTCATACTGCCATCTTCTGTTTACTTAGAAAAAATCTTGATGTCAGAGATTTAAAACAGAATTTTAGAGCTGAAAGAGGCCTTGGAAAGAGTCCAAACACCTCATTTTTAAAATGATAAAACTGGAACTCAGAAAGATCCTGTAATTTGACCAAGAATCCATAGCCAACCAATGACAAGGCTAAGGCCAAAGTCAGCTTAGCATTCTTCCCAACTGAGAAGTATTTCAACTGACACCTTAATTTTTTCCTAAAAATCAAAATACTAGTAGAGAACACCAATGTACTTTTGTTACTATCTTACAGCTTAAGTAGTTCTATGAATCGATGGCAGATGAAAATGTAACATTCATATCATTTTGGTGTTTAAAAGTTCAGAGCAAATTATTTTATTCTCATCCTTAAAACTAGAGTATTTCTAGATTCTATTTACATAGACTTAAACCACAGTAGCCCCATATTTCATCAATAACAATCAGGGTGAAGTATAACCGGAATTGACCATTAAGTCACATCTGCAAGACATGACACATTTACATGCTTAGCTCTTGCTAATAGCAGGCAAGTTTCCCAAGATGAGAAACCATAGAGTACTCCTCAGTGCTGGACTAGTTTCAAGAGATAAACTGAATGAAAGGATGACTCTCAGGGGAGATTTCTTATAATGTTTCAGGTCTTGCACTTTGCAGAAGGAGCCTTTGGAACAAAAGTTAGTTAACTCATAATATGAGCCAGCGATTCCACTTATGGAAAGCTGTAAAACTTTAGAAAAAAGGAAGAAGAAAGCTTCATCATCTTTTTATTTTAACAAGTAAAGTCATCTTTTAAATGTAACCACCATCCATTGTCGCTGCCATTTCATTTAAGAGGAAGAAGGAATCTTTTAATAAGGAAATAGAAGGACACATCATTTGAGAATAAAATGTAAGATAAAAAGAAGATAGTGGGAACCTAATACACACACACAGAGGATCAGTGCCTTTATATTCATTTCGCCTTCAGTGAAAATGTTTCTTGAAACTAAAATTGTATGTCTATTGGTGTTTGGGAGCCATTATTACTATTACTACATTCCGTCTGGGAGATGAAAGTTGACGAGCTGGTTGAACCGAAAGTGCTTGGCTAAATGTTCAGTAGTAGAGCTGGCAGCTGGCTCAGAATGGTTTAAGGCCGGAGGATGGCAGGGTGGGGCGCCAGGAGGGGGACAGCTCTCTCCTTCCCAGCGTACGGTATTCAGGGCTCTTACAAGATACTCTGTTCTCCCAGCAACACTTTTGGTACAATGGGAACACATTCACTCAAAAAATGTAAGAACCTGTATATTAGCGAATAGCCCTACAAACCAGAGTGCGGAGCACAGGAAGTAAGGAAGATAAGGATGGCACTGTGAGTACTGCAACCTCGTAAGTGCAAAATGAAACAAAAAATATAAAATAAAATTTGTTAATAGCCATCCGCAAATCAGATTGATTGAGGTAATTTTCAGCCAATAAAGGGAATAAAAAGGGAGATGAAAATGAAAATCCTAACTGAAAAAGTGTTTTGTTATGATCACGGGTGAATGAAGAAAATGACAAGAATGAGTTGTTATAAGGAAGTCAGAAAGATCTACAAGTAGGTGATGAAATTGTTTCCTTCATCCCTCAGGGTGATTTAGGAAGAAATAAGAGAGCTAAATTTTTGCTGGCTGTTCAAATTAGCATGGAGGAAGAATACACTTCTTAAAATTTTAAAGTACGTTGGTAACATTATATTTAGGTCTGCATTCATCAAACAAAAAACTAAATATTTTTTTTTAAGATTTTATTTATTTATTCATGAGAGACAGAGGGGGAGAGAGAAAGAGAGAGAGAAGCAGAGGGAGAAGCAGGCTCCCAAGGAGCAGGGAGCCCGATGCGGGACTCGATCCCAGGACCCCGGGATCATGACCTGAGCCGAAGGCAGACGCTTAACCATCTGAGCCACCCAGGCGCCCAAAAAACTAAATATTTGATCACTGTCATTCCTTCACTATTTAGCAGATGTCCACTAGAGCAATACTGCACAATAGAAATACAAGGAGTCACACATGTGAGCCACATATGGAATTCTAACCTCCCTAAGTAGGCACCTTAGAAAAATAAAAAGAAGTAAAATTAATTTTAGTAATACATTTTATCTGACTCAATACATCTAAAACATTAGCATTTCAACATTTCAATATCATTAATGAGACATTTTATAGTCTTTTGTTTTGGAGTAAGGCTATGAAATCCAGTGTGATTTTGTTACACTTCTAGCACATCTCAACTTGAACTAGCCACATTTCAAGTGCTCAAGAGCCACATGTGGCTGGTGGCCACTTTGCTGGACAGCGTGGCACTGGAGTCCCATACCATGGTTGAAGACACAGAGAGAACGACACACAATCCAAGGGCTAAATCAGAAGACCAAATAAACACACAAGAGTTCAATTAAAATCCAAGGTCACAGACAAGAGGCCCCAAAAGAAAAGCTCAAATCATGTGTGGGGGATTTCAGAAAAAGGAGAGCACCATGGGCCAAAACAACTGAGCCTTGAACTGGGCCCTAAAGTATGATTATATATAAAAGAGATGAAAATTCTAAATGGAGGAAATGGAAACATAATGTGGTTTTCCAATTTATCATTATTATAAGATAGCTTTGAGAAAGAAATCATGCCTTTTGGGAAACAAATAAACTTCCATGCACTTATTTCTCCTAAAAAGTTTCAGAATCCCAAGAGTGGTAGGATGGTCAGGCCTACTGTACTGAAGCAGTAAGTAGGCTGACAGTACAGTGAGGAGAAAAAAAAAAATAGAGCAGTAACCAGGTTGTATGCCTGCAGCACAGCAAGTATTTCCTAACAAAGCAGATGACTGGGCCATGAGAGTCTTACCCCTCTACCCACAATGCAGGGAGCCCAGCAACTCTTGTAGGTTTCTCACCCCTTCCTCCTGCCGAGACCAGAATTTCAAGTTCATCTCCCTAAAGGAAGAGAAAGGCACTAAGGAGCCAAACCCACTCAAATCCTTGATCTCGGGCATACTGACTGCTTTGCTTGTTGGTTGGTTTGCTGATCTATAGAGAGTACGGAAAGCTGAAGCAAAACCCAGAGTTATTCTCACCAATCCTGGAAATGCCTAGCATCCTGGGAACTGGCCAATGCAACAGAATCCTGGTAAGAGGCAGAAATTCAGTCCTACTTGAAGGAGTTAACAGTGCTTGGGAGTAAAATCATCCAGATATCCTCAAATGCAACTCTGCCAACCCTCACAACTCATTCAGCAAGCCCAGCTGGCTCTAGTGACTCACCATATTAACCTGAGGGTGGATTTATTGATTCATTATCAGTTTGCAGACCTTTGGAGGAATTAAGGAGAAAAGGAGAGGAGAGACTGTTGAATCTGCTTAGAGTACAAAAATAGAGAACAAAAGGTCTCCCTGCTGTTTCAGCAACTCTGTTGTCTGAAAAATGGCCCCGCCCTTCTTGAATTTGAAGAATGACGTTTCACTGAAAAGTGTTTTAGCTCATCCAAAAACAATGCAGGGCCACGAACAGCCCTTGAGTTCAGTTCCCTCCCTCCAGTATCAGTCACGTTTCAACCAGAGAAACAGAACCAGAAGATATGTGTTAAGAGATTTATTGCAAGGAACTGGCTTATGCAACTGTGAGACCTGGCTAGGCAAGTACAAAACCCATAGGGCCGGCCATCAGGAAGGGCAGCTTGAAACTCTCTGGCACAGGCTGAAGCTACAACTGAAGATAGAATTTCTTCTTCTGGAAAAGTTCATTTCTGCTCTTAAGTCTTTTTAAATGGATTGAATCAAATTCACCTAAATTATCTAGGATAATCTCCCTTACTTAAAGTCCATTGATGACGGACTTTGAGCACAACTATAAAATGCCTTTACAGCAGGGCGCCTGGGTGGCTCAGTCGTTAAGCGTCTGCCTTTGGCTCAGGTCATGATCCTGGGGTCCTGGGATCGAGCCCCACATCGGGCTCCCTGCTCAGCGGGAAGCCTGTTCTCCCTCTGCCCCTCCCCCTGCTTGTGTTCCCTCTCTCACTGTGTCTCTCTCTGTCAAAAAAATAAATAAAATCTTAAAAAAAATTAAAAAATTAAATACCTTTACAGCAACACCTACACTGGTGTTTGACTAACGGGGGAATGTAGCCTACCAGGTGGACATTGACCATCACATCTCCCAATGCAATGCCTCCTTCTGCAGCCAGATTTACTCTACCAGAATGCATCCCGAGGTGCAGGCTGCAGGCCTTGGCATGGAGGGACTCTGTGTGGATGGCCTGCTCCCTGATGGCCCACCATGCACAGCCCATCCTCCCATCTGGCGCACCTCACAACCCATCTCTGTAAAACTCCAGACATTGCTTTGCCCTTGCACTTTTGAAGCCTCAAATTGTCAGTAAGCCTTTTTTCTGTCTCTTCCCTGAAACTAAAATCCCTTATAAGCACAGGCGATGTCTTCTGTCTTGGAATCCTGAGCATGGAGGAGACTCTATGGATGTGTGTAATGGAGGCGAGCTCATTTACTATGTATAACCCAAATTCTCAGCTTTATTCATCCCAAGGATCATCTGGACAAGCAAATAATTCAGATGAGAGGAAGAAGTATTTTCTCCTCGATTATTCAAGTTTCAAAGAGAAGGAATGAAAAAGATGATAAAGAAAGTAAAAAAGTGCATGTCTTGCATTATTCGGATGTGCTACTGTGAGCTTCTGTCCAAGTCTAGGTTTGCCAGAGAAAAGGGGTAGACCTTTAAATTTGAGATGTTCAGGCACAATCTTACCAAAGTTCCAGTTCTCCCTCTAGCCCATCACCCCAGAAATATCTTTTTCTCTCATTCTGAAGGGTCCCTTTCTTTTGCACCTTCCACAGTTTGGCTGGAACTGCTTGGAAAAGTAATTTTATTTGTAGCTGATTCTTGTCCTCTAATAGCTAATATATGTTGAGCACCTGCCATATACCAAGCACCATCTCAATTATTTTACACAACAATCATATAAGATAGTACTTTTATTGTCCCCAATTTAAAGATGAAGAAAAAGGCTGAACAGGTGCCACTATTCCTCCTAGAGAATGTGCTTTATCTTGGGCTGCATCTTCATGTGGGCATCTTGGGCACTAAAATTTAAGGACAATAATGCCTACCTCAGTGCAATGTTGTGAGGATCAATTAAGATCAAGTAAGTGAAAGTGGATGGTATTGAGACAGGCATATGAGGGGCGCTTAGTGAACGTATGGGACAAGCACAAGAACTGTAGAATATAGATGTTGCTTGGCAAATGTACTTATTCTTCTCTGCCTTGCTCAGTTATAAAGCTCCAGGCATTGGATCACAGAACTGAGGATGACACCTACTATGTTTTCTCTGGACAAAACTGGGTAAAGACAATAACTCCTGTTTCTCAGATATAATATGGCCTGCCTGCATCTGGGGAGTTAATTAAAATGAAGACGCCCAGAACCACTCCCCATCCTCACCCCACTGCACTGATAGGTAGGCAATTGCCTTTTTAGACAAGCTTGAGTAATTCATATATACTCCTGAATTTAAGAGCAAATACAGGGGCACCTGGGTGGCTCAGTTGGTTAAGCATCTGCCTTTGGTTCAGGTCATGATCCCGGGGTCCTCGGATCAAGCCCTGAATCGGGCTCCCTGCTCAGCGGGGAGTCTGCTTCTCCCTCTCCCTCTGCCCCTGCTTCCCCTGCTTGTGCTCTCTCTGTCAAATAAATAAATAAAATCTTTAAAAAAAAGAGAGAGAGCAAATACACACACACACACACACATATGTATGTATGTATATAAAGCCCATCTTTATCAAAAAATGTATGAATCTGTATACACATATGTATACATTATATTTTATCAAAAAGACGCAAAGATGTCCATGTATGTGTTTTTTTCACCAGAATCAGAGTCAGTGGACACTCTTTTTCATCTTTTACATAGCATGAGCAATGCTACAACCAAGCAGAAACCTACAGTAGCTCCCTTTACAAAGTCAAAGCAAATCATACATTGGAGAATCATCAAAAAGTGCAAGGTTAAAATCTAAGTCAAGAGGGCTTAAGCCAGTGGTAGTTCCCAACTGAAAATCACTTTTTGGGCTTACAAAAATTCACATATGTGGACCCCATTATAGACTGACTGAATTAGAATGTCTGAGGGTCGAATAGTGGCTTTTACATGCTTAACTGTTTCTATAGATGATTCTAGCTACCTTCCTGGTTCAGGAGGAGGTGCTGATGATAACCATTTGGGTTACCAACACGAGCTATACTTTTCCCATTTCCAAGGTAGTATTAATTTGTTTATTTCTCTGTAGAACAAAGTTGTCAACAAAGGGCTGACATGGTTCACACACTACTAGACACCTCTTGCTAATACTTCATTATCATGGTTTCCAGGACTTGTCCTTTAATTTATGCTCTGAAGAGCCAGGGGAGGCCAATATCACACATGTTCAGCAGACACAGACTAAAGTGCTCACACCTGTGCACACACACACACCTATCGGCGGTAGCTCTTCAGCCATCATTTCTTTCCTACCACTCCCTCACTCTCAAACCCTTGGTCTCTTTATTCTATGTTCACCGTCAAAGGGTATGATTAGCTGATCCAAGTGCCTCCTCGTCTAGCTGATGACCCTGAAGTTAAGTGGGACTTATACAAGGTAACTCAGCTAAATAATCTTAGTGCCAGGACTTGAACTAGCATTTGGCTTCAACTCAATTCTCCCCCCAGTACTTGTTTTCTCCCTTGACCTTTGGAGGGATGTTCTATTTCTGTAACCCCTCCATGCAGGGCTGGTTTCGTGGCCTTGAGACCACTGTGGCTGCACAAAGCTCAGCTCTTACAATGGCCAAGCCCTTGATTTACCGCTCTGCTGTTGCTGTCTTGAAATTCTTAATTTTTAACAAAGGGCCTTGTATTTTTATTTTGCAGTGGGTCCTGCAAATTACATAGCTGGTCCTGCCTACAAGGTAAGGGGGCCGCTCATGGCCCTTGAAGCAGTGGGAGCTTGGAGAAAGTGCAGAGCTGCAGTTCAGTTTCAGAATCTCAGCCTGAGTTCTGACCACCAGGGCCCCACCCATCCGAAGGAGCTCTCAGCTTCTCTGAACTCTCAACTCCTACCTGGACAGACTTAGTGAAAAAACTTGTTCTCTGAGTATGTGCTAACTGAGATATCATTTCCATTATCCCTGACCCTTGCTGGAAGATGAGGTAATGACATTTCTGTTTAACTTAGTATTTGCGGGGTGCCTGGGTGGCTCAGTCATTGTCTGCCTTTGGCTCAGGTCATGATCCCAGGGTCCTGGGATCAAGTCCCGCAGGGTCCTGGGATCAAGTCCCTCTTTCACTCTCCCTGCTTGTGTTCCCTCTCTTGCTGTGTCTCTGTCAAATAAATAAATAAAATCTTTAAAAGAAAAAGTAACTTAGTATTTGCTAATAGAAATGGTGACCAATTGGAGAACATTAAAAAATTCTGTCCTCTTCATACCAGATCATTTTCTAGAAATCAATACCTGCAAACCCCTATATTAACATATCAGTTATCATCCATTTGTACTTTGCAAACAATCTGCATTTTGAAAAACTCTTTCAAACAAATCTTGAGCAAACTCTTCCTGTTTCTCTTGAGTTCATAATGACAGTATTATTTTCATTTATTTAGTTATGTTTGGTTATCTTATCCGGCATGACCAGATGATCCAGCATTGTTTTTCAAGTCTTGCTTTTAATTTAACAAGGTAATACATTAATTGGAAGCAAATGTTTATGTTTTGTTTTAAGAAGTCCCCTTTAGTGATCAGGAAAGACAATATGTTCAAATGAAGGTACGGCTAGTGCATTTTGTTTTCATGAAATCATTTCAGAGCTGAAAAGTACCTTACAAATCACCACATTCAATGTCCTTATTTTCTCTGTATATTCCCATAGAACAGAGATTGTGATTTGCTCAATGAACCATGTCAACTTCATAGCACATAGGAAGAGACTCCAGGGCAACTGACGCCAAACCATCTTAGCATACCTGCGCTTCAATAGTTCCAAGTAAATTACGTGATCATTAAATACTGCTGCAGAGTTCAAACTATTACTTCAGAAACTGAAGTGCCATCTGATTTTCATCCTTTAAAGGTAAATGAAAACCTACTGTTCTTTCTAAAGATGATAGGAATCACTATTACATCATATATAAATGTTTATGAAGAACATCTCTCTTGGAGACAAAATACATCACATCTGTCATGCATAACACTGCATTAGAATTCTGAATAGAATCGCCATTGTGAGATGGGACTACCCCTTGCCATGTCACACTTCTCTTATGAAGGGGACACAAATGATGTTCATACAATTTGATCGCAGTGTACCTAAATCGCAGAGGAGTAATTTTGAATCATACAGGAACTGCTTACGACTGCCTGACATCATGTGGCCCTTTGGTCACCAGCATTCACTGGACACACCTAGATCTATGCCCTCATGTCCATGTGTCATTTGTACTCATGGAAGTATGTGTGTCTCTCACTAAACTGTGAGTCCTTTAAGGGCAGGAACAGTGTGTTTACTCTCCATCTTTTTTTATAAAAAAAGTCTAGTACATCTAGTACACTGACTGGCACATAACAGCAAATAAATGGATAAAGAGATGAATGAAGATCTTATGGAACCCTGTATTTTCACATAGATTTATTATAGTGAAAGGGTACTACAATCTCAATGAAAGCAGGGAAATATGTTATACTTAAAAAAAATATCCTCCTATGCCTTGCACAGTGTTGGTGATGCAACAAATCTAATTAAATGATAAAGGAGTGAGGAGAAGCATTAATTTATCCACTTACTTGCAAGCAAGCCAACTCCACTTGCAAGGGATCCAACCCAGGCTGTTCTTCCTTTCCCTTCACCAAAGGAGTCCAGCCATTCTATGTACAAGACTCCAACAGCCAACGGAGATCCGTAACACAAAAACTGAGTGAAAAAGGAGACAAGTACAATCACCCAGCCCCATCCACCATCAGGTGACTTTTTAAATTCCATTGTAAGGTAAGATCAAAGAGGTGTTCCTCCGTAGGTCCTAAGCAAAAACAAAAAGGAAAGAAAAGCATATTTAGAGTATAGTAGGGCACAGTATTTTGGATTAAAAATATCTCCTCCTAAATTAAGTCATAAAAAGCTTCTCTAAAAATACACATGGAAAAGCATAAAATATCACTGACATCAACTTTAAATTTTTTACTGATGATTTGAGTAAAGAATACATCCACATGGTTCAAAAAAAATTTTTTTTATTATAAAAAGGCACAGAGTGAAAACCTTGTCCCCATTCAGCAGGTTTGGTCTTTTGTCACATGTTGGCTTCTCCAGGAAGCAGACTCTTAGTAAGAGAAAGGTTTTTGGGAACTGTTTTATTCCTATGGAAGGTAACAGGCAGGAGAGGAAAAAGGTAAGCTGCCATGTAGTATCAAGGAAGGGAACTTCTAAAGAGTTACTCTGAGTTAGGCACGGAGAGTTGGCCCATTACACCCCCATGTTGATCATTCACCAGATTTAGGCCATTCAGGGAGTGCGCATGACCATAAATGAGGGGGCTCCCTTCAAATGAGGCAGTCATTCCAGTAGGGCTGTCAGCTGAAGGCACCCTGCCAACAGTACTGTGAGCAGCTAGGGCAAGGAATCTCTCAGTCCCAAAGAGTCTGGAGGGGAATTGGCAGCACATCACAATGTCCACCAACTTGAGTCTCCTCCCAGACTTTCTTCATGAATATACAAGGAATTTTCCTCTTTTTTGACAAAAAATAGCATATTGTACATTCTATTCCAAACCTTGTCCATGCCCTTAACATCCCCAAGATTTTTCCCTATCAATACATAGACAGCATCCTTAGCCTTTTTTTTCTTAACAAGCACGAAGTATCTCACCATATGACTGCATACTTATTTATTTACTGAATAGGCAAAACATTACACAGCCTTTTAGTCTCTTTAGATGTTTGGCTATTGCTATCACATGTTATCTAGTTTATTATCTAGATTATTATCTAGTTCAAGAATGAAAAAGACGGACCAAAAGTATGTAGCCCACACCTAACTATTTCCCACCTAACTCCCATATCCTCCACAAGAAACCAATGCTTCTTGTTTCTTTTATATGCTTCTAGAGTTTGTTTATGCATACATTGCTAATTCAAATATAGATTTCCTCTATTTTTTACACAAAAATAGTATGATATATACATATGTATCTGTATATATCTTGCTTTTTTTCACTTGACAAACATCCTGAAGATCTTTCCCATCGATGCATAGTGACCTTCCTTATTCTCTTCTTTGTGCTGCCTTGTGTTTCAGTATAGGGCTTTCTCTTAATTCAACCAGTTCCTTGCGATTTACAATGAAAACAACTCTGCAGTGAATAACCTTACATATACATATATCTTTTTGCATACATGCACATCTGTTAGGTAAAACCCAAAAGAGGAATCGCTGAGTCAAAAGGTAAGTACACTGTAATTGTAACTAGAATTACAAAATTGGCTTCAAGGGATTAAACCAATTTATGTCATCCCCAGCAATTTGTGGTATGTCATAAACCTTTTGGATTTTTTGCCAATTTGGTAACTGTAAAAAAGTATTTCGTTATAGATTGAAGTTGCATTTTTCAGCATCCCCTGAATATTGTATGTCATTTCATAGATGAAAAGCCATTTGCAATTCCTATCTAATTCTTGGGTATGTATATATGGGTGTATTTCTGGATTTTCCATTCTGTTCCATCAGTCTGCCTATTCACTCACCATTACCACATTAGTTTAATACTAAGTTTAAGGTAAATTTGTAAATTGATTTTAGGCAAACTGATCCTTTTATGATGTTGAGTCTTTCTATCAAAGAACATGGTATGGCTTTGCATTTGTTCAAGTCTCCTATTGTGTTCTTAATGTTTGAAGATTTCCCTAACATTTTTTTTATTTTAAATATTCTATTCTTTTTGCTAATATTATAATTGGGGTTATTTCTTTGTCTTTTGTTTGTGTGTGTAAAAGTTATTGATGTCTACATGTTAATTTTGTGTCTCACTACCTTACCAAATTCTCTTGTTTGCAGTAGATTTTTGGACAATTCTCTTGGGTATATACAATATATAATACAATAAAGTTACACAATCAACTACAAACAGTGATAGTTTTACATTTTTATTTTGAATTTTTATACTTCAGATTTCCTTCTTTTGCCTTTGCATCGAACAGGGCATACAGGATAATGTTAAATAATAAGGGCATATGTCTCTGTCTGGTTCCTAACTTAGTCGGAACACTTTCAAATGCCAAGGTGCTGCCTCTGGGGCTTAAATCAATTTATTTCACAAATTAAGAAAACACTTATATTTCTCTATCTTTGAGTGTTATTATAAAGGATGCTTACTATGTTTTATCAAATGCATTTCTAGTGCACAGGGAGATTATTATGATCTCCTCCATAAAACTTTTAATGTAATAAAATCTGTATTTTCTTTTTTTTTTTAGATTATTTATTTATTTGTCAGAAAGAGAGAGCTAGAGAGAGCACAAGCAGGGGGAAGCAGCAAGCAGAGGGAGAAGCAGGCTCCCCGTTGAGCAGGGAGCCCGCTCTGGGGCTTGATCCCAGGAGTCCAGGATCATGACCTGAGCCGAACAAAGACGCTTAACTGACTGAGCCACTCAGGCGCCCTCAAAATGATATTTTAAAAGAATTTGAAAATATTACTTCTTTCAAAGTTTTAAAACAGTTTACATGGCATGGATTAGGAGGCCCAAGCCTTGACCTCCCTGTCTCCACAGGGCTTCCCATTTAATCTACACTTCCTATGTCTCTGCACCATGTCAGGTTTACAGTACTTTGACCACAGATTTTTCTAAGCCATTCCCTTGGCTGTGATTCCATCAGATAATAGCTAAAGACAGTGGAAATTATCATTCATCCATTCATGCATGTCCCTAATTAGATGGTGGAGCATTTGGCTACCTTAAGAGAGTCATAGTTACACCCATCAATTTATCTGGGCTTCAGTGAATTTCTTCACTTTGACATTCAGAACACTAGGCAAAAATCACGTCACCACCCGCCACAGGCCTTTGTATAAATTAACTTTCAGTATTTCATAACTGAAAACTGGAAGATGTTACAATTTGCACACAAGACTGTAGAGTCTAAAAGCCAGCCTCTCAGACCAAACGATTGTGTTAGCAGACAGAATAGTGCAAACTTCCAAATATCTAAATCCTTTGAAATAATCAGATATGTCCCTTCATCAGAAATTAACTCTTTCTAGTACCTACTCTACTGTAAAAGCAAACAACATAATTCTGGTCCTTCTAATGACAATTTGGTACTTTGCAATTTTTCTTGGTCAAAATCCCTTTTAAAGAAAATATACTCTTGATTCCCGAAACTAGATACTATATAATAACAATAGCCAAACCTCTAAAGAGACTAAAGTGCTGTATAAGAACAAATGCATATGAGACTGTCCTTCATTTAAATCTTAAAGTTACAGCACTTCAGGAAAAGCACACAATTACATAGGCAAAGTACCAGAATCATGAAGAAAGCCAGTATTTTCTGGAGGGTGGGAAGAGTGAACGGGTGAGGAGTATCTCCCTTGCCAGTGCGCAGACTTAAGTAGACAGAAATGCCTTTATACACAAAATACCTTGGCCTTGCTTTACTCTGCCTTGCCTTGGGTGACATTTCAACACATAGGACAAGAGCCAGAAAATTCTTCTCACCGTAAACATTTGGGAGAACAACCTTTGAAATACAAAGCTCCCGTGTATATCAACTCTGACTAGAAAGACAAGTTTTTATAAAGAGTTGGCCAAGAGCTTCTGACCTTTAATTGTCTCATAGTTTGATATACATGTGCTCTCTATAGAACATGCTGAAAAATACCATTTCATGATTTCTTGTTTTCTGTCAGGGTAACAAATACATTTCTCCTACAGTTTCCTCTATTCCTTAGGTGTTTCTCACCTAAGGAATTATATATTCTGCAAGGTGATTTCACGAATAGACTAATCTTTATTTCCCCCCTTTTGTAATGGCTCCCAATTTCCTTTGGGGGACTTAGGTCTTCTCTATGGGTAGAGAGCTGGTAGGACTGTTGATCAAGATTCCTTGATCTTGATCTATAGAATAGTACCTGATCCAAGCAAGGGCAGCAGAACCTCTCTCCCAGGTTTCTGAATCTTAGGTGAAATGCCATAAGGAAAAAAAAATAGACATTTGAAGTTTATTGATTGCAAAGGTAGCACATTGAAGAGACCCTCTGTCAGTTCCTACTACTTTGACTACCTAGGAGATACCCAAGATTGGCTTCTCCAGCTTTTCATTTCACCCTGTGAGCAAACCCAATAAATTAATTTTAAGTTAGCTGGTGTTTGTTTCTTTTACTTAGAACAGAATAAACAAATTTGAGTATGCAGTGATTTCAAGTTGGATTGTATTAACTTTCTATACCCCACTTGCTTCCATTTGGGCCAAAGGGTAAGTTTAGGAATATAGTCTATGGCCTCATAATATAGGAAATATAGATATGCCATAACTTTTTTCTGAAATTTCTTTATTATCCTTGCTATTCATATCTTATGATTCAATGTGATAAAAATCTCTTCTCTGGCATTTTTTTTTAAATAAAAACTTGAAATTAACTGAAATTTCCACTAAGCACACTTATACTAACGTCTACAGAAATACAGCATTATAAAAGTGATCTTTATTCAACAGGTTTTTTGATCACTTACAAATTAAATTATATTGCACTAGATACCAAGGTAAATCAGAAGAAATATGACATGGCCTTTGCCCTCTAGGAGCTTATACCCCAGTTAGGAAGGTAAGAGCATGTGATCTTTGAGTGCCAAAGAGGTGGCCAGCTCTTAAAACGTTTGGGAGTCAGAAGGGAAGGAAAGCGGGAGTGAAAGGCCTTATGAAGTAAGTTGGTCCTAAAGAACAATGGAGAGATTCAGGAAAGCATGGCACTGGCAAGAAAACAACATGAACTTGGGTGTGGAATCAGGATAGGCCTACTACACTTGGTGGAAAGTACAGAAGACAGGTCTTAGAGGGCTCAAGGAGGAAAACAAGATTAGAAAGGTAGCACCCTCAGTTGAAATTTAAGAAGAAAGTGTATCAGGAAGCCTATACTTATAACCCCAAGATAGGATTTTTTTTCATACTTTACATGATATATGCTGGCATTAATAACCCACTTACATTATCTAAGTGATGGATTTTTTTGTCCTAAAAAATAACAAGATCTGTAAACATCAGAGAGTGTTATTTTATTTGGACTAGTGTTCCATGAGTATATTCCAAGTTTGGGGCTCTTACTCATTTAACTGTATGAAATTATGCTTCTAGGAAACAATACACTGTAGCATATTCTAGTACATTCTTTGAAAATTTAGAATCTTTTTAAATCAGAGTGTTCACAGACCCAGACTTTGCATGACAAGACACCTTATAAAACTCAAAATTATAAGCCATTTTGAGAAGACCATTCTTTGTCACACTACGATCTAAGGGAACATCACAAAATTAACATTAACTTATCATTTAAGTGTACTTCTTATTTTTAGTTTAAACATTAAATATGTTCTACATATTATAAACCTCGTTTGGAGTGGAGAGAGAGGACAGCATGAATAAAACTCACCATAACAAGATATTATTACTCAAGAAAATCAGATTATCGTAGTATAAAGGACAGTGTATCTCTTAACGCTAGAATTTGTTTTGTCAGAGGGCAAATTCCAAGCTACTTTCTTTGGAAAATGAAAGGGACTGTCTATGAAAATCTACATTTTACTCATGATGTTTAAATTCTAATACCTTAGATTGCATTTAGTTCTGTGCAAATAATGCCAATCCTTTGTTATTTCCTTAAGCCTACACTGGCTGAAAATGTTTATTCTCCACATATAGGATCCCAGAATTGCATATTTGACATTTATAAACATTCACTGTTAACACAGAAGCTTTCTGTCCCTGAAGTGTATACATACATAGTATACCATTTTTTGCCAAATTGGGAGTGATTTATAATTGATCTTATTTTGAGTTGATGGTCCCTCTTGCCTTTGTTACCCCCCCAATAATCATTCTCTAATAACCCCTTTTTTTACTGTGACCTACATCTCGGTAAAGATTGCTGATACATTTTTTTGCTCAAATCATAGGCAGTAAAATCAGAACTTTTTTTTTTTTTTTAATCTCAATCACTGCCAAATTACCTGGTGCTGAAGCTTTTTTTTTTTTTTTTTTAATTAGGAGCCTAGGATCATGTGACCATGTCCTTGTGGGGAAAATGGTTGATTCCAGGCTGGTTTTGTCTTGACCTGGTCATCCATCAGCTGTATCAAAAGTCTAAGTCATCCTGGGCTTCGTGACCTTCCTCAGTTACATTGATGCTACCCTTGTTAAATGAAAGGCTCTAAACCACAGGCCAAGATGAAACACCGGCCCATCAAGGTTAGGCACATGGTTTCTTTTTTGGGGTAATGAAAATGTTTTCAAATTATTTTAAAATCTTTTTAAAGTAGATTATGGTACAGCTTGCACAACTCCTGAATAAAATCTTATTTTGACGTGTAGCTCCTCGAACAAAGGAGTAACAGAAGGCAAAGCTGCTTTCTGTTCAGGTGCAGGAATGACCACACATCATAAAAGAAGAATCTAAGCAATGAAAATGAAACATAAGTTCAGGGTTTCCAAAGTACATTAGTGGTGTTTGGATGTTTTATGTATACACACAAGAAAGACGTAAAGAAAATGATAAGTGTGTTAACATTTTCAATTGCTTAATAGCTTCTCTTTATTCCTCTCAATTGTACCATAAAGATGGGGTAGAGAGGAAGAGGGAAATTTTTCTAGCACGTGGTTCCAGAATTTTAGGACCTTTGTTATTACATATATGTATTTGGCTTCCAATCTAGTCTATGCTACTTACCATGTGTTTTTGAGCCAATTACTTAATGTCTTTGAGCCATACTTTTCTAGTCTTAAAATGGGACTAACAGGGAATTTCAAGTGCAAAGCTCAGTGCCTAGCACACGGTAAAAAGTTTTAATAAATGTTAGCTATTACTTTAAAAACCATAAAGAATTCCTGGTCACTTGATAGCCTTCTTAAAGAGTAGTTACTAGTTACTCATGCGAGAGAGTTTTATAGCAACTAGTTACTGAATCATATTTAAATCTAGGGTTTCTAAGACTTTTTAATCTTTAGTTATCTCTTGATACTTAGAAAATTTAAACCAAGATCTGGATATTGCCAGATTCCAACTTGGAATAATTTAAAAATCATGTTTACCACCAGATTGTTTCCTTTTATTGCAGGTTCAAGGCCTAAGCATTTTTAGTGTGTTAGAACCTCAGAAATAGCATTTTTAAAAAAAATCACCCTGTGATTCTGACGGAGGTCACCCACAGACACATTCTGAAAACGGTTGCCCAGCCCCAGTGGTTCTTGATGGGAAACATCTGGGGAGCTTAAAATATCTGTGATGGACAGCCCACCCCACCCTGATCTGGGGTAGGGTCCAACCCTCTCTGTCAGTCTAATGTGCAGCCAGGGTTGAGAATCACCGTCCTATAGGAGAGAACAACCTCTGACCAACCGTCACATCTTCTTTCCCAGTGGAGAAGGGATACGGGCGAGTGAGAGAGAGAGAGAAGAGGTTAAGAGCTGGGGATGAAGGAGGAGACTGAAACACGTGGAAACTCGTACCTGAGCCCACCCACCCCGGTGCGGCAGCCAGCACTTGGCTGTTCTTTTAGCTCAACCCCGTCATTTATAAGATGGTCAAGGACAAAGCTTATTTACCCCCAAATCTCCATTGATCAAAAGCAAAAATTCCTATAGGAGTGAGGACCATGACGATGTTATTTTCTTGATTTTCTATAAAACATTTGAGAAAATGCAAAAGGTGATTATTGTCTATGATACAAAATTTAAAAGATGATTACATCCATTTATCTGAAGATTTGCAAAAGGTTTTTTTAATGAAAATAGGAGAAAATAGTGTCAGAAAGTGTATCAACTCAAAAAACAACCTCCAACATGTTAATGCGCCCTAGTGAATTGGAAGGCTATCAGACAAGTAAGCATCTCTCTCCAAAGAATCCTAACTTTACAAAACAAGAGAGCAGAATAATTGGACCTTCCCAGGAGAGCGTGGCTTTTATTTTTCTAGCCACCCCAGCGCACAGAGGGAGAACAAAGGAATGGATGGTTGCCTGCTCACTCTTCATTTGTGACATTTGGCTCTGTCCCCACTGGTAGCGGCAATGCTATTAACCCCACACTTTGATGTGGCAACTCCCCAAAATCTGTTGGCTGGTTTCCAGGCTGGAGAATGAGCAGAGTTCCACCCTTGTGTCTCCAAAGAGACCAAGTACACACCATTGCCAGCCAGAAGAGAGAAAAATTTTCCTGTCTCTTTCCCTCTGTCCCAAATGGCCAAGCCTGGGCACACTACTTCTAGAGAATCATTTGATGACCCATAATGCCACCCTTCTGCAGTACAGCGGCCCAGGAAAAACCTGCAGAGAAGCAACTCCAAAGCTCTCCAGGCAGTTGTTGCAAAAATGGTCACCCCACTTCTCTGGGTCCAAGTCACATGCCCCAACAGAGGGCATCTGCAGTCCCCAGCCTCTGCTGTCCCCAACAGAGCAGGCCTCCGGTTGGCAGGTAAAACTGAGCAGATTCTAATGATGATGATAATGCTGCGGCTGATGGTGATAATTCTAATAAAGCTGTCAGCAGAATGATGGAGTCACCTATTAGTTGGTTCACATTAGCCAAGCAGTCTTTCAGTTTGAGGAAGGCAGTGGGAGGGAAGCTGGGATCTTCCAGTAATGGTATTATGTGGTCCCAAGAATGGTTAGTAGGATTCCCACTTTTCTGTTATGTCAGTAGCTATAGCTTCAGACAAGTACATACACAGATATTTATATCTATAAATACAGGAAGACATATATTCTAGAAAATTTAGCATAAGGAATAAGAGTGTGGGCTTGGGTCCTAGACAACCTGGGTGCATATCCCATCTCTGATACTAGCCAAGAGTGTGACTTTCAGCAAGTTACTGCAATATCTCTGTGCCTCACTTTCTCCATCCATAAGGGGGGGGGGAAATGACAGTACTTACTTCATCAGACTATCGTGATGATGAAATGAGTTAGTTTATGTAAAACACTTAGCACAGGGCCTGTACATCGTACTTTCAATGTAAATTATTATTTCTTGTCCTTTTAAACATAATTGTTTGTCATAAAAATATTTTTTATCTTGGCAGAGATCCTCTCAAAATCTGAAAGTACTATCACTACAAATACCGCCGGCCAGAACCACGCCCCCCCTTCCCTGTCACAACAGGGCGCGCGCACGCACACACGCACGCACGCACACTCACTCCACTACCAGATTCCTCCCTCCAGGAAAAAAAAAAAAAGGATCTGGAAATAACATTTTCCGCATCTCGGATAATTTCCTGACAGTAAGAGAAGGTCAGCAAAGGGAAGAGGGAAGTCTCAGCGAGGAAAGAACACACGGACAAGGACCGTCTGCTTAGGTCACCAACAGCCAAGAAAAGACAAAACAAAGAGGTGCTGAAGTCCAAACGAGGTTTGCTTTCATCTCCTTTCTTTTGTTCTCTTTCTCCCTTTTCATTTCCTTCCTTCCTTTCCTTCCCAACTCAGGAAGCCACACAGCTTTCCAGCACCTTTCCCAGCCGCTGCTGTACTTATGGGTAGAGTGGAGGTGAGCACTGATCATCAGAGTTGACAAGCGACTTTTAAAGTCAGCTCCTTCGGCTCTTAAAGCACTACATGAACTCAAGCTCCTCTTTGTATTCTTCATACCCCAGTTTTCTATTCTTCCCAGTTCAAAAAACCGCTTTCTTATTCCAAAGACTCCTAAGGTCTTCCTTTCTAAACCAGTTCTCAAGATAAGGTGGTAACTCTTTGTGCATCAAAGGGGCAAATGAAGAACCCCATATTAAGGTTGTATCTCCACTTGAGCTTGTTTCTAATCATCAAAGCATCCTAAGCACGCTTACTAAGCACGTACTTACACACTAAGCATTAAGACCTGTAGGGGATTGCAAACCTGACTACACAGCAGAATCACCTTGGGAGCTTAGGAATGACCCATGCCTGGGCCCACCCTCCAGCAATGAAAACAGAATCTCTGGAGGGGAGCCAGGTTGTTAGAGAGCTCCAGGTGATTTTAACATGTGGTTGTTGAGGAAAAGAAGGGGGCAACAGCACTATAAGCCATCTTAAATAACTGCACATCCTAATGTGCAATCATAAAATGAAAGACTTGGCTGCTTTTAGTTATTTAAATTGATTTTTTTTTTACCCACTTCAATCATGGCTACGGAAAAATACTTCAAAATGTCCTTAAATCCCAAAAATGATACCATACTTTCTTAGGTATTCCCTAAACAGTGGACTTAAGAAAAATTTCTAAGGTTTAAATGTACTACTTAGTCATATCATGGAATAACTTCTAATTACAATTTTCTATTAATGCTTTCTGTATATCAGACACAGGGCCAAGGACTTCCAAATGTTATCATTTTTTTTAAGATTTTATTTATTTATTAGAGAGGGAGAGTGAGAGAGAGAGAGAGCATGAGCACAAGAGCACAAGTGGGGGCAGGTGCACAGGGGGGGAAGTAGACTCCCCACTGAGCAGGGAGCCCATCATCGTCACCGGGGTCTTGATCCCAGGACCTTGGTTGGGATCAGGACCTGATCTGAAGGCAGACGCTTAACTGACTAAGCCAGCTAGGCACCACTCAAGTTATCTTTTTAATTTGCATACAACTCTACATAAAACTTAGGTAGGTATTAATAATCCTCATTCTACCCCACTGTCCATTGGCTTTTTGTCAAATTCTATTTAAAGGGGAGTTCTATTTAAATTCCATTTAACCTGGGGAGTTATCACCTAATGTAGGTTCATAAAGTAGTCTGTATGGTTGCATTCTTTTACTTCAGGAAGTTGATGGTAAACTTTTTTTTTTAATGGATATACCTTATTTTTTTAAAGATTTTATTTACTTTGAGAGAGAGAGAGAGCATGCGAGCTAGGGGTCGAGGTGCAGAGGCAGAGGGAGAGAATCTCAAGCTGACTCCACACTGATGTGGGTCTCAGTCTCATGACCCAGAGATCATGACCTGAGCCAAAACAAAGAATTGCCACCCAGGCACCCCTTTAATGGATATACTTTAATATGACTAAATTTGCTAACATCACCCAGGGGCTGACAATGAACAAACTGATGTCTAAATAATAATAATATTTTGACTACTTTGGGACCTTTGAGAAAAATACACAGAATATCATGGTCTTCAAATCTCCCTTGGCCTTTATTCTTAAAAGTCTTTACCAAAGACATTTCTATTGATTTCATAAAAATTTTTAATACTTTCATAGCACAAAAAACACTAAACACTACTAGTCAAATCAATATACATTTAGAACCAGCATTAATCACCCTATACTTCCATGCTACGTTGCTTACACCTCTCTTTTCTTATTGCATTCTGGCGTGCATTATAATTAGCCATTTACTCGCCTTCTTCCCTTTCTCTTCACTAACAAAAAATTCCTGAGCTCAGGGCACATCTTATATTCTTTAGGTTCTTTCTGCATCTATGCATAAAATAGGCATTCAATCAATATTTGTTGAATGTAATAGAAAAGAGTATTAAGCTACAGTTTGGGAAGCAATGCCAAGTGGTGGACTAGAGCAGTGTTGTCCAAACTGCAATGCATCCCAGGTCATGAAATCAACTGTGGATTGTGAGTACATTTTTTTTTTTAATTGGAATTTAGAATAGAACAAAATAGGTAAGAATCAGAAATGTAAGAAAGCTCCTACATGGCGGTGAGGGCTCAGTGGCAGTCTGGGAGACCATGCCTCAGTGTTTGTGCCCGTGTGTGTGTGCAGGGCTGGGCGCACAAACACATTCCACTGAAGTTCAAGGTCAAAACCACCGCAAGTCCCTGCGCTAGAACACGGACCCTGGAGTAATTTCTCTGGGGTTTGTGGTTGAACTCGGCCATTAGCGGCATGACTCAGCAAGTTCACGACCTTCCCAGTTTCTTCATCTATAGAATGGAAATAGTAAGAGCTTCATCCTCCTAGGATTTTTTAGGAGGACTATAGGAAAGAATCTCTGAAACACGAGGCCCGGGGCTTGGCAGAAAGCGAGTGCTTACAGTTCTCATTACTATTGTTGCACCTTTCACAGGTTTTCTTAGAAAAACTTGAAAGAACATGCTCCCTGCCTCCGCTTTCTCACCTCCTGACAATTCCTCAACTGTTCTCTGGTTCCCGTGTCCACACAAGAGAAGTGTTCTGGCTTCGGAGCCCCCAGCGCCTCAGCACGGGGTCAGGTCAGGCTTGCACTCCACCACCCTCCTGACAGTGTCCCCCCATCTCTTCTCTGCAAACCAGGGCTCCCCTGGCTTTCCGGACCCACCTGACCCCACAAGCTCTCTAGCCTCACCGAGGGACCGCATGTCAGCAAAGGGTGGAGTCCCGCGTCTCCGTCCCCAGGTCTGCCCTCTCTTCAGAACTCCAAACCCACATGTCCAACCCATTTCTTATCATTTTCTCCATCAGGATCCCACCTGGCTGTGCTCAGGCCCCACTCAACACAGCCATAATTCCTCCTCCTCCTGAATTTCATCTGGAAAACCAACACAGCCAGGCTTTCATTTGCCCAAGCAGAAAGCCCCGTCTTCATCCCCCCGCCCCTCCTCCCCTGTGTCCCAGGTCAGCCAGGACCGGCCTGCGACCACGAGCTCTGCAGGCGGACTCTTCCTCTACTTCTTCTTTGCAAACCCCTCATGGCCACCTACTCATGGACCCTTCTGCTCTCTCCCCGCTGCGGTGCATCTGGCAGGCTGCTGCCAAACCAGGTTTTTCACTCATCATCTCAACTTCTGCCTCCAACTTCTCAGATCTCTCAGTGGTTCCTCACCACCCACAGTCTGTCCATAGTAGAGCACAAGTTTTCTGCTTAATTCATGAGTATAAGCACATAAGAAAATCCAAGATTTTTCCTTCCCTCATGGAGCTTACAGTCCCTCATCAATGAAAAACATTATTCAAAACTTATAAAGGAAAATGAAAAATTAGTTTTACAAATCCATGTTTTGTCCATGTATTAGATATTTACATCTTTAAATACCCAGCAAGTTACTAGATTCCTTTTGTTTTCCTCTAACGATTTGCAACAATCCAGCCCCCAACCTACACCTTTCTAGGATGTCCCAAAAACCTGTGGTCCCCAAGCCATTGTCACAATTCAGCACTTGGGCCACGCTCCATCCCTACTCTAGAGAGGGGCCGGAGTGCCTCTCTCCAACTTGCTTACCGACAAACTCCTGCTTTTCCTTTAAGACTTAGCCTAAAATGTCTCCTCCTACTGTTGTCATCCTGACTCCCCAACAGTCAGTCTTTCCTCCTCTAAGATCTCACACCAATTTGGACAATCTTGCTATTACAACATTCATCCCAATAAACCCGATATATTGTTATTATTTGTTACTATTTGATAACTTACAAGCCTGTCCCACATCCTGAGCACTAAGAATTGTGTTGGGCCCATAGTAAAAGCTCAATAAATCTTTATGAAATTAATGAATGCTAGAAAACCTACTTACCTAACTCTCCTGTATATTAAAATGATTAATCAAACATCTCTCATTCAACAAAATGAATTAAGTGCATTTAGAAGATACCGTGCATTTATTTAGAAGAAAATGAATTAGAAGGCATGGTGGAACCAAGACCATGTGGTCCCTGCCTCTATGGAGCTTAGAGGCTGCTTCCCATCATTGAATCTGAAGGACTAGCTAAATACGTGGGTAAAAATAAAGAAATTGTGGGGTTTTTTTAATTCAAATTTTTTTACCAATATAACATCAAATGGTATGTCTTTAATAGTCAGACAGTTACCTGATTGTCTCAGATTTGGTTTTAAATTTTAAACATGCTTGACACACTGAAGTGCAATAGGGGGCGGGGGGGAGGGGGGCGAGGGTGACACATTTCTGGAGCCAGAACTAGGACAAACTGTGGCTCAGAACTATCATCCAGAGCCTTCTGTTCCTCCTCTTGAAATCAGCTCCGTCTCAAGAAGATATGTGGTTTCTCTAAACATGCCATTCTTGTTTTGTTTACTCAAATGCTTCCTTCTCACTGTCAACATCTGCTTTGAACTTTTTCAGTTAGAGTCAGACTGTCTTGTTTGTAAAACAGCTCATTGACATAAAGTGAGGAACACATCTTAGCCAGTCAAATCTAAGACTGAGCTTTAAAAAAATTGTATTAAAGAATTTTCACTGCAGAGGATCCAGAGTTATTAAAAATAATTTAGGATTAGAATCATACACAAATCCATTACTTTTTGTTTTCACTTTTACTTTGTGGTCCATATAAATATATTAAAAAAAAAAAAAACCCTAAACTGCTGTATTAACACAACTCAAAAGCCAAACCCTTAATTCAGTTTGCAATTCAAGAACATTCCCAAATACTTCCAAGTTTAAGAAAGAGAGACAGACTACCCGGTGAAATTTTGCCAGGGTAAAGACAATGAAGATTTCTTTGTCCAAGCACCGTAAGCCAGGCTACAAATACAACTTGCCCTAGGGGGAACCAGGATCAATTTCCCAACTGGTTATTATCTCACACTGGGGTGAGAAGAAAGAGCAGGAGAAATAGCTCTGGGCCCTGGAATTAAATCACATTAATCATCCCCAAAAGGGATAATTAACACAAGTAATTAACTGCTAGAGCCTCTGAATTATGAAAACAGTATGACCATCAAAAAAAGGACATCCTTTGACTCTTTAAGGCCTTACAAATCAATCACAGCCCAGCACTTAGCAAAGAGCTCCTCCAAAGCTAAGTTATCCTCCAAAACATGACTTAGATATGGTGAGTACTGGGCTCTGTTTTGGCAAAGTGGAAGAAATAGGCTAGAGGTAACATGGATTGAGTATAGGATCATGGAAGACTGAAGCCAGAAGGAGCCTTAGGAATCATTTGGCAAATTGATCGCCCTCGGGCCAGATCTGATCCCTAGATCTCCAGAGGCATCTTGTTGGCCTGCACAATTTTTATTTTATTTTATTTATTTTATTTTTATTTTTATTTTACTTTTGGCAACTGCCAATGTTTTAAAACTGGAAGATTTCACATAAAAATCTGAATTTTTGGATTCTCTTGAAAATCCATCAGAAGATCTGGCAACACGGGGCCCTTATTCCCACATAACAGTTGGCTGGAACTGAGTAGCTTTCACCCTCATTGAATGGACGTGATCTCTCCAGTTGCTTCCACTCTCTAACATCTCCCTGACACAGGACCAAGGCTGACCTGCATTTAGAGTTGCACCTGTGCTCTCTTCACCCTCTACCTATCATCTGCTTTGCCTGTCTCCCCCTGGGTGAACCCTGTGAATTTGCTACCACCAATCTAGAGGTAGCGTGGCTAGAGGAGAGGCCAGCACCATGGTCCCTCACTGACCAATCCAGTGAACAGTCAGTCACCTATTTCCAGTCCTGCTCTCAGGCTCAGAAGAGAAAATGGCCGAATTTGTAAACCACTCAGAGCCGGAGAAAAGATGAAAAGATCTAGATTTAACAGAGTTAAGAACAGGCAACATGAGAGCCAGACACTTATATACAGTTGGTATAATCATTTCCCTGCATCCCATACTGTTATCATGTTCCCTATGCCACTGGGCTCTTGTTTCAGCTTTTCTCTGAAGTAGTAGCTACTACTTGGGCCACGCTTTGAGTGATATGGTTTGTGTCATGATGACATCTACACTGATATGGTTTGTACGATGAGGATATCTACACTGGTGTGTTCTTTTGCTTAGTATATGTTCTGCATAATTTCCACATGATTATGTAGGGTTGTATCTGTTGTCTGAGTGCACTTGAGTATGTCACGTACAAATTAGTATATTTGCTGTATCACTTTCAGAATAAAAACTCAAGACACAAGGCAACATATATGGGATGCTGAAATACAAAAAGATCTAGTACATTTGGGAGGGTTATTGGGAATAATGAGAAGAATATTTGAAATTGACACTCTTCCAGAGAATCTGGCAGATCTGGTCTTTGTTTTTAATGTTGTCACATTCACTAATGTTTTTCTCATCCATATCTTATCTCTTCTCAAAGTGCTGAAGAGTTTCTTTTGAGTGTGTCATAAATGCACAAGATCATAGAACAGTTTGAAGATGTGTTAAAACATTTAAATGTCTCATCATGAATTTGTAAAGTAAAATTAATCAAATGATGAGTAATGTACAATATGATGACTAGAGGTAACATATTATATCATATATTTGAAAGTTGCTGAGAGAGTAGACCTTAAAAGTTCTCATCACCAAAACAAACTGTATGTGTGATGATGGATGTTAACTAAACTTATTGTGGTAATCACTTCACAATATATACATATTTCGAATCATTATGCGGTACATGTAAAAGTAATACAATGCTGTATGTCGTTATAACTCAATTAAAAAACAAAATCAGAATGATGGGAATGAGGATGCAAGTTTAAAAATAGAGAAGCACTTCTACAGGTAGCAGGCCCAATTTCTAACTTCTTTTAACAAGTTATCCTGTATTATGTCCTTGTTACCTGATAGTTCAACAATAGTTCAAAGGATGGGCTTTTGAGAGACATTTCTTGGCTTCAAATCCTGGTCCCATCATCTATTTAGCTGAGTGACCTTTTTAAAATTATCAGCCTAAGATCAAAATTATGCCTTCTTCCTTGATGAAATAAGGTATGTGACTCACATGACATATCATGTTTAATAAACATTAATAATAAGTATTATTATTGGCAGTTGAAACAGAGAGCAGACAATGGCTCTACTCTGCATATTGCCCAGGAAAGTGGAGGTGTCTTCCTATCCAGAGTTCATCAAACCAAGAGTCGGTATACCATAAGACTGCAGATTTGGGGGAAAAACTGTCGGAATTATATAAAGCATTAAAGGCTATTTGAAACACATTACTCTTTTATAGTAATGTTAATAGGAAGCAAATACCATTGAGATTTTATCCACTTATTTATTTTAGGGTATAAACAAAACTGAACTTCAAGGTATAAACTACAGTTAAGGATGGTATAATTATATTGCTGGTATAAATAGTAATAACAATAATAATGATGTTCAATCACATTTTTAATTTCTTCATATGGCTTGTCATATTCTCCCCAATCTAGCCCCATCCTACCTCCCAGCCTTATCTATCTTAAATTCCAGGCTCCAATCACTCCAAACTACTCTGCTTCCTCTGGACACATTGGACTTCCAGAAATCTGTGCTATTTGCTTGTTCCAGCAAGGCTCCGTTCAATGGAGGAAATCATCTTCCTTCTTCAAATACCAGCTCAAATGCTACACCTGCTATGTAACTTTTTTTAATTCTTAACCTTGAATGAAGCTTCCCTTTTCTCTGCCATTCAATAGCACACTAATGATGTTACTGCCATATGACTCCATTTATACTATCTTGTATTGTATATTTGTAAACATACCCATTTTTCCCACTAGACTAAACTCTTCGAAGGCAGGGACCATGTGTTCTTTGCTTGAACTTGGTTGCTAAGTTCTAGTTCAATATCATTATCTACAGGGAATACTTTGGTATCTGCAAAGAACCTCCCAAATAAAAGGCCACCTAGCTCAAAATATATGCACTCTTGCAATCTTTAACTAAAACTTAAGTCATTAGGTGAAACTTTCTTGAAAAGCTATACTTAACACAAACAAGACATTGTGCTTTTTTGCACCTTCCCATTGGCTTTCTATACTCAATTGTTGTCTATAAATAAAATTCAAGAGATATCTCACTTGAGTAAAAGACCACAAAAACTGGGGGTTCAGGAGATTGGGGTGAGGAAATGAAGCTTGAAAATCTGGCCACATCTTTCTAATTGTCCTCTTCTAGCTCCTGTTTCACGACCAGATCCAACCCAAAGCACCATGCTCTGGTTTGTCTTGGTAGAGTTTCAGACCTCAACCACACACACCCTCACCTCCGTCCCTTCAGAGTCACAGCCAGAAGTTGGGAGAGATTCCTAGCTTCCTGATCCACTTCCCCTTATCACCTGTCCTTCCCTAGATTCATCCGATAGATATGAAGGATCCTTGTTCCCCCACTTGCCTACACACAAAAGGGAAGCAACAGAGAAGGATGTTCTTAATGGGGCTAAAATTATGAACTGTCCCAAATTTTCAGGTTGAACTATTTTATTATGTAATTTCCATTTCCTGGGCCTTTAAAAAAAAAAAACATTTCTAGCAATGATATCGGTACTAACCCTGTTAGTGACACATTATTTAAAAGAAGGTGTGATCATGTAATGAATATCGATACTTTCACTTCGGAATCTTCCCCAGCTTCCTGTCTTCTGCCTGAACCAGCCAGAACAGTTTGTCAGAGCTAAAGCAAACCTGAATCTAAGAAACTGTCAGGACAGACCAAATTAACAGTTTGATGGAACAACTAAATATCCGGGGGGGCGGGGGGGCGTGAATCCATCTGCAATCTGAACTACCGTACAGATAATTCGAGATTAAAAAAAAATACACCCAAACTAATTGTGACCCAGGAAATTGGTCCCAAAAATGTTATATTAAATAACTTACTGTATAAGTATATTATTTAGCGTAAATCCCGCCTAAACAGCCCGGATGCATTGACCTGTGCTGAATTAGAACAGGCAACCGAAGAAACATTGATCTGTTTTTGATGACCACATTTTAAATAGTTGTCAGCTCTTTCCAAAGCCTCTGGCGCTGCTGAAGCCAGAGTAGGTTACCGGGGCGAGCCACAGATGGAGAGGTAAGCACCAAGTCCTCCCAAGCTCCCGCTCGGTGTCCCGGCGGCCGAGGTGCCCGTGCCTCCCGCGGCGGTCGCCCGGACTGACGCGGTGGTGCTGAACCTGGCGCGGCGGCGTACGCTCCGCCAACCCGCGCGCCGCCTTCCTCCCGGCCCCAGAGCACCCGGGGGCGGCGGCGTGCACCAGCGCCCCGGCGGGGTACCTGGAGGCCTCGCTGCCCTCTGAGAAACAGGGGGCCACCTGGTTGCATTCCCCCCAGCCCCCGTTCTGCCACGAGCAGCTGTCTCGGCAGTTCCGGGACAGACCTCCGCCCTGAGCCCGGTCCGTAGGCACCGTCCTTCCTCCAGGACCCCTTTCTGGCGGTCTTTTCTATCTCTGTCTCTGTCTTCCACCTCCGTGCAAAATGCGGCCCTCAGATTGCTGGGGAAACTTGCCCACCGCGGAGAAGCACCCCATCCGCAGGGGCGGGTATCAAGGGCCGGGCGTACCGAGGCCACTCAGCCCCGGCACACACCCCAAACCATGTTCCAAAGTGCTTGGCCGCGGGTGACAGCGTCGCCGCCGCCGCCTCCTGCTGCCCCGAGCCAGAGGAGTTACTTCTCGCCTCTGGGAGGCGAGGCAGCGCGGGCGGCCGCCGAGCACCCTCCCGCGAGCTCCGGCCCTTTACCTGGGTAGCGGCCTCGGGGCGCAGAGCCCCGGGCGAGCCGGGCGGGTGGTGCGGTGAGGACCGCGGCCGCCGCTCTCCCCTGCTGCTCCGGGCTGGCCGGGCGGTATTTATCCGGGGGCCCAGGCCCCTGCGAGAGTATTGGGCAATCGGTCCCGCTACGCGCGGCCCCGGGAGCCGCCGCCCTTTGCCCCCGCCGAGCCCCGCGGCGGCGGCGGCGGCCGCGTGCAGGGAGGGAGGAAGCCGGCCCCCTCCTCTGGGCTCCACCTTCTCTTCCTCCGTCTCCTCCTTCCCGGCAAGTTCTTCCCCGCGGTTTGCCCCCCTGTCCCTCTCCTTTGCGGGGCACCCTGGCCAGTCTGAACCGGTTGTGACTGCGCGGGTGGTTGGGGGAAGGAGGAGGAGGCGGAGGAGATGGAGGCGGAAAAGCGGGCGGTAGGGGCGCTGCTCCAGCTCTCGCGGCTCCGGCCCGGCTCGGGCCGGCCAGGCGGAGGGAGGGCACCGCCGGGACCGCGGCCCCCGCCCGGTCCGGGGCCACCAAGGCCTCGGGAGAGCCGGGCACCGCCGGCCACGCGCCCTGTCGGTGCGCACACTCGCGCGTCCCCCAGCGCCTCTGCGTCCCCGCCGCCCTCCGCGTGCCCGCAGCGGCTCGCCGAAGACCCAGTGCATTCGGGGGAAGCCAGGGTCTAGGGATGAGGGCGAGTGGCCCCGGGTCTCCCAGGCTCCTGGGGCCGCCGGGCGCCCTCCTGGCCGGAGCTGTATACCCAGCTGGCAGTGATCCCAGAGAACCGGGCACCAGAACTTTGTGGAGCCGATGCTCCTGGGCAGTGAGGAGTGAGGGTGCCAAGGGCTGTCCTTTGTGACAGCTCCATGGGAAAGGAGGGCGACCCGCAGTGCACACAGCGTGCTGGGAGAGAGGGGGCATCCAAGTACGAGTTCAGGCCATTGGGCAGGTGCACCGCACTGACAGTACACTCCGATCTTTGGCTGGAAGATAATGGGCATGTGTGCTCTATCCCCACAGAGAGTCATTGCAGCAGACTGGGGACAGTTCCTAGGAATCCAGGGGGTCCCTGGGTGAGGGGACCCCGTAAAGTGATATGCATTTTCTGTGTATACATATTTCTGGGAAGGGACACCATACCTTCTACCAGCTTCTCAAAGAGGCCTGGGGCCACTACCCATTATGGGGCTGAGAATTCCCTTTATAGCCTGAAGCCTCTGGTTCTGACCTAGACAAAGACTCCACACTTTGCAAAGGTTTGTTTTCTGAAATCCAGATTAAGCTGCCTCACCTTCCTGAGCCTCTGTTTTCTCATCTTGGCTGCATGGTGCAGTCTACCTAAAATGAGAGCTCCAAAAATCCTGAGGACCCTGACCATACATACCAAGTTTTCATACAGCTATGAAAGCAGTGGTTCATCCCTTTTGCCCCACACCATTCCTTTCCACCCAATTTACTGACTTTCCGGTTATGGGGAAGAGAATGGCCAGTGCTAGTCCATATTACGTATTTTGTTTTGTCCTAAGAAGGAGAAAGATTGGGGGCGGGGAATGAAGTAACAGTGAGAATGAGAGGGAGGTGGTCCCAGGAATGGTTCTGGAAGGGAACAGAGAGAGGTGATGCTGTCAACACCATCAAAAATGTATTTCTGAGAAGGAGAGAGCATAGAATAAGGGCTTATCACTCCGTGCTATTTTTGAGCTGGTTTGTGGTTACTCAATGTGTTCACTTTATAAGAATGCATTGACCTGCCCACTGATAGCGTGTGTACTTTTCTCCATATATTTTGATAAAAGATATTTTAGAAAGTTTTTTCTTTGATTCAAATACCCTCTAACCACCAAAGCAAGTATTATCTTGATCGTTAGTTGATTGAACAAATCCATGTATATAAAATTATATTTTGAGGACAAGGAAACCCTCCTTGAAAAATATTTGTGTTCCCCAATTGGTTTCTGAAGGTGCCTTGTCCCTGTTCTCATCTCCACCAAGTTTTCCCAGATTTTTTTTTAAGATTTAATTATTTATTTTTACAGAGAGAGCACCAGCAGGAGGGGCAGAGGGCGAGGGAGAGAATTCCAAGCAGACCCTGTGCTGAGCACGGAGCCTGAAGCAGGGCTCGATCCCAGGACCCTGAGATCATGACCAAGAGTCGGTCACTTAACCAGCCAGGTGCCCCTCCCAGATTTCTTTTACAGAGAATTTATGACCAGCACTCCCATGTCTGCTCAGGCCAGTCCACACCGATCCACTAAGAAATGAAAATGAGCTCATTCTTACACATGGGAGCATGGTTCCAACGTTAGCGTAAGACTGGAACCCAGGGGTCAAAAACTCAAAGGACTGGGGGTCCAGACTCATACTGCAATGAATGGAGTGGGCAGAGGCAGCCCAGAGGACTTACAGAGTGTGGAAGGTGGCTCTGGGAGCAGTGGCCGCTGCCTCAGGGAATTGCTGCCATTGCTAGAATGTGAGAATTGCCCCTACCCGCTGTGAAGGTTCATTGTTCAGTCACACCTCAGCAGAGCAATCAGACGTGCAAGAGAACTCAGAAATCTAGTCCAACACTGACACTTTACCCACGAGTGGAATTTAACCCAGAGAAGCTAGGGATGTTCTGATCACATACCCTCTCCCCCTGCCCCCCACAGTGCAGAGGGGCTGGAGAGCAGGTTGGCGGAGACAGGACAGAAACCATGTCCCTACCATCTGGAATTTTGATCCCCAGTGACTGGAAGATGCAAGATTTGCGAACGAGGTGAGGGTCAGATAAGTTTCAGTATTACTGGCTTTACAGCTCTGTGCAGCCCTTGCCCTTTGGGCCTCTCTTGGGCCCAAAAGCGTATGTACTTGCAAGACAGAGTGAGAGAAAAAGACAGGTCATCAAATAAGCTGTATTTAATAAAACTCCCTTGGGAAGAAAGAACGCTGAATGTGCATTTAAAGAAAACCTGGTACAGAAGTGATGCCCGGGACGAAGAAGTCCTTTGCCTTGGATTATTTTTATTGTTTGGAGCATTTATTAAGAAGTTTGTGATTTGTGAGATATGCTAAGGCCCACGCCCCCTTAGACCTTTGCTGATTCAATCTTTTAGAGAAAAGACAGAGAAATTAACCTAAAATTGCTCTGCAGACCTCACGCCAGCCAGGAAGCCAGAAACATGGAGGGCAGATGAAGGCAAAAGTTGGCCAGGGGAGGGTGGGACATTTGCACAGACCTGAGTCACCCGTCCAGTGCCTGCCCAGCTGAGCAGACTTTCCTTCCTGACAAACTACACCAGGACATGTTTCTGTTCTTTTGTACACGCTGCTCTTCCCCTGTTTATGAATGACGGCATAGCTACATAGACACTACACTTGAAAATAAAAATAAAGTAGAACTTAGAGTTTTTATAGCAGTTGGCTCAGATCTAGAGACCCATTCTATGAATTCCATTTCATTCACTCACACTCTAACAGATAAAAGTAAAAAACAAACAAATAAACAAACTAGAGGTGGATAAGCCATTCTCTCACATACTTAGAGATTTGTTTAGAAGGACAAAGTTTCAAATGTTAAAAATGACCTGAAAGACATACTACATCGTATTTTTACTTGTAATTCTCCAGAATATTATTTCTTCTTTTTCTTGCCCTTACTTTCATCACATTATTGGGCTCAAGCAGTTTTTAATCTTAGGGAAAGGGATAAGAGGGATAAATGCTATTCTTTGAGTGCCTGGTAATTGCCAGGAACTATGCAATCTCATGGGGTTATGTATCGTTATCTTCATTTTACAGATGAGAAAACTGGAATTCAGAGGTTAAGTTACTTGCTTGGTTGGTAAGTAATGGAGTAGGACTCAGGCTCTGGTCTGGCTGGTTGCTAAGCCTGTGCCCTCCCCACTCTACCTTAGGAAAATGATCCAAGGCTGGTAAGAGCTAACACTGAGGACTGCCAACTCACTAAGCTCACTACAACCCACCATAAACCTAAGAAGTAGGTGCTATTATAATCATCCACTTTGGCTGCTAATGAAAACGAACTAGAGAGAAGTTAAGCAGTTTGCCCCCAATCCACAGTTAATGACAGGTGGGCTGGAGTTTTAATCTAGGCGTCATGCTGTGAACCACTATTCTATATCCTCATGAAAGTGGAAACCAGAAACATAAAACTACATAGAATGTGTGTCCTTCGGTGTGTGTGTGTGTGTGTGTGTGTGTGCGCGTGTGTGTGTACACAAAAATACACTTTCCACTTCACATCCCTCTGACTTGCATTGCACGGTTTCAAGACCATAATCAAAAATAATTACAATTTTTGTGTGTATCAGTTTCCAAAGCACCCAGCATATATCCACATGTAGGACTCCCAACATCTATAATGTCCTCACTTTTTGCACAGAGAAACTGTACAATCCTGAAAGCAGGTACCTGGTCTCCTGTTCATCACTGCTCCCTAGAGCACAGTGACAGGAATAGGGTAGCACCCTGCTTAATGAACTTTGGTTGAATGAATGAATGGCCAAATAGCAATGAATGCATGAAAGCATGCTCAAACTGTTAGGGACTTTTGCTGCAACAGTAGCCTTACTCTGCCACGCTCTATTATTTTGTTTAACTGAAGAACAGTTGACATGCAATATTGTATTAGTTTCAGGCTAATGATTCAGTATTTATATGCATTATGAAAGAGTCACCACAGTAAGTCTAGTTACTGTCTGTCACTGTATGAAGATGTTACAATATTGTAACAAATGTGCTGTACATTATATCCCCTTGTCTTATTTATTTCATAACTGGAAGATTGTACTTCTGAATCCCCTTCACCTATTTCGTCCACCACCCACCTCCCCTCTGGCAACCATCAGTTTGTTCTCTGTATCTATGAGTCCGTTACTGTTTTGTTTTGTTTGTCTGTTTTGTTTTTAGAGTCCACATATAAGCCAAGTCATATGGTATTTGTTTTTTTTTTCTGTATAACTTCTTTCACTTAGCATAATAGCCTCTGGTTTTTTTCCATGCGGTCGCAAATGGCAAGATCTCATTCTTTTTTATGGCTTGGTAGTATTCCATCGTGTATATATGCCTCATCTTCTTGATCCATTCATCTATCGATGGACACTTAGGTTACCTCTATAGCTTGGCTACTGTAAATAATACTGTGATGAACAGAGGGATATGTCTATTTTTTTCAAATTAAAGTTTCCATTTTACAGATGGGAAACTAAGGCCCCAGGAGGTTCAGGGAGCTGCCCAAAGTCAGAGGGCAACAAAGCTGCAGAGATGGAAGCAGATGGGCAGGTGAATGCAGGGGCCATGCTGGTGTCCTCTGCCTGTCCCCTGTTCATAGCAGTATCTCAGAATCCTGCCTGGGGCTTGCGTGTGGAGGGTCTCCAGAAGTGTGTGGAAGGAGGGAAGGAGAAAATTCCCTCATGTGTCCAGGACCGTCTCAGAGCATTTCTCATATGTTAATTCACTCATGGAATCGTGTCTGTTACAAATTCAGCTCATATGATCTATGATGTAATCATATTGGATAATAGATCACCGGAGAAGGCTTTAATCCCAAAGGCAGGCTGTCAGGTTCAAATGTACCAACGAATGCAATATCTTTTTTTGAAAATACAGGTGGAATTGATTAATGTTGTTTTAAAATAAACATAAGACCACTGAACTGGACCTTTCTGTGAAACCGTGCCAATTTTTTCACGGGCCTCCACCTGAGTTTCTGACTTATGGACTGTACATAACAAAGTTTCAGACGGCCCCAAACAACATCTCAGCTCCAGATGGGAAGTTTTAGCCTTCTCTTCTCCACCACATAATGGAGGTGCACAGGGTCTATGCAGTCCAAATCGTGGACAATCCAAATAGTTTACCACATGGTTTCAGCAAGTAAATATTTGGGTCTTTTGAGGTTGAAAATGTGGTCACCCGAGAGCGAGGCAACATGCTGCTCCTTTGGCTTGTTTGAGCCTGATTTCGAGCATGGTAGCTACCTATGAAACTAGAACTAGAAAAAAAGTACACCCTTGAGGGACGAAACTGTGCAGTCAAGCATGTTCTGTAAGAGTATTGTCACAGGCAGGGAAAGTGCGGACAGAATCAGCCTGACAGTGCGAGCAGGTCGCTCCCGCCCCCGTGGGTAGGCTCCATGGAGAGGTATGCCCGCCTTCTCGCTCCGACCCACACACTACAGCTTCTTCAACTTTCCATCCAAGTACGTTGCAGTTATTCCAAACCACAGGCAAAACAACCAGCTGGAAAACTGAAATGTGTTTCAAGTCCTCTGCTTTACTTTACAAAGGTGGATGTGAATCCTGCTTTCTACTCAATAGCCATAAATGTTTTAATATCATAACAATATTTAATATTTACAATAATCTATTTATTTTAATTTAAATATGTTCCATTAATGGTGTTTGATGTTCATTTTTAAATTTAATAATTAAACATTTAATATTAATAATTAAATATAGAAATAGCCCACATTTTTAAGCAATTTGTATATACAGTGTATTAGTCAGGACCTGGCAGGAAACAGAAGACATCCCAGAGAGTCAAGTGAAGGAATCTTAAGGTAAATAATTTTAGCACTGTGGGCAGGGTTAAAAAGCCCAAGACCAGACAGTGGGATGTCATTGCTGCTGCTGGGCCTTACGTAACAAAGGGAAGACCTAGTGTTACCAGTACCTAGGAAAACAGAGCCTGCAAAGGAGGGACCCCTTCCCCCCACCCCAGACGGAGCTGGAATTAGGAAGAGACCTAGTTTGAGTGTCAGAAACAAAGTGCCAAAATGAGCATGGAGAGAATACCCCTGCCTCTCTCTCTGCTCTCACACCTCTTGATGGTGCTTACCCTTGGCCAAAGACAAGCAGAAGCTAGGCACTGAGAGGCCCACAAGTGGTCAGCCTCCTGGGCACAGAGCAGGAAAGAGGGGCAGAAATTGAACTGAGTGGGAGAGAGTGGCAAATAGAGATGACCAGAACCACTAGGCTCTGTGCTAAGCACTGAAGAATACTACTTCCCCCATTTTACATATGAAAAAACAGAGATACAGAGTTTAAACCCGGGCTATCTGACTCCGGAATCTGTGCTCTTAACTACTACAATATTTCACTAAGCTGTATTTAAGATAATGTTTTAAAATTACTTACCTAGTTAAAAAAAAAAAAAACTTAGCTAGTAAAACAAATGCTATGTATTTGTCACAAGACTTAGTGATCATCACCACCCTTATTCTGATAAATTTGCCTTAATCTCATCAGCAATTTTCCTTATGGTTAGTCTCATGCAATTTATGTTGATTCTATGATCTACAACTTGCAACCCATTTTCTGAAATCTGTTGTCTATAACACAAATCTCCATGCATGAACTACGAAATAGACTGTCAATTCTTATTTATTCTTATTTACTCATTCATCAAATAATTCTTAATCATTTATTTTGTGCCAGGCATTATTCGAAAACAAAGGGTCCTACAATCTAGGAGGGAATACTGACAGGTAAATAGTTATGAGAATGTGCTAAGTACCTCAGTCAAGATACTCGTGCTGCATTAAGGGAACACAGAAAGAGAAACACAGCTTGGGCTGAGAGGGAGGCATCCCAAGACAGAGGGAAGAGCACTTGCAAAGTCTTAATGGCATGAAAGCCTCTTATGCTAGGGACTACATTGAGAACTACAATGGATAATCACAAAGGATTGGGATAAGCGTATTTGTGGGAAGTAGAAGGTAAACAGGAATAGAGCTTTTGATTGCAAGCAATGGTTCCCATCTCATGGCAGGATTGCTTAAATGGAGAACCCAAGAGGACATGAGTCCACTTAGAGATCTAGTTGGCAGGGACTCATAGTCTCACCAGCAAATAAATGGGCTCTGACTGTTTTCTCTGACCTTGCAATATTTTGTTCAAGATTCAGAGTCCCAGAGGAAAGGGTATTACTGACCTGGCTTGGGCAAGATAACCATCTCTCAATTAGGGCAACATGAAGCATGTTGAGAGTACCCATTGGAGAAGAGGTAATTCTCCAAAAGCAAATTGGATTACTGACTAACTAAAACACAATAAACGTCTTCTCCAATGGGTTAGACCATGTGAGTTCTTGTCTCCATATGAGGGCTTTATCCAGGAAGCAAAGAGGAAGCATTGAAGGTTCTAAACAGCAGGGTGACACTGTTGGATTTGTGTTTCAAAATGATCAATCTTTGAAACCACATCAGAGGATAGACTGGGAGGGAAACTATTTAGGAGGCTGATTAAACAGCCAAGGAAAAAACTTATGAAAATGTAAAACCTATGAAATTGTGAACAGATAAGGGGACCAATTTGAGAGATTAAGAAGTACCATATGAGGATTGGTAAAAAATAAAAAATAAAAAGTTTATGATGGCCTCCAGGTTTCCCCTAAGAGCTTTATAGGGAATTGTTAGAAAATTAGGGAAGTGTGCCTCATATCGCAGGACCCTCTACAATAGTCCAAATTTCAAATATTATATTCATTATTCCAATAAAACACAAAAAAATTCCAAAAAACTCCAAATCTAAAATATATCTCTGAGATTCATTTTGCAGTTTGAAATGGTACAAAATTCTTTTGTCAGATTCAAGTTTTCTGATTCTTGGTTTGGAGAACATGGTCATAGATGGGTAAACATATGCAACGGAGACAGAAAGCGAGGAGCCTCTTCAGAACCAGTAACAGTGAGTAGTGGTGCCTGCAGAGAAAATGCTCAAGTTTCACTAGAATTAGGCCTGACTTGAGCAAGAAGAATCAGGGTTGATTATTAAGCTAAAGAGACCTGAGAGGAAGGCCCGATCCTTTGGCAGTAACAAGCACACATCAGTCAAACCCCAGGTGTACGGCTGGCTCAGACCGAGGCATCCAACAGCCCTATTACCCACAAATCCAGCACCCTGTACTTAGAGAAAAATCATTACATCTCTAAACCTAGAGTGGTATGGCCCACAGTACAAATACTTGGATTGATCACACAGACTTTGGCACCCACCAAGGAAAAGCTGAATGAACTCTCAACATTATGTACAATAGTAATTATGGGCATTTCCTTCCATTGAACCAGGTCCTCCAAACATCCTTAGAGGCTTGAAGAGGCTGCTTCAGGGTATTATCACATTCCCAGGATACTTTGCGGCTTGACTATTTCTCTTAGCCACCCATGGTCATAAGTGCTCCTTTTGAGGCTGTTAATTCTAAACCAGAGTCTTAGAACTGGGATGGGCCTTGGAGATTCGCAGGTACAGCTTCACACTCAACAATCTACTAATTATTCAGATGAAGAAACAGAAGCTCCAAGGGGTTGAATAATAAGAGGCAGAGGGAATAGAGAATAGGAGCACAAGCCAAGACTCCCTGTTAGGTTTGTAACCTTGATGAGGTTCCTTATCCTTACTGTGCCTGTTCCTCATCTGGAAAATGAGGAGAATAATCTCATATGGTAGCTGTGATGATTCAGTGAATGAAACCAAATAAAATGCTTAGAATAAGCCTAACACATAGTAACTGCTATCTGAGTTCTTGTTCTCATGTGTAGACCAAAGAAACCCAGCTAGGGTTCTAATCCTTCCTCCCCTGAACATAGTTCGAAGAGGGACCTTCTATCCACTGACAAATTGACAATGATTGCGAATGGTTGTCATGGATGCTATCTTTTAAGGATGCTTCATCAAAACCTGCATCTGAGCTCTTGAAATTCATTTAAGAAGAGTTTCTGTAGTGGTAGTCAGGTATGATAACCAGTACAAGAAATCAACAAAGTCCAGCAACAAAGTCTGAAAATTAGCCTTTTAACCAAGAAGACTCGAGTCGTTCCTCAGGTGTCAACTTGGGTCAATTCTCTGTCAGCTATGGTCTTAATGAACTCAAGAGTTGAATTCTGGCTTAGATGTAATTCTTGGAAAGGCTGTTAGTTCAACTTTTCTTTGGCTAGTCAAGATTATTTCCCAACAGATTCTTTAGCCAAAAGTGTTACAATATAGCACCAGATAAATCAAGGAATGAATATTGCTGTGGGGTGGATGAAGAAACACCTACTGGAACTCTCATCTTGCTGACAACAATAATCTGCAGTAAATTTGACTCACTATGTGCAGCCCGGATAGTATATGTTATAGGAAGTATGCAGCTAATGAATACCAAAAGCCAAAAATTCAATCTGAAAAGGGTCTGCTTATGGAAAATGAACTATAAGAATAATTTGTGGGGTGCCTGGGTGGCTCAGTCAGATAAGCATCTGCCTTCAGCTCAGGCTGTGATCCCAGGGTCCTGGGATCGAGCCCCGCTTCGGGGTCCCTGCTCAGTGGGGAGTCTGCTTCTCCCTCTCCCTCTGCCCTTCCTCCCTGCTCATGTTTAATGTCTCTCTTGAACACTCTCTCTCTCAAATAAATAAATAAAATCTTAAAAAAAAAGAATCATTTGTACTGCACAGTATTCCTCCAACTACATAACTAATAAAGTGAACCTTCTGAAGTAGAAAGCAGAGAGGAAAATATCCAGCACCTTGAACATGCCTGGCTTAGAGTAGGTATCCAATGAATAGTAATCAAATAAATCTAATCTCCATCAATGAAAAAGTATCTCATGTTAACTTGGATGTTTTTTTTTTTTTAATTTTTTATTGTTATGTTAATCACCATATATTACATCATTAGTTTTTGGTGCAGTGTTCCATGATTCATTGTTTGTTCATAACACCCAGTGCTCCATGCAGAACGTGCCCTCCTCAATACCCATCACCAGGCTAACCCATCCCCCTACCCCCCTCCCCTCTAGAACCCTCAGTTTGTTTTTCAGAGTCCATCATCTCTCATGGTTCGTCTCCCCCTCTGACATACTCCCCTTTTCTTCCTCTCCTGTTATCTTCTTCTTTTTCTTTCTTCTTAAAATATGTTGCATTATTTGTTTCAGAAGTACAGATCTGTGATTCAACAGTCTTGCACAATTCACAGCGCTCACCATAGCACATACCCTCCCCAATATCTATCATCCAGCCACCCCATCCCTCCCACCCCCAACCACTCCAGTAACACTCAGTTTCTTTCCTGAGATTAAGAATTCCTCATATCAGTGAGGTCATGTGATACATGTCTTTCTCTGATTGACTTATTTCACTCAGCATAACACCCTCCAGTTCCATCCACGTCGTTGCAAATGGCAAGATCTCATTCCTTTTGATGGCTGCATAATATTCCATTGTGTATATATACCACATCTTCTTTATCCATTCATCTGTCGATGGGCATCTTGGCTCTTTCCACAGTTTGGCTATGGTGGACATTGCTGCTATAAACATTGGGGTACATGTACCCCTTCGGGTCCCTACATTTGTATCTTTGTGGTAAATACCCAGTAGTGCAATTGCTGGATCGAACGGTAGCTCTAATTTCAACTGTTTGAGGAACCTCCATACTGTTTTCCAGAGGGGTTGCACCAGCTTGCATTCCCACCAACAGTGTAGGAGGGCTCCCCTTTCTCCACATCCCCGCCAACATCTGTCGTTCCCTGACTTGTTAATTTTAGCCATTCTGACGGGTGTGAGGTGGTATCTCATTGAGGTTTTGATTTGGATTTCCCTGATGCCAAGCGATGTTGAGCACTTTTTCATGTGCCTGTTGGCCATTTGGATGTCTTCTTTGGAGAAATGTCTGTTCATGTCTTCTGCCCATTTCTTGATTGGATTATTTGTTCTTTGAGTGTTGAGTTTGATAAGTTCTTTATAGATTTTGGATACTAGCCCTTTATCTGATACGTCATTTGCAAATATTTTCTCCCATTCTGTCGGTTGTCTTTTGGTTTTGTGGACTGTTTCTTTTGCTGTGCAGAAGCTTTTTATCTTGATGAAATCCCAATAGTTCATTTTTGCCCTGGCTTCCCGTGCCTTTGGCGATGTTTCTAGGAAGAAGTTGCTGCGGCTAAGGTCGAAAAGGTTGCTACCTGTGTTCTCCTTTAGGATTTGGATGGACTCCTGTCTCACGTTTAAGTCTTTCAACCATTTGGAGTCTATTTTTGTGTGTGGTGTAAGGAAATGGTCCAGTTTCATTCTTCTGCATGTGGCTGTCCAATTTTCCCAACACCATTTGTTGAAGAGACTGTCTTTTTGCCATTGGACATTCTTTCCTGCTTTGTCAAAAATAAGTTGACCATAGAGTTGAGGGTCCATTTCTGGGCTCTCAATTCTGTTCCATTGATCTATGTGTCTGTTTTTGTGCCAGTACCATACTGTCTTGATGATGACAGCTTTGTAATAGAGCTGGAAGTCCGGAATTGTGATGCCACCAGCTTTGCTTTTCTTTTTCAGTATTCCTCTGGCTATTAACTTGGATGTTTTTGATTAGACTTAAGGTACTTGAAGGAAATGTCAGGAATTTTTTAACTTTTTATGTAATTAACTTTTTGAAATGAAATGGGTAATAAGGAACCCAAAATAACAAGTTGTGATTGTTAGATAGCATAAATTAGAGATTTAAAGAAAATAATTAAACGTTTTAAAACTCAAATCAAATCTAGAGGAAGGGGTAGATGCTTTCATCTTTAGCCTTTATTTCATGATCTCCCTATTTAGGATCATCAAGGTGACAAAAATATTCTCTAGGGGCACGTGGATGGCTCAGTCGGTTAAGTGTCTGACTCTTGATTTTGGTTCTGGTCATGATCTCAAAGTCATGGGATGGAGCCCTGCATCGGGTTCCATGCTGAGCGTGGAGCCTGCTTGAGATTCTCTCCCTCTCCCTCTGCTCCTCCCCCCCCCAACCCCGTTCACACACTCTCCCTCAAATAAAATTTTTAAAAATACATATATTTTTTACATGTTCTTTTTCCCCCTAGAAATTAAAAGAAAACCTTTTCAAAAACTATAGATGTGGGGCAGCTGCTTTGTAAAATAGTCTGGCAGTTTCTCAAAAGTTTAAAAGTAAAAAAAAAAAAAAGTTTAAAAGTAGAGTTTTCATACAACCCAGTAATTCCACTAACTGGTAAATATCCAAAATAAATGCAAATATATGCCTTCACAAAAAATGTATACATGAGTGTTCCTATTCATCATTGCCAAAAAGTGTAAACAATACAAATGTCCATCAACTGATGAGTGGATAACTAAACCCTGATGTATCCATGTAATGGAATATTATTTGGCCATAAAGAAGCCAAATATGAAATATTATATATTGGATGATTCTATTTATATTAAATGCCCCAAACAGGAGATCTGTAGAGACAGAAAGTGGGCTTGGGGCTGCTGGGGGAGGGGTCATTGGGAGCAGATGGGAAAAATAGCTCCTGATGGCTACTAATGGGGTTTCTCTTTAGGGTGGTGAACACATTCTAAAATTAATTGTGCTGATAGTTGCACAACTCGGTAAATATACTAAAAATCACAGAATTGTACACTTATTGATAAATTATATGGCATATGAATTATAATAATACAGCTGTTATTTAAAAAACTACAGCAGATACAATTTTTGCTCTGCATGTGGTTTTTAAAAAGCTGTCCAAAAACACGGCTTTTAAAATTAACGAGTGAAGCGATGAAGTTGCCTCACATTGCGACAAGTTAGGGGCCAGATACGGTCAGCCTAGAGTAACCAGGGAAAACTCACAATCCCCAGAAAGTGCCCATTGTCTGTGGTGTGTGCCGGTACAAAGGACACAGAACATGAGATACACTCACATTCTTTCTACAGTTTGCCATGAGAAAGTTTCAGTAACCACCCAGGTTGTGCAACAAATATTAAAGTAGTTATATAGAAGCTGATTTTCAACAATGCTGAAAAACTAACTCCCTACTTGTTCACTAAGCTGTAGTCACACTGGCCTTCCTAAAGTTTTGCTGAGCTCAGCCTACCTCAGGGCCTTTGTACCTACTGTTCTCCATACCCTAAGTCTTTACCCTCAGGTGTCCATTTAGCTGGCTGCTCATCAGTCGAGGCTCTGCTCCAACGTTGCTTTCTCAGGAAACATTTTTTAGATCCCCCTAACTAAAATCGTCTTACCCCACATAAACTCTCTCTCTCTCTCGTTGCTTTGTTTTATTTTCTTTACAACATTTAGAACTATCTGAAATTCTCATGAGGTTATCAGTTTGTTGTCTGTCTCCCCTACCAGAAAGCAAGCTCTCTGAAGACAGGGCCCACAATCTCTCCCTGTTCATACAGCACTACCAGACAGGCAATGAGTACTTGCTAAATATTTATTGAGCAAATGATCTCCACAGTGCAAGTCATAATCAACTTCGTAAACAACAACCAAAGGTCAGTCTCTGTACCTTGAGATCATACCAGTCCAGGGACACTGACCATCCAGAAAACAGTCTGCAGCCAGCTCCTGGCTGAAAGGGCAGATGGTTCAGGCTGGAAACCCAGTTGGCCCTCAAGGACTTCCCGTGCTCTCTCACTAATCTTCTCTCACCATCATTCCAAGTCAGAAGGCAGAGTACACTCAAAGGGCCTTTCCTGTAGGTTTATAAATAAGTCTGGGCTCATGTCTGATCCCAGACTGGCCTACATGGCAACTTGCCCTCCTCTCGCTCAGTTAGTAGGACGGCTCCCTGTAAGGTTAGCAAATAACCATGGTGCAGAGAGCAACCCAGAACAAAAACCTGTTCTGCATGCTCACACAAACACCACACGTTTAAGATTCTCTCTCAAACCTCGATCCAGGCTTTACAGAAGCAGTTCAGCCCAGTCTTACCCCAGAGTTAGGAACTGTCCATTTTTTTTAAAGATTGTATTTATTTATTTGACAGAGAGAGACACAGCGAGAGAGGGAACACAAGCAGCGGGAGTGGGAGAGGGAGAAGCAGGCTTCCTGTGGAGCAGGGAGCCCGATGTGGGGCTCGATCCCAGGATCCTGGGACCATGACCTGAGCCAAAGACAGACACTTAATGACTGAGCCACCTAGGTGCCCCATGTCCATTCTAATTCAGAACGGCTACCTGGCTTATTTTTTTTTGTAAGTCATTTCATTCAAGTAAACACTGAAGTAATGCATCAACCATAGAGTGCTTGTCACTTGAAAAATGTTATTACTAAGCCCAAGCCATTGACACGTTTACCAAGATGTCACTTGTGAGTTCTTTGGGAACAAATTGCTCAAAATGGTATTTGAGATTTTTTTTAATTATTAAAAAATTGACATGAAATGATTTTATAGACACGACTTATATTTCTTTGTATATTGAATGCAACACAATAATCCACAACTTCCTTTTTATAAAGACTGACTTGGTATTTGATAACATGAAACAACAGGGCTCAATGACTGGAGAGTATATATGCCATTTTATTACAGACAGAAGCCTTAGAAAAGATAGGTGCCTGTAAGGTGGACAGTCAACACATTGCAAGGTTTCACGACACAATAGGTTATATGCCACAGGCTGCATTTTACTCGTTGCATCCCTCGGCGTAGGATTAGGCTGCTTCAGTTAGTGCAAACTCCTTGCCCTTCCGAGTGAAGAGCCAGTGAGGTAATTAACCTCTCTGGCTTGACATGAGGATAACTGAACAGTCAGGAACAGGGTTCTAGAGGCAGATCATTTGGAGTTGAGGGTCTTGGTTCCCTCACTTTCAGCTCTGTCACCACAGTCAGAATATCCTGCATGAACTTGGGCATTGTACTTAATTCCTCGGAGCCTGCATCTCTTCCTCTGCGAAGTGGAAACATCTCCTAGATCTGTTAGTACAGATTAAATTGCATAATGTATGCAAAACATTTAGCACAGCCCATTCCAACTTCAGCTGTTGTCATTTATGAATTAGGAGGATTCTAGCAGGCAACTTCTGACCTCTCTTCTGAAAGTCTTCAAGGACTGCAGAACTGGGAAGGATGCAAGGCCACTTGAGTTGATACCAAGATTATGAAATCAACAGCATGTAGACACATGAGCTCAGGCACAGCCAGACAATTCATATGTATTAGTGTCATGATGAAAAAAACACCAACCAGTTCAGCTGGAGGGTTGACTATAACAGTGCTTGCGGAATTAAGTTCTATGAAACTGCACAGAAATTCATCCAAGAAAACACATGTTACCTAGTCCAGGCTGCAGACATGCATCCATACAGTGGATATTATTACCATTTATGAGAACAATCCTTTTCCAGTTCTCCTAAAGGGAGTCACGGGTCCCTTACCTCCCAGAGTTACTCCTGTCTTCTTGATGTTTAGGACATCTTAGATTTATATAACTGTTTTCTGTTATGCATTTCTATATGTTTTGGCTCAGTTCATTTAAAATTCACAATATTTCTATGCAATAGGCAAAGGAGGTAGTGCTAATGCCATTTTTGATTTTTCTTCATTCTGTTCTATTTTAATGCAGGAGGAGTGTGAGACCCAGAGAGGTTAAGCAACTTGCCCAGAGGTCACGTATCTGTCCACAGACAGTGGGAACACAGTTCAGTGAGCTTCCTTCCACATAAATGTTTCTCAAACTGTAGCATGCATATGAATCATGGGATCTGATTACAATGCAGCTTCTGAATTCAGTAAGCCTGGCGGGGGAGCTAAGGTTCTGCATGTCCAACAGGATCCCAGGACTTGCTGCTTCTGGCAGCCTCCAGAACATCCTCCACAACACCACACCCTCCATAACACCCCAGGCATGTCCTGTCTGCTACTTTACCCAATAGCAATTGCACCCTTTGGGTCCATTCATTTTCCCCCACTAGACTATGAGCTCCCTAGGAGCAGGAAAACTATGCTTTCTTCACTACTTTGACCTGGCTGTTCAGCACCATGCCTGGCAAAAAGGAACTGAAGGCGTATTTTTGAACAGTGAAAAAAAAAAAGCAATATATTTCTAATTATAAGGCCAAGACTCTGATTACTTACTGCAAAAAGATATTTATCAATGTTCCTTTGTTGCCACAAGTCATATTGTATTTAGTTGTAATTGCCAGGTCCCAAAATAACATCACCAAAGGATCCCTCCTGTGTCAAGGGGTTTAGATCTACACCTCGCCCAGAACTATACTGGGGCCCAGTGGCAAACAGTCACACTCGCAAGCCAAGGGCATGGGTTATGTGAGGTCATTCTAAGGGCAAGGAGGAAGTGTAGGACAGGGAGGTGACTGAGACCCTCTACCATTCAGCTTGAAGGAAGTCAAGTCACTTGTGCTCCCACCTGAGGATGCTGATAATACCAATCTGTTGCGGTTTCAGTTTTTCCATTAACCAAGAACTGTGCTACACACTTTGCATGGTCATCTCACTTCATCCTCTCTACAAGCCTATGATACAAGCACTTGTTTTATAGGTAAGGGAGGGGAGACACAGGGCTCTTAAACTGTAAGAGGCAAAGCCCAGATTTGGACGGAGGTAGTCTGGCTTCAGAGTCAATGCTTCCAACCACATTGTCTACTGCCTGGAAGCAGACAAGGGGAAAGAGAAACAATTTCCAGAAGTTGGAGTGACTTTACTCTCCTGTCAGTAACTGATAATAGGCCCCAAAAAATCCCAAATAGAGGGAAGTGGGGAGAAACCCATTACATCAACAGGACGTGACCCTTATATCCAAAGGGAAGGGGGTGGATGTATAGTGTAGAAGTTGGATTTTCTGTTACAGCAAATGTTTAAATAGTTTGACTCTGTTTGGCTTATGGTTAAATACACAACAGCACTGAAAGATTAAGTAAGAGTCAGTTAAGTAATAAGTCTCAAAGGTCCCAGATTCCTTTCACACTTCATTAGGCCTCTTGTGAAATCTTGCATTAATGATTGGGCCAAATCTGAGAAAATGGTCATCACATGGAAGAAATCAGAATTTTGTGAAGCATGTGTGTCCAACGTAAAAAGCCAGAAAGTCTAAAGGACAGAGTGACCTTTGCTTTTCGGACACTTAAGAAGCCGAAGTTCAACAGTTATATTTTAACACTGTTAAAGAGTGGAAATGAGGAAATTAAGAAAACAAGTAAAGAGAAGGCATTACCAAGCAGGGTAAATGATCTCTCTTTTTCATAAAAGATTTTTAAATGTGGAGTAAGAAAATAAATAGGGGCAATGCAAAAATACAGCCCTAGGGGCTTGAATAAAACATTATTGTGAAAAAAAGCTGAGCTCTGCAGATTGGTTTTTAATCACACTTGTCTTATTATTATTTACCTTTGGTGGCAACATAATGTGGATTGCCACGGCCCAAGACCTGGTTCTGCCGCTTCCTCGTGTTGGTCTCAAGGTAGCATAATTCTCCCAACATCCCATTTTTCCTTCTGTAAAATGAGGGCAACAAACCTGCCTCCTAGAATTATTGTGAGCCTTATATTAAATGACATACTGGGAGCATTTAGACCCAAAGAGAAAACTGACACACACTGCACCTGTTTTCTCTCCTCTCTTGTAAGTTCTATTTTCTTAAAAGAATCTCTTTACGGTATTTCTATTCCTAACTCTTAAGTTTTTGTTGATAGAAACATAAAATTGTCCAGCGTTCAGAAAAACATACCTACCTCCACACAGATGAGATAAGTGTACAAGAAAATGAGTATAAACTACTGGCATATCTTATGGAAAGATTATCATATGTTAAGCTTGGTGTGTTAAAAATAGAACCAGATAAAATTTCAGGTAGGTATGCATCCTGAAAAAAAAAAAATCACCCTTAATTACACTTACAAATTTTAGTCAATCTACCAAATTACAATCGTGTTAAAAAGTCAAGAAGTTTTATGAATCAGTAGTGTAGATTTCTGGAGGAAAAAAACACATTAATTTTTACGATGTTTTATAAACCTTAAGGTACTAAACAACACAAGATATTGTTTTGATTTTAATGTCCTTTTGGCTTCTAGAATAACTGGAGATCAAAATAAAATCACTCAACAAATTAAACTACAAATTTTTATTCAGTGGAATTAATGTGAAATTTACATGTTAAGCAAGGGAACTCAGCTCTTCAGGAAGTTATAATGACATATACAATAGACATAAAGTCAACAAAGATAACAAACAAAATTTTTAGAAGTCTTCCAACAATTTCATCTTCTGGACTTGCGGGAATAGTAGTAGACATTAATATCCAGTTTTTATACATCATATCCAGAATGTTCTTGCTCCCTAGGGGGAAAAAAGAGAGAAGAGTAACCTGAAATAAACATATTTATAATCCTGATTCTTTAAACTCAATGGACTATTTGTACTGTAAAGAAACAGTGATGAGGAAACATCTATACACATCTATAACCTGCCAATAAACTAAAATTATTTTCCCCCTAATGAATTAAAATATTTTCCCCCCACTCATTTTTACCACTTTATGTCATAATCATACATTTTTCTACATGTCAAATATGCCTTTCTTTCTAAAGAGAAAGAGCTTGGGACGCCTGGATGGCTCCATTGGTTAAGCATCTGCCTTTAGCTCAGGTCATGATCCCAGGGTCCTGGGATCGAGTCCCGCATCGGGCTCCCTGCTCAGCGGGGAGCCTGCTTCTCCCTCTGCCTGCCGTTCCCCCTGCTTGTGCACTTGCTCTCCCTCTCTCTCTCTCTGACAAATAAATAAATAAAATCTTAAAAAAAGAAATAAATAAAAAGAAATAATAACCATCCAATAAAATGATGGTTATTACAACTATGAAATAATAAAAACACAGCTCAAGGAACTATCAGACTGACCATTCTCTTGTCATGTTAGCAGTAATTAGTTTTTTATGAAATCTCATCTACAAAGTCATCATCTCTATTGGCATCCGTGAAATTGCCCTTCTTCGCACCTGTATGGGCAGCATCACCAGGAAATGAGAATTTGAAGACATGGAAAAAGGCAGGTGATAAAATGTTTTTTTATTAAACAACAAAAGGTCTTTTTCATTGTCTTGATCTTTCCTCAAGGTTCTCTCTCTCATTATTTTGGTCACTGAATAAGATATCAAACATTTAATTTCCTCCACGTTTCTGTGTTAAACAGTTTTTACAAATAACAGGAATTTCAAAAAGTATTATGGAATTTTAAAAGGTACTAATGTGAGCTCTGTGTAGCACACTGTTGGAACATTCTACCAAATGGCTGTCAGGTAGGGAGTTCAGAACCATTCTGAACTCCCTTTTCAGGAATGCAAGGTCAAATAAATCAAGCAATTTTCAAAGACTTATCTCAAAGTTCCTTTTATACACTCAAAAAGGAGCGTCAATACTTTTTAAAAGTGGCAGTGTTGGGATAGAAGAATATTTTTTGCTATTTTCACTCAAAAACCAAAAAGGAACATTGAGTTGTGAGAGAGAGGGGAAGAGATGAGGTTTGGACGGTGTTGTCTTCTCCCAATTTAGCAATCTTGGTTAAGTTCTGTAATAACTAGCCCCATTCCTGGAGGAGGGAATGGCAAGCCCCAAATTACACAGCACTCACTGGCAAAGTAAGCACCTAGAATTTCCCCGACATTCAACGATTCCTTTTGCCTATGTCTCAGAAACAAGGGGTGAGAATAATACATGGGTTTGCTAAGTGATTTCCTTCACTCCTATGGCTGTGGCCTCCAACTCGTATTTCTTTAATCTGTGCTCTGAGGGGCACCTTTACTTTCCTCCAACAACAGCAAGAGACCAAAATAGGAAGTGTGGGAAAGACCAGAGAGCTGGTGGGGACTGGTGAGTGAGCAGAAACCTGTTTCTCACCTGACTTAATCCCACGTAGTGGTAGTTAACCCTGCTCCTTGGTGTTCTCTCCCTAAGCTCTTGCTAGAACAAAGTGCATTCAGCACAGGTGGTCTCTTAGCAACCTTGGTCCCTGTGCCAAAGCACATTAAAAAGGTTTTATTGCATAGTGAGATAGTATACAAAGTGGAGGAGCAGGGAGGCTGCTAAAATTACTTTCAAAGAAGTCAGGAAGATGTCAAAGAGCGGACTTCGGGAAATATGACACTTTAATTTTAATTTATCACAGATTTGTGCAGCCAAACACTGAAATTTTAACAGATAGGTTAAGCTGAATTCTAGGGTTTTCCTGGCAGGGCAAACATTCATCATGTTTTTAAAACAATACTTCTCAGGGGGTGGGGGAATGGGAGAAATGTTGTTTAAAGATACATACTCACAACCAGTCAGAAAGTTCTAAAGACCTAATACCCAGTACAGTGATTATAGACAATAAAACTACATTATAAACATTAAACCTGCTAAGAGACTAGGTTTTAATTGTTTTCAACATGAGAAGAAATGGTAATTATGTGATGTGATAGAGGTACTAGCTAATACTACTATGGCAATCATACTGTGATATAAATTTATCCAATCAATATGTCTTACAACTTACACTTATGCAGTGTTGTAGGTCAAACACAACTGAATCAAAAAATTCCCTAAAAATTATCTTAAATATATTTGCTTCAATATCTTCTATGACAGCGAACAAAACTTCACTGTCTATGTAAGACCATAGTTCATGTGATTGTGTGTCTGCTATAAATTCTTAAGTTTTAAAATTTTGTATCACTTTTATGAACAAATTAGAAAGTGCAGGAGTAAATTTATTACAAAAGACCAGCCTATAAAATTTAGGCACAAATGGAAGATTATTTATCCAATAAAACGATGGTTATTACAACTATGAAATAATAAAAACACTACTTAGAAAATTATGTTTAAAAAAAATCAAATATGATTCAAACCCTTACCTTACGACCACCCATTACACTCCTAGGTATATACTGGGTGCATGGATATCCACACCAGGATGCACATTGTTCGTAATATTCTCCACTTAGAAACAGCCTGAATGCCCATTAGCAGATAAATAGATAAATTCACATAATGGAATACTACACAATACTGAAAATTAAGCTACAGCTACACACAAAAGCAGGGGTAAATTTTACAATCATAATATTGAGTTTTAAAAAGCAAGGCACCAAAGGGGCACATGGGTGGCGCATTTGGTTAAAGCATCCAACTCTTGGTTTTTGGCTCAGGTCATGATCTCAGGGTCGTGAGATCATGCCCCTTCGGGCTCTGCATTCAGTATGGAGTCTGCTTGAGATTCTCTCCCACTCCCTCTGCCCCTCCCCCTGCACTCTCTCTCTAAAATAAATAAATCTTCTTTTAAAAATGTGCAGTTTAGGGATGCGTATGTGTATGGCAACCGTGTAGGAGGTCAATTTAGCAAGAAAAGAAAGCGATTGGCTACCATACATCAGGATGGGGTGACTTCAGCAAGGGTAAGGGAAGGAACAGGTGGGATGAGGAGCTCCCGGCACTGTTTAATTTCTTGTCCTGGGTGGTGGTTACATTGGCAGTCACTTTTTAACCACTTGTTAAACTGTACATATAAGCTTTATGTGCTTTTCTGCATGTATGTGAAACTTCACGACTGAAATATGAGAAGAAAAAAAAAGAAAGAAAACAAAAATATCTACAAACGATCACAGAGGCCAAGTTTGGAAGGAAGGACTATATGTGATTTTTTTTATCCTTGCCATTTCCATGTCTTGCATTTTCATTTAAAAGGACATTGCTTGCTTCTAGACAGGTATCCTATGACCTCACTGATATGAGAAATTCTTAATCTCAGGAAACAAACTGAGGGTTGCTGGAGTGGTGGTGGGTGTGGGAGGGACGGGGTGGCTGGGGGATAGACATTGGGGAGGGTATGTGCTATGGTGAGCGTTGTGCATTGTGCAAGACTGTTGAATCACAGATCTGTACTTCTGAAACAAATAATACAACATATGTTAAAAAAAAAAAAAGAAGAAGATAGCAGGAGGGGAAGAATGAAGGGGGGTAAATCAGAGGGGGAGACGAACCATGAAAGACGATGGACTCTGAGAAACAAACTGAGGGTTCTAGAGGGAAGGGGGTGGGGGGATGGGTTAGCCTGGTGATGGGTATTAAAGAGGGCACGTTCTGCGTGGAGCACTGGGTGTTATGCACAAACAACGAATCATGGAACACTACATCAAAAACTAATGATGTAATGTATGGTGATTAACATAACAATAAAAAAATGAGAAAAAAAAGGACATTGCTTGCTTCTATAACTTTAGAAAATAAAAAAACTAGTTTCAAAATTGCCAATCCCTCTCCTTCTCCATATATACAAAATAACGTACACTGATTTAATTTTTGCCAAACCAATCATTTAAACAAGTATGAACTTGGGAAAATTAGATTTATCCATGAGACATTTTAATGAAAATATGAAACTTATGTGAATAAGTACAAATTACCTATTTTCAATTAAAATGTTTCGCTGATAAACTTAACTCTCCTTGAGTTCATTTTAAGTCTCTTTTGCTAAAGAACATGTTCTTGTCTCGTTCAAAATGCTCATGATCAACAGGAATATGGGTGGTTCCTGTTTGGTTCTTCAACCTGATGATAGATCTGCTTTCAGATCTAAATCATTGGAAGGACACAGACTTGTATCATCACAAGCTTATTAACATGCTCAGATTTTACTGTGGATTAAAATTATGAGTGTCACTGCACTTTGATTTACATTTCGTTTAATTCTTACTTAGCTCAACGCTTTGTAATCGGGTGTTTTTTTCTTTGGGATTGGAGGGATATTCTTTTTGGGGGGAAAAGCTATTTAGCAGCAGCAGTTTTCAGGGGAAAAAATGATTCCTAGTGTTTTTTATTGGATACAACATGCACCAAAAATACAAATTTCAAACAAATTAGGACACTTTTAAGAATATGATAGAACATACTGAGCGTGACTATTTCAAGACCATGGTCTTATCTTGAATGTAGTATTTAAAAATCACAACTAAAATAACCTCCAATTTCTGATATAAGATATCCCAGATTATTTTGGGCCTAATAATACTTCATGTCGAAATTTCAGATGACTGCAAATAATTTATCATCTCATTTGCAATGCTTCTACCTACCTTTCTTTTCCCTATTTCCAGAAGGCACTGGGAATCAATTTATTTTTTTATAGAATGTTGTACTGAAAATACTCTCTTATCTAGTTTTTAAGATTTGTATTTATTTTATCTTTTGACTCCAGGAAGAGTCTAAATAATCTAATTCAAAGTGACCCGTTCATTGTTTATCGAGTGGTTGAATAGTGGTATTCCACAAAGGAAGCTGGACAAATGGAGAGTCGCAATGAACTTTGGTCTCTGGGAGTTGAATTTCACTGTATTCCCTGTTCTTCCTCTTGCCATCAGCTTGTAGGCTCTTGCCTTTAAAACCTTTACAATCTTGCTTTTATATAAAATGGGGCTTCTCAAATCAACTCCGACTTCTGCAACCATAAGAAGAGTGGATTTGCTAAATGGCTTGCCCCTCCCCACTGTAAGACCTCACCATTTTCTCAATTTCTCTCAACCTCTATTATTTCCCCTCATTAAGCATGGATTCTTGTCAAGACAAAGAACAGAACATACTTTGGAAAGTCTATTTTTCAGTCAAAAGAAAAACACTTTTCAATGGATTCGAGTTTGTAGTCTCAAACTCTTGAGTCATATTTCAAAAATATTTCCTTTTTTGACAAGAATTTGTTCCTCCTACTCTTGTTTCCATCAGTGTCTAATGGTCAAGATAGTATTGAGCAAAGTTCCCTAGAGACACATGTTAGAAAATGACACATAATTGAAATCTGTCCATTTTTACCTAATGAGTCATTCAAGTAAAGTACAATAATTACCATTTATTGAGGGGCTAGCATGTGCCAGGCTGCGGTTATGTGCTTTTAGAACATGGACCAACTACCCAAGGCCACTCTGTATTCTGAGCTGGATCCTAGATTCTACTAACCCAGGACTCCAGATGGCACCATCTTTCAACTACATAGATTTATTAATATTTTCAAACAAAAAGTTACTTTTGAAAAGATCTGTATTACAATGGAAATTGACCATACTGAATTGGAAATATCCACATGTAATTATTAACGACCACTCTTCCTCTTTGGTCCTGGCTCCTTTCTGTGTCTGTGAAAGGCTGGTTGAATAATGCATTAGACAGTCTTGCAATGACTCTTCTGGGAGAGATAACCCCGAATTTGCCGGGATATGTATACAACAGCCAGCTGTTCATTTACTCACATCAAAATAATCTGCTCTTTGTAAACGGGACATTCACAGACCACCAATGTGAGCTTACTCTAGCAACCAGGTTTGCTTAAAGTACAGGTTTTTTAAATCTATTTATTAGCTTTTTTATTTGCTATTTTATTCTTGTTTATTATTACTTTGTTATCCACCCACTGATCAGCATGTGACTGACAAGTTTTTCCCCTTGACCTCCTTAACATTAGCTGAAGAAGTAACAAGAATGTTTTCAGGACATGGTGGTTGAACGATGGGTCTGGAATCAGACTGATGGGGTCTCACTGAGATCTGCTACTTACCGTGAGACCTCGGACAAATTACATGAACTCTCCATGACTTAGTTAGCACTTCTCTAAAATGGGGATGAAAATAATAGTACCTATTTATTAGGGCAGTGTGAGAATTAAACGAGATGAAATTGTGCCTAGCAAGGACACATAATAAACAATGGTAAATATTATTATAATTATAATCTAGCATATTACTTCCTAGATAGTATCCTTGAATGAGTCATTCTTCTCGGGCTCTCTTTAAACACCTAAGCACACAAAATTGTCACACACCTTTGAAACCCAGTGTTACCTCTTCTGTGATCTAGCCTGACTTCCTCAGGCAGAATTTAAGCCAGCTTGTCTACACCATATTTCAACTCACCACACTGTATTATGGTTGTTTGTATATACCACCCCATAGACTGCAGATGTCTTACTAGAAAGTGAGGATGGCTTTACCCACCCTGGATCCCAATGCCTCACAGTATCTGACATCAATCCATTTTCAACAAATATTGCTTTAATAACTGCATGTAAAGTGGAAGCTTCTTCAGAAGACCGGAAGGTCATTTTGTTTAAATGACAATTACAACAGGAAAAACACATGCATTAAGTCTACCTTTTTTAGCAAATATTTAAAAAGTAAAATCCCAAAGTTGGGTGCTTTCTATATGGAAAATGTCTCTTAAAGTTTATGTGCAATAAAATTATCTTTTAGAAACTTCAGAAATCATATGGGAGTTATGTCTTGTTGGTGTTTTTGCTTCCGCATTTGTTTTTTGCTTGTAATTAGGGAACCAAGTCAAGCTGCTGGAAGGCAACAAAAATTTGGCACCAGCAATATGGGATTTTAGGATAGGAACGTCCTGTTAGGATGGCTAGAGTTTCTACAGCATAATGGAGACTTGCCCCTGAGGACTCTAGAAACAGACGCTGGTGTGGCAGAGCAGGAGACTCTTCAAATTTGAGTCATGCAGAAGTTAACTAAAACCTCAGACCTATTCAAAAGTAAATGGGTTTTGTGCATTATGTAAGTTTCTAAAATCTGAGTTCAAATTGCGCTTTTGAACTAGTTAAGGCCCCATTAGATTCTGCCCAAAGCTGAATTATGTGAGAAAGGAAATTTAACACACATCTGAGAAATTAATTCATCAAGGATACGAGTCTTGTATGAGAGAAAGTTTGTTGAATGAGAATCATAATAATGGCAATGTGGCTTTACACTTAAATGACTGCCGGCATGATCGTTGCGCCTTGTTTCCTGCTCGAGATAGGATTTCAAAGAGATTTTTCTCTTTCCAGCTAAGAAAAACAACAGTAGTGAAAGGTCTGAAATACGACAGAAATGTTGGCACTGGAAAAGATATTTGCGATTTGGAAACTTCCCATTGGACCAACGAGGCCCAGAGAAGGTCGGGGAGTACAGGGATTTGTCTGAGGCTCAACAGCTACGCTTCTTCACAACCACCATCACGATGGCCTCAGCCGTTTTTTGATGTTTGAGATAAATTGGATTCTGCATTTCACTCGCCCATTGGGAGGCATTCTACCTTCATCACCTCCAAATTCTCTGATTCGGGCCAGGGTCAGACCAGAGAGTCCAAAATAAAGGAAGTCACAAGCGAAAACTGAAACACTTGGCAGGTCAGAGCTTGATAAAGTGGACTTCGACTGAGGACAAAAACATGTGCTTGGTCACAGATGGTCAGTCAGCAAAGTGGAGTGAGGAGACAGCATAGGTTTTAGAGCCAGACCGAACTGGTTTTAGATCCTGGTTCCAGCTGGTGTGGCCCTGTAGCCTCAGACCTGGCACTTAACCTCACCTGCTACCCAGAGATGATATTGGTCTTGCAGGGAATTGAAAGGATTTTATTCGCAACTATCACTAGGAAGGGCCTACAAATGCTTTGATTTTAATCACATAAAACCTGATATCGTGAGTAATTAGCACTCCTATTTCCTTAGTGGGAGAAACTGAAGAGCAGAGATGTTAAATAAACTAGTTCAGGTCACACGCCAGGGATAACTGGGGATTTGAATGAAGGTCTGTCTGGCTCCACAGCCTTCGCTACTGGGGTATCTCAGGATTGGTAAAAAGGCAAGCCAAGAGCCCAGCATGCTGCCTGGTGCTTGAGCAAACAGTTGTTGTTACAATGAAGCAACGAATCAGAAACATGGCCACTTCCCCTCCGCCCAACAGCGGGGGGGGGGGGGGGGGGGGGGGGGGGGGGGGTTGGGAGGGAAGAGAAGATCTAGAGGTGGAAAGGGGAAGTGGAGGCAGGCGTGTGGGCGTGTGGGCTGGATTATCTGGCAGCACTCACGATGCCCCCCACCCGACCTGTGGGGATCTACTGTACTTCCTTCTCTTCAACTGTCCCTCTCATGCTTTCATGCTTTCTTTCTGTGCAGGTGGGGCCTTCCTGGGCCATCGTGACCATGCCTCGAATGTTGTAAGTAAATATCTTGCCCTAAAATGAACCATTTTTCTACACATGAACAAACATCTCCTCTTAATCATCCACTGCCAAGACTTCTGAAGGTTGAGATTTCCCACTGGTACATTCCTGACCCAAATAGGAGATTGTGCATTGCCCCCAAGAAGACATAAATTGCCCAGTTACAGGCACTTAACATTAAGAAATCTTCTGGAACCAAAATAATCAAAATGTCATCAACCCGTCAGGTTCCCCAACCCTCTCCATGAATCACAGCTGTTGTGCCCTCTTACAAGGCCAGATGAACTGCCCAGAGCCTGGCTGGGGACCAGCTCTGCAAGGTTTCGGAAGGAAGCCCCAGCACAGGTTTGTCCTGCCGTGGTGTGAGGAAGCAGGAGTGAGACTGAGGGTGTGTGCTTGTGAGGTCTGTGTTTTTTATCTGCAGAATTCATACAGCCAAGCGAGGGCCACTCCCGGCTGGGGGCTGGTGAGTGGAAGAGAGTGGAGACTGTCTGGGCCTGTTGGAGTTCTAAACAGCATCTGGCAAAACCTTACAAACTACTTTCTGCAACACACAATCTGCATAAACTCCCTGGTGGCAATTTTGGATTCATTAAGGTGCAGATTTGATTTCTGAAACCAGTTAAGTGTTTTTTGGAGTCAAGTTTAGCTGAGAAGGTAGATGGCTAGGGGGAGAACAGAATCTTAAGTTAAATGAAAGTCTGCAACCTTTTTAAAAACAGAATTGTATTTCCAGCATTTAGCACAGGCCTTAGAAGAAAATAGGTGCTCAATATAAAGTAATTGGGGGCGCCTGGGTGGCTCAGTTGGTTAAGTGTCTGTATTCGGCTCAGGTCATGATCTCAGGGTCCTGGGATTGGGCCCCATGTCAGGCTGCCCACTCAGTGGGAAGTCTGCCTCTCCCTCTCCCTCTGCCCCTCCCCCTGATTATGCACGTACTCCTGCTCTCTCTCTCTCCCAAATAAATAAATAAAATCTTAAAAAAAAAAAAACCACAAAAAACAAAAAGTAATTTGGGATGTGGGGGGTAGAGGGCTGAGGATGAGAGGCGGCTTTTAAGGTGCTGTTCTTCTATGCCTCACCAGTTCATTACTTAGAAGGTGAACCTTGGGAGGAATGCTGGAAACCCCTGAATCATTTTCTAAAAATTTACAGCCTTCCAAAGGGAAGTCTAACCAGCAATGCTCGTTTTGGGGGGATCAGTTTTGGGTGTGAAGGCCCTGTGGAATCTGGGCCCTCTCTGTCTTCTGTCTGTACATCTCATGTACCATGGAGCAGCCCATTCTGATTTGTGCCTGAGTTATTCACAAAATGACTTCTTTCTCCTACTATATTCAGAGCTTACTGATGCCTTGCTAACCTAGCACGATGTCTTGCGTGCAGTAGGAATTGAATAAATGTCTGCACAATGAAAGCTTGTAGAGGAAAGCAAAAATCTCATCTCCTGAGTTACAGGGGGACACTTTGGGAAGCAAGTACTCTTTGAGACAATCCTCCTGTCTGTCTCCTCCAGGCACAGAATTAATCTAGCAATGAGGAAGAACAAGTCCCTTCTAACCACAGAAGAACATAACCAAAAGACAAATTTTAGAATACTGGTAAAGCAGGCAAGTTTATGAAAATACTAGCTTACACTTTGAAATTTTCTGGAAGGTTTGTCATCTTCTTTGATCTTAGCTGTAGCCTAATGTCCTGAACTGCTAACCATATGCCCCAGCGTCGACCTCCACACACTTGCCCATCCTAAAGATGAAACCAATTATTGTCTCTACCATTTAGTTTTTTAATTCTTTTTTTTCTTCCAAGATTTAATTTAAATTCAAGCTAGTTAACATATAGTGTAGTTCTGGTTTCAGGAGAATTTAGTGATTTATCACTTACATAAGACACCCAGTACTCATCACAGCTCCTGCCTTCCTTAATGCCTGTCACCCATTTAGCCCATCCCCCACCCACCTCCGTCCATTGTCTCTACCATTTAGATTCATGTCTTCTGTTAAAGACCACACTGGGGGCTCTAGATTTGAGTGTGAAACAAACAAAAGATGATTAAGAAGATTCAGGAGAAATTCAAATGAGGGATTTCATAAATAATGTTAGTATACTTGGCCACTTATATACATTATGAGTAAACCCCACTCCCCTATAAAAGAGGTCATTATGACTCTCATTTTACAAATGAGGAAACTGAGGCCCAGAGAGGTTGAGTGCTTGCTTAAACTCACACAACTGGTTAGTGCTCCAAGCCAGAGCTTCACACCAGGCCAGCATCTGCCTCTTTCTAATTCGCTGTAATGCCTCCCTTACATGTGTTATTTAGAAGCCTGATGCACATGTTCAAGAGCATGGAATATAGGTAACAAAAGCAGGAAGCTACATTAGTCCCCGGTCCTGAAGAATGACTGGATTGTCTGGTTTCAGCTGAGCTCACAAGGACCGAGCAAGTCTTCCTTTTCCAGACAGAAAACACAGTGACCTACTTTTCAGGACTCTCAGAAGCAACCATTATGAAGGAGGCTGCAAAGACAAAGCCTTCGGCGAAAAGAAAACAAGAAGGCGATGAACCGCTGGAACGAGGCAGGTGCCCTGTCTGAATGGAAGCTCCAGCAGGGGAGACCGGCAAGACCCCCATCTCTGGTGCAGCCCTCCGTGCATATACTTGCCCTGGGTGAGACTTCTCTCCGCGAACACTGGAGTGGCGGGAATACCAACCATGCCACCAGGTGTGGTCAAGTAATTTAGGAATTATTAATCCCTTGCTTCTCCTCCTGCCTTTATTTAGCCAGAAGGAAATGAGAGGAAGCAAATTCTAATTCGTTCATCTGTCGTGCAAGCGCCTCATACAGATTGGAGGGAGGCTGAAGCAGAGTGAGGGAAATTGGCTTTAGGAGTCTAAGTTTTGGCTTACTATATTCTCCCCCTACCAGAGGCGAACAGGAGTTACGCTAAACTTTCCTCCCGCATCGACATTGTAAAATGCCATATAGTTTAAAGAGCCAAACTTACTGTTGAGGGGCTCGATAATTGAAGTCCAAAGTCAAGGAGATGATCTCGCTTCCCTTTTGTGAAAAACACCATATGCTCTTGGGTGGATCAGGAGACTCGCTGGGCTGTTATTAATAACTGGCTTAGAGATTTATGAAGAAACATGAGCCAGACTGTCACGGGAGGATGCAAGTGGAAAGGAACTGACAGGCACAGGTGGGAAAAATTATAACAAAAATATACTTAGGCCCACATAGGAACTCAAACAACCCGTGAGAAAGGGATCAGCTCCCCATCCCCAGCAATCAATAGAACCTTATGTCAAATGTTCTAAGAATAAAACAATAACTAATAAGAATACCGTTTTACTCTCTGGGAGAACACCATGACTCACTTAGTGTTATACTATCCTTTGTTCTTCTGAGTGATTCTTTTCCATGGATATCTGAATACAAATTTATACATTTTTCCTGGTTTACTTTGACTTCCCCCTGTTTTTAAAATATATAAACAAATGGATTTTCAAATGCACATTATCATTTTGAGATTTATTTACCTGTGAGCATATCACTGTCTCTCCCTTAAGGAACCCAAAACAATTCCTGGCAAAGTGTATGTATGTGTATGTGTTGGGGGAGGGGAGCAGGTCTCGGAATAGTATCACACAAGGGAAACTGTAGCATTGACGTCCGAAGAATAGAAGCGGCATCACAACTTGGCTACTGGTTGCAGTGGTTCTCCTTTTGAAAAACTGTATTTCAAAAAAGTCCAAAAAAGATATATTCCTCCCCTGCCCTCAACAACTGATGTTAAATTGTTTGGATCATTAACAGCATGCTTTCAGACCTAAATTATATTAAACACTGGCTCTGCCTGTCCGTCTGAGGTGTTAAAAGGAAACAGATCATTAGACAATGTTATTGAAATACCTAAGGATACAAACTGAAGGGGAAAAATTCTTGCCAAATCGCCTCATTCTTAAGGTTCTAGCTACCTGTCACCTTGGCTCAGGCCTGGTAACTGTCCTTTTTCCAACTAAACCCTTTTCAACCAAATCCTGGGGGTGGGGGGAAATCAAAACACCTCACTACAAATAGTGGGGTGCTATTTTGCTGAGGCAACTGTTAAAAAGAGAAAGTAATACACCTGTGACCACCAGCTTAAGAGATGTGTTAAGAGGGAGAGGAGTAGGTACAAGGCCTTAATTTTTTTTCATACACTGATCAGTTACAATTCTTGAGTACCCACTGAATATATATACAATTCTTGAGTACCACTGAGTATGTTTATAGAACACACTCACGTACTATTGTAAATACATGATGTACATCATAAAACACAAGTGGAAATTTTTCAAAGATGAAATTTAAAAACAGACATTCTAATATTGTCTTAACACTCCTCAAGGGTCATTTTGACCCAAGCCTGGGGCCTGAAGTTCCCATTCTGCAGATGACAGGGGAGTGGTTCCGAGCCCTAGCTCCATCACTTACTACCACTTACTGTGGGTTGAATCGTGTCTCTCAGAAAGATATGTTCAAGTCCTACCTCCCAGGACCCATGAATGTGGCCTTATTTGGAAATAAGACCCTGCTCATATAATCAATTGAAGATGAGCTCTTCCTGGATTAAGATTGGTAATACTGGGCCCTACCCCAATGACTGGTGTCCTTAGAAGAGAGGGCATTTGGGATCCAGAGAGGAACACAGTGAGGACACCATGTGACAAAGGAAACAGAGACTGGATTGGTATGCCTACCAGCCAGGAACCCTGAGGACTTCTGGCAGCCACTGCAGGGATGAGAACACGAGGAAGAATCCTGCCCGAGCGGCTTCAGAGAAAGGAGGGCCTTGTGGACACCTGGATGTTGGACTTTCAGCTTCCAAAATGGAGACAATACATTTCTGTTGTTTTAAGCCACCAAGTTTGTGGTCATTTGTCCTGCAGCCCTAGGAAATGAATATATTAATTATGTGATATTAGCAATGTGACATAAGTAATGTTATGTATTCTTCTGGTGCCTCAGTTTCTTCATCTGTAAAATGGCAACCGAAATGTAATCAGGTTGTTTCCAGAAATAAGTGACATAAGGCATGGTGCAAGGCAAGGTCCTCAGCATGGTGCCAGGAACATGCAAACAATAGCTTACACTTAGGGAAGCTTTATGAGTGAGGACGGGGGCGGGCGGCGGCTAGCCAACTTTGGTGGAGCACTCCTTCAAAAACTCACCCCTCGGAAACTTGTTGGGGGGGGGTGAGTGAAAGGAGGGGAGCAGGGGCAGGGGCGTGATAATGTTGGACTCTACCTGAATCCTGTGCCCCTGAACTTCCTCACCACTTTGTGTTCCAGGAAAAGGTTTACAGCAAAGAACCACCCTTCTTCAAATGACTTAATCTAAGACTGGTGGATAACTCCCTTGTTCACCTACAGCCAAGGCCAGACACAGACGCTCTACATTCCCTCTCTGTCTCATAAATGGTCAGCTGAACCCCAGTTTGTCCCCACTGACCAATCTGAACAAAATACTCGCTAACGTGTCTTGACCAAACTCTACTCAGGCTTCTCTCTCCAGACAGTCCCCTGAACTTTGACTCACCTGCATCAGAATACAGAACAGCCCTTCCTTATCGAATTTTCCAAAAATTAGCGGACCACAGACATTCTCTGATCAATTGTCTAATCATACACCCTCTCACCTAATTGTGGACACCCAGTCCTTTCAGCTTTGTTCACTCCTCTTTATAAAAGAAAAAGCCATTTTCTGCCTGGCCTTTGAGATGCTTGTAGATCTTGTGATCAGAGTGTTATCTGAATTGCAACGGGGCCCCCTCCCCATATTATGTCTCTTCTCTGCTTTTTAATAATTTAAAATGTTTTTAATTGTGGTAAAATACGCATATCATAAACTTTGCCATCTTACTCATTTTTTAAAAAGATTTTCTTTATTTATTTGTCAGAGACACAGAGAGAGAGAGCACAAGCAGTGGGGGGCTGCAGGCAGAGGGAGAAGCAGGCTCCCCACTGAGCAAGGAGCCTAAGGAGGGACTCGATCCCAGAATCCTGGGATCATGACCAAAGCTGAAGGTAGACACTTAACCAACTGAGGCACCCAGGCGTCCCTCATTTTAGTTATTTTTAAGTTTGCCATTCAGCAATGTTAAGTGTATTTACACTGTTGGGCAATAGAGGTCCAGAACTTTTTCATCTTGCAAAACTCAAACTCCATACTGTCCCCTCTCCCTTCACCCTCCCCCCCTCCCCCGGCCCCAGTCCCTGTCAACCACCTACAATAGTCTTTTCAAATGAAGTCTCTCCTTACCTGAATCTGGATTTGTTTCTCTTTGACAGTTTTGGGGTACCATGTCTTGTACCGATGCTGACCATCCGTCGGGTCCCTCCATCTCCACCCCGGTATTCATGCTGGCTTCTCGGACTCTGTGTTCTGGGGATATAGGATCCATGATGGTGAGTGGATCCAGTGCTCTGGCCATTTGTGTGTTGTAACACTTTAAGGAGTTACACTGATCCTTTCAGGCAAAGAGAACTTTCTCTGGCTCTTCAGCGAGGCTTCTTCAGTTTTTCCTCTGTTTCTCTAGTGGTTTATTTTGTAAGAAAGTTCCCTCAGCTCCTCCACTGAGGTTTGAATGAGGGGGATTGGGATTGTGCGAGGAGCATTAGAGGAATAAGAAAAGTAGTATCTTTTCTGTCTTCTATAAGGTCTTATATCTGATTTAATCATCTAATCCCGTGGGTTACTAGCTATATTAGTTTACCTGGGCTGTCATAATAAAATACCAGAACTAGTGGGCTTAAAACAATAGAAATGTGTTGTCTCACAGATCTAGAGGCTAGAAGTCTGGAAACCAGGGGTCTAGGATGGGAGCAGGGCCGGGGGGGGAGGCGCGTGTCCTCCTCAGGAGGCTGTAGGGGAAGAGCCCTCCTTGCCTCACGTTGGCTCCACACGGTCACCTTCTCCCTGTGTGTCCCTATCTTCTCTTCTTATAAGGACACCAGTCATGTTGGATTATGGCCCACCCCAGTGACCTCATCTTAACTTGCTTACCCCAGCAAACACCCTGTTTCGATGTAAGGCCACATTCACAGGTACCAGGTTAGCGCATCAACATGTCTTCGGAGGGGACACAATTTGATCCAGAACAACAGTTCTGTCTCTGGCCCTCCCCTCCCCTTCTCTCTCTCTTTACAAGCTTTGCCAAGATGGCACCAATTCAGGTCAAGATCTTCAGTAATGGCCACATTTTCCTAAAGAACACTTGGAACTTGAGTGACGTCTTGAGGAAATGAGACAACTCCTCAGTCTGGCCCTCACCTAAAATCTTCCTTCCTGTCATTCCCTGCCCCTCGCGGCTCCTTCTTCCTCATTTTTACTAAGTCTGATCTTCCTTTAAATTCCCTTGAATTGTTGGATCTATTCCCCTTCAAAACCCTTCCCTCCTCCACCCCTCTATCTCCCTGCCAGAACCTTCCCCTTCCCACACTGGCCCCTCAGCTCCTATAGTCCCTGGAGCTCGAGGTGGCCCTCCCCTTGTCAGGATTCTCAAGGGGCTCAAGGACCCCAAGAGCAATCACCCGAGGCTGAAAAAACGACCTGGACACAGATGGGATATTTAAGACACTTAGATGGGCTTTGGAGACCCCCAGAGGGCCGTTGGTCCTCCTCAGCCCTTTGTCCAAAATTTAGTCCACAGCTCAGAAGATGACATGTCTCTCCCTCTCTCTTTCTCAAAAAAAAAAAAAAAAAAAAAAAAAAAAAAAAAATTAGCCCTGAATGAGACTCTCTGGGAGAAACAATCACCGAGAGAAGTAATACAAGGTATCCAGGATGTGCACCTGTTAAGGGAAAGGAGAGTAGATTTGTCCTAAAGTAATGATTGCATGTTTAAGAATGAGGAAGAGGGACGTGTAGGACAAAATCTGAGTGGATTCAGAAAGTTGTAAAGTTTCAGAGAAAGGGAATTTTATTTGTCATTGTCAGTGTTGGCCAAAGTTTGATGGGCTTATTTAGAAGTTTTTCTATAAAAGAGCTTTAGTATCAGAGCACCTGGGTGGCTCAGTCAGCTCAGGTCATAATCCCGGGGTCCTGGGATCAAGCCCCACATCAGGCTCCTTGCTCGGCGGGAAGCCTGCTACTCCCTCTCCGTTCCACCTGGGCTCTCTCTCATTATCTCTCTCTCTCTCTCTCTCTCTCAAGTAAATAAATAAAACCTTAAAAAAGAAAAGAGCTTTAGTATCAAATATTATACTAATGCAAAACTAAATTTTGTCTCTGCTAAATGAATGAAATCTTCCTACTTTGGGAAATAGCTAAAGTTCTTTACGATCATGTTACCTCTATTTGTTTGTTTGTTTGTTTGTTTATTGAGAGTGTGGGGAGGGGCGGAGGGAGAGAGAGAATCTTAAGCAGGCTCTATGCCCAGCGCAGAGCCTGATGCGGGGCTCGATCTCATAACCCTGAAATCATGACGGAGCCACCCAGGTGCCCCATACCTCCTTTTATTTCTTAATCTTTTTTTGTCACTTTGATTTTAGATTGATCTTATTTTGTTTTGCCTACCACAGGAACAAACAAATTTCCTTGCCAGTTGCATTATTTTTTTTAATGAACTCTTATCAGACCTTTCACTTTTGAAAATTATCATTAATAAGCTAACCACAACCACTTTAAGTCTCTTGTGATCTACAGAGAGTTTGTTTTATTCTGATGCTTCCCTTAACCCATTTGCAAATCAGCTACAGGCCAGAGTGCTTTGACTTTGACAAAGGATGGTCTCAGAGCCACAAGGTGAAAGGGCTCAGCCAAGTACCCTTAAGCACAGGCTTCTAATGTCATTGCTTAAACAATTTTGAGACCGTACCACTGGACTGAGTCAGGATTTCCAGCACTAACAAGGAAATTAATGGGTTCATGGGACTGCAAATCCAAGATGGAGCAGAACAAGAATTACACAGAACTGAGTAAGCTGATGAGGGATGATTTGGGATTTAGGATTTTGTTTTTTTAATTTTACTAATACTTTAATATTCTGTTTTCTGGATATAAGGAACTCCTTTTCCTTTTCTCTTAAGCTAGCTACAATTTTGAAGTCTATGCTTTTGAAAAAAGAGAAATGAAACATTCCAAATGAAACATTTCTAATGAAACATTATCTTTTTCTCTTTGACTGATTCCTCGAGAATTTGAAAACTTTTATTGAGTATTCTTATTTTCATGGCAATATAACTATTTGCATAGGTTCAATGAGGATCTGACCTCTTTATTAATAGGATATAATAGAAAACATTGGTTATACAACAAAGGCTTTGTCCAGAATGTTATATTTGAGAATGAATTAGGTGTGACCAGTTAGTTTTGAGGAAATAAGGTTGAGTTTTTAGAGCCACTGCTTACGAAGTCCTCTTGCGAAAACCAACCCTTGGTATCTGGCTTACAGCATTTGCAGACTTACAGAGGAGTAAAATGTTCTTTTCCTGACAAGCTCAGGATATGGGCTATTTGAGGGACCTTGAGAAGAGAGGAATTCATCCAAATCTATGTGTAATGCAGGTAAAATCTGATGGTGAGTTCTTGGCGTGGCTTTCCAGCCTCAAGAAACTTTTAAAAGTCCATTTTGAGATTTCTTGTGAAAACTTCCAGCAAAGCAAACTTAAAAAGGCCTGTACATTAAATCATCATTCTTGCTGCACCTCTGTAAATAATCAGGTCATATCTAATGAGACTAGCTTTATTTTATGATTAAGAATGATCTTTCTTTGTGGTTATCTTTGATACCAAGAGGGATAACTCTAGAGAGAATTTTTGTGTTTCAGTGGAAAATAGTAGCAAAACCTGTGGATTATCAGATTCTGGCCCTGTTCATTGTTTCTGAGCCAGTCTGAGTCTCTTTGTAAATTGCAGGTAACTGACAGATATGAACTCCTGTAAACTGAACTAGATCCTATCATCTTGCACACATTGTCAAACCTTGTTAAATTTTCACTTCTTTTATTTTCCTTCAGAATCTGTCTACAACCATCCGAACTAACATTCCCAATTTTTCTCCCTCTCTCTTGCCGTGGCATCACCAAGAACTAAAACATGACTGACCAGATCTTCCTTGAGACTTTAGGTTGCCTCGTCATTGGCTTTTTCCCCCCAACATCTGAGGAAGTACTGCAATCTAAAGCCTCTATAGACCTCAAAAGACAGATCTCCTCCCTGCCGCAGCCCATGCATGGGCCAGATTTCTCCCTGGAAAGGCACTGTCTGGGCTACCAAAGAAATCTGGCAAAATGCTCAGGTCATGTGTGCCTTTATATACAAGGCAACCAAGACCATGGACAGCATTTCCAAGAGCACTGACATCTTAGCTTCAACCAATTCAGTGAGCAGAGCTGGATTACCACCTGCCTCTCAGAATCTACTGGAATAGACAGCCCCAGGGTGCAACTCCTGGCTCTTTACCTAAAACAACTATTTATATTAATACTCTCTATTTCAGGGGCGCCTGGGTGGCTCGGTTGGTTGAGCGACTGCCTTCCGCTCAGGTCGTGATCCCGGAGTCCCGGGATCGAGTCCCGGGATCGAGTCCCGCATCGGACTCCCTGCTCGGCCGGGGGTCTGCTTCTCCCTCTGACCCTCTTTCCTCTCGTGCTCTCTATCTCTCATTCTCTCTCTCAAATAAATAAATAAATAAAAAGAGGTTACATAATTAAATATTTTGTGAGATTAAAAGGTTTTCAGCAGGGGCGCCTGGGTGGCTCAGTTGGTTGAGCGACTGCCTTCGGCTCAGGTTGTGATCCCAGACTCCTGGGATCGAGTCCCGCATCGGGCTCCCTGCTCGGCGGGGGGTCTGCTTCTCCCTCTGACCCTCCCCCCTCTCGTGCTCTCTCTCTCGAATAAATAAATAAAATCTTTAAAATAAAATATTTCTCTATTTCACTCTAGTCATCTTTCTCTTTAAGTGCCTGATCAGTGGGATTCTAAATCAACTGATCTTATCCACTACCTCTCAGTAGATGATTTAACTGATTTTGCAGAAACAATACCAAAGAGAGTCTTCAGGAGACTATTTTTTTAGATGATTTTTCCACTCAGGAGATTTAAGCCCACCTCTGAGTTGTTCAACGATAAATGATATTTATTCATCTTGAACAAAAGAAGGGACTGACATGGCAGCCCCTGGGTGGCTCAGTCGTTAAGCGTCTGCCTTCGGCTCAGGTCCTGATCCCAGGGGCCTGGGATCGAGGCCCAGGTCAGGCTCCCCACTCAACAGGGAGTCTGTTTCTTCCTCTGCCTCTATACCTTCCCCTTGTTCATGCTCTCTCGCTCCTCTCCCTCTCAAATAAACAAAATCTTTTAAAAAAAAAAATAGAAGTTATAAAAAAAAAAGAAGGGACTGACAATGCTGAATTTTTAAAAATTTTTGATTGTAATAAAAGACACACAACGTTAAATCTATCATCTTAATCATTTTCAGGTGTACGGTTCAGTGGTGTTAAATGCATTCACATCATTGTGCAACCAATCTCCAGAACTCTTTTTGTCTTGCAAAATTGAAACTTTATGCCCATTCAAAAATAACTGGCCACTGTCCTCTCTTCCCAACCTCTGGTAACCACTGTGCTACTTTCTGTTTCTATGATTCTGACGACTCTAGAGACCTCGTGTAAGTGGAATCACACAGCACCTGTCTTTTGGCCACTGGCTTATTTTACTTACACAGTGTCCTCAAGATTCATGGGTATTATAGCATGTCAGATTTTCCTTCCTTTTTAAGGCTGAAAATAGTCTATTAAATGCATTTACCATGTGTTGTTTATCCATTCATCCATCAGCGAATGATAATGTTGACCTTTATCTGAACCCTATGTTCCTAGAAAACAGTAGTCAAGAAATCCCCCTACACTTCTGTGCTTCAAAATGGCTTTCTGCAAAGAACCACCGTTCATGTGACTTAGATAAGATCCATGGATGCCCCTCTGTTTACCTAAGACAAGACCAGACACAGACTCTCCAACTTCCCCTTCCTTGTCTCATAAAATGATTAGCTGAATTGTTTGCCCCCACCAACCAATCTGGATAAAATACTGGCTAATATGACTTGACCAAACTTTAGTCAAGCTTCTCCCCTTCCCACAGGCCCATGAACTCTGATCCCCAGATCAGAATGCAGAACAGCCTTTCCTGACCACACCAGTCTGCAGAAAGTTTTGAAACTCATACAGATCTTCTGTTCAGAATGTTCTCACTGTGCAATAGTCCAATCCCCCTATTGCAATAGTCTCAAATAAAATTTCTCCATACCTTAGTCTAGATGTGTTTTTATTTGACTGGGGTTAGTGAGAAAGTGCTGAGAGTTGTACCACTAGATGCAAACTTTGAGGACCATGGCCATGGTCCCAGCCTTTATGCAGATAATAATTTCTCAATCCCATTTTATAGGTAAGCAGGTGGAGCTATAAGAAAGCCAAAGGACACGCTGAGAGTCACAGTACCATGACAGAGTGGGCATCCGGTGCTGTCGCTGATTTCTTACAAAACCGTGCCCTTTCCAGCACGAACATACCTAATGTTGGTCAATGTTTGTAGATGATGAAAACATTCTCTAGTATTCTAAGAAAAGGGAAATGGATCCAAGAGTGAAAAAAAATGAACAGAACACCCAGAGTTTAAAGGAACCTCTTTCAGTCTGGAAATGAATGAAAACCATCCAAATGAGAACAAGCAAAGGCTATTTATTCAGAAGCTGCTCTAGCAAGGGAGTCACCATCACTTACTTTGGGCAGAGACTCAAAGGCCGGCAGAAGACTGGGAAAGTTTTACAGTGGATAAAAAAGAAGGCCTCAGGTGTGCCCTAACTGGAGGCTGGAGGTTGGAGGCATGGGGAAGCTGGACGTAGGCTAACTAGAGGTGGGGAATCCTATGTGACTGATTAGGAATGCATATTGGCTTTCTCCCATTGGTCCTAAAATAGAAGTGGATGCAAACACTAGGCAAGCTGTCCCTTATGGAGGGGGTAAGGGACCAGCTTACCCAGCTGTCCTGGCTGTCTGGGGCTGTTGGCCACAAGGGTTATGAGTTGGCTTCCTGGACTGGTTACTGTTGTAGCAGGTTGGCTTTCTGGGCTGATTGCAGCAGGTTGTGGGTCTGAGCCTTATTTTTATAGATAGTCTGATCCTTGTATATTCATTCTCTCAGGTCTCTCGGGGACCCTGCATTCATAGGAGGCCTTCACACCAGCCCTGCAAATGATCCCACACTCAGACCAGGGATGGTGGCAAGAGGCTTGCCCCTTGCAGAGGAGAGAGAGCATGTAGTGGCTAAGTTTGTTTCAACTACCTTCCCTCGACCCCCACATTGTCCCTTTTTTTTTTTTTTTAACTAAAAGGTGAAAATCAGGGCCTGAGCATCATCTCTGGTTTTCCAGGGCTCTCAGACAATTCTCAGACTAAGACCCTCCACCTTGGCTTCTATGGCTTATATGGTTCACAGAATCTCAGAAAATCCAAAGGATTTCAGCAGCCTCCTCACATGGCCCTTATAGGTACAGACGGGGAGAGAGGTCAGAGATTACAGTGTTTGGGTTCTGGTCTAATTCTGCTGAGATCTTCTTGAGGCAGTAGAGGGGACCGGATGTCCTCAAGGTGCTCAGCCAGTGGGTGAGATGAGTGAGTACACACACTACCCATGTTCCCAGACCTCCCATGTGCTGTCTCAACTCTGAGCCCCTAAACGCTGCTCCTTCTGTCTAAAACACCCATCCTTTTCCTAATTCCTCACTGTGAATTCCCTTTTGCCCCTCAGTTCCCAGTTGCCGTATTACCTCTAGGAATACTTTCCCACACCCCAGACTCCTCAGCACACACATATGTTCCTGCAGAGTGCCCTGTGCTCACCTTTCCTGGACAGCGCACACTGTTCTGCTCCAGGGCTTTTGGCCTCTTTTCCCCAAATAATCATAAGATCCTGAAGACCACCCCTCTACTTACTTCCTATTGTCTGTCTCATTCCTAACATCAAGCAGCCCCTCTGACATATGGAGGTGCGCAACACAGAGGGGGCACGCAGTGGAAAGACTTGACTGATGGAGAAGGCGTGCCAGGGCTAAGTCCGAAAGGAGAGGTGGGAGTCTGCCCACCTCCCCATTGGGAGTCAATGGGGAAAGCATTTGAGTTAGAGCTATGAAGAGGAGCAAAAGCTTGGGAGGATAGGGGGTGCATATGGGGAGGGTGAGAATGGCCTGCAGCTTGCTTCGTTGGAGGAAAGGGACAAGGCGGAGGGAGTTAGACGTGGAACTGAGACTTGAGGGGTCAGGGGAGGGGGAGAAACAGGCTTCCAGCTATGGAATGAATGAGTCATGGGGACGATGACCAGCATAGGGAACACAGTCAGTGGTATTGTCTAGCGCTGTATGGTGACCGATGGTAGTCCCCCTCGTGGTGAGCACAGTGCAGCATGTGGGTGTGTACACCTGAGACCAAGGCAACCTTGTGTCCAAACTATACTCGGGTTTTTACAAAAGGAGACTAAGCGGGGCTCTGTAAAAGCCTTGATGTTCTGCTTCATCACATACTCGCAGTCTACCTCCAAGTAAGCAATCTAACCTCTCTATGCCTCCCGTTCCCCCCTCATAAACTGAAGATCGTGAACAGTCATCCCTATGTAAAGTTGCTGCAAGGATTAAGTGGGTTCACATGCACCGAACACTTAGAAGAGCCCAGAGTAAGAACTAGGAACATGCTTCCCAGTGATATATATTATGTTAAACACTTCATCCCTTAGGCAAGAGGAGGCTAACACTTCTATTCTCAGCAAGGGCGAGATAAGGTCAGCTTTGTCCAGAAAGACAAAAGGAGGAGGGGTTGGAGTATCAAGACTGGAGGCCAGAAAAGCAGCTGGGAAATCATTTCTTACAACAGCCTGATGGGCGCTGAGGGCAGACCTGACTTGGGGCAGGAGTGGAACGGAGAAACAGGGTTGAGTTGCATGCAGCAGGTACATGGTTGGCAAGATTTAGTGCCTGGCTCGAATTAGGTGGAGAGAGACTGCAAGAAGTCCAGGACACCCCCCAGATTCCTGGTGTAGGCAGTTGGGTGAGTAAGATATAGAAATTCAAGGAGTTTGTGAGCCCTTATTATATATCAGACCCAGAGCTGGACTTTGATGCAAAAGATGCTGAGGAATTGGTCCGGGGACACAGTGAGCCAGCCTGTGGCCAAAGGAGACTTGAAGCTCTGTCTCCCAGTTTATGCACTTTTCCAAAGCATTCCCATGCGATCCGAGACATGGGTCCTTCCCAGGGATAAGATTTCTGACCCACCCATCACAGCTCTTCACTCTGGAGGAGAAACGAGGAACGTGCGGCAGGGAGGGAGGTGGCGGGGGCGGGGGCTGTGGGATGGCTAAGGAGGTCCACACCAAAACAGTAACAGCGCCTGACCTCTAGCCACCTCCTTCTGGCAAATTTCTCTTATTCCATTCATTCCGATGCAAAAAGGTTACATACACTTTGCCTCTGATTCCCATTTTTATCGTTGCAGACAGATCTCTACTGTTTATTTTCTAAATTTCAAAAAGAGTTGTAGTTTAAAACTGACACCGAGGTGAAGTAATAAAAAAATCCTATTGGAATTATGTATTCAGACTGTCTTTCAAGTACTTTTCCCCAGTTTCATCTCAAGAAGCTATTTGGGTTTTTGTTACTAAGGAGAACCTGGATTGATAAGTGTGTCAGTGACGTAAGAAAACAAAGCAAATCCTGGAACAGTAACATTCTAGAACAAACACGTCCCTCTCACAAGCCCATGGCCCCTCCAAGGGCCCTCAGCACAGCCGAAGGAAGTGTTCATCAAACTCCAGGCTCCAAGCATCCCTAGACAATGCCATTAGAGTCACAGAGAGCCTGTGCATGTTTTTACGTGGCGGAATGCACAGCGTCCTGTGTGAGTGCAGCTTTGTTGGAGGAAGGCACACTGGCTTCTTGCAGGAAGGTTTGTCCAAAGTAAAGGTAACTGGCAACTTGCAACTGCCCGTCAGTCCTTGATAATATTTGTCAGGAAGCTAACTTCCTGTCCTTAATCAGCCCAGTATTTTTTAAAAAAAGCTATGAGAATGGCCTGGGCATGGCGGGGGGCAGTGGGGAGGAAGTGACAAAGAACAGTAATCAAAAGCTTTTGCCCATTGTCTCTGCCCTGTCCAGCTCCATCTGGCCCAGTTTCAATTTCTGGACACACTGGGGGAGAGTGACGTGGCTGATACAGCAGGCAAGCGGTGGAGAGTTCTGCTCAGTTTTCAGAAATGATACGTCACCACATTTTGAAGGCGGAAATTTCATAAGAATCAAGCACCTAACTAATTCATTAAGAAAGCACAGCACTCCAAAGGAGTTTATAAATGACTCAGAAAAATCCTAAAAGGAATCTTACATATTTCAGATGCAGCATTCACACGACGCTACAGCCAACAGAAAATAAGTGGTTTTGGAAGAAAGCCATTGTCTTTTTTTAATTGCATGGGCAAAAAAGAAAAGCCTAGAGAGATGACAAGCTAGATGGACATATATTATAGACCTTAGGATCATGATAATCCTGGTGTGATAATGTCACAGAATAGAGGACTACATAATAATAGTTCTCATATCTTGAGGGCTTGCTTATCCTAAGTTCCAAGTCCCTGTCGTGAGAGCTTCAGATATAGGAACATACCTGTCCCACACACTCTATGCGGGAGTCTCAGGAAATGGATGCCTAGTGGTTTACAATTCATCCCAGGATCTAAGTGTCCACTGATGCACTTACGCTTTCAAGATATAAATGGGTGGCTAAAACAAAAGCACGTTCTGATGCAAAAAAGAAAAGAAAAAAAAGTTTAAAACAAAAAGGATCCACACCTCATATCAACTGAATTGTTTATTCTGGTCTCCCTACTGCCAGATTTGATGAGACGGTAAATCCTGGAGAAGGAAAATTCTCAGAAACTGATTAACCTGGAGAGGTCAAGATGGATGAGCTGCTAGAGCCCTCTTTCAGGTAGGTCCAAAGTTCCTTCAGAAATGTAAATGGGCTGAGCCAATCTTATAGATAATTCCATGTATCATGCAAAAACAAACAAAAATGCAACTCAGGGTATGGGTTCATAGATATTTCAGGTCAACCTGGCTCAGGGTTTGCAATGTAGGTATTTCCCCCCTTACCTTTGGAGAGATTCTCAATGCATAAAAAAGGCCAATAACATGAGTAATCTGCGCTTGCCTAAATGGTAATAAAATCTATTTAATAATTGAACATCTTGCTGCCAATTTAAGGCACTTGTTTTCCTAAAGTACACAGAGAGTAAGTAACATAAAAAAGAACTTGGTTTTTAAATGCTTTGCAAATAAAGCCACTCCTCTTTTCCTCCAAGCTGCTATATTTCCCATCTCAGTAATGCCAACTCTGGATAACTGAGCCAAACTGCTCTCTGAGGTTTTTTTCTGTAGGACCAAAGAAGAGGACCAAGGACCTCTTCAGATGAGGGGATGGAACTTGAAGACAGGGTTCCTTGGATTAGGAAAATGATTGGAAGTCTGGGTACCAGCAGAATCTAATCCAACTTGTGCTGATTCATGGCTCAGCTGGCATTGCCCTAGACTTCCAACCCAGTCAAATTAACAAATTCTACCTTGTGGAGAAGTTAGGAGGAGAGTAGAGAATATTAGAGGTTTCCTCCACCCCACATTTCTTTACATTTAGTTTTAGTAAACCATTTGGTTTCACAGCCAAGACGAAATAGGTGATGATCTCTTGGACCTCAGAGTATCAGAAACATGCTGCCCATGTCCGCATGGCCATTTAAAATTCTTTTAAATTACCATTCTTAAGTACTGACCTAGGGCTAGTGAGACAAGCAAGTTAGAAGCTTCTGCAAAGCTCTGGGATTTTTAAACTGGGTACGAAGCCCACCTGAGAGCCAGACACTCAGAGAATTCTGCGCGTCACCTTGATTTACGCTCGCCCGTGCTACACAACCTGGGCTTATCCAATTAGTCACGAACACTCACCACAGAGAAAGGCCAGCAATTTTAAAAGCATCCAAAAGTTGAGCCTCATATTTCCATAAAGAAATTGAAAAGCCAAAGTGAAATAAAGCCCAGCGATTTCCTCTCTCTCGTGTCATTCTTAAACTCAGGCATACTACTGGGGGTCTCTCTTGATACTTGATGGAGTGTCTCGATACTTGACTTGATTCTTCAGAAGCCACATTACTGATGGACCTTGGTCAGGACTCCCAGGCCTCTTACGGTCCCAGAGTTCCATAAGATCAGCTTAAACCATGACAACAACACCACATCTCGACTAAAAAACTTGAACACCCTGGGACAGGTGCAAGCAGTGGCCTTCCAGGCCAAGGGGAAGCCCCTGCCAGGTGAGCCCTATTGTCCGTGAAAATGTGTACATGGGAACAAAAGGGGAATAAAGGAGAGAATATTTCCTTGTGTTTCACTTTACCAGGATATCAATTCACTTGTTCAGCGTCCACAATTCACAAAGCCATAAACTCGTTTTCGGTACAGAGCAACTTCTCACCATGGTTCACATTTTTGGGGGGTGGTGTATGAAATACTTTCACCTTCTTGCAAAAATTAGAATAGCCTATGGTGGAATCTCTAGCACTGTCTTTCTCAAAATTCCCTTCTTCCTCTCCATCCTTAAAATCTCTTGGTCCTCTCCCTCCCATTTTTGAAAAATTTATTGTGAAAATCTTAAACATACCAAAGTAGAGAACAGTCTATCACGTAATTTAGGCAGTCAGCATACTGCCCATTTTTTATCTATGCTCACACCCCTTCCTCATCCTCCCCCCATAAATTATTTTAAAGCAAACCCAAAACATCCTATCATTGCATTTGTAAATATTTTATTTATGAACTTCTAAAAGATGCAGATCTTTTAGAAATATTGTTTTTATTTACAGATAAGAAAGAGGCTGGATGTATTATATACATCAATAAGTAGTCAGAAAACATAACAAAGCAAGACTGGAGAGATTTAGAAACTCCCATAAAGTCATGAGTCAGGCAAGAGTTAGTTCACCTCAAACCCGTATCTTCTGCTGCTTCAAGCTCTGGTCTTTACAGCTGTACTCTGTGACCTCTCTGGCAACCTGTCCCCTACCATGGGATGGCTCTGCTGAGTTAATCTTTGGACTCAGATTTAAGGGGAAAGCTCCACCTGGCACATAATCTGCCTAAAGCCCTGCAGAAAGGTCTCCTGGTAAACCCAGAATCTTGCCCAGATGGGTTTCTGTTTCTGTGGCCTTCCCTAGCACTTTCATTCCAGGGTCCTGACATTTCTCAGGGATCTGGGGCCCAAGTTCTCAGAGAAGTAGCCACTGACTAGGAGAAAAGAGGAAGGGAAGGGAAGGCAAGGGAAGGCAAGGGAAGGCAAGGGAAGGCAAGGGAAGGCAAGGGAAGGCAAGGGAAGGCAAGGGAAGGGAAGGCAAGGGAGGGCAAGGGAAGGGAAATAGCCATGACACCATTATCACACCTGGAAAAGAAATTCACAGTACATCTTTCATACCAACTAACCAGGGAGAGTTCGATCCATTTCCCCTTTGACCCAAGCATCTTGGATTCTCAGATGCTGGACTGAGCCTGGAGGGAGACAGGCTGCCTTGCTTCCCAGGGCACAGCCTCCCCATACAGACACACAGATAGGTCAGGGAAGCCACCAAATGAAGTTCACAGCTTTCCCTTCCCTCCAGTCTGAGCCCCCTCTCCCCCCCTACATTTTTTGCTATTCTATCCCCAACAGCTTCCCAAGGATTTTGTGGCAGCTGCCAAGGGCCCCGGCTCCGGAATTCCTTGTCTGTGAGGTGTGCCTCACAATGATCCGTCCACTTCGTCCCCACATTTCTTTTCCATCAAGAGATCCCACGTTCTGGAGCCCGATGATTTGGCGTTCCAGTTAACTGTTTGATTTGACCCAAGGCCATTAAACGTGTGTGCCAGTTTATAGTCCAATAAAGGGGGCTGAGCTACGGGGCAGCCTGTCTCGTCTGGACCGGCTTCCAGAGAGTAGGGCGAACACCAGTTCCCCGCCGAGCCCCTCAGCGCCCGCGCCCCTCCCCCCGTGATGCGTCTGCTTCGGCGGAGGGAAGTCCTGGTCCGCTGTTCAGGCTGCAGACTGGGGTGTTGGGGAGGGCGGTCAAGGCAGAGTCGGGGGCAGATCTGCGCTGCCTGAGATCCTGAGGGGAGCGCGCGGGGTCTAAGCCGCGGTCTCGCACCGTACACACGGGAGCCTCCCCACCAGAGCGAGAGCCGCTGCCTCACGGTCTTGAGACTCCTGGGGCGGGGGGGGGGGGGGGGGGGGGGGGGGGGTTGTCTCACCCACCCTTTGTCCTCTGCTGAGTCCAGACCCAAGCTTGCTCTTAGCCTGAAGCTGGGCTCGGGGCTTGAGGTCCCCCCAATAAATGACCTTCCCCACTGTCACCACGTCCTCCTTTGCAACAGAACACAGACACAGCAGTGGCCTTCGGATATAGGAGCCTCCTCTGACCTCCTGCCACCCCACCACACCCTTCTCCCAGCCAGAGGCGCCTAGAACAGGATCAAGGCCCCCAAGAGCTTACTTACATTTCCAGGAATTCTGTCAGTTGGCTGTTAAACACAGACTACCAAAAAATTAAATTATATAAATGTATAATTTAAAAGATCATAGTACAAACAGCTAATAAATACTGAAAACATGTCCTAATTAATTTACCACATTTTACTATTATTAAATAGCTTTTAAGGTTATTTACAACGAACCTGTCTCTCTGGCGAAAACACAATGGAAATGGTGCATGACAGCCTCGTTACCCCAAGTTCAGGGACTTGACGTGGAGGCTCGCGATCCCATTGCTGAGGAGCATTTACACCACAAAATTGACACTCAAAAAGAAGAAGGGCTTAGTCTCAAGAGAGCAGAATGTTAAACACTTACCAGCGCACCCCTGTCCGACTAATCTCCGGGATTCTAGACCCCCGGGCACGCCCTCAGCCCAGCTTGCTGAAGCCACGCTGTATATTATTGAACTTAAAGAGTGCAAGGGACAAATTAGTACCACAGCGAAGAGAATCCAGGAAGTCTTGAATCCTATCTCCAGTCTTGGCCAACCTTCTCTATGAGGCTCACAAGACAGACAGACTGACCACAGTCCCTCGGGCGTCGCTCTGCGGCGTCCGTATTCTGCGCTGGACTCGCGCCGGGACCTTGTGGCGGAGGCCTCTCTCCCCACGGGCTTCAGTGCTCACCTCCCACTGCCCTACTGCTCGTCCTTCTGTCTTTCTTCTGCGCACACACAGCTTGAGCCATCTCAGACTTCTCTCATTCCTCAGATAGCCCGTGCCAGGCGCTTACAAACTCGGTAGCCGGCGGGCACCACCCTCGCCACCTGCATGCTGGGCTCTGAGGTCCGCCGAGCTGCTGCTCAGCCCCATGGCTTGCGCAGCGGAGGGATCTGTGAGTTTACTTGTCAAGAGAAAACAAGTATCTGGATCTTTGTAAAATAAGAATTTCCCTCATTTTAAGGTAAAAAGTATTTCAAATTGTCATAAGTTGTAACTACGCGAGGTGGATATGCTAACCTCCCTTACTGTGGCAATCATTCTACAATATATCCGCATATCAAATCAGTACACTCTGCGTGTAAAACGTACACAATGTCATATGTTGATCGTTTTTCTCAATCAAGCTGGAGGAAAAGAAGGTAAATAAAACACATGACATTTCTCAACTCCTGGGAAAAACCCTTTTTTTCCATGAGTACTCCAGGCTAAACCAACTGATGGTGAGAGGTGTTGAGTTCCCAGGCCACCAGTGCGAGTCCTCGCAGCCTCTCAGCCCTCCTGATTTCAGCGCAAACACTCATGCACCTTGCCAGCATCCCTCATTAAACATGAGCGGTCACTCTCAGCGGTCCTGGCCCAGGCTTTTGAGAAAGCCTCACACACAACCTAGAAAATGCAAATGTGGGGGTGGTTCTCCACCACCCCCCCGCCCCGGCACCTTTAGCCAACAGGTGAAAATAGTTGGTGAATCCAAGTCCCGGCATTCCTGCGCTCTGGTGGGACAATTCTGAGGCACTTCTAAATGATTCCTCAGGGACACCCCATGGGGTCGGACTCCAGTTGCCCCTAAGGCTAACAGGCTCAGCAAAGCGCCCTTCAGTGGTCTCGACTTTCTCTGAGTTCTCATTCCACACCCTGGAGTCACCCCCAAGCAAGCTTCCTGCACCCAAGTCCTTGTCTCGGTTTGCTTTCAGGGAACCCAAACTGTCTACGTGGACGGATGGTCTTACTCCAGGTTTTCGCACACGCTGTCTCCTCTGTCCTGAACACTCCTGAACAGCTCTTCAAGAATCTGTTAAAGATCAGTTCGTCTGTCAGTCTTCTCTGACCCTCATCTCTTCGAATGCCATGGGATCCCACTACAGTTTCCCTAAGCACAACACTCCCGTACTTGCAAACCCTCAAGAAGCTACAATACAAAGAACCCTATACTCTCTGAAGTTTTAACAACATGTTCATTGAATCCTACTGACCCCATTCCCATTCCTTTTTTACAGGTGAGGAAAACGAAGCTCAGGAAACCGGACGTGGGCGGACTTGAACTCACGGGACATCTTCCAGTGCGCTAGCTCCCTTAAACCTGAGGCTTGTGCCCAACATTACAGTGACTAATAGGAGTAGTCAGTTCTCCAGGTTGAGGATTTGCCAGCAGTGGCTCACGAGCACCCAGGCAAAGCAAACCCCAGGGGAGGGCAGGGAGGAAGGTAGGTTAACTAGGCTAAACTCGAATTTCAGGAGTGGCCTTTTATTTATTTATTTTTCAATGTGATATATTTTAATAAAATGAAGGATAAAAATCATGTGATCATCTCAACAGATGTGGAAAAAGCATTTGACAAATTTATTAACAATTTATGACAAAAACTCAATAAAATGGGTATAGAGGGAATGTATCTCAATATAATAAAAGCCATATATGACAAATCCACAGCTAATAACATAGTCAACAGTGAAAAGCTGACATTGTTTTTTCTAAGATCAAGAACAAAACAAGGATGCCACTCTCCCTACTTTTATTCAGCATAGTACTAGAAGTGCTAGCCACAGCAATTAGGTAGGGAAAAGAAATAAGATTATACAAATTTGAAAGAAAGAACTGTCACTATTTGCAGATGACATGATATTGTATATAGAAAACCCTCAACTCCACTAACAAGCTCTAAGAACTAATCAATAAATTCACTGAAGTTGCAGGATACTTGCCTTTTAAAGGATATTTAAAGAGCACAAACAGAAATCCACAGAAGATGTAAGTAGCAAGTTTTTTGTTGTTTTAAATTTCAGACATTAGATTTTTTTTGTCTCTATAAGTTCAATCTGGGTCTATTTTATATTTTACATTTTTCTCATCATGCTCACACTTTCTTCTGCCTTCTTGAACACACGAAGAATGTTTTTACACGACCATCCATTTCACTTCTGAGTCTGGCTGTTCCTTTTTAAGATGAAAAAAATTGGGGGGCGCCTGGTGGCTCAGTAGGTTGGGCATCTGCCTTCAGCTCGGTTCATGATCCTGGGGTCCTGGGATTGAGCCCTGCATCAGGCTCCCTGCTCAGCGGTGAGTCTGGTTCTCTCTCCCTTTGTCCACCCCCCACCCGGCTCTTGTGTGCCCTCTCTCAAATAAATAAATGGAGAAAATCTTAAAAAAAAAAAATGAAAAAATTACTAAGATCTCTTTTAGGGATAATTAGTAATCTTGAAATGTACACTAAATCACTCATAGGGTATCAGAAAATACGCTCTTCAGAAAAAGCTCTCAATATATTTAGTTCAATAGCATTCAATGTAATATGGAATTAGGAATGATATCAGAAAACTTTGAGGGCGCCTGGATGGCTCAGTTGGTTGGGCGACTGCCTTCGGCTCAGGTCATGATCCTGGAGTCCTGGATTGAGTCCCGCATCGGGCTCCCTGCTCAGCAGGGAGTCTGCTTCTCCCTCTGACCCTCCCCCCTCTCATGTGCTCTCTCATTCTCTCTCTCAAATAAAATCTTTAATAAAAAAAAAGAAAACTTTGAGGACAGGAATTCAATCTCTCACGTCATAATAAAAATTAGACATGGAACCTAATTTACCACTCACTGCTTCTTCCTCTATTTCTAAAGAGAATGTTAAAAAGTTTGGGCCTGGATTAGATATCAGTGACTGGATACAACTGCATTTCCATGAGTTTTTAATTTAAATAGTGAAACATTAAAACAAAGACCCAGGGGCACCTTGGAGGCTCAGTTGGTTAAAAAGTCTGCCTTTCGCTTGGGTCATTGATCTCTGGGTCCTGGGATCGAGCCCTATGACGGGCTCCTTGCGCAACGGGGAGTCTGCTTCTCCCTCTCTCTCTCTCCCTCCACCCCTGCTTGTGCTCTCTCACTCTCAAGCTCAAATAAATAAAACCTTAAAAAAAAAAAAAAGGCCCAGATGTAGAGTTGTATTTACATAAACACAAAATTTCCATTAATGGTTTCAATTTTAGATGCACCTGGTGGACACGCAGCCTCTAAAAGGTACTAAAAAAAAAGTACACACGTAGCTTGAACTCTACTTGCTGTTAAAGCACTTTGTTTAGATCTTGTTTTCATCACACTCTACCTGAAATTACAATGGCTATCCCCACTATACAGGTTAGAAAACTGAGGCTGGCAAATGAGGCCAAGACTTGAATTCAGAGGTCCTGGGCCATTTCTTGGGCAACATTTTCCACTAAAACCTAGTAGCTGCCAGGAGTAGAGAGGCCTTGCTCAAAAGCCAAATTAAAATCTTTCATTAACTCATAGTGAACATGGAATCTGGCTTAAGCCAGAGTGAGGTCAAAAGTCACTCAAGGTCCATTTAGTCCTTTTATACAGAAGAGGGCCTAGATTCAAAGTCTGCCCCCGTAAGATTGTTATCACAACCAGGTTCTTGACAACTACGCTCCAAAGACAGGATCCTGCTCCGTACCATTTTTTTCCCAACCGAATGCCAGGGGCTTACTAAAATGCAGCTGACCAACGATACAGCCCTCAAACGTGTATAACACGTCACCCCAAATACCCATTGAGTTTCTTCCCAAATGAATGCATGAGGGACTAGTGTGTATCTTCCTGTGTGAAGGACTGCACTTGAGGTTTTCATCTCCCGGTTTCTCATTTTAGCGAGGCAGGTAACATATCTCGCAGGGAAGGAACTGGATTTCCAGACAGGCTAAGTAACTGGCTCAGTTAAAGAGCTGGTACTCAAACCCGGAAGTGATTCTGGAGTCGTGCTTTCTACAAAAAAAAGAGGAAACCACAGAGATGGACTTTAAGAGTAAGCTCGGAAATATACTGGCGGTCATATCCAAAGCCTAAATATGTGTGTGCACGCATGTGTGGGTGCACATGTGTACACACACGTATGTTTATATGTAACGTAACAGTTTTGGGAATGAGTGTCACTTTTCATAATCTCCTAGGTGTATGGTTTTAAATTGAAATACAACACAGAACAGTGCACAAATCATAAGCATACGGCTCAATGAGTTTTCAAAAATTCAATACATCCAGGTAACCAGCACCCCGTTTAAGAAACAGAACAGTTCTAGCCCCTTCCGTGTCCTGTCCTTAGGTTTACTTTCTAAGGCAGTCTTTAGGGTTAGAATCAAAGACAGATGTCCCTCAGAAGCAAATAGGGAAACAATGTTCATTTTCCTACTCAAAGACCAGAAAGAAAGAGACAGGTTTTAAGGCTCAAGAGGTGCATTTTAAAAAATTATCTTTATTTAGGTTTCTGATTCAGCACATGTATCAAAGACTAATCAACATAAAGTAAATAAGACATTAATTGGAAGTCTTACATCTCTCTAAACTCTGACCAAGAATGTCAAGATTGCCACTATTACCAGAACTCCAACCTAGTCAAGTTGTAAACAAGCTATAATGAACATACAGTGTGCACGGAGATGCAGAGGCAAAGACATGCTAGCACTTGGCTCTCCTCTCTTCCTTGTTGATGTCTTTCCGTTTGACAGTCCATTTTTGCTTTCCATGCTGAGTTCCAAATAAAGTCCAAAGGCTCAGGGTCAACCTGATCAAAACCTCTTCCAGAGGAATGCATTCTTAAACTGTTGTGCCTGCAACTTTGTTTTTGCCAGGACGAAGTTCAGATCAAGATGTACACTACAATCTCGATGACGGTGCAGACTGAGTCAAGAACTGAAGTTGAGCAGTAACCCGAGTTAAGGCATGAATGCACACACACACACGCACACGCGCACGCGCACACACGCACACACACAGCACCCACGCTATCGTGAACATGGGATTCCCTCCACCGCCTCACAAGAGGCAACCAGGGCTTGGCTGTTAACAACTGCTGAGCATTCTGGAAATGCTCACCATAATATCATGCCAACAGCTGTGTGTGTATGTTAAAAAAAAGAAAACAAGAAGAAACCAGAAACGGAAACCTAAAAACCCCTTAATCTCTTACAATGGCTCTTGAGCATGGAACTCGTGTAGCAGCGTCAACGGCTGGCTCTTTAATAAATTTGGAAATAAAAGGTTGTTTTACTATGTATTTCTTTGGTAGTTACCACTACAAAGTTTTCAGTGTTGGTTACCTATAAGACAAGTTCTAGACAGAAGATCAGGTTACATAGAAATGATTCTTCCGTACTGGTAAGATAAAAATATTGCGCTCTCGAAGCACAAGTTATTAGGCTTTTTCTTGCCTTACTGGGCATCCTCTATAAGCAAGGCTTCGTGCAGGAAAAGTTCATGTCCACCTAACAGAGGGAGATACATATTCTGTTTTCCTACAGTTGAACAGTTAACAAAAATTCACATCATCAGTGATCTCTGGTCCAATCAGTTAGAAGCCAATTACCAAGGGACAACGGCACTTGGTGCCAAAGCCACATTCTGGTCACACATTCATCCCATGGTTGGTCAGTATCGCAGGAGCTCAGAATTTAAAACTCCTTTCAATTAACAAGGAGCAAGTTAAATTAAATCTTAAATATTTCCACCATCTGCCAAATTTCTGGAATTCTGTCCAGAATGCCAGCATGCTTGATGAGAGAAAGCAGTTCAGAGCCCAGAGAGGTGTCAGGTATTGGATAAGTTAATTTGGTTTTGTATAAAAGGCATGGTAATCTGGCAACAGAGTACTTATCCTATTAGCAGCACAGTGGTAGCCAAGGGTCTCTGTCCGCAAGACAGGGAAAGGAAGCTCCTAGAAGCTACTGGTGTGCCCGCCTGCCCGCGGGCCGGCTCCTGATTGGACAGAGGCCTTCAGGGAACCGCTCCAGGGTGCCCCTGGGCGCGTGGGCCGCAGGAATGGCAGGAACCATATTCAGCCCCCACGAGAAGCGCCCGCGGTAAGTCAACTTCCCATGGGTGAGGGGCCTCTTGCCTCCATGGGCTTGGGGTCTGAATTTGATGGGTCCCTGGTGGCTGAACCATCAGCAAGAACGGTCCTGGCAGGTGCACTGCCCATATGTGACAAGTGCCACACGGGGTCAGAAACCACCTGAGAAGGACCTGAAACAGCACAGATTCAAAAGAGTAGTGTTTGTTCTATCAACTCTGAATGTCCGCAGGGAGAGGCAACTCGATCTACGTCGAAAAAGTGCTGTTTGAAGGAGCTGTGTTTTATTTTGAAAGGAAATGACGAGACAAGGGAAACCAACACTCCATTTCTGCAAAAGTCTGAAAGTCAAGAACCTGTTTCTAAAAGGCGTTTGTCAGGAGCAGTTTGCTCACGCCAAGTGCTTTTTCAATCACCATATGGCAATGTTTCAACTTTTGTGCTTTCGGGAGGGAACCATTGACAGGAAGTGGAGGGAAGCTCATTCTGTTATGGACTTTCTCGTTTGCGTGCAAGCCACTATTCAACAGCATTAAATTCTATCAGCTCATGAAAGAGTCTTGTAAACATAAACCATACTTCTCCTATGAGAAAAACCAAGAACTGTACCGCGAAGGCAAAATGGGTTTGCCTCCTCTCAGAATTCCTCAGAATGGCAATGAACCAGGAGGGGCGGCAGGCTGTTGGTGAGATCCCCGGGTTTGCTAGGACCCCGTCTGATCAAATTAAAAACCTAAAGCCTTGATAATTAAATGCCAAACTTCTTCCCCTTATTTGAGAACTGTACTATGATTATGTATATTACATACAGATTATAAATAAAATTTATATAGACCAATTGGGGAGTGAAGTTCAGGGGTGGAAGCAGGAAGAGGTGAAAAATCCTATTGTTGCTTTTACTCTCCAGTTCTTAAAATGCTAGTCAAACACTATTTTCCAACAAGACTTGTTTCATTCTGTAATTCTTAAATATGCATTCGAAGGCAAAAATGGAAGTCTCTATACTGTACACTATTAAATATCTACAATGTCACGGTTCCTTATTTTTAGGAGTGTGTTCAATAAAGCGCTAGCTATTAAGAGATGGGTGTCACAAAACATGGACTCTTAAAAATTACTGATAAATTAATTTTCAGTTCTCTGATTATATCCAACAGATACACATTCTCATCATAAAATATACATTCTCTAGTAAGTTATTTTCATCCACAGCATATATAAATATGCAAACACAGGTGGTAAAAATCACTTTACTACCAAAGTACAAAACAGTAACTGCTGAAAAGCAAAAATAAAGATGTTGCAAGTATTAAGAAAAGAGTGACTCACAGTGTTCCACTTCCAAGTGAAACCAAACGATTTATTTGTGCTAAATGAGTGGAAATAATGTATTCAGAGTATACTTGTTTGTACACCGCACTTGCTTACGCTGGGCGACACAAGCGCTCATCCAGCTAATGTGCTACTTCCGTCTCACCTCTGTCTCTTCTGCCAAGCAATAAAGTATTCTGTGGCTGTTATGCCAAGAGATTCCTATAATGTTCATTTCAAATAGTACTTTCTAATAGTATTTTGCACCTTTAAAATATTTGTTCAAACTCTATTTTAGGGGAACACGAAGAATGGAAAGGGGAAAATAGCTGTTTCTGTTACAATCATGTTGCCTTCTGCAGCAGAAATCAAAGAGTGTGTCTAATCAGCCATCAAAACCACCGGTGGGCAGGACAACATTTATCGACTCGTGTTAGAGGGGCTGGTCTGGGTAGGTTAACACTAAAGATAAGGAAAGAATCACACGTTAATATACAATAATTATCCATCACACGTGTATGTGGAAAAGGTACAGCCATGTGATCCATTACTTTAGCCTGTCGTTTCACAAGAGACATGGATGTTGACATATACTGAAAATAACCTATAAAAAGTGTACCTGTAGAAAGCTCTATCAAAGAGTATATTGTCTTGGGCACTGATGCATCTAACTTTCCATTCGACACCGAAAGCTAGATTTTCAAAGGTCTGAATTGTAGTGCTGAATTATTGGTATGTTTGGTAAACACCATTATAATGGGGGGCGAGGGGGAGGGGAGTAACAGCTCAGTAATTTTCTGCAAATTCATGAAAAAAAATGTAAAAAAGATATCCCTTTTTATTTTACAAACCTAAAAGCCAGGAAAATGAAGCTCTGGGGCCAAGCAAAAATTTCACACTGCTGCTGAATTACCAAATATCGAATAGCGAATGTTCCAGCCAGGGAATGGACGTACATGTAGATTCAAGTAAAACACTGATGGAAAAAGTCATCTGTTTAGTGTTGTAGACCCACAACACTGGCTGCGTTTCCGACAAACACTTACAACACAATTAATAGTGAAGCCTAGATAACCTCAGTGCAAATAAGTCAGATCCAAAAATGCCAGGGAAGGAAGCCTTTGGCGTTGAGTAGACGGCTCCACGGTACGAGTCCCAACAGGAGATGCAGACTAAGCACATGCATTAAGGCTGGGAAGAGGGGTGCACCGGATGTTGCGAAGGAGCGGGCTGCGAGGTGGCTGCCGAGGGGGCCGCAGGCTGCATGGGCGGCGGAGGTGGAGGCGGAGGGGGCTGGACCGGGGTCTGTGTGTTGGGAGACGGAGGCGGTGTGGGCCGTTTGAATTTGTCAGGACTGTTGCTTCTCCGCGGTGAAGGCCTCTGCAGAGAGGACAGAACAGCAGGTCAGTCTGGGTCCAGACGGCTCATTTCTAACAGGCTGACAAGTGGGGGCTAGTGAAAAGGAGGAGTGACAGAGACAAGAAACTAGCGAGTTCCTTGTCTAGTCCTACTGGTTTCTGAACTACTAATGAAAACTTAAGGTGGAGTTTGCACCTACGCCCATGAGAAGGCTGTGCAAAGTTACTACGGGACTCACACTGACCAGACTACTGGACTTGGGCCCCTCCTTGGGACAGTCCTAGAATTAAAAAACAGCTGCCTCATCCTCCACTCTAATCTTTTCTGTCCACTGTCTGTCCCCGAGTTCCTTCCGTCACTCAAGTAAGTTGTCAACATCCTGAAAGCTGCAGCTCAACCAAAGGTTTCTTTTTACATAAAGCCCACCAAACCAATAAAAACAGCTTCAGGACTACCTCCTGCTTTTGTAGAGTAAGAGTCTTCTTTTAAAGATTCCCTTATCGGAAATACCCTCACTTCTCTCCTATTCTCAAACCCCTGTTAGCTACATTTGTAACTGCTCTATGAGTCAACTTAATAACCAGCTCTAAAGAAAAAACTCCCAAGTGAGGTTTGAACCAAACACACTTAAGGCTCCTTCTAATTCCAGGAGGAAAAATTCTGAGTGAAAGGAGAAATAAGGCTAATTTCAAGAAGAATACTGAGGATCAGTGAAATGTGAAGATGCAGACAATAAATATTTTAGACAATGGGGCAACCAGCAATGATTCGTGATGGCACAGAGCTGGCCAGAGTTTAATTAAGGCATTGGCTAGAGTTCAAACTACATTTCACAAAGCGTAATTTTTCACAGAAAGTGAAGCTGAAGTTTTGTCTTCTGGGAAGGATTTTAGTTTCCACACCGGAATTTGGTATCAAACTGCTGGGAAGTCTCTATAGTTTGAAGGTGAACATTAGGTGGGAGGGAGAAGAAAGGTCAAGGTCTAAGGGCATCAGCCCTGGGTCTCCTAAGGAGGAGTGGCTGCTATCACCAAGAGAGTCAAGTGTGGCTTCCTCCCCTTTGAATACTTACTGTGATGCCATGGGATGCTCCCATATGCTGCACATGAAGACCCGGGGAATTGTAGTAAGACATTCCGGCTCTAGTCAGTGAAGTTGGTGGCGTGAAACCAACTGTGTGACTTGCATATGATAGACCTGAAATATAACAATAGCAAGCATTATTTCAAACTCCATTCTCTGGTGTCTTCAACCATCTAGAAGACTTTAAAATGCAAAAGTTCTCAGTCACCAACAAAAATGAACAAAGATAAGAGTGGTGGGCTCATCAAATGGCCTCCTGGGTAAAAGGGAATATAAAAGTCAAGTCCTGGAATACACCAAAGAGCACAGAAACAGGTCCACATATAAACGGTCAAATGATCTTCAACAAAGGTGCCAAGAATACATAATGGGGAAAGGGTAGCCTCTTCAACAAATGGTACTGAGAAAACTGGATATCCACATGCAAAGGAAACAACTATAAGCTCTTAGAAGAAAACACAGGAAAAACTTCATGACATTGGTCTTAGCAATGATTTCTCAGATGTGACACCAAAAGTGCAGCCACAAAAGCAGAAAACAAACAAGTGGGACTATATCAAACTCAAAAGCTTAGATAACAAGGGAAATAATCAACAGAAGGGTAACCCATGGGAGAAGAGATATGTAACCTATAATGGTAGAAACATTAGACTGGCAACAGACGTATCCACAGAGACCTGGCAGGCCAGAAAGGATTGGCATGATATATTCAGAGCACTAAACGAGAAAAATATGCAGCCAAGAATACTATATACAGCTAGACTGTCATTGAAAATAGAAGGAGAGATAAAAAGCTTCCAGGACAAACAAAAACTAAAGGAATTTGCAAACACAAAACCAGCCCTATAAGAAATATTGAAAATGGTCCTCCAAGCAAAGAGAGAGCCTAAAAGCAGCATAGACCAGAAAGGAACATAGACAATATAGAGTAACAGTCACCTTACAGGCAATACAGTGGCACTAAATTCCTATCTTTCAATAGTTACCCTGAATGTAAATGGGCTATATGCGCCAATCAAAAGACACCGGCTATCAGATTGGATTAAAAAAAAAAGACCCATCGATATGCTGTCTGCAAGAGACTCATTTTAGACCCAAAGACACCCCCAAATTAAAAGTAAGGGGGTGGAAAATCATTTACCATGCTAATGGACACCAAAAGAAAGCTGGGGTGGCAATCCTTATATCAGACAAATTAGATTTTAAACCAAAGACTGTAATAAGAGATGAGGAAGGACACTATATCCTACTTAAAGGGTCTATCCAACAAGAAGATCTAACAACTGTAAGTATCTATGCCCCTAACATGGGAGCAAGCCAATTATATAAGGCAATTAATAACAAAAGCAAAGAAACACATTGACAACAATACAATAATAGTGGGGGACTTTAACACTCCCCTCACTGAAATGGACAGATCATCTAAGCAAAAGATCAACAAGGAAATAAAGACTTTAAATGACACACTGGACCAAATGGACTTCACAGACATATTCAGAACATTCCATCCCAAAGCAACGGAATACACATTCTTCTCTAGTGCCCATGGAACATTCTCCAGAATTGATCACATCCTAGGTCACAAATCAGGTCTCAACCGCTACCAAAAGATTGGGATTATTCCCTGCATATGTTCAGACCACAATGCTTTGAAACTAGAACTCAATCACAGGAGGAAAGTCGGAAAGAACTCAAATACATGGAGGCTAAAGAGCATCCTACTAAGGAATGAATGGGTCAACCAGGAAATTAAAGAAGAATTGAAAAAATTCATGGAAACCAATGAAAATGAAAACACAACTGTCCAAAATCTTTGGGATACAGCAAAGGCAGTCCTGAGAGGAAAGTATATAGCAATACAAGCCTTTCTCAAGAAACAAGAAAGACTTCAAATACACAACCTAACCGTACACCTAAAGGAGCTGGAGAAAAAACAGCAAATAAAGCCTAAACCCAGCAGGAGAAGAGAAATAATAAAGATCAGAGCAGAAATCAATGAAATAGAAACCCAAAGAACAGTAAACAGATCAACGAAACTAGGAGCTGGTTCTTTGAAAGAATTAACAAGACTGATAATCCCCTGGCCAGACTTATCCAAAAGAAAAATCACCCAAATCAACAAAATCATGAATGAAAGAGGAGAGATCACAACCAACACCAAAGAAATACAAACAATTACAAGAACATATTATAAGCAACTATATGCCAGCAAATTAGATAACCGGGAAGAAATGGATGTATTCCTAGAGATGTATCAACTACCAAAATTGAACCAGGAAGAAACAGAAAACCTGAACAGACCTATAACCACTAAGGAAATTGAAGCAGTCATCAAAAATCTCCCAACAAACAAAAGCTAAGGGCCAGATGGCTTCCCAGGGGAATCCTACCAAACGTTTCAAGAAGAATTAATACCTATTCTCCTAAAACTGTTCCAAAAAATAGAAATGGAAGGAAAACTTGAAACTCGTTTTATGAGGCCACCATTACCTTGATCCCAAAACCAGACAAAGACCCCATCAAAAAGGAGAATTACAGACCAATATCCCTGATGAAGATGGATGCAAAAATTCTCACCAAAATATAAGCCAACAGGATCCAACAGTATATTAAAAGCATTATTCACCATGACCAAGTGGGATTTATCCCTGGGCTGCAAGGCTGGTTCAACATCCGCAAATCAATCAATGTGATACAATACATTAACAAAAGAAAGAAGAATCATATGATCCTCTCAATAGATGCAGAAAAAGCATTTGACAAGGTACAGCATCCTTTCTTGATCAAAACTCTTCAGAGTATAGGGATAGAGGGTACATACCTCAATATCATAAAAGCCATCTATGAAAAGCCTACAGCGAGTATTCTCAATGGGGAAAAACTGAGAGCTTTCCCTCTACGGTCAGGAACACGGCAGGGATGTCCACTATCACCACTGCTATTCAACATAGTATTAGAAGTCCTAGCCACAGCAATCAGACAACAAAAAGAAATCAAAGGCATCCAAATCGGCAAAGAGGAAGACAAATTCTCACTCTTTGCAGATGATATGATACTTTATGTGGAAAACCCAAAAGACTCCACCCCAAAACTGCTAGAACTCACACAGGAATTCAGTAAAGTAGCAGGATATAAAATCAATGCACAGAAATCAGTGGCATTCCTATACACCAACAAGACAGAAGAGAAAGAAATTAAGGAGTCGATCCCATTTACAATTGCACCCAAAACCATAAGATACCTAGGAATAAATCTAACCAAAGAGGCAAAGGATCTGTACTCAGAAAATTATAAAATACTCATGAAAGAAATTGAGGAAGACACAAAGAAATGGAAAAACGTCCCATGCTCACGGATTGGAAGAACAAACATTGTGAAGATGTCAATGCTACCTAGAGCAATCTACACATTCAATGCAATCCCCATCAAAATACCATCCACTTTTTTCAAAGAAATGGAACAAATAATCCTAAAATTTGTATGGAACCAGAAAAGACCCCGAACAGCCAGAGGAATGTTGAGAAAGAGAAGCAAAGCTGGCGGCATCACAATTCCAGACTTCCAGCTCTATTACAAAGCTGTCATCATCAAGACAGTATGGTACTGGCACAAAAACAGACACATAGATCAATGGAACAGAATCGAGAGCCCAGAAATGGACCCTCAACTCTATGGTCAACTCATCTTTGACAAAGCAGGAAAGAATGTCCAATGGCAAAAAGACAGTCTCGTCAACAAATGGTGTTGGGAAAATTGGACAGCCACATGCAGAAGAATGAAACTGGACCACTTCCTTACACCACACACAAAAATAGACTCCAAATGGTTGAAAGACCTAAACGTGAGACAGGAGTCCATCCAAATCCTAAAGGAGAACACAGGTAGCAACCTCTTCGACCTCAGCCACAGCAACTTCTTCCTAGAAACATCGCCAAGCAAGGGAAGCAAGGGCAAAAATGAACTATTGGGATTTCATCAAGATAAAAAGCTTTTGCACAGCAAAAGAAACAGTCCACAAAACCAAAAGACAACTGACAGAATGGGAGAAAATATTTGCAAATGACATATCAGATAAAGGGATAGTATCCAAAATGTATAAAGAACTTATCAAACTCAACACCCAAAGAACAAATAACCCAATCAAGAAATGGGCAGAAGACATGAACAGACGTTTTTCCAAAGAAGACATCCAAATGGCCAAGAGACACATGAAAAAGTGCTCCACATCGCTGGGCATCAGGGAAATCCAAATCAAAACCTCCATGAGATACCAACTCACACCCGTCAGAATGGCTAAAATTAACAAGTCAGGAAACGACAGATGTTGGTGGGGATGTGGAGAAAGGGGAACCCTCCTATACTGTTGGTGGGAATGCAAGCTGGTGCAGCCACTCTGGAAAACAGTATGGAGGTTCCTCAAACAGTTGAAAATAGAGCTACCATACGATCCAGCAATTGCACTACTGGGTATTTACCCCAAAGATACAAATGTAGGGATCCGAAGGGGTACGTGCACCCTCATGTTTATAGCAGCAATGTCCACAATAGCCAAACTGTGGAAAGAGCCAAGATGTCCATCGACAGATGAATGGATAAAGAAGAGTGGTATATATACACAATGGAATATTATGCAGCCATCAAAAGGAATGAGATCTTGCCATTTGCAACTATGTGGATGAAACTGGAGGGTGTCATGCTGAGTGAAATAAGTCAATCAGAGAAAGACATGTATCATATGACCTCAATGATATGGGGAATTCTTTATCTCAGAAAACAAACTGAGGGTTGCTGGAGTGGTGGGGGGTGGGAGGGATGGGGTGGCTGGGTGACAGACAGTGGGGAGGGTACGTGCTATGGTGAGCGCTGTGAATTGTGCAAAACTGTTGAATCACAGATTTGTACCTCTGAAACAAGTAATGCAATATATGTTAAGAAAAAAAAAAAGAAGATAGCAGGAGGGGAAGAATGAAGGGGGGTAAATTGGAGGGGGAGACGAACCGTGAGAGATGATGGACTCTGAAAAACAAACTGAGGGTTCTAGAGGGGAGGGGGGTGGGGGGATGGGTTAGTCTAGTAATGGGTATTAAAGAGGGCACGTTGTGCGTGGAGCACTGGGTGTTATGCACAAACAGTGAATCATGGAACACTACATCAAAAAGTAATGATATAATGCATGGTGATTAACATAACAATAAAAAATTTTTAAAAAAAGAAGGGTAACCCATGGAATATGAGAAAATATTGACATATATCAGATAAGGGATTAGTATTCAAAGTATATAAACTCCTACAGTTCAATAACAAATAAATAATCCAATTAAAGAATGGGCAAAGGACTTGAATAGACATCTCTCCAAAACATACAAATAGTCAACAGGCATATGAAAAGATGCTCATCATCATGTAACATTATCCACAATAGCCAAGATGTATAAACCACCTAAATCAAACTCAACACCCAAGAAACCCAAAAAATCCATTCAAGAAATGGGCAGAAGACATAAACAGACATTTTTCCAAAGATACACAAATGGCCAACAGACACATGAAAAAAAGCTCAACATCACTTGGCATCAGGGAAATACAGATCAAAACCACAATGAGATACCATCTGACACTGGTCAGAAGGGCGAAAACTGACAACTCAGGAAACGACAGATGTTGGTAAGGATACGGAGAAAGGGGAACCCTCCTACACTGTCGGTGGGAATGCAAGCTGGTGCAGCCACTCTGGAAAACAGTATGGAGTTTCCTCAAAAAGTTAAAAACAGAGCTACCTTATGACCCAGCAACTGTACTACTAGGTATTTACCCAACTGATACAAATACGGTGATTTGAAGGGGCACCTGCACCCCTATGTTTATAGCAGCAACGTCCACAATAGCCAAACTGTGGAAAGAGCCCAGATGTCCACTGACAAATGAATAAACAAGATGTGGTACACACACACACTGGAATATTACTAAGCCATCAAAAAGAATGAAATCTTGCCTTTTGCAATGACATGGATGGAACTAGAGGGTATTATGCTAAGTAAAATAAACCAGTCAGCGAAAGATAAATACCATATGATTTCACTCCTATGTGGAATTTAAGAAACAAAACAGATGAACACAGGGGAAGGGGAGGAAAAATAAGATGAAAACAGAGAGGGAGACAAACCGTAAGAGACTCTTAACTATAGGGAACAAACTGAGGTTGCTGGAGGGGAGGTGGGTGGGGGGATGGGATAATAGGCATTAATGAGTGCACTTGAAGTAGTAAGTACAGTTCTTTCAGCTGTTAAAGATACTTTTCTTTTGGCTTCCATGGCTGAGATATGCAGCCACCAAGCCCGCCTTTATGTGTCTTTTTCCAGAATTTGTGCCCTCAACACCTAAAGTCAAGAGTTTATTTCATTTCTTAATTTGATTATCAAATAGTGCTTTCTATTTGGCATGTTTCCATTCCAATTGTGGATGTGGGGTTCACATTTACAAAATGGAGGTCCGGAGTCAAGTCTAAGTCTTTGGAAACTAAGTGGCCATGTTTGTTTTGACCACAAGGACTTCAGCTGGAGGAGGGAAGAAGAGGTTTTATTAAAACAGCTCTGAGGAATACAACCCTAATTCTGTTTCTTATGAAAGTGATGAAATTTAAGAGAAAGGCTATGAAAATGTATCTTATCCCAAGACAGAGAAGCTCATAATAATAATAAAGATGCAGCCTATTTTGTAGCATTGCAAGATTAATTATTGGTATGTTAAACACTAATCAACAATCTTCAAAGACTTCCTACTGTCTACCTGAACTAAGGAAAAAAAAAATCTCTTCTCTGGATATTATAAAGGCCTCTGCACTTGGCTCCAAACTATCTCTTAATATTGTAGGTCAGTGGTTCTCAACACAGAGTATCAAAGCCCTCGTTCAGGCCCAAATCAGATAAAAACAGAATCTATGGGAGCAGGGCCTCAGGGCAGCCTGTGGTAAGAACCACAGTGACCTTATCACTCTTGATTCTGACCTCTACTTCAGTTCACATCATGCCTTTTGCCTGGGGTAGCTTCTCTGTACTTTCTCCCCTGTCAATCAGGACCTCAATCAGCCTCTGAAGAGGCAAACAGCCTAGATCCTAGAGCCAACGGCTATATTAGCTCTAGTTCTACCACTTAGCACTGAGTGACAGTGGACTTCAGATCCATCAACTATAAAATGAGATTACTGCAGTGGCTTCACAAGGTTGTTGTGGGGATGAAATGAGTAAATGTCACAGTGCTTAGAGTGCCTGGCCAACGACAGCCTCATTAAGCTTCAGCTCATGAAGCTCTTTTAAGGCCCATCTCAAAAGTGCTCGAAGCTGGGTAGCTCTCTCTTCTTTGAATCTCTTCTTAAATTATTTAGAATTTTTTCAATTGTAACTTTTTATTTTGAAACCGTTTACCACTCGCATGAAATTGCAAACACACTACAGGGCTCCCGTGGGCCCTGCAGCCAGCCTCCACCACCGAGTTGTTCTAGAGGCACAGTACAGTATCAACCCCAGGGACTGACACAGGTCCCCTACTAGTGACGAAGGCACAGACTGGAGTTGGACTTCATCAGAGTTCACTGTACTCTTCCTGTGTGCACGTGTGTACACAGCTCAAAGTAACTTGATCACATGTGTAGATTCGAGTAACTGTCATCACGATCAGCTGCAAAACTGCTCCAACACCACAAAGAAACCCCCTGGTGTTAGTCCTTTCACTTGGCACACCTTCCCTCTCATCCTACGCCCCAGCAATGACTGATTTGTTCCCTGTCACTGTAATGTTGTCACTGTGAGAATGTTCCAGAAATGAAATTGTACAGTATATAACCCTCCACGGAGTGGATGTCCTGCAGTTCAGCTATTTCACCTTCTGCATAAAATTCATTATGCGTGGCCTTGTAAAGTTTCTCGTTCCTTGTATTTCCACCCCCTCAACCCTTCCCCAGGCCGTACCATTGATGATAAGCTCTTAGAGGCCAGACTGTATCTTAGTACTTTTAGTTTTCCCTTAAGTTCTAATCATCATGTGTCTGACCCTCCGGCCCACGAAATCAATACAGGATGAGAATCCAAAAATACCTAGGTTGAAAATGACAAACCCCAAACACCAGTCTACTAATAAATCAAATAGTATGGCTTTTCGAAGCTAATGCTACAATAAATTTCTCTTGTTTTCATATAGAAATGCATTAACTAAAGTGAAAATGGTAAGACTTATTTCACTCTCCACAAGCTCAAGGCCGCAACTTTAAAAGATGATTAATTAAAAGCAATTTATGACAAAAACCACTAAGCAAAATGAAGCAAGTACAGAAGTGTATAATCTGTGTGAAACCAACTATCTAAAGGAACATTGCAGGAGAAGGGGGTAGGGAGAGGAGACACCTAAAAACACCACCTTTGGATAGAAGGATTCTGGATGACTTTATTTCTGCTTATACCCTTCTGACTGTCCCCAAATTTTCTTCAGTATCTTTTTGCTAATGAAAAAAAAAAAAAATGTAGAGCCAAACTAAAGGCAGATACCTTTTCTTCCTTTTAAGATTATTTTAGATTATAATTTTAAGATATTTTAGTTCTAGAAGTTACAAATAAGACCACGGTCTTTGCAAAAATTCAAATACAGACACAATTTCCTCTTTAAATCTCCCTAATCTGGCTCCGTCCCCATCACTCCATCAGCATTGCTCTTGCAAGGTCAGCAGTGTTTCCGTGCTGCCGGCTGTGACAACCATTCTCCACTCCTCGTTGTACTTGACCTTGGAGAGCCTCTGACAAAGCTGACCACTCTCTTCTCGGTGAAAGACTGTCTTAACTTCAATGAGATCATATTCCAATTTTCTTTCCACTCCCCTGGTAGCCACTTCCCAATCTCCTTCTCCAGGTTTTCCTCCTGTACTTGACCTCCAAATAACACAGATGCTTCACGATCAGACAGGAGGGCTTTTCTCTGCTCCCTTTATCCACTAGGACTAGGTGACATCTCACCTATTTCCGTGGCTTTCTTTAAAAATAAACTTTTAATTTTAGAATAGTATTAGGTTTACAGAAAAGTGGCAAGAGTAATACAGAGAGTTCCTGTATGGCCCACGCTCAGATTCCCCTATTATTAACATCTTATGCTAGTATAATACATTCGTCACAACTAATAAACCAAGGGGCGCCTGGGTGGCTCAGTCAGTGAAGCGTCTGCCTTCAGCTCAGGTCATGATCCCAAGGTGCTGGGATCGAGCCCCACATCAGCCTTTCTGTTCAGCGGGGAGTCTGCTTCTCCCTCTGCCTGTCACTCCCCCTGCTTATGCTCTCTCTGTCAAATAAATAAAGTCTTAAAAAAAACAAACAACTAATAAACCAATACTGATACATTATTAACTCAGATCCACACTTCTCTGGATATCCTGAAGTTTTACCTAATGTCCCTTTTTTATTCCAGGATCCCATTTGGATGCCACTTAATATTTAATTGTCAGGTCTCCTTAGGCACCTCTCAGCTGAGGCAGTTCCTCAATTTTCCTTGTTTTTGATGACCTTGTCACATTTGGGGTTATTCTGCAGACAGACTATCCCTCAGCTGGGATCTGTCTGACGTTTTCCACGTGGTTAGACTGGGTTACGGGTTTTTTGGAAGAAGTCCACAGAGGTGAAGTGCCATTTTCATCACATCAAGGGTATGTGCTATGGACAATGGCCCCCCACTGTCGACGTGGAGTCTGAGGCCATGTTTGTCAACTCTCCCCACTATAAAGCTACTCTTTTTCCCTTTACCACACTTATGCTTTGGAGGGAGGACCCTATGTCCTACCACATTTAAAGAGTGAAGAGTTATTTCTACTTCCTTGAGAGCAGAGTATCCACGTAAATTATGTGGCATTCTTTCGAAGGAGAGATTTGTCTCTTCTACCTTGTTTATTCAGTCCGTCATTTATTTATATTAGTATGAACTCATGGATATTTATTTTATGTTTGGGTTATAGTCTAACATGTATTATTTCTTTTGTGGCTCAGATTATTCCAGCTTTGGCCTATGGGGGCTCTTTCTGTTGGCACCTGTGTCTCTTCCGCATACCTCCATCTTGCTATTTTCTGAGCACCTTCTTAATCTGCAGCATTACCGATTTTCCAGGTTCATCCTATACATTCCCTACTCCAAGCCCTAGAAACATCCATTTCTCCAAGGAGTTCCCAGTTCTTTTCACTGGAGAACAGAATTAGAAACCAAGATCTGGGCAGTGGGTATGCTTGTTGCTAGTGCGGTGTAGACCCTTTTTCAAAGTTCTTATTCCCCATCTGTGATTTAGACACGTCAAAATATGCTAATTGGGAGCGTCTTGACGTTAGGCTGCTTAAAATAATGGACAACCTGAAAGATAACTGTTGACAAGTAATACTCTCCCCATACATAATCCACATATGTAAGTCCATACATTATTAAGAAGAGGATCTTTGATAAGTTCTAGGAAATATATCTTTCAATCAAACTGAATGAGAACTTAAAGTATTTCAACAACTTGATGAAATGCAAGACTGCCAATGTTAATCAGAAATGGTAAGGGAAGAAATGAGACAAAATGATTAAAATGGAAATGAAAACTATATATACATATAAAAACAACATAATTCCACTTAGAAAGTGATTAGATATTCTTAATATGAGCCCCACAACTTCTTCCAATAAAAACTAAATTGAAAAGCAACCTTGAAAATTCAGGTTTTGCTGATGTACTATGTATAGGACTGCAAGGGACTAGATTACGAGTAATTCTGCTGCCAAATAGGAGATAAAATCTACTTTGATGATATTATAGAACTTAAGACACAAATGTTCTTCTCACTTAGGCTGGCTGAAAGAAAAAAAAAAATCTAGGTGTTAACTTATTACTTAGTTTAAGGAAAAGCAAATGGCTCCTCTATACAGGCAAGTCCCCAATATAGGGACAGGTGCAGTGAAAGTCCAAATTATGTACACGGAGTAAGATTTTCCTGTAGAATATCTGTTACAATAGAAGTATATTCCCAACCAAGGTCTGACTTTCGCTTTTTCTTTATTCAATGATCACATTATTAGACTTAATGAATTGGAAAATACATGCCTCTGAGGATTTCTTTAGGTTTAAATAAATCAAACAGAAGGCTAAATTACACTGAATATGAATCAGCATCACCATCAACTATAAAAGCCACCCTCCATATTGCTTCTTCCTAATGCATGCCTTCCTTTTACATCAATAAATCAGAAGGCAAAGACCTTTATCATGGTAATGAAACCCAAGTGCTACTTGGAGAAAATTGAGAGGCAGTAAGGAAGGGGAGCTTCCGGAGAGATTTAAAGGCCACCAGAAAACAGGAGGCACAGATACCAGAGCATCCTTGGGGCAAGAACAAGGGGGAGATGATCATGTACTGATCCAGGACACAAAGCCCTTTTGGTTTGCAAACAGCTCCTCTTAACCCTGCCCCAAATGGACAGAAGTTGCCATGCTTTGTGCTGGTTTTTTTGTTTTTTGTTTTTTTTAAAGAGGAGAAATCAAAAAAGGTCAGCAGCAGAGCACTGGGTAGGAGCCTAACCTCGGTGTGTCTGTGGCAACGTGTGCTGTCCCCCTGTCCACGGTTACAACAGCCCAAGTGACAGGGTCCCTAACAGGCAGCTGTTCTGCTCGCCAAACACACAAAGCCTTTCCTGTCGCCACCCTTCCAAGCAGGCACACTTTCACTTTATTCTGCTGTGGAACTACACACACACACACACACACACACACACACACACACACACACACACACACACTTTCACTTTATTCTGCTGTGGAACTACACACACACACACACACACACACACACACACACACACACACACACACACACTTTCTCTCCAGCTCTGTTTAAAACACACACACACACACACACACACACACACACACACACACACACACACACACACACACACACTTTCTCCCCAGCTCTGTTTAAAATCTGTTTACCAGCAAGCACAAGAAACTCAGACTTGTCCCTTCAGTCACAAGATGCGATCCTCTGGCTTGCTACCTTTGCTTTCCTCCCTCCACTCCGCTCGCCAGTCCCCCGCCCCTGCTTCCTCTTTCTTCCTTGCTGGATCATTTACTTGCCCTCCTGGCCTGAAAGCCCCACGCTGTGCTGGTTCTGAGCCAGAGACCCTGGGGGGGAGGGGGGGCAGGGAGTTTTCGGGGTCAGATGAAGACAAGCACGCCTTTGAGGGAAAGGCTTCTGAGGAGCAAAGCCAGACGCAGGAGCAAGGCCAAAAGCAAGGCCAGTTTATTCTTGCAGGGCCTGCCTACCAGGGCCCAGGCCTGCTCACCAGTCCCTGGGAATCTCAGGAGGCAGCTTGTGCTCCAAAGAACGCAGGCTTGGGAAGCAAGACCTGGCCCGCCCCGCCGCTTCCTGGACCTGTGACCAAGAGCCACCAAACTTCTGAATCACTGCTTCCTCAACGTTAACATGGGGGAAATGATGCCTACATTAATTATTCTGAGGGTAAAAATGAAATGATGTATGCAGAACATAATAACAGAACCCACAGGAGATACGTTACGATCCGTCCCAGACATCTGTCCAAGGCTTTGTCAATACACTGGCACTTAAAATCAGTCAAAGACAGTCTTTTTAAAAAAGGTTATTTGGAGTTAAATTCCTTTTCAACAACAACAACAAAATTAAAAAAACACCAGATAGCACTGTAACATTTGTGCTTAAAAATTTCAGGCTAAAACTCAGTCTTGATAGTGATTTGTTTTTGATCTTTCTGAAAAACACAGGACTGTTCTCCCTCTGCTTACAAGACTTTTATATGCTAGGAGGGACCGCATTTGGGGATGCCTATTAAATGTGCCAAAAATCATTCACAGAAGTAGCTGAGAATATGTACTCACCGGGCGATATAGGCCTGCTTGAACTTGGAGAAGGTGTGTAAGGGATCGGGCTGGACACAGTGCGAGGTCTTAATCCTTGCGCAGACATCTCGTTAAAATACCTAAGAGGAGAGGGGGGGTAGGTATCAGAACTGTGTGCATTTCTAGGGTTCTTAAGAGAGCTCCTATGAGATAATGTTTGGGGTTTACATCTTGAGGTCAAACGCCGGGATATTTAGAGAGTGATGCTATAGCGAGGAGACATGTATAAAGCAGACCCGAGGGTCACAAGGCTCCACTGCTTGCTTGGCAAGCCCCTCTCCCTCGGGATACAGGTTAGGGACATCTGGAATGTTCTAGCTCCAGGGGGAGGCCTACTAACAGAACTGTGTCATACAACAGAGAGGGCTGGGCTTTTCTTCATCATACAATAGCTATGTAGAAATCCACTTCCATTGTCCCAAGGATTATAGACACATTCATGTTTTGATGGCTACATTTAAATTGTTATTTGCAATTCAAACCCAATCAAGCCCTTTAAGATTTATGTCATCAAATTAAAGCTTAAAGGTAACGGAAAAAATACGTTGATTAAAAATAAATTAAAAAATAAAATTAAAGCTTAAAGGTAACGGTATTCCTGTGAACTGGAGGTCATTTACAAGGTAAGCCTGGCTTAACAAATAGCCACACACAAGAACATGGTGGAAGACCCAGTGTCACACCTACTGCAGTCACGCTTGGACACACCTTACCGGCTCGGACTTCTTCCTGGACGTGGAAGCCACATCAGACCTGAGGATCCTCAGGCCTGATGGTCAGGAATGTCAGCCTTCACTCTGTGAACGAGCACAGAATGCTGACAAGGAGAAATCTCTGCCTGAGGGACTTCCCCATCAGCTACCCTTAACAGGCCTCGCAGCCAAAGGAAGCAACAGTGGTGCGTGCAGGGCTCTCTATCCCAGGGAAGATCCTGGCCCCAACTGTCCATCAGTTCACAAGAAGAACATTAACACAGCCATTTCCGTGCTGGGTCATTTGGCTTAAAGAAAGTCAGGCTCCCAAATCTGCCCTGCAGCTGTCCACTAGACCCCCACGGTGACCTCTGTCTGCCCTCTAGAGCAGCCCGCCACGGTGGCACCAGGGCCTGCCTCTACCCTACGCCCTGCTAGACAGCGAAAACCGCCTCTTGCTCTTTAAGGAATAAACACACTTGTAGACGTCTTAGGTTTCCAACTATTTTCTTTCCCCCAAATGTGACATCATCATTCCTAACACGGAGAGGAGAAATCTTTTTTGGGGAGCGGTACTCTAGCTGGGATAATGTGACCTATGACAGACAAGGCAAATCTTCTGGAGTAAATACCAGTTCTAGGAAAAAAAAAAAAAAAAAAAATATATATATATATATATATACATATATATATATATATATATAGAAGCCTGAAGTAGCTTCAGTATTTTCACCATGGTCGGAAGATACTGCCCCTCACAGTGTGTCCTACTCAAAGCACTGTGTAGTATTAATGCATGGCCTGCTCCATGTCTTAAGATAGTTAATAAAATAGTTATTTGGTATTCTAGCCGATGTTTTTAGTCAAATGGCTTTCAGAAGCCAAGGATTTCAAAGAGAAGGGAACACTGTTGGAAAGAAATCAGTGAGAGACGCCTGGGTGACTCAGTCGGTTAAGCATCTGCTTTTGGCTCAGGTCATGATCCCTGGGTCCTGGGATCAAGTCCTGCATCAGGCTCCTTGCTCAGTGGGGAGCCTGCCACTCCTCCTGCTTGTGCTCTGACAGATAAATAAAATCTTAGGAAAAAAAGTCAGTGAAATTCAAGGTAAGGTAATAGTTTTATGATATAAACTTTTGAGAAAGAATATTCTTTTCAAATGAGGAAGCACACAGATATTTTAAATATGATAACCCATTATTGTTTTTATAAGTTTTTTATTATAAAAATATAGACCTTTATTATAGAAAATCTCAGATTTCTCTTAAAATGATAATACCACTGTCTACAGCAAATTGATCAAAAGCTTTGTTAATAACCCTTTGGATCTATCCAGTTACGGAAAGAGAAAGGAAGTGATTTTGATGTGTTTTGGTGTCAATAGTCAAGATGATTCATCGCAATCATTAGCAGGCCCTGGTCTCACCCCTCACACTCAGACACTGACACGTAAGGCCAGGGCAACCCTGATCCAGAGCAGAGCATTTCCTTGCAGAAATGGTCTGGTTCAGAGAAAGCCCAATTTCCCAAATGCTGGGTTTCTCTGCTGATTGAACAATTTTAATTTTTTCAAGTTGGGACCCTGGACGAGAGAAATGCTGGGACCATTTCCTCTAGTTAACCACAGATGACCCTCTTATTTCAGCCCATTTCTTGGTGGGACAATGAGGGGGTCTGACACAGACTCTTTAGCAGATAAATGGGATGCACTGGTTTTAATTTTTCTAAAGTAGCTGCAATAAGGCCCAGAAGTTCCCAAGTTGTTAATGCAAGGCCTCTGCTTTTCAGCAACCTCCACCTGTCTCCTTGCTGATCCTTCAACCCGGGCATGCATGGGTTCCCTCAGGCCGCATGATGCCTGCTCATCCACATCTAGGACATAAGATGCTCCCATGCTTTAAACAGACACCATGCAGGAGGAGACAAACTCAACTATGCATACTCTCTATACATAACCCTCCATTTCTCTCTCGACCACATAATTTTGGAAAGGCAACCTCTTCTTGGTCTTTCTGTGATTCAGGAAAATGGTCCATCTTCTCCATTTTCCCCACGCTCAGCACCTAGTCCGAGGTGGTGGGGGTCGTCGGCAGCACCTGGAAGTGTAGGGCCGCCTCCTCCCACATCTACCCGGACATGAAGGGAGACCCCCCGGAAGCTGGTCTGGTTTGGTTTGCTCACAAGGCTCAGGAGACGTGCACACACCTTTCGTCATCCATCTCCAGGCTGGACTCGCTCTCGGACAGCTGTCGACACAGGGCCTCTCTTCTCTCCATCTCTCTCTGCAGCTTCCTCTGCAGCCGCAGGTTCTCCTCCCGCATGTGGCGCTCCTCCTCCAGATACTGGGCCATTTTCTCAGAATCTGAAAGGCCAGATTTCTCGATTCAACCACATTTCATGCAATCGTACTCAAACCTGAACTAAGACCGCAGTCTGGCTCCTAGGCCACAAAGAATGTGCTCCCTCTCCCACACACAGGAGACCTGCATTCAAAGTTTACCCCACGTACCCAAGTTTGCTAACAATTTCCATTTACAGAATAAAAGAAGAAGGGGCATGGCACTGGGAGGTTAGGTATCTTCACTCCCACTTAGGTGCCTTCTAAAGTGCTGCATGTGGAGGAGGAAATGGTGAACAGCAGCTACCAGAGCCCTGCGTGCTGCTGCAGCCCAAGGAGGGGCGGGACCCAGCCCGGGGACCCCCATTCAGCCCCGTTCTGCTGCCGCTCAGCTCCAGTCACACCTGCTAGCACACCAGCGAGGACCAGTGCACTAAGACACACTCGGTAAGTCAGAATTCTGTTTATAAAAACAGAAACTGACGCAGTAAACAACTTTAGGTGAATATGTCAAGTCTAACTTCCGTGAGACTCTTTCCCTGACTCATGCACAGCCTCTTTATAGCAGGTAAAGACCCATATACCCGTCCTCAGGAGCTGCCCCCTATGACGAGGCCTCTGCTACAGGACTGGTTTCCTAGGCCAGAGCTGATTAGCTTCAGGGTGGGACGCTGGAACCAGCTGAGCCCATCAGATTTGCTCTACAGGAATCTGAAATGTGGGGCTGACCTCTTCATGAGGCTCTAGAATCTCCTTGTGCCGAGTTCCCTGGAGCATTCCAATGAATGGTAAAACTTGCCCCCACCCTGGCCCCTTTGCTGACAGAATATGTTAAGTCACCAAAATAATATTAATATAAAATTCAGTATCTGCCCGATCATGTTTAAGAGAGTCCTATAGCTTACTGCTCCATATTATTAGCCCACTCCAAATTCTTTTAAGAAGTAAGGAAGCAGTAGAATTTATATTCTTTCCCACAAAGTGACCCTACTTCAACTCCTAAGTCCACCCAATTAGTTTCAGTTTTAAGCACCTCTATGAAGGTATGGTGTTTTAGCAAATAATGACTTCTGATCATAAGTATTCAATGATTTCCAAGACAGCATCATTACAGAATATATAAAAGCTCTTGAATATCCTTATTTTAGAAATTCAAATAAAAATACCAGGAACACTAAGTTATTAAACACTATTATGTGCACTAAACACTAAATCCCTCAGTTGTTTTCAATATAACCAGAAATCCTGCTGCCTAATCCAGATGCAAAAATCTCTTTAATTGAAGGCATGCTGGGAAAATATTTACAAAGTACACTTTTAATATAAACGATTTAAATTATTTCATCACAAATATGCAAGTCTGTAGAATTTTTCACTAGCTCTACAGGAAGCCCTAGATTGGCCCCTTGGAGTATTACTGTTTCTAGAACAAGAGGGGCGGCTGTTGGAGCAAGCTGCCTTTCTTTTCCATAAATAGGAAAGCTTTAGCAAACTGAGGATTTATGAGGCTTCAAGAACAATCATTTAAGAGAAAACAGTCTTTCAGATGCAACTCTTTAGCATCTGGGGAAATCAGCAGGGGAATCCTTAAACAATAATCTATACACAAGAACATCAGTCAGCAGGAGTGATGGCCGGAGGACTTTCCTGGCATCTGGGCAATTAACCCAGAAGCCCACAGAGAAGGCACCAGGCCCATCACCTCTAGGTGTTACAGACCAGCCTCAGATGACTGACACCACAGTATTCCTTGGGTGCCCTCTGCTGGCACATCACCGGTAACACTTGATTTCAAGACTGGATTTACTCCCATGAGTCACCCTGTCACCTTCTCTCACAAAGAGCTCCCTAAGACTTAGGGGCCACACCTGATGCTTCCGCCATCTTCAGCCATCTTGGAACACTTGGTCAAAGTCAGCATCGACAGAGGGTGACTTCCAGACAGACTCCAAACAGGTGGGTCTCCTATGATCCAAAGGGTGGCCTGTACATGTTGCATCCCCTTTCAAGTTTATAGTTAGAAAATGCTGGTGCCCAGACCCACCCCAAACAGATCAGAATCCTGTGAATGAAGCCCCTCCACCACTATACTGAACAGTCCCCAGGGGATTCTTATGTTCATCCCAAGCTGAGACCTACTGGGAGACAGGTTCAGGTTCTGATACAGCCAGTCCTGGAGGGTGAGGAGCCAAGTATCCAGAAGCAGCCCAGGGAGGCGGGCTACCTGATCTCAGTCACTAACTCATCTTCTAAACCAATCCAGATCAGCTGTGAGCCAGCTGGGTGCCACGTGTCCCTCCTTCCATTCAGCTTTCTCTGCCCTCACAAAAATCGAAATGGCACTTATGGATGCCTCTGTTTGCATCTGCAGTCTCTTCAAAGATCAAATAGTGCCATAGGAAGAAAGTAAAGGGAATGAAAAATTCTTCCTCAATTTCCTCTAAAGATTTTGTCTGGGGCACAAGAGAAGTATACACAAGAAAGCCGATGGCACTGAAAGGAGTTCAGGAAGGCATGAAAAGACCTCTGTCTGTCCGGCACACCAAAACCTCAAAAATATCCTAACATATCTAGTATTTGAGAATTCACTGATTTGTTTTCATAAAATGTATGTCATGGTTCTCAACCCAAGGTACACATCAGAATTCCTTGTATTAAAAAGAATGGAGAACAAGTTTCTACTCCTAGGGTAAGCCCAGAAACCCATATTAAGTTAGACAGAATGAGGAACCCCCAAAGATGTCCACATCCTAATCCCTGAGGCCTGGGATGATGTTACCTTACGAGGCAAAAGGGACTTTGCAGATATGATTAAGTTAAGGACCTTGAGATGGGAATTTATCCTGGATTATCTGGCTGGGCAAATGTCATCCCAGGGTCTCATAAGAAGGAGGAAGGGGGTCAGAGTGAAAAGATGCGCCCGTAGATGCCAGCAGGAGTGCTGCCAAAGCAGGGAAGGGGCTATGAGCCAGAACACGCAGCCTCTAAAAGCTGGGAAAAGCAAGGAAACAGAGTCTCCCTTAAAGCCTTTTACAAGAAACCAGCCCTGCTGACACCTTGATTTTAGCACAACGAGACTATTTTGGACCGCAGACCTTCAGAACTGCACTTTTAACACATTTGTGTTGCTTTAAGCAACTAAGGTTGTGGTCATTTGTTACAGCAACATGAGGAAACTAACACTATTTCTTACAGGTTCCAAGGATGATCCTGAATCACCAACCCAGATGCACTACTGGACCAGAACTTGCAATGAACTTTAGAGAAGAAAACATAAAGGTAAGAATCACTGAAATTTTAAATGCACATTCCCTGGACTCCATAAATCCACTTCTGGAGTTCATCCTGAAGGTGTTCTTGCTCAGGTGTCAAATGTGGGGGGACACAGATGTTCATTGTGGTTGCAGCATGACAACCAAAACGGGTCCATTGGTATGGGACTAGTTAAATAAATTATGATATACAGCATCCATGGGCCATACGTTCTAAGACCCTCAGTGGATGCCTGAAACTGAGGATGACCCCAAACCTGAATATACTATGTTTTTTCCTAAATATACACACCTATGATAAAGTTTAATTTCTAAATTAGGCACAGTAAGAGATTAACAATGTAATAATAAACTAGAACAATTATAACAATATAATGTAATAAGAGTTATATGACGTGGTCCTGGTTTCTCTTGTAGAGGCCCAGGGCAGGCCACTCCAAGATGGGCCACTTTGGCAGGAACAGTATTTTGAAGTAAAGCAATCTACACCCAGCAGATTCAGGAAGAGCTCTTTACTACCCCCTCAACTGCCTGCCTTTATCAGGAAGACAGCTATTCACAGAGATTCTTCTTTATCTAGAAAACTTATCTACATAATAGGGCAACCTTTGTTTTCTAAACCTCTCCTCTCAAGTTCCTGCTAATGGTCTGTCTCCCTTTGTATCCTCAGACCCCCATCCCTCTCTTTAGCTCATATAAGCTTCCCGTTGCCTGACTGTCCTTGGAATTTCCATGTCTGTGTATAGTCCCACATACATATGCTACTAAATTTGATCTTCTCCTGTTAATCTGTCTCACGTCAATTTGATTCTTAGTCCAGCCAGAAGAATCTTGAAAGGCAGAGGGAATTCTTCCTCCCCAACACTCTCAAAATATCTTAGTGTGCTGTACTCACCCTCCTTGTGATGATGCTACATGATATAATGCCTACGTGAGATGAAGTGTGGGGAATGACACAGGCATTGTGACATATCATCAGGCTTCTTCTGCCCTTCTGATGGTAAGGCAGGAGGGCCACCGGCCTCCCGACCGGGCTGACACAATGGAAAGCGAAGCTGTGTAGATAAGAAGGCGCTAGCGTATCCACAGAACCAAATATTAAGCAGCCTTTTAAAAAAGGGAACCAGACAGCTCTCTACGTGTATTGGCAAGAAAAAACTTACAAGATACTGTAAGTACAAACCGAAAAATACAAAAGAGTGTGTTCACCGTGCCGCTTTTAGTATAAAATAAGTTTATACAGACACATACATGTACCTGGAAGAATCAATAAAAAAATGTCTAACCGTGAGAAATGGGCAGCGAGGGGTCAGGGGCGAGAGGGTGAGCCACTCTTCCCTGCGCCACACTGTCTACTCAAATGTATCTGAGCAGCCTGTGAGCAGAAACAGGAAAGACCCAAGCAAATGCACAGTGACCTAATCAAGTGTTCAGAAATCTAGTTCCTCTGATTTCCAACTCAATATCTGGACATTTTCCCAAACAATAAGGCTACATTTTTAAAGCATTTATTCTTTAAGTACGATGAACAAATGTTAGCTGAAGCTAAAATTTAGTAGTAAGGACGATAAACACTATTCTCTGCCTTAATTCCCCAAAGTACATTTGTGACTACAATCCTAGAGATGAACACAAGGAGAAGAATAAAAATAGTACCCGATTCTGGACCCTTCTGAAATTATTTGATTTTCAGCAAGTATTCTAAACTATTTGCCTGTCCTACTATAATACTTTCAAAAATAATCCATTCCAGGATGATAGAAAGATTTCTACACGCATGTATTGGTAATGAAATACAGGATGGATTTGATCTATGCAAATTCCATGGTAAATACTGGTAAAAGCCTGTGCTTGGTAAATGGGTTAATTGTGCCCACAGAAGACCAGTGAAATCAGAGGTGACATACGCTGTAACTGAGCGGCTCTCAGTTGCTTCTTCAGCCTCTCCACTTCATTCTTTAAAAACCTGATGTGGCGCATCATGTTTTCTGGAGAGTCTATCTCCATGGAGATGTCTCTAGGCGACGGGGGAGCAGAGACGGGCTGGTCTAATTTCTCCTGCAGGATTCTTCAGTGAAAAGAAAAATTCCAACAATGAAAAACAGTTTGCCTTAAAAGACAAAACAACACACTAGCTGGAGGGTTTGTTTTCATAGCAAGCTCCTGTGAATCACCGGAATTCACAGGGTTGTTGAACTCAGGCTCTGCCCATTTTATATCTACTTCTGGTCTCCCTTACCTAGTATCCAGGTCAAGGTCAAAGGGCAGAGCTGAAGGATCCACCCTCCTTTTTTTCTTTTAAATGACCACTGGTAATTAAGCATTAGTGAAAAAGTCTCCAGCATTTGCTTCTGATTATTATGCCTGGCATAGAGTAGGCACTCAGAATTACCTGCTGACTAAATGAATCACATCTGTTTGCGGAAACGGATATACTAAAGAAATTTCACCCTCAATGCTTTCTGGTCAACGCTTCCCAACTATGTACTATGGTCGAAGGTGACACCACACAGACTCTACTTCTAAAATTTCCTTCCTGAAAAACCAATCCTGAGGGTGGCGCAAACTGGGCTGAAGGCCCTTTGCTTCTGGTCAGAGCACAGGTAAAAGATAAAGAACAAAACCAAACCACAATCACTGGGTTAATAATTGGTGGTCCCACCTTCTCTACCAATTACGGTTAGTTTGAGGCACAAGGAACATGAATGCTCAATGGCTTTTCACCAACCACATGATACTTCATATTGCTTAAGAAAATACTTTGGTACTTATACATATAAAACCTCCAACTGCGTTCTGCAAAGGAAGACAGATTGGCAATGGACCTCTATGTCCCCTCTCATAAGCTACTAGGGTCTTGGTTTGGTTTGGCTTTTAACTTTTTACCTTTAAGTTTGCCCAAATGCAAATTGTGAATCACCTTCAGGCCTGCCCTTGTTGAGAAAACTGGTATGTTAAATATTGTAATGGTCCCTGCATTTATTATATTAAATACCTTTTCATAATTCAATTTTTTTAGTACCACTACAATAATGCAAAGCATACTCAATTCAACTACGGCTTGAGTATTTCCCTGGAGATATAGCTTTAATTTTCACTTTTCTTAAAGCCTGTGATAGGACTATATTTTGCAAATTTAGGGATGAACTCAAAATAACTTATGGATGTTCATCCAAACCAAATAGTTATGGCCAAAGCCTCTGGTTAGCAAATAAAAGATCCTAGTGAAGTAGATTAATGAATATTTTTAAAAACTCCCTTTCTACACCCCCCTCCACACACACATCCCACATACAGAAACCCTTGACATTCTTCAAGTCCTGCTCCGTCACCCCCCAATGTATGTGGTACTTAAAAATTAGGGCACGAAGGGGCTCAAGAAATGTCTGCTGTTGAATGACATTTCACATCCACGTACATTTAGCAAAACAATTCCTAACCTTAACTATGTACAAGTATTTACAGTAAGTTTTCAAGTCAATTGATAATAGTTTTCCTATTATAATCTCAGCCTTCTGATGAAGTACATTCTAGAGATGTGTCATAATTAACCGTACACAGTACACATCCTAAGCACTTGAGAAAACCGGGAAAGCCAGTTCAGTAAGGTAAAAAGCTGAAATTGCAACCATCTTTCCCGAACAATTTGAAGGTGACTAATTTCTTCATAGCCTTTTCCCAAATGAAAGGAAATTTTACTGGGACTATAAGAGAGAAATATAAAGACATGACCAACATGAGAAGAGTTCAGAAGGCTTTCAACATTTTTCTGGTTTGGCAAATTAAAATGATATGCATCACCCAAGGAATTAATTAGCAATAATCACGCCTCAGATAAACCTCATTGGCTACGATACTGCCACTGCACAAAGCTCACCCAAGGAAATAAAACGCCCCTTTCTTATTCGTCAGCCACACCCAGAGCAGTTCCCTGGCCGTGCACACCCCCCACACTGAACAGCAAGACTAAACAAACCGCTTTTCAGCTTCAAGTTTGTCCATCCTTTTCCAGAGACGATTAACTAGCGCTTCCTGTTCTTGTTCCAAAGTATTTTCAAGGTCGATCTTCTCTCGTCTCAACTAAAGGAAGGAAAAAAGTTTTACTGAGAATAGTGAGCCATTTAAACTTTGTTAATGAGATTTTTTGATTGGACTAATATATTAGGACCCCCCTTACTTGGAGAAAACTGCAAAGAAATAGCCAATTTCCGGGCACAGACACATTAAGTGCATCTAGTTCTTAAACTTTAATTGAGAAACCCGAGACACGTTCATTCTTTGATGTTAAAGCTTAATTGCTGTCTGGTACATGAATCACCCTGCTTGTTTCAGCATTTATTCAAGGCACATAGAAAGTCCTCCTTGGAGAGGTTTTGGGGAAGCTCGGCTTACCACTCATACCAGGACTTCTCTGGGTTTGTCCCCTGACCCCAGTGCTGCATGTAGTTCAGAGCTAAACCAGGAGGTTATATTACCATTTATATAAATAACTCAACACCTGAAGACAATTCTACATACTGATTAATGGGTGTACAATACTAGTTAACTCTGAAAAGGTAAGGAAGAAGGAAGGTTTGATTTGGGGGAAAGTCTGCAATTGCAAAGAAAGCCCCAAAATGCACTCTACTTCATGAAAAAAAGCAAACATGGGAAAATGCATGTAATCAATCAATATTGGGCAATATGCAAATAATGTGAACAATGCCAGCCACTGGCTAATAGGGTGTGTAGCAGGGAACCAAAAAGTCAGAATTTTCTGCCCTCATGACACTTACATTTTAGTGGGGTCAAGACACTAAATGAAATAAATTATAATCTTTGGTGGAGAGTGAAAGATATGAAGAAAAAGAGGGCTGGCAGGAGGGATAGAAAGTGCAATGATCAATTTCACAGTAACGTGCAGAGGGAATGTGTTATATCATTCTTTGTACTTCTCTAGGTGTTTGAGATATTAAATAATTTTAACAGAATTTTTTTAAGATTTTATTTATTTTTGAGAGAGATGGAGAGAGAAGACGAGCGGGGGGGTGGTGCGCAGAGGGAGAAGCAGGCTCTCTGCTGAGCAGGGAGCCTGATGCAGGGCTCGATCCCAGGACCCTGGGATCATGACCTGAGCTGAAGGTAGACACGTACCTGACTGAGCCACCCAGGCGCCCCAGAATTTTTTTTTTTTTTTAAAGAGAGAAAGGTTATGGTACTGCCCCTATGCTGTCTCTTATAATAGCAACTCACCTTTTCAATCACTGAGTCAACAAATTATTTTTGATTGCACAGCTACAAAGATTTCCTTAGCAGGTCACAGAGGCAAGCTCCTCACTGATCAAACATCCCTATATAGGGGCGCCTGGGTGGCTCAGTCAGTTAAGCGGCCAGCTCTTAATTTTGGCTCAGGTCATGATCTCAGGGTCCTGGGATTGAGCCCTGCTTTGGGCTCCCTGTTTGGAGAGGAGTCTGCTTGTCTCCCTCTCCCTCTGCCACTCCTCCTGCTCTCTCTCTCTCTCTCTCAAATAAATAAATAAATAAATCTTAAAAAGAAAAAAAAAGATCCCTGCATATACAGTAAGACGAGATCAGTACTATGTATAAACTGTAGTCTTTTAAAGCAACCAAAGCAGACCTTATTTAACACTGAATAAGGCAAGATCACATGGCCAAATGAAAACACGGCTTGGAAATACTTTCCCTGCACCAGGGGTGGGGGTGGGGGCGATGGACGGAGGGACGGGACTCAGAACAAGAAGCATCCTGTGCAGTGAAGCTGGGAGCACACTACCGCACAAATGCTCTTTGGAATGTCAGACACTTCCTACCTGTAGCAAAGAGGAGAAACTCTGGAACAGCTCTCAGAACTCCTAGTAAACTGTGGGATGCTCTGCGCTGACCATATGCTTAGCCAAGCTTTGAAATGCAATTCACAGCCATTTTTTTTAAAGAAACAAAATTCCAAGGTATTTACCCTTTAAGGATCCTGCTCCCCCATTTAACTGAAAGCATTATAGAGAGTACTTGGTAGGCAAGGAAAAAATTCAAGCAAGGTATCATTTTACAATAGGGATGCCTAGTAAACTTATGCCCAATTGCTTTTAATTTTAGAGTAATCATGCATAATGCTAATCAATAACTCTGGAAAGCAATATCAAGACAAAGCTCTCTCTACCCCTCTGTAACTTACTAGGCACATGGCTGTGAGCAGGTCCTCATCTACTCAATGAGCAGCCCGGCCTCCCTGCCTTGTGCAGTCCCCTCCAGGACTGGCCACTCTATCCTTCTTGGTCAGCCTTAAGAAGGCAGCTGTCTTCAGGGTGCCTGGGTGGCTCAGTTGGTTAAGTGACTGCCTTCGGCTCAGGTCATGATCCTGGAGTCCTGGGATCGAGTCCCACATCGGGCTCCCTGCTCAGCAGGGAGTCTGCTTCTCCCTCTGACCCTCCCCCCTCTCATGTGCTATCTCTCATTCTCTCTTGAATAAATAAATAAAATCTTTAAAAAAAAAAAAAAAAGAAGGCAGCTGTCTTCAGTCTGAGCTAGCTGAGGCACAGATCCTTAGCACAGGGAGCAGCAAGAGAACCAACCAAACCCACCCTTTCATTTTAGAGCTGAGGGAACAATGGTTTGGGAGATGGTGTGACTCTGGCAAAGCGATACCACCAAATGGGAGTGCTATCAGTCACCATGGTGGCCGAAGAGCTGGGCCCCCTCCAAGCAGGAAGTACAAAGATCTTGAGGAAAAATCAGGAGTTAGGGTAAATTATGCTGCGGTTTGTGAGCCAACAATTCTTGGGAGCAGCAGACCAGGGGGTGGCCTAGGGAGTCTGAGACAATGCCAAACAGGTAAGAGAGCAGGCGAAATGAAATGGGCTGAAAACGTGCGTGAATCCCAGGTTCTTTGTGGCACCTACTAGTAGAGCTACAAGCTATCAATTCACTGCCCACTTCAGTGAACCACTGCTGTACCAGCGCTCTACTAACTTATTTCCATGAAGCCGGCAGCACAGGAGGCCCCAGCCCAGCAGCTCAGACGTGAGGTTTTCATGCCACAGGCTGGCAGTGCCCTAGAGTCCATTTATCTTTAGCCTTAGAAAGAGTGGAGTTTCCTTATTTCTTCAGTTTAAAAAAAAAAAAATCTCAATTTTTCTAGACATAAATAAATACCAAAAAAATTAAAAATCTCAACTTTCCTGCATCACTGAGGAGTTCTCATTGACACTAAAGGGCAAAGAAGTTGGAGGACATGGCATTATGATTATGATTAATTATGACTACAATTAATTCCCCCTTGAGTTCTTTATCAGAGTTGCCCCTCCATCGCTTGCCCACCTAATTCCACAACCTCTATATTTAGAGCTGAAGCATACACACCAGCTCTGCCGACTCAGACAGAAGTTGATTTTCTGTGCTAACATTTCCTGAGATCAGACAATCCTCGAATCTGACAGTTTATGTTGAGTTTACAGAGCAGTAAGTCAGAAATTCTTGCCAATGGAAACTTCAGCCCAGTGACACACTGCTTTCATTATGCTGGTCTCTCTCTGTCACTCTCTCCATCTCCTTCCTACCAATATTTGATGGCTTTTCTCATTCAGTGTTTGTGCAACAGGCACCCACACACATATCACCAACATCAAATTCTGATGGGTGAACCCAAGCCCCCTTCTCCCCCGCCCCCACTCCAAGATCTTATTTATTTATTTGAGAGAGAGAGAGCACACGCATGCACCAGCAGATGGAGGGGCGGAGCGGGTGGGAGAGGACAAGCGGACTCCACACTGACTGCAGAGCCCAACTCAGGGCTTGCGTTCGACACTCAACCAACTGAGCCACGCGGGTGCCCAGGACCCAAGTCCCTTCTGACTGTTTATTCTGTGAGCACCCAACACCAATGGGTATCACTGACTTGTATACTTTCATTTGAAAGCCTGCTTTATAATTAAGTCAGTTCAATGGACTGCCAAATTCTTTTTTTTCTTCTCTTCAGTAGCTCTCCTTCCCACTGCAAGTTAATTAACGTCAGACGAGGAGTTCTTATTATGTTCCCAAAATAAATACAGACACTTCAGTGGATAAACTTAGTGCATAAAAATCTAGCTGGTTCATTTGACTTCACAGCTCATCCTAGCTCTATCTTCTCAGTGGGCAGATACTGACCCATCACGAAAAAAGCCAAAGGTGGCTAAGAGATGGCTCCCTGTGGCATTTTCCCATTTAAAGAGAACTGGGACACTGGGGTGGAGGGAGAGGTGTGCAAAAGAAATGGTTGGCGAAAAAACCTGAAGAGAACTTCAGCCTCACCACTGTGCTCAACTACAGAACTTTGGAAGGGTTTAATGGATTTTTGAAAAGTTTTAGTTTAACCACATTATCATTGTTTCCATGGGAGAGAGAGTGTGTGTGTGTACACACATACATATATATTTTTAAAAGATTTACTTCAGAGAGTGGGGGGGGGGCACAGAGGCAGAGGGAGGGAGGGAGAGACAAATTCTCCAGCAGACTCCCAGCTGAGCGCAGAGCCTGATAGAGGGCTCAGTCCCAGGACCCTGAGATCATGACCTGAGCCAAAATCAAGAGCTGGACGCTTAACCGACAGCCACCCAGATGCCCCGCTTCTATGGGAAAATGTATTTTGAACCCCTAACCTCTGGCTTAAAAAACAAATTTTGGTTACAACTAATCCAAGATAATAAAAGAGAGGGAAAAGCCCATGAAGTAAGGGCTACCATAAAAACGGAACACAGACACAAAGTTTGTTACAACGCAGTGTAGAGGGCAAAGAGATGGTGATGATAAGCACAGTACCCAACGTTTAAAAAAGAAATTGGAATCCTCTAAGACCTACATTAACCAAACTCTTAGTTGGCTAGATATTTTTTCCTAAGAGAAAGAGATAAAGAAATAGGTGCTGAGGATTAACATGACAATGCCCCAAAACCTTCCAGGTTTAAGTAGTATCTGAAGGCTATCAATAGTTTAGTCCAATTTCCTATCAATTTGTTATGTAACACCATTAGATGTTCAAAGTGGTTACCCTGGAGATACAGCAGAATCACCTGGGAAAGTAAAAGCACCAATATTTAGAAAATGACTATATTACAGACAGAAAAATGAACATTTTTGCAAAGGTTGAATGTGATCCCCCAAAATTCCTATGTTGAAGCCCTAACCCCCCAGTGTGATGCTATATAGAGGTGCAGGGCCTTGGGGAGGTAATTAGGTTTAATTGATGTCATGAGGTCGGGAGGCCCCATGGTGTAGGGATTTGTGTCCTAAGAGTCACGAGAGACCTTGCAGCTTGCTGCTGTCTGCTCTCCCCAACATGAAGACACAGGAGAAGTCGGCAGTCTGCAACCTGGAAGAGAGTCCTCATCATAACTCCACCACACTGGCACGCAGATCTTAGAATTCCAACCTCCAGAACCATGAGAAATGAGAAATAAATTTCTGTTGTTTATAAGCCAGTCTATGTTGTTCTAGAAGCCCAAATGGGATAAGACGATTTTTGTTTCTACCACAAGAGTAGAGCCAATAAAAGATCTTAACCTCATTCCAGCCTACTTTGCCAATATACCGGAGTTAATCAAGGTTTTACATATCCATAGGAAAGAACAGGATTCATGGGGGGAGGGGGAGCCTATGAAAATAAAGATCATGAGCAACGGACATGAAAAGAGCTGAGTACAATGCATCATGGTCCTTGCTCCGTGGCAAAGCCTTATTCACCAATTAAAGCAACACAGAGTTGGTCAAAAGCTGTTGGTGTCTATCCAGGCAATCAGTGGAATTTTGCTCAGCCCTGACAATTCTCCTAGGCTGGAAAATATCTGACCCTTGCCTTCTGGAAAAAAAAAAAAAAAAACTGCTTTTAAGAAATCAAACAGCCAATTTGTTTTACAACTGAGTTAAGACAGGTGTTCCTAGACCACAGAGGCCCTGAAGTACCTATCTGATTAACAAAGCTGCAGCTGGTTTCAAAATTAAAACCAAGTTCTCGGTCATCACCACTGCTCATGCAATGCTAAACACAGAAAGAGCCAACAGAAATTTGTCAGTGAAGAGCAAGAGAAAAGGAGAGAAAGGATGCTCACCTTCAAGTCCAAGAAGTCAATTATAGGTGAAAAATTTATCTAGGTACATCAGAAATATACTAATAGAGGGAAAAAAAGGAAAAAGATGTAAAAAAAATCATAAAGAACTATACAGCAAGATAATTAGGGTTGCCCTTTGGGTGAAAGGAATATTGGTGATAATTTCTCTTCCTGCCTGTTTCTGTCCCCATCCAATTTTTTAATGAACATTTACTATTTTTGTAACAAAAAATTTAAAGACATCTAATCTTAAAAACTGATAATTTCCCAATACAATTTAACAGTACATCCATTAATTTAGGATGCTAATTTACATATACAAAATCCTGAATAAGCCAATAAACTCGCAGAGGATAAAATGTTAGCTATTTGAAATACTCTGAGAATTTTCCAGATAACCCAAAGTTCTTTACCATGGTTTCAAAATATTTTTTCTCAAAGACTGTGTTCTATAAAAATTAGACTTGTTCTTTGAAATGAACATAACTTCAGGACCATATTAATATCCCATCAATATTAACATGTGAAAATGACATTATTTCATCATTTACCAGTTCAGTAAATTTTGCTTTTGTTCAGTGATGTTGAGAAATGAAGGCTTTTTATGAAAAACAAAACAAAAAACATACATATAATTACTCAGATTTATATGGTTTCTGGACTTAAGTTTTCATCACTTAACATCGACATGATAGTATATAAATCTGCATAGTGGGTTCATAGTTCTAGGGGACTTTTACCAAATAAGTACCACCAGTGGAACTGGGTGTACATTCTTCTGCTACATCAAGAGTGCTGTGGAGAAGTCCATGGGAAAGAAGTCCCATCAAATTGGATGTGGCGGATACACTATCACATCAGTGGCTACCACCAGTTCACTATCTAAAATGAGCTTAGGGGCGCCTGGGTGGCTCAGTCATTAAGCATCTGCCTTTGGCTCAGGTCATGGTCCCAGGATCCTGGGATCGAGCCCCACATCGGGCTCCCTGCTCCGCAGGAAGCCTGCTTCTCCCTCTCCCGCTTGCGTTCCTTCTCTCGCTGTGTCTCTCTCTGTCAAATAAATAAATAAAATCTTAAAATAAATAAATAAAATAAAATAAAGTGAGCTTAAGAAAATAACATTAGGGAAACTTTGTTTGATATGCTTTCTCCAAAATGGAAGTTTCTGTGATAAATCATTACCGCATCCATCCCACTTCCTTACACAGAGATGTTGGACTTACTTAGCCATTCATTCCTTAGCCATGTATGTTTAGCTAAGGAGAATGCCCTTTCTTAAGTCACCAACTAAATTATTGTTCTGGTCATAAAGAAACAGATTTCATGCATTTCAAAATCACAAAGTCTAAGTAGAGTATCCTCTGGATTTTATTGCCCTCACTATAGCATACCAAATGGCCTTCAATTTAACAGGCTAAATCTTTACTTCCAGGGCATGACCAGAAACGCACCCTGTTGGATTGTGATGAGGTCTCCTTCTTTACACAGGAAACACATTTTGAATTTTTTCCCTGCCATTATGTAACATCATCTGCACCAACTGATCCACATGGCAAGTATTAATCTGATGCTTCAAAATAAAGTCTGACAAGATAGAACATAGTGAGTTTTTCTATTAATTGAAATGAGATCTAGCAAAGGAATTCTGAGGGATTTTCCCCCACATCCCGTAGAGACTGACTTATCTGTGTCCCTGACAGAGCTCAGAGTATACTTTCCCAGGTCTGGAGGGGGGACCTCTCAGCAGGCTTCATGACATCCTGACAGCTTATGGATTACAAAACAAATCAGCTGAAGAGAGAGCCTGCTAACGCCTCCTTTGAGTGCTGAGGATTGCCCCTAGGTTGCCTACTTCCAAGGTACAAGATCCCGCTCATGTTTCAGCTATGCTCTGAGGCTTTTTCCTACCTTTCCCAAATAAGCAGTTGGTAAGATGCTTGCACCCAGGCTTCTCAAGCAACCCAAATATCCTCAAGGATTTCCTACGATCAAACTGCCACTGAGCGGACTTAAGGAATTACTATGATTACTGTGTCTGGCTGTGCACCGATGCAGCTAGCCTACACATGCAGGCACAGGTTACAATGTTTTATTTAAAAAAAAAAAAAAATTAAAAGCAGGCAGCAAATTATAATACCCTATTTAAAAAAAAGGGGGGAAGAAGAAAGGAAAAGGGAGGGAATAAAAAATATGAATAGCAGTTGTTCGGGAGGGTGGATTGTAGCCTAGGTTGTGTTTTTTTCATTTCTGTACTTCTGTGTTTTCCAAATTTTTTCTTTTTTTTTTTTTAAGATTTTATTTATTTATTTGACAGAGAGCGTGAAAGAGCACAAGCAGGAGGAGCAGCAGAGGGAGGGAGAAGCAGGCGGCCCCCTTCCAAGCAGGGAGCCTGATGCGGGACTCGATCCCAGGACCCTGGGATCATGACCTGAGCCGAAGGTAGACGCTCAACCATCTGAGCCGCCCAGGCGCCCTCCAATGGATCACTTTTATAATACATAAAACAATTAAAAACTCCCAACATTTCCATCGTTTGAGATTAGCATTTGAAATCAAATTTCAAAGGCTGCAATGGTCACTAAATGTCATCTCCTTAATGGAAGTGTACCCTCCAGTCACAGGGTTGTTCTCTGGGAAAATGGCACACAGAAGCCCGCGGGGACAACCAGAGCCGCGGCGGCAGAGTCCTCACTGCCAGACCTGCAAGGGCAGCAGGCAGCAGAATGGGACTGTAGCAAACCCAGTAGGGCCACACTCCCTGTGAACTTTAAAAATACCTTGTTCCACAGCAATTAAAAAGATCAACCAAAGATGCAAAACTGGTTTGGATCTTGAATGAATTACCGTGTACACAAGTAAGGGAGAAAGGCCATCTTGTATCCTGAGCTAAGAACAACTGTTCTAACAGCTGGAAACCTAAAACCTTCTTTTTTTCTTAATAGCACTTAAAATATACTGTTTGCTTGTTTCAACTTCAAAACAAAACAACAACAACAAAATAAGTCTTGTCTTGTCCTAAGGCTTGAAGGACATCACTCTAAACCCCAGCCCTGTGATTTGCTACAGTCACAGAGGGTGTGAGACCACGGGGTAAGAGGGTGTTGCCTCTGCAGTGCTCCTGAAGCTGGGGTCTTTTCAGGCCTCTGTAGTCACCGGACACTGCCAGGTGGCTGAAGGTAAGCCCCCAGCACCGATCAGCACGGAGGCCTACATTAGGCAAAACACTGCCTGAAAAGACAAGCTGATGCCCTCAAAGCCACCACGGAGGCAGACAACCGCAACCCTTCTCCTTCCTCGCCCAGGAACAAAGAGGAGGGGTTCAACCTCACATCCTCTTCACCAGCTTTGTTCCGTTTCCAGCATCTCTGCTCCATGCAGGGCCTGCACCCACTTTTTACTGCATGTCTTCCTCCCGTTTGTCTCCTCCCTGTTCCCCTGCAACAAGGCCGGACTTAGATCTATCCAACCATGTGTGTCAATTAACAAATAATTAAACCAGGTGCCAAGGAGTTTCAGGGCATCTCCTGTGGTTGGGAGTGGGGGGGTGGAGCTGCTGCAGGGGTGTCAGTGCTCCCCTCCACCACAGCCATGCACACAGCGTCCCTCCTCACTGTCCACAGATCCACCGGCCTTCCCAGACCAGGAGACCAGGCTCCACGAGGCCAAGGACCCAACATCATCTTTCTTAGCAGAGTATGTGTACACAGCAGGCACATAAACTGAATGAATACAGACTCCGCGCCATACAAATGTGCTAACCGCGCATGGGCACAAACGAAAGCTAACGGGGTTGGGTCACACAGGACATGTGAACACATACTGATTCATCAATTGAAGAGACCAGGTCAAGGAAGGTGGTAAGACATGTGAGGCTCAGATAATATGCATGCTCCTTTTCCTGGAAAACGGGTAGGGCAAAGTACCACAGAAATTAGATGGAAACTTTCATTATTAAAAGCAGAAGCTACAGTTTTTGGAGAGCTTACTAGATGTGAGTCACTGGGACTTGGTGGTAAGGTCAACACTGTGCCTTTCCTCCTTTAACTTATTAGAAAATCTACAGGGAAGAAACACTTTAATTGTTTGCTAACTGCCGTTTGGGAAGCAGTACTTATCATTACGTGACTACTTGACAGCACACACCCCTGACTGCCTGGAGAAACGGATCCGTGGGGATCCTGGGGCAAGACAGCATGGCGCACAGCACAGCATGGTTTTCAAACTGCAGGTCATGAACCATTTGGACTGTGAAATGAGTCCGTTGTGAACTACATTTTGCGAAAAATGAAACAGAATTCAATAGAAAATCAGCGCAAAGCACAAGAAACACTGTTTTAGGAAACTTGTCCCCATCACATGTATGGTTACAAACACATTAGTGTCCTGGGTTGCCATGATAACTTCTCTTTTGTCCACAGTGAAACAATTTCGAGTGGAGGGGTGAAAGAACTTCGCTATGTGTGGAGTGTGAGGAGAGGCAGGATGCAAGAGTAATCCTCTCAACAAAGCTACGGATTTGCTCAAATTGCTTGCCTGATGTCACACAGGTTCTTCAGATGGAAGGAAGATTTGAACCCAAGGAAGAGTTTTCCTATGCTACATGGGCTAAGATACTATCATTTGCAAACGGAGGCTAATGAATGAAATTACCATCCAATTCTGAATCCAACTTTAGACAAGAGTGTCTCTGCTTTTGGGAGCCGGGATTATCTCAGATAAAAGACGACACCCCAAATTCCAGAAATGACAGAGAAGGCCACACTCGCTGGGCCAGGGAGAGGAGAACAGAGGAAGGGCATCTGGTATGTGGCAGGTGACCCTGTTCATGATGCGAGTGTTAGCTGAATTACAGGACTAATTCCCCATTAATTCATTCCATTTTTTCCTGTTGTACTTCTATTAACAATGATTAAGTACCTAGTCCACCTGCTTATGGTCACTGTCTCCTCCTTTCCCACAGTGTTCCATGCCAAGCGCACAGAGGGCCCTCCACAGTTGCTGACTTGAACTTCACTTAATAAATAAGCTAGTACTGCCTGCCTCTTAATGCTAGTTATCCTTCTCCAGAGAAAAAGAAAAAATCCTTCCTGGTTGGGAAAAAACATTCAAGGTCAAGATTTCCTGACACTAAGGGAATATTCCAAGTTTTAAATGTTCTTACTGTCACCTAAGAAAATGTGAATACCAAATAAGAGACTAACAATAATCATGTTTGAACAAAAATTTTCGAATAAGGGTTTTGCAGGCAGCGACCACCAGTTAAAAAAAAAAAAAAGCCCATCACAACACTAAAGTCATGCTGACTAGACTAATCCTAGTCTACAGTGAGGGCCTCCTGGCATGTGAGTTGCAAACAATATATCTGATAAGGGAATTGTATCTAGAATATGTAAGCAACTCTTATAATTCAATAATAAAATGATCTTAAATAGACATATTTATGAAAGATATAAAAATGGCCAAGAAGCACCTAAGATTCTCAAAATCATTAGCCATCAGGGAAATACAAAACCACAATGAGTACCACTTCATGTTTACCAAGACGGCTTTAATCAATATGGTACAACCACTTTGAAAAAACAGTCCAGGGGTGCCTGGGTGGCTCAGTCAGTTGAGTGTCTGACTCATTTCAGCTTAGGTCATGGTCTTAGGGTCTTGGGATTGAGGCCCACATTGGGCTCCGCACTCAGAAGGGAGTCTGCTTCTCTCCCTCCCCTTCTGCCCATCCCCCACCCCCAGCTCACACACTCTCTAAAATAAATAAATAAATCTTTAAAGAAAGAAAAACAAAGATAAACAGGCTAGCAATCCCAAATGGTAAACACGGAGTTACCATGTAATCCAGCAAATGCACTCCTAGATATGTGCCCAAGAAAAATGAAAACATATATCCACATGAAAAATTGTACATGAGGGGGACCTGCGTGGCTCAGTTGGTTTCAGCTCCGGTCATGACCTCACGGTCGTGAGATCAAGACCCACAGTGGGCTCTGCACTCCAACGAGGAGTCGCCTTGAAATTCTCTCCTTCTCTGTCCCTCACCCTGCCCCCCCATGCTCTCTCAAGTGCACTCTCCAAAATAAATAAAATCTTAAAAAAAAATTGTACATGAATACTCACAGCAGCATTATTCATAATAACCAAAGGGTTAAAACAACCCAAATGTCTACCAAATGATGAATGGATACACAAAATGATATATCCATGCAGTGAAACATTATTCAGTTGGGAAAAGTAGTCAAGTACTGATATAGGCTACAACATGGATAAAAGCCTTATACTAAGTGAAAGGAGCCACTTGCAAAAGAGGACATACTATATAATTCCATTTTTATGAAGTATCCAGAATGGGCAAATACAGAAAGGAAGTAGAGTAGTGGCTGCTTTAGGGGAATGGGAAATTCAGAGTGACAGCTGAAGGGTACAGGGTTTCTGGAGCTGCTGCAGGGGTGTCAGTGCTCCCCTCCACCACAGCCATGCACACAGCGTCCCTCCTCACTGTCCACAGATCCACCGGCCATTTTCATGCTCTAAAATTGATGGTGGTTATGGTTGCACAACTCTGAATAGATTAAAAATCAATAAATTATACATTTTAAATGGAGGATTTTTATGGTATGTGAATTTATCTCGATAAAGCTGCTACCATCACCATCACCGCCAATAAGAAAGTGATCTCGGATATTAAGCAAAGGAACCAGATTCTCATCCAGTTCCTTTGGAATCCAGTGCCCGGGCCCTGAACACTGCACTGTACCTCCTTCCAAAATACAAATGACCACTTTCCAGTTACCTGGCCAAATCTACACTTAAAACTCTTCCAACAAAGCAGTAGGAGACCGTAAGACACATGGGATAATTGCCTCCAAATAGCTTACAGTTTAAAAAATAGGTTTACTGTCAGATATATGAGCAAAGGCATGTACTACAGAAAAATCACTATAATACATAATGTAGTACATGCCTTTGCTCTTGATAATGACCTATAGTATAGGATATATTCTGTAATATAGACTGTGACCTACAGTGTATCATATGAAGGATAATCACAAGAAAGGATCAGATCACATTCATGGAAGCACAGAAGAGATTTATTTTACTGGAGGAAAAACAAAAAAACATTCCCCCAAAGCACTGACTAAAATTATTTATAGCTAAACAAAATACAGAAAAAGATCCCCAACATTTAATCATCCCAGACATATCCAAAACAAAGGGGGGGAAGTTTCATGATGACGTTAAATTTCTCCATCTTAATTAACATAGGAACTTGATATCCCAGATCTGAGGTTTATTTCCAGGATAGGGCTTTGCCTTTGCAGTGCATATATTCCACTGTGAACTCCATTTCTTTATTATTGAGGTCTGAAATAACCCTGAAAGTGCACTGTGTCATTAAGTTGGTGAGAATGTATGCCTTGGACATCATTTTAAAGGGTTTCAGTTACTAAAGTCCCCAAAGAGTCTTAAGATTGCAGCAATCCATTCTCTCTCCCCCATGGACTCTAAGATCAGACTGTCCTCTCTCGGACACCAGGCCACTACCTCCACCTTGTGGCCACAGCTAAACCCTGAGGGTCATAGCCCCATCTCCAAAGTCGCCTCAGCTTCTGAACAAATGCAAGAAAGAAGCTGTTTCAATTCCTGACAGCCACCACCATGAAGGCTGTGACCAAGTGAAGTTCTCACAACACCCACCCATGTGAGAATTTCACTTGGTCACTTGGTTAGCTCTTGATTAATAAGTACCAATAACAAGTATTTGGTGTGTCAGAGACTTAAACAAGAATCTTCAAAGCTTTAACTTCAATGGAACTGGTTACTGCTTATCTTAGAAATTAAGCAGGTGAACTTTGGAATAAAATGTTTTTAAACTGTGTGTGGTAGGTATTTTCTAAATTTAGATATTGCATCTGAAATCCGAAGACAAATGGTAAGTATAGATTACTCTGGATATGTATAAAATAGCCAACCTTTGAAAACAGAACTTTTTTTCTTTTACCTGGATGGGATAGAGAAATGTTTTTAGGACCATTATTCACAGTCTTAGAAAACTCAGTGACATTCCTCCCTTTGATACAGGGAAATTCAAGAATAACACGGAAAACAGATGTCAGATTAATTCCAACCCTGACTTCCTCTCAAAGATGACATTCCCATCACCACTTCATTCTCAGGAACAATAATGAAACTAGAGCGGCCCTGGGGGTGATTTCAGAACGAGTCAGCATGAACTGAGACACACAGAACGACCCTGAAGTTGGGATAAATCAGACAACTTTGCATGAATGGCTTAGCCAAACCATCGAATTGGCAATCAGGGTTGAAATTACAAAAAGCTGGAAGATCTTCATCAATACACTGAATTTTACATGGAAACCAGATCGCAGTATACTATGGTCAGCTTCTTATAATTTATCTTAGGGAAAGTAAAATCCCAGGACATTAGATTGGGGGGAAGGCATCAGGGAGCACCGAGGCTAGGGATAACAAGTACTTCTGTCTGACATACCAACTTGGATAGGCTGATAATGGCTGTCCACAGTTCTTTGTCGAAGAGCATAAGGACCAGTCTGGACTCCCTAGGCAAGGCCCGTGCTCAAATACCAATGTCTGCCAAGGGCAATGGACAACAGGACCATACACTATTACTTTCCATCTTCTGTACCTGTTTAAGCTTGCCATTCATGATTTCAATTTGTCCTCCTCTGTTTACAAATGGAAAACTTGGGCCCAGAGAAGTGAATGAAGTCAATGCAAGGTCATACAGCTAGTTAGTGGCTGAACCAGGTTAAGCAACCAAGTCTATGACTCCATACCGGTATCAACAAATCGAGTTGGGAAAAGATAGGGTTCAAATAATACTGCTAATAATTGCTAATAATATTGCTAATAATTCAAAGAAGAAAAATGCTGTTTGTTCTGAAGAACCCCTGAAAGAAAAGTTTTAGCTCCACAGCCACACTGTCTCGGGAACTTTCACAGAAACTATCCTGTGGTTAAAAACACATTGTTTCCCCTTGGTAAAAGGAACCTAACATTTCCTGCCTATAAATCAGTATATCACAACATAGCCCCAGAAACTTTATTAATTGCGGTTAAAAAAAAAGTGTGTGAGAGAGAGAACAGGTGCTAGGCAGCTCTGTCAATGCTTACTTCAGAAATGAAGTCTCCACTGTGGGAAGAAACAGCTGAAAAGTATTTTTCACTTACATTCCTCAGGGTATCTGAAGGCCTGAGAGAACAAGCTAATAAGAGGAGAAAAAAGTATATGGAGAGAACTATATAGATTATTACCTGTTCTAATGTAAGCTGCTTAGAAATTGTATCATTCTCCAGTTTTTTAATTTTCTTCATCAGTTTGTTGACCTGGAATTCCTGCTCCTGTTCGAGATGCTGTTCTAGTTCCGCTTTCTCATGCTGCAGCTGGAAAATGGGAAAAATACAGATGTGAAAATCAAGACACTCAAAACCCAGGGAAACATGGGCTCCAAAAGCTGGTTCCACTGAATAAGAGGTATCATCACAGAAGTTACAACCCTCATGTCTGTCAATACCCAAGTGTACACCTATGAGGAACCTGCTCCTAGGTTCCTCTAACTTACAACCAAAAATTATAGCACACGCACACAGGTGCCTGGCCAGAGCCAAAAGGCTAAAAAAGACAAGGCAGATACACCTAAGCATCAAATCATGAGTAAACCCAGATTTCTGTTTTTAAAAACATGTAAGTGGTTGTCTCTGTAGGGAGGAATTGGGAGGCTAGGGAAGGTGGTAAAGAAGGAAACTTCCTTTTCAATATCCACACACACGCACACACCCTTTGGTACTTTTCAAATTTTATACCATGATAAAAATTAAATTAAAAATAGAAATTTTACAGTCAGTTTTTACTAAATTAGTTTACTCAGGTTTACATAATGTGTCTAAAGATGTCACAATCACAAAGCATACTTAGTCAATTATTCTGAATGCTATTTCCCAATATACTAATAAGCATCCTTTGGCAAAAATCAGTACAATTAATTATCTTTCTATAATGAGAACATACATCACACCTCCTACATCTTTCCTAAAAACCAAGGGGGGAGGCCTCTTATTCATGCAGTTAAAAGATAAAGTTATGGTGTCACTAAAAAGCTTTTTAAAAATGTACTCCAACCATCAAAACCAAAAGGAAATAAAGGAAATCCATCAGACATGAGACTACTGGGGTTCTCATTAAGAACTATGCTTATTTCTAACATTCTAAACTGGGAGATTGGGTTGATCCACAGCAGGGTTTGGGTAGAATGATAGCAACAGGGTCCAATATTTTCAAAATCAAGGGGAGATTAAGTAAAATCTATTAAAAACAATGAAACAGCTAGGCAAGATGGTGGAGGAGTAGGAGACCTGGATTTTGTCTGGTCTCAGGAATTCAGATGCATAGGGATCAAACCATTCTGAACACCTATGAACTCAACAGGAGATCGAAGAGGAGAGTAGCAACAACTCTCCGAACAGAGAAGCGACCACTTACTGGAAGGTAGGACGTGCGGAGAAGTGAATCCCAGGCGATATTCGGGAGGATAGACGGCGGGGGAGGGGGCCTCCGTCGGCCACTACCAGCAAGTGATAGAGCCATGGAGCACAAAATCGGAACTTTTAGAAGTCGGCTCCGCGGAGGGACGTCCCTCCAGTGGCTAAGCGGGGGGTGGAACCCTCGGGGTCACAGAAAGACCGGGGGTGCCTGAGTGGGGCCGAGCTCCCAGGTATCAGAGCGGGGAAGCCGGCTGCAGAGATGGAGCCGAGGCGCGGGCTCTGAGCTCGGGGTTGCCATAAACTGTGATCCGCGGGCCAGTCGGGCCACTGCGCCTCCAGCAGGGACCCAACAAGCGGCAGAGCCGGGGAGACTCCCCTTCCTCCCCTGGGAGGAGCGGCGCGGGAACACACCGCAGGGAACTGCTGGGTTTGGAGACTCCACACGGGGCCGGGTGCCAGAGATAGAAACGCTCGGTCACAGGCCGGGTGAGCACGGAGTGCGGCCGAAGACGGGGGACACGGGAGTGACTGGCTGCTTTTCTCTGGGGCGCACTGAGGAGGGAGCCCCGAGTTCTTGCCTCCTCTGGGGCTGAGATTGGGAGGCCGGCATTTTCACTGTCATCCTCCACAGCCCTACGGAAAGCTTGCAGGGAACAAAAGCTCCTGAGAGCAAACCCAAGCAGCTTGCTTAGCTGGGACCGACAAGGGCGGGGCAATTCCGCCTCCGGCAAAGACATTTGGCAACCACGGCAACAGGCCCCTCCTCCAGAAGATCAGCACGAACAGCCAGCAAGCCAAGACCAAGTTTACCGATCAAGGAGAACGGCAGAACTCTAGCGCTAGGGGAATATTGCACATAGAATTCATGGCTTTATTTTACCATGATTCATTAGTTTTTCGAAGTTAATTTTTTAACTTTTTTTAATTTCTCTTTTTCCCTTTTTCAACCAACATCTTATCGATCCCTTTTTTTAAAAAAACTTTTTTATTTTTCATTTTTAGAGTCATATTTTCTCCCTTCATACTAGTTACCCTTATTTTTGGCATATATATATATATAAGTTGTTCTCTCTTTAAAATTTTGAGATACAGTTTCTTCTAACAGATCAAAATATATCCTAAATCACTACTGTATGGCTTTGTTCTAGTCTCCTGCCTGATCACATTCTCTCCCTTTTTTTTATTAATCTTCTTTCTTTTTTTCAAACAACTTTTTATGGTATCAATTCCTTTTATAAAATCTTTTATAATTTCCATCTTTACAGTCATCTTCCATCCCTTCATTGTATCAACCCTTATTTTGTACATATATGTCTTTCTTCCTTTAAACTTTTAGGAGGCACTTTTTTCTAACAGACCAAAATACGCCCAAAATCTAGTGTGTGGCACTGATCTATGCACTAGCCTGATCATATATGATCGTATTTGTTTTTTTTTTGTATTGTTCTGTTTTTGTTTTTAATCTTTTTCTTTCTTTCTTTTCTCTTTCTTTTTTCTTTCTTTCCCTTTCTTTCCCCCTGGTTTCAGGTCTTTTCTGATTTGTATAGAGTATATTTCCTGGGGACGTTGTTAGCCTGTTAGCATTTTGTTCTCTCATTTATCTATTCTCCTCTGGACAAAATGACAAGACGAAAAAAATCACCTCAGCAAAAAGAGCAAGAGATAGTACTGTCAGCCAGGGACCTACTCAATACGGACATTAGTACGATGTCGGACCTAGAGTTCAGAATCATGACTTTAAAGATCCTGGCTGGGCTTGAAAAAAGCGTGGAAGTTATTAGAGAAACCCTTTCTGGAGAAATAAAAGAACTAAAATCTAACCAAGTCGAAATCAAAAAGGCTATTAATGAGGTGCAATCAAAAATGGGGGCACTAACTGCTAGGATAAACGAGGCAGAAGAGAATCATCGATATAGAAAACCAAATGATGGAAAATAAAGAGGCTGAGAAAAAGAGAGAGAAACAACTACAGGATCACGAGGGCAGAATTTGAGAGATAAGCGATACGATAAGACGAAACAACATTAGAATAATTGGGATCCCAGAAGAAGAAGAAAGAGAGAGGGGGGCAGAAGATGTATTGGAGCAAATAATAGCAGAGAACTTCCCTAATGTGAGGAAGGAAACAGGCATCAAAATCCAGGAGGCAGAGAGAACCCCTCTCAAAATCAATAAAAACAGGTCAACATCCCGACATCTAATAGTAAAACTTACGAGTCTCAGAGACAAAGAGAAAATCCTGAAAGCAGCTCGGGAGAAGAGATATATAACCTACAATGGGAGAAATATTAGATTGGCAACAGACCTATCCACAGAGACCTGGCAGGCCAGAAAGGACTGGCATGATATCTTCAGAGCACTAAATGAGAAAAATATGCAGCCAAGAATACTATATCCAGCTAGGCTCTCATTGAAAACTGAAGGAGAGATAAAAAGCTTCCAGGACAAACAAAAACTAAAGGAATTTGCAAACACGAAACCAGCCCTCCAAGAACTATTGAAAGGGGTCCTCTAAGCAAAGAGAGAGACAAAAAGCACAGATCAGAAAGGAACAGAGACAAAATACCATCACAGTCACCTTACAGGCAATACAATGGCACTAAATTCATACCTTTCAATAGTTACCCTGAATGTAAATGGGCTCAATGCCCCAATCAAAAGACACAGGCTATCAGATTGGATTAAAAAACAAGACCCATCAATATGCTGTCTGCAAGAGACTCATTTTAGACCCAAAGCCACCCCCAGATTGAAAGTGAGGGGGTGGAAAACCATTTACCATGCTCATGGACACCAAAAGAAAGCTGGGGTGGCAATCCTTATATCAGACAAATTAGATTTTAAACCAAAGACTGTAATAAGAGATGAGGAAGGACACTATATCCTACTTAAAGGGTCTATCCAACAAGAAGATCGAACAATTGTAAATATCTATGCCCCGAACATGGGAGCAGCCAATTATATAAGGCAATTAATAACAAAAGCAAAGAAACACATTGACAACAATACAATAATAGTGGGGGACTTTAACACTCCCCTCACTGAAATGGACAGATCATCTAAGCAAAAGATCAACAAGGAAATAAAGACTTTAAATGACACAATGGACCAAATGGACTTCACAGACATATTCAGAACATTCCATCCCAAAGCAACGGAATACACATTCTTCTCTAGTGCCCATGGAACATTCTCCAGAATTGATCACATCCTAGGTCACAAATCAGGTCTCAACCGGTACCAAAAGATTGGGATTATTCCCTGCATATGTTCAGACCACAATGCTTTGAAACTAGAACTCAATCACAGGAGGAAAGTTGGAAAGAACTCAAATACATGGAGATTAAAGAGCATCCTACTAAGGAATGAATGGGTCAACCAGGAAATGAAAGAAGAATTAAAAAAATTCATGGAAACCAATGAAAATGAAAACACAACTGTTCAAAATCTTTGGGATACAGCAAAGGCAGTCCTGAGAGGAAAGTATATAGCAATACAAGCCTTTCTCAAGAAACAAGAAAGGTCTCAAATACACAACCTAACCCTACACCTAAAGGAGCTGGAGAAAGAACAGCAAATAAAGCCTAAACCCAGCAGAAGAGAAATAATAAAGATCAGAGCAGAAATCAATGAAATAGAAACCAAAAGAATAGTAGAACAGATCAACAAAACTAGGAGCTGGTTCTTTGAAAGAATTAACAAGACTGATAAACCCCTGGCCAGACTTATCCAAAAGAAAAGAGAATTCACCCAAATCAACAAAATCATGAATGAAAGAGGAGAGATCACAACCAACACCAAAGAAATACAAACAATTACAAGAACATATTATAAGCAACTACATGCCAGCAAATTAGATGACCTGGAAGAAATGGGTGCATTCCTAGAGATGTATCAACTAACAAAAGTGAACCAGGAAGAAACAGAAAACCTGAACAGACCTATAACCACTAAGGAAATTGAAGCAGTCATCAAAAATCTCCCAACAAACAAAAGCCCAGAGCCAAATGGCTTCCCAGGGGAATTCTATCAGACATTTAAAGAAGAATTAATACCTGTTCTCCTGAAACTGTTCCAAAAAATAGAAATGGAAGGAAATCTTCCAAACTCATTTTATGAGGCCAGCATTACCTTGATCCCCAAACCAGGCAAAGACCCCATCAAAAAGGAGAACTACAGACCAATATCCTTGATGAACATGGATGCAAAAATTCTCACCAAAATACTAGCCAATAGGGTCCAACAGTACATTAAAAGGATTATTCACCATGACCAAGTGGGATTTATCCCTGGGCTGCAAGGCTGGTTCAACATCCGCAAATCAATCAACGTGATACAATACATTAACAAAAGAAAGAACAAGAATCATATGATCCTCTCAATAGATGCAGAAAAAGCATTTGACAAAGTACAGCATCCTTTCTTGATCAAAACTCTTCAGAGTATAGGGACAGAGGGTACATACCTCAGTATCATAAAAGCCATCTATAAAAAACCTACAGCCAATATCATTCTCAATGGGGAAAAGCTGAGAGCTTTCCCCCTAAGGTCAGGAACACGGCAGGGATGTCCACTATCACCACTGCTATTCAACATAGTATTAGAAGTCCTAGCCACAGCAATCAGACAACAAAAAGAAATCAAAGGCATCCAAATCGGCAAAGAGGAAGTCAAACTCTCACTCTTTGCAGATGATACACTGTATGTGGAAAACCCAAAAGACTCCACCCCAAAACTGCTAGAACTCATACAGGAATTCAGTCAAGTAGCAGGATATAAAATCAATGCACAGAAATCAGTGGCATTCCTATACACTAACAACAAGACAGAAGAGAAAGAAATTAAGGAGTCGATCCCATTTACAATTGCACCCAAAACCATAAGATACCTAGGAATAAATTTAACCAAAGAGGCAAAGGATCTGTACTCAGAAAACTATAAAATACCCATGAAATTGAAGAAGACACAAAGAAATGGAAAACGTTCCATGCTCATGGATTGGAAGAACAAACATTGTGAGGATGTCAATGCTACCTAGAGCAATCTACACATTCAATGCAATCCCCATCAAAATACCATCCACTTTTTTCAAAGAAATGGAACAAATAATCCTAAAATTTGTATGGAACCAGAAGAGACCCCGAATAGCCAGAGGAATGTTGAAAAAGAAAAGCAAAGCTGGTGGCATCACAATTCCGGACTTCCAGCTCTATTACAAAGCTGTCATCATCAAGACAGTATGATACTGGCACAAAAACAGACACACAGATCAATGGAACAGAATCGAGAGCCCAGAAATGGACCCTCAACTCTATGGTCAACTCATCTTTGACAAAGCAGGAAAGAATGTCCAATGGAAAAAATACAGTCTCTTCAACAAATGGTGTTGGGAAAATTGGACAGCCACATGCAGAAGAATGAAACTGGACCACTTCCTTACACCACACACAAAAATAGACTCCGAATGGTTGAAAGACCTAAACGTGAGACAGGAGTCCATCCAAATCCTAAAGGAGAACACAGGTAGCAACCTCTTCGACCTCAGCTGCAGCAACTTCTTCCTAGAAACATTGCCAAAAGCAAGGGAAGCAAGGGCAAAAATGAACTATTGGGATTTCATCAAGATAAAAAGCTTTTGCACAGCAAAAGAAACAGTCCACAAAACCAAAAGACAACCGACAGAATGGGAGAAAATATTTGCAAATGACATATCAGATAAAGGGCTAGCATCCAAAATCTATAAAAGAACTTATCAAACTCAACACCCAAAGAACAAATAATCCAATCAAGAAATGGGCAGCAGACATGAACAGACATTTTTCCAAAGAAGACATCCAAATGGCCAACAGACACATGAAAAAGTGCTCAACATCACTCGGCATCAGGGAAATCCAAATCAAAACCTCCATGAGATACCACCTCACACCTGTCAGAATGGCTAAAATTAACAAGTCGGGAAACGACAGATGTTGGTGGGGATGTGGAGAAAGGGGAACCCTCCTACACTGTTGGTGGGAATGCAAGCTGGTGCAACCCCTCTGGAAAACAGTATGGAGGTTCCTCAAACAGTTGAAAATACAGCTACCATATGATCCAGCAATTGTACTACTGGGTATTCACCACAAAGATACAAATGTAGGGATCCGAAGGGGTACGTGCACCCCAATGTTTATAGCAGCAATGTCCACAACAGCCAAACTGTGGAAAGAGCCAAGATGTCCATCGACAGATGAATGGATACAGAAGATGTGGTGTGTGTATATATATATATATATATATATATATATATATATATATATATACAATGTAATATTATGCAGCCATCAAAAGGAATGAGATCTTGCCATTTGCAATGACGTGGATGGAACTGGAGGTTGTTATGCTGAGTGAACTAAGTCAATCAGAGAAAGACATGTATCATATGACCTCACTGATATGAGGAATTCTTAATCTCAGGAAACAAACTGAGTGTTGCTGAGTGGTGGGGGGGTGGGAGGGATGGGGTGGCTGGGTGATAGACATTGGGGAGGGTATGTGCTACGGTGAGCGCTGTGAATTGTGCAAGACTGTTGAATCACAGATCTGTACTTCTGAAACAGATAATGCAAGATATGTTAATAAAAAAGGAAAAGAAGAAGATAGCAGGAGGAGAAGAATGAAGGGGAGTAAGTCAGAGGGGGAGAGGAAACATGAGAGACGATGGACTCTGAAAAACAAACTGAGGGTTCTAGAGGGGAGGGGGGTGGGGGGATGGGTTAGCCTGGTGATGGGTTTTAAGGAGGGCACGTTCTGCTTGGAGCACTGGGTGTTATGCACAATGAATCATGGAACACTACATCAAAAATTAATGATGTAATGTATGGTGATTAACGTAACAATAAAAAAAATAAAAAAAGAAAAAAAATGAAACACACAGTTGTACGTACATATCTAAGAGGACACTGCTCCCTAATTTTACCTTCAAAACCATTTCTTCAGGCAGCACGGTATACCACATTCTTCATATGCGTTAGGCAGGCATGATCACCCCCATTTTCTATGTGACAAAAGAGGTGACCAAGATAATTCAGCTGGAAGGTGGCAGAGTCTGGGACCCACATCCTGCTCTGAACCCCAAGCCAGCGTTCTCCCACCGGATCCTGAGCAAACCTTAGAGGAATCAACTTCAGACTCCTCTAGTGTCCAGTGCACGCCTGGCATTTAAAAAGTCACATGACCAAACACAGACAACAGTAATCCATGTGTGCTCGACTGGAGGATGTGGTCTTTTTGTAAACCCTGCATATGGTGTGATTAGCCGGCTCTGAGCAACCTCCACATGGCTGCACCGAACCCTCTCCACACTGGACACAATCCCACTGCTCTGTAAGCAAGCACATTCTTGGTTAAAAAAAAAAAAAAAAAAAGTTTAAAATCTGACATAGTCTTCTAACAATGGAAATGTTGACTAAACAGATGCTGGCTTTCCACCAACTGTTTTTGATATGCAACTCCAAAAAAAGCTGGTCAACCTTGCAGGGACCCAGAAAAAAAAGCAGATGCGAGGAGGTGCTTACAGTGACAAGTCTATTTTTAGCTCGCTCCTTAAAACTCAGGTTCTGCAAGATCAAGCAGTAATTAAAAGACATAAGAGAAATGGACAGAGAACAAGAAGAGCCCTGCCATTTCAGACACAAAAGACCCCGACAGGACAAATATCACTCATGAGGAAAAAAACAGCAAAGCATGCACATCTCCACCTAACATTTTTATTCTATAAACATTATCTGTGTGTCTTCTATCTGTAGGTCCTGCCTTAGACATAGGTGACTTTAGTGAAGATATTATCCTTGCCCTAAAACAGTTTATGGACACTAAGCTTAAATGGTATCTACTGGTTTTAGAAAAATGAACTTTAGTTTTAAAACCTTTAGACGCTTTGCAAAGTCTTTTTTTTAAATTAGTTGTTTTCCAATATGTTTTCAACTGCTGCCATGTTGATTTGAAAGAATACCCCCTTTTTTTTTTTTTTAAGCATTATTCCTCTGCCCTGAGGTTAATTAAAACAATAAAGGATGCAATCTAACGTTGAAAAATGTCTGGCCCACAATGCCGCATTTGTCACAGAATGTCAATCTGAGAAAATGTAAGGCTGTCATGGGTTTACAGGAAAATATTCCTATTTAGACAGATGGTCTATATTGTCAATATCTGATTAGGTATTTCCTTTAACAACACAGATTAAACTAGTAATAAAAGCCATAAAAGCTCTCCATTTTAAGAGGCTTTTTCCTCTCAAAAGCTCTCCCTGAGGAGAATTTGATGGTAAAGCTGCTGTTACCATAACTCAAGTAAGGTCCCCGGGTTACACTAACCCATTTGGAAAAGATCAAGCCATCCTGGGATCTGTTTGCCGAAGATTCACAATGTTCGCCATCCCCTAAGGACAGCTTTGCTGCCTGCTTTGTTCTGCCATCTCGCAGGTGACAGGAAATTTTGGAGCAGAGCATGTAGTTTTGGAACAGAACACTAGAAGTAGAAAACAGGGTTCTTCCTTGGAACAAAGAAACCACCAATACAAAGAGAAACACAGAGAGAAATACAGAAACACCCCCCCCCTTCAAATCCTCAGAGAATGAAGATGAGCAAGAGGGAGGTGGCAGAGCAAGGAAGGGATCTTGAGAAACTAACCACCACAGAGTTTACCCGAGGAAAATTCAGAAATTGTTTTAAACAGATACCATGTAAATTCAAGCCACTCAGCCCCAATGGAGCTTGAACCGACATCCTGAATCCACCTGCCTGTGTTAAAGCTGTAGCTCATGAAATCACAAACAAAAACCCTAAAGGGAGCCTGACTTAGGCTGACAAAAGACCAGCTATCAGAAATAAACTCCAGTTTCAGTGGCATCTTCAAGTGGGCACAAAATTCAAGGCATGATTTTAAATTTCTAATCAAAGGCCTTAACACTTTATAAGCAATTTTATATTTTTAAAAGATTTTATTTGACAGAGAGAGAGAGAGATCACAAGTAGGTAGAGCGGCAGAGGGAGAGGGAGAAGCGGGCCCCCCGCTGAGCAGGGAGCCCGATGCAGGGCTTAATCCCAGGACCCTGAGATCATGACCTGAGCCGAAGGCAGATGCTTAACCAACTAAACCACCCAGGCACCCCTTTATGAGCAATTTTAAATGTTCCAAGAAGGTCTGTGATCCTGAACTAGAACAAAAAAATCATTCAAACTGAGAAGTAAATAGTCAAGCAAATTCTATTAATGTGTTCATGTGTTCACCTTAAATATATCTAAAGAAAAATGCTTAGGTAGATCAAAATTTTTTTAATCAGAATTTTCTATAAATACACCTTATGAAGTCAATCACAAAGATTATGAAACATAGTTTTTATAACTCCTACTTGTGCAATATATTAACATTAACAAAAAAACCCTGTAGAATGGAAATTATGTTATATAACAGATGATCCACTGGCAGCACATTTTTGATGGAATTAGGGTTATATGAATAAAGGCTCCTTAGGATTCAGCATCAAAAAAAAAAATCAACATAGCTGAGAAAGCCATAAGCAAAGATACAACTGTAAACCTATAAAATTCTAAGTACTAAATCTTGAGCATTTTGTTCCTTTATCCACTCATTATATACTGAGCCCAAAAGCAAACTTCCAGCCCAATACAAAATACAAGTATAATATTACTTTGATCAAAAACAGGCTAGCATCAAACACTCATTAACTGCCATCTTTTTTATAATTTACAAAGGCTTTCTGTGAACCAGGCCTCTTACATAAGGGATTCAAGAACTCTTCACTGAGTAATTCTCTCTAGCAGGTAGACACACTGAAAACCGTTCACCTGCGAGAACCACCACAGGTGCACATGTAGGCTGGCTGCTGAGCCAGGCCTCCCACCCAGCATGCAGCAGGTTTGCCAAATCCCAGTCTGGGCGAAGTGTGTGTGCAAGTCTGGGTTTGTTGTCGATCCAGCCAATGCCAAGCGAGGCAAGCCTTCCAGCCACCAGCCCCACAACCCAGTTTTTCATGCAACTTCTGAATAAGCCCAAGATGCTCCCACCTCAGTTCTCACTAGTTCACGCTAATATTTCTCCCTGTGTACTTACCACCCAGTCCTGCAACTGATCGCCTTGGTTTACTGACAACCACCAAGGACTAGAACTACCTGCACCTGGACCAAGTAGAGACCGCCCCCACAGGACAATAACTACATTAAGTCACTGGGTCGTCAAAAACAATTAGGTTATTCATATAAGCTCTGCAAAAAAGTTCAAAACTATCTCTTACAACACTGAGTCTTTTATGAACCAACTTTTCAACCGCTCTACTGAGCAGCCTGAGCAGAAAGACAGCCTCCCACTTCAAATCCATTATATCACCACTAAATGCCTCTTGGGCCCACACTTATTCCCACCTCCAAACCCCTTCTGTTACTGGTACCATTATTCTCAATCAACACTTCACAGCTCATCAGTTACCAATTGGCAGTAAGTCAGCCTCCCTAACAGCTGTCAAACCACCCTCTTCTTCCTGTGCTCATGGCCCCAATCTAGTTCAAGTCTTTCATTCTTCTTCACCGGGCCACTGCCAAAACCTCCTAATGGATCTCCCCAGATCCCATATAGGTCATCCTGGCAGACAAAGCCTAATACTTCAGTACTCCACTCAAAACCCTTCACGGGCTCCCTACCACTTGCAAAGGTGTAACATGCCAATGCATGACATTCAAGTCCTTCCACGACCCAATCCCTCTACAAGTTTCCCAGGCTTTCCTCGTGCTATTTCACACTCTGCTCAAGTGACAGTCTAAGGTTTGCAAACCTAAAAGCCTTCAGGGTCCAGACATCTAGCAAAGAAGGGATGGGTCTCAGCACAGGGAGTGGCTGTAACTGTGGTTAAAGGCAAAGTTCAAGACTCTTTTCCTAAAAAATAAATTTAAAAAACTGAAACCCATCATGCTGGGCAAACACTTCTAGAGACCACTCTGGTCCAGGGGCTTACAGACTGCAAGCTCTGCTAGTCACATGGGAACACCGTAACACCAGCAGCTGTGCACCCATGGCCCCACAGCCCTGATCACGCTGCACCCTCTGGTACAGTGCCTGAATCCCTCCCTCCAACCTACTCAAAGTGGGGGACGGCTCAGAAAACATCTTCTATACCTTCCCACATGCCCTCCTCCTCTTCTTCACGCTGTGAGGAGCACACTGTACTTCCCGTGCATTATAATGTCTCGTTCATGGTGTGTTTCTTATGCTATTAGTTACTTCCAAAAGCAGCTGACACTTCAAGGCTCTAGTTACGATGTACCAAGCATTTTTCGGCCGTAATGGCAGATACAATCATCTGCAATTTACAAAGGATGAAACCATAGCTTAGAGAGGTCAAGGACCTGCCCAGAGTCACACAGCTGATGAGCGGTTGAACTAGGGTTAAAACCAAGGTCTCTGCCTTCACGGCCTTTGTCCTTTCCCTGGATGTATGCAGCTACCCTGGGGCCCCGGCATACATCCTCCATCACCCTCACAGGACTGCAAGCTGCACCAATAGCAGCAACCAGTACGTACTGAATTCCACCCCAGATCGTGCAGAAAATGCCTTGTCTGTGCAAATACTGACTGGAGAGATGATAAAAGTCTCACTTCCTTTAGACGGTTTCCCCTCGATGAAACCTCAGGACGAACAGAACACCTAGGCAAGTATCAAGGGTGCCATTACTACATACGTAGTACTCTCAGGTGACCGGCACCAAAATCAAGAAATAGAACATTGCCAGCTGCCTTCCAGATCACAGCCCCCGGTCCCTGAGAGGTCATCGCTCTCCTGATTCTTACTTATGGTAAGAATTCTTTGCATTTTCTTTAGGAAAAACTTTGTTGCCTATATATTTCTAAACATTAGTTTTGCTCGGTTTTGCATTCTTTTTTTGTCTAGCTTCTGCTAAATAAACTTGTGATTTCATTCACCCACATTACTGAGTCTAAGAGTATTTTTACTACCTTATAATAACCCGTTGATGAGCACATCACAATTTATCCACTCCATGGACAATGGGTATTTGGGTCACTCTGATGAACAATGCCACAAAAGAACATCCTTCTATACATCTGGCGCACATGTGCACACACTGTGAAATATATCCAGGAGTGAAAGTGCTGAGTCACAGTGAATATTTCCAGTATCATTAGGTAATGCCAAATTGTTCTAAAAGCAGTTGAAACCATATCCATTTTCTGACAGCATACAGAAGACTTCTCTAAGTAATATCTTTGTGGTTTATTTTGCCTTTCTTGATTACTAACGTGTACTTGTTCATTTGTTTACTGCTCATTTGGCTATCTGCTTATGTGAAGGGTCTGTTCAAGTCTCTATCCATTCTTCTTTGGGACTGTCCATTTTCCTTACTGATTTGTAGTTTTGTGTTGGTTATATAACGTTGCAAATATCTTTTCCCACCCTGTGGCTTGTCCTTGCATTCTCTTTACATGATTGCCAATGATATGTCTTTGTTCTTCTCCAAGCATTAACTAATGACAACACTCCCGAATGTCTCTGTTGAGAGAATCTCTGTCCTGCTGCCTATCTGTAATCTCCATGTGGATGTCTAGGCATCTTAACTGAACTTCTGAGCTTAATAAGCATCTTTTCTCTAGCTTACTTTATTGTAAAAATATGGTATGTAATACAAATGTGTTAACTGTTTATGTGATTGGTAAAGCCTCCAGTCAACGGCAGGCTATTAGTGGTTAAGTTTCAGGGGAGCTAGAAGTGATACATAGATTCTGATCGGGGGATGGGGAGGAGGAGTTGGACCCCTAACCCCTGTGCTGTTCAAGGATCACCTGAATTTCATCCTTGAACGTCTAGTACAACCCTCAGTGAAATCGTTTGAGCCTGCAATTCTTTCAGTAGGAAGGGCTGTTTCTCAGATTCAATTTCTCCAGTGGTTAGAAAGCTCAGGTTTTCTAGTTCCTCCTCATCCAGTTATAGAAAGTTATGTTTTTCTAAGAATTTGTCCATTTCATCTAAAATTCCAAACGTATTGCCATATACAATTATTCATGAGTTATTCACTCTCCTTTTGAATGTCTAAAAGAAACGTTGGGATGTGTTTCCCCAAAGATTTCAAGCTTGGTTTTTTTATTTCTTTGAATGCAGTAAGCATGGTTACTTTGGAGTCTATGTCTGTTAAGTCCATTATCTAAAGTATCTGTGAAATCCATTTCTGCTCTTTTGTTTCTACTGGTTTACATCCATGAACTCTATCCCCATGTGCCTGGTTCTCCTTGTGTTCTGGACAACATATTTGAACTTGAATTTTAAGCGAAACTTGTGGCCTAGGATGATGGTATCTTCCTCCAAAAAATTCCATCTTCTTCCGCCAGGAACCAGAAGCCTGGGCCTACCTTAATCCAAAACAAAAGCAAATGCTCTCAGGACAAAAGCAGCCTTGGGAGCTGCGGTCTTCTCAATTCCCACCTCCCCCAGGGCACAGGCCTGCAGGCCTTCCCCATCTTGTTAGTTCTTCATGCTTTTTTCAAAAATTTAAAAGCATTCTGTCTAGCTTTTATTTATCCTCAGTGAGGTTTATCTGGATTATCTCATCTGTCATTTTCTAACAGGGAAGGCAGGTGTAACTTTTGCAAGGGAATAGCTAGGTCCTTCCAGAAAATTATTTTTTAAATGTTATTTTCTTAACAGCATCCTCAACCTCGAGGACAAGCCCTCACTTCGGAGCAGATGGCTCCAGTACATTGGGTTTCCCATCCACCCAGAATACCTAACGGGCTATGTTTTTGTTTCCTGTATCCCCCAGAACATGATGGTGCTGAAAGCATTAATGCCTTTAGAGAAATCTGGTTAGGAGGAAAATTTTTAAAAGATGCCCCACAAATGGGGTGCCTGGGTGGCTCAGTCATTAAGCATCTGCCTTCAGCTCAGGTCATGATCTCAGGGTCCTGGGATCGAGCCCCGCATCGGGCTCCCTGCTCGGCAGGAAGCCTGTTTCTCCCTCTCCCACTCCCCCTGCTTGTGTTCCCTCTCTCGCTGTCTCTCTCTCTGTCAAATAAATAAAATCTTTAAAAAAAAAGATGCTCCACAAATGAGATCATTTGTGGTCCTCGAGTCGGCCTATCGCACTGACAATCCATTTTGTAAAACCTAGCACTTTCTTCTTCTGAAGACTTCTGAGAGAGTGTTCAGCCCAAAGAAAGAACTCATTCTAACTTGAGACATTACTGTGAATTTAAAGGCCACACCTTTTCTATGAATAAAGACGAAAAAAGGAAAGTAAAGGCAGTTAGCAGCAGGATACAGCTCTGTATTTAAGGTAATTACTGATTGGGTGAACTGTAAACAGTTTTGAAATGAAAGGAGAACCTATCCAAGAAATGCAAAACATGGCAACGTTTATAACTGCAAAGTTTTAAAATCATTTAAAGTGTTTCCAGCGATGGCTAAAGGCTACCTACAGTGGAGCCATCAGTCCTTTACTAACATTCATCTTTTCAACTAGAAATAACAATGCTTACTCCTACCCTGGTGAATAAAGCAAGCTCTACTCTAGCTTCACCTAATTATTTTTAATTTCATTTTCCATCTACTTTTATTTTCCCTCTACCTGTGTTTTCCCACATTTTTTTTTCAGGAAGTCCGCAAGGGAAGCTTGAAACCCTTTACTCTTGCCCTTACATTTTTGGGAGTCCATACTGGTACATCCGATCTAGGCCTAATGTCAACACACATACGCACACTTGGAAAGAAACTCCATGACTTCTTAAGACTAAACAACTGCATCAAGTTTATTGTGTTTTCTAATCGTAATGCAAATTGTGCTGGAGAGAGATTTTTGGCAGGCTACTAAACAGGAAAATTCTGGCTCATCATTTGGCCTCTGGAGGCTGCATCATTTAAAATGCATTAAAAACATCCTGGGAGCCCTTTGCAGATGTATCAGGAACACAGTGTATAAAGCCCCTTTCCTTGCTCCATGAAAAGAAACAAAGAACAGACAAAGCTGAAGTTCAGATAATTTGTAATAAAAACAATACACACACACACAAACAACCCTCTGACCCAACTGTTCTGTAAGCTATAGGTAATGGCAAATTTTTCAGACCTGCATTAATGGCCCTGAAAAAAGCCAAGAGGGCCCAACTGCTCTGGCCACCTTAAGAACATATTTCAAGGTCTCTTCTCCTCTGCCATGGGGAGGGCAGGAACAGTTTTCATCTGAAGGGATGCAATGGCATCCTAGCCTAGGTGCCTTTAAAATTAACTAGAGAGTTTCATCCATATTTCTTGCCCTGACATGCGATTTTGCTGCCTGCACAAACAAGCCTCCTAGGGGCTTAGCAAAGTCGGGGTCAAAGGCAGCCTCAGACTCCGGTGCACATGCTGACACGCTGTGCTCACTGCTCGTGCGTGTGGGCATGCCTGCTACTCAGACCCACAGGCCTCCTGGGGTTGGGGAAGCATCCACTCCAGAAAGCCGCATCCATTAAGATGATGCTGGAAGGAGAAACTGCTTCTCTGGAATTGAGGGGAGGAGAAGAAAAGGGGGCATGAAGCGGTATGCCTTTGTCTGCATGAATAGGCAGATTCAGGGACTCACTCAAATTATACCTCTCGGTTTTACTCCTGTGCAAACCGAGGTGGAAGAATGTTACTGCCGTATGCTGTCCTCCCGCACTGTGTGGCTGTCCAACCTCTGGTAGTGGCAGCTTCTGCAGCGGTATCTGCCCTCCCCTCCCTTCCTCTCCTCTCTGTCCGTCATCTTTCCACGGATGTGAGGGAGCATCAACTATATGCATTCCAGAAGGCATGCTAACCTCAGGGACCAAGTCAGTAACAATAAAGCCATGCCACTAAACAAGACATCCAGAAGACTTTTATTCTTAAGTCCTCTGAATCATCAATAAGAATATGCCCTCCCCTCTGGAAAACAGCATGGAGGTTCCTCAAAAAGTTGAAAATAGAGCTACCATACAATCCAGCAATTGCACTACTGGGTATTTACCACAAAGATACAAACGTAGGGATCCGAAGGGGTACATGCACCCCGATGTTTATAGCAGCAATGTCCACAATAGCCAAATTATGGAAAGAGCCAAGATGTCTATCGACAGATGAATGGATAAAGAAGAAGTGGTATATATACACAATGGAATATTATGCAGCCATCAAAAGGAATGAGATCTTGCCATTTGCAATGACGTGGATGGAACTGGAAGGTGTTATGCTGAGCGAAATAAGTCAATCAGAGAAAGACATGTATCATATGACCTCACTGATATGAGGAATTCTTAATCTCAGGAAACAAACCGAGGGTTGCTGGAGTGGTGGGGGGGTGGGAGGGATGGGGTGGCTGGGTGATAGACATTGGGGAGGGTATGTACTATGGTGAGTACTGTGAATTGTGTAAGACTGTTGAAACACAGATCTGTACCTCTGAAACAAATAATACATTATATGTTTAAAAAAAAAAAAAAGAAGATAGTAGGAAGGGAGAAATGAAGGGGGGGAATGGGGGGGAGACGAACCATGAGAGACTATGGACTCTGAGAAACAAACTGAGGATTCTAGAGGGGAGGGGTGGGGGGGGGATGGGTTAGCCTGGTGATGGGTATTAAAGAGGGCACATTCTGCATGGAGCAGTGGGTGTTATACGCAAACAATGAATCGTGGAACACTACATCAAAAACTAATGATGTAATGTATGGTGATTAACATAACACAATAAAATAAAATTAAAAAAAAAGAATACGTCCTCCCATAAGGACATAATAATCTCTATCATAGTTATAGTAGCATTATTTTCCGAGGACCAGATCCAATTTCAAATGTGAATCAAAAGTACAAAATCATTAACCTATTTGTTATTTTAAGGTCTAAAATTTAAAAGTTGGATTAGATTAAAAAGATTCAGAGATACATGTAATACCCAGTACCCTTCTTATCTCAGTCCTGTTCCAGGGTTTTAAAAAAAGAAAAAGTATTCTTTAACTCTTGGCAGCAGTACTGGCTGAGAGAAGATTGCAGACAAGAACAGGACTTCCCAAAGAGCAGGAAGTAAACTTGATGCATCAGGCTTACATAAAAGCTAAGTGAAAAAAATCCATGACTGGGGCGCCTGGGTGGCTCAGTCGTTACGTGTCTGCCTTTGGCTCAGGTCGCGATCCCAAGGTCCTGGGATAGAGCCCCGCATCGGACTCCCTGCTCGGCGGGAAGCCTGCTTCTCCCTCTCCCAACCCCCTGCTTGTGTTCCCTTTCTCACTGTCTCTGTCAAATAAATTAAAAAAAAAAAAAAAAGCCACAACTGCTAAAAACCACTATCAATCTCAGGAATGTCAGGCCTTCCAGTTGGCACTGGTGATTGGTAGTTAACAGGGGAGTTAGGCATAATTATTAAAAAAAAAAAAAAAAAAAGTTTTAAGACTGAGGACCAGTGGAATAAATCATATCAAGACTGACAAGACAGTTAAGCTAATCATTAGAGCATTTGGATAATACTAGTTCTTAATGATCTGAGCATTCCAGAATCTTCTATCACCTGCAAATGCGCCCAAGTCCGCAGTGGGCTTCAGTGCACTGAGCTCCTTGACAGACACAACTATGAAAGAACTCTGTGCTCTCAAAGCCAGTGACACAGAAGGTTTCAGAACGTAAGGACAAAACATGCATAAGAATTTTTAAACTTCCTTTTTAGGAAATAAGACATTTCTAATTACAAAAGTAATGCATGTTGCTTTTACAAAAGGAGAAGGAAAGGGATATAAGAAATCTCACATAACCCATAAGTTCGGCACCCAAGTATAACTACAACTAACGTTTTGGAAAACAGTCTTTTAGACGTATTTCCTAATATACGTGTTATAAATCAAAAACTGATGAAGAGGTTGCTTACAAAACATTTCTTGTAAATTTTAATTATAAATTATGGTTAAATACAACTTGTCTTTGAGGCATTCCAGAGCTGAATTTAGTTCTGATGCCGGCTTACTAGAAGGTTCTTCTCAGGACAGTTCTCAATCAGATAATCAATCCCATGGCTCAAAAGGATGCAGATTTTTCAGACAAGTTTTCATAAAATGAAAGTATAATTTTCTGGCTACCCAATGTATATATACAAACGCAAGAGAAAAAGCATGCTTTCCGTGTGTTGTTTCAGTGATATTAACATATTTGAAAATATATGAGCTATCTCCCAAACTTGATCTGTTAGGACAAAAGGATTTCCTTCCGTCCATGCTTAAATAAACTTCCATTTTTAAAGGTATTAGATAGGGGCACCTGGGTGGCTCAGTCGTTAAGCATCTGCCTTCAGCTCAGGTCATGATCTCAGGGTCCTGGGATTGAGCCCCACATCGGGCTCTGTGCTCAGCAGGAAGCCTGCTTCTCCCTCTCCCACTCACCCTTGATTGTGTTCCCTCTCTTGCTGTGTCTCTCTGTGTCAAATAAATAAATAAAATCTTTTAAAAAAATAAAGGTATTAGATACAAGTTCCATCATGGCAGATGAAAAAGGAAGCGTCTCCTCCACAGCAATAATCTCTATTTGTCTCAAACCCAAAGAATTCCTTTGAAATGCACATAAAAGCATGTCCAATCACTATGAGAGATAACAGTCAAAGTGTGGTGACAAAACCAAAATTGTTCTACAAATAGCCTCTCAGTGGCCTTTGGGTGGAAAACATTAACCAAACACTTTCCCGGTGAACAGGTCGATTCAGTCATTTGTCAATTAGGGACACTCGCATGAGGTTTCTCTTGCAGGCTTTTCAAAAAAAGGTCTATCTAGAAGCACCATCTTAGAGAGCCATATTAAAGTGATTACACCATTAGAAAAAGTCTATTGGTACCAATTACTCTAAAAAGCCTCCAGATGGAGATCCGTTCTTCCACACTGGGTGGCAGAAAATGTGAGCCTTCCACAAAGGACTGGCTGAAGTCCTTGAGGCAAGCCTGGGGGGTGGAGGTGGGCACCACAGGGTGGCAGCCTTCTTCCCCACTTTTGTCCCAGCTCTCTCCAACTGACCAAAACCAGAGGAGGGCTTTGGGGGTATTCACCCCAAAATGGTATGCTGTGATACCTAATGTCTAACGTGAGAGATCACCTATCACACCACAGAACAGACATAGCTCTAGAACCTGCCAGAACCTCTAGAACATGTCAACCTCAAACTCTCCGACATCCGTCTCCTTTCAAGAGCCTAAGAACCAGGAAGGGGGATGGTGAGTCACTGCTTAATGGGTACAGAGTCTGGTTTTCAAGAAGTTCCGGGGATGAATAGTGGTGATGGCTGCACAACAGCGTACTTAATGCCACTGAATTATACACTCAAAAGTGGCAGAAATGGCAAATTTTGTGTTATGGTTATTTTGCTACAATGTATGCATGTGTATGTGTGTGTGTATATATATATATATAAATATTTATAGCCTAAGAACCACACTGGGATTCGTGAGAGATTGTCTCACACGTGCTGATCATTCATTCGTCCAGATTGTGCAAGTCAGACCACAAACGAGCTACAGTCTCACCAAGAGCTCCCCCAACAACAGAATCATACCTTCATACAGTATCCTTTGTTTTAACAGAGGGCAGACCTAAGACTTGGCCATGTGGGGACTATTGCTACACGTTATATACTACTTTCAGCAAAAACAATTTATTGCATTGTTCAGTTCGTATCTTCTTCAATCTCTTGAGAAAGAGCCAACATGCCCCTCAGTTTTTAATATATGAAAAAATTTTTTCTCCTGACCAAGTAAAACTACTTTTTTAAATGTAAGAATTATGGAAAAAAAAAAAAAACACTCTATTTCTCCAGGTTATAGCTTTATTTATAGGAATGTTCAGAACTTTAAGTTCAAGCTTTCTTATGCCAAGTGTATTATCATAACTAACTTCCTTTTCTGCTGCACATGGCTCTTATGTTCTCACTCTTATTTAGTGTCTTATTTTAAGGAACATCAATGTCTTTGGGGAAAAGGTGGGTTATGATAACAAACTACACACAACACAACCACTCACAATGAAGATGAGTCTTCATAGAGAAAAGGAACATGACTAGGTTTTGGTAGCTTTATAAATTATTTGGTAAAAGACTCTAAATACTAATAACCATTTAAGTTGAAAACAAAAAACATTTCTTGCAGGGTTAAAAATTAGGGCACCGGGGGTGCCTGGGTGGCTCAGTTGGTTAAGCGACTGCCTTCGGCTCAGGTCATGATCCTGGAGTCCCAGGATTGAGTCCCGCATCAGGCTCCCTGCTCAGCAGGGAGTCTGTTTCTCCCTCTGACCCTCCCCCCTCTCATGCTCTCTCTCTCTTTCTCTCAAATAAATAAATAAAATCTTTAAAAAAAAAAAGAAAAAAATTAGGGCACCTGATTACACACTCAACTTGGAAGAACAAACCGCAATTGTATCCCTATAGTTCTAGAAGCAACATGCAGAGTAAGTGGTCTGATGCTGTCGCGGTGAAAGGGAGCCAAAGGTCAGACAACCTCCTCCCCTTTTCTTCCTCTAAATCGGAATGCACACAAGTCCATAAAGAGTTTCCACACAGAAACTCTGTCATAAATCTCTGCTGAACAGTAATGCCTGGCTACCTCTCTTCTTCACATTTCAACAGCCACCATCTAAATCATACTTTGTGCAAGAGAGTAACAGTATCTTTATTCAGTAATTAGGTAAAAAAATGAGAATGAAAGAAACATCTTTCTTTGTTTGGCCCTTTGGCCCTCGTTGTCTGGACCACTGTACGGTCTTAACACCACAGTTTCTACCCCAGAGCTCCTGCCTTCTCTTACAGGACTGTCTTTATTGGAAGGTAAGAAAAGGATTTAGGAAGTTTTTTAAAAGCCTCAAGTATCCTTTTATTATAACCTCCCTAAAATGTATTCTTCAACCAAATCAATGAATGGAGTGGTTAGCGATGCCCCTGAAACGAAAGATACAAGGGAATGCATCTACCTCTCTTAGTCACCTGACAAAGTGGAATTACTTGTCCTCCTGGCATAATTCTTTACCTGCTCATGATCTTGGATAAGCTGTGGTATATAATGAAAACTTAATATTCCATTTATTCTTAAGTTCACATTAAGTGACCCACAAAATATTTGCCCTAAAACAAATTTTACTTTTGTAATTTACTAGTAAGCTTTGGGGGGGGGAACCTCTAAATTAGAAAAAAATCAAACCTTTCCTATATGTTTTATGTTGTGCCTTCTATAAACTATTAGTGATTAATGTTAAGTTATAATAGCTGTCTGATATTTGTTCAGTAACATATTACTCACCCATCTGAACATACCTGATTGCCTGTAATTTTAATGACCGATCATAGATATATTTTCCCCCCAAATTGACATTTCACTTTATGTAATCAAATTTAAGTGCAAAAGACCCACTTCTGTTGCAAAAATGTTTATGTATTCATTATAGACTGAACGTAAGAGGAGAAAGAAGTCCCACATTTAGTGTTAATCCTCATATTTCCAAAACACTACATATAGCAATTACTCCTGTGGTAAGGCTTCAGGCTCATCAGCAACTCTGTAAGGTGCTCACAGCATAAAATATCTTCCCTTACCTAAGCAGATGAGTCACAGAGCCAGAGTCTTGAGTATTACATCGCTGCCATCTTTACCTGGTATTTTTAATCTCCAAAGAACTTTAGCTACAACCTCATCAGCAAATGTTTCAAGCAAAGTGCTCTATCAAAGTAATTTCTTCCTAGAGAGGAAAACAGGCAGGGAAGATGTAAGGGGAGAAAAGATAAATTTACCTGCATCAATTTTCTGGAGAGCTCATTAGTGAGGAATTCTTCTTCTTTCTCATAATTTACAGCAAGGGTTTCTTTCTCCTTCTGCAAAGCCTGGATCTTCTTGAATAAAGTGTTACTGATGAATTCTTCCTCTTGCTCAGCCCTGGCTTGCTGTTTAAAAAAAGGAAAAAAAAAATAAATTAAAAGAGCAACAACAACAACAAAAAATATGTTAAGGAAACAGGAAATTTATTAAAATATAGTTCTTATTTGCAGAGAGGGCACCCATTTTAATGAGATTTCTATTTTTAACTGTGAACCAATGCACCCCAGGATGCATAAACCAGAGGCGCTGAGTAGCAACCCTAAAAGCAAATCTGGCTATTCCCCCAAAGGGCCTTCCTGTACTACGCACGGCCCCTCTTCTTAAAGTGATGTTTCAAAGACATTAATTAAAAACTGTTTTACAGTTTTTAGAATCAATCCCAAGGCAATCACTAGACTACAGAGAACTCGTCAGATGGCAGGCAGGTCCAATTCTGGGGTATGTGAATCAATTTGTGGTAACTCTGCAAGTCACTACATCTCAAAGGTTTATAGTTAAAAGATCTAGGTAACATGTTTTACTAAAGCAGAGAAGTTCAACTTGCTTAAAAGTAAACTCATGTCACCTCTTTAGGGTGTTACTGAAAGGGTTTGGATATGCAATTTTAAAAGCAATGCAGATCTACATGGATTCGGTGACATACTCAATGAATAGTGATTGTAAGGAAATATACAAGTGGCTAGAAAGTATTACTGAATTAGCAGGAATCCAACCAGTGAAAAGTAAGGGTGGAGGAAAGGAGTCTTATTTTTTACTTTATTAATTTCCCACCGGGAATTTTTTGGAGGTGAGGCCAAGGACAGGCATAACTGAATTTTAAAAACAGAAGAAAAGAGTGTCAGGATAATTCAACAGAGATGAAAATATTCTTCCATAGCCCCTCCCCCCCATGGTATATTTTAACAGAATAAACAGAAAAACCTAACCTTCTTTGAAGGAAATTAATCTTTTCAGAAAAAGAAAACTTGCTTCCAGTGAGCTCAAGTCTACTCAAAGCACTTTTTAAACCACATCATTTTGATGCATTAATCCCAAATAATGCATTCCTGTTTTATCAGCTAAGTCGAAAGAGAAAGAGCTCTATCAATTCCAAGCCACCAGCACCTGTCACTTACAATAATAAGAAAGCCAGAGGGCAGGGGACAAAAGGGCACCAGCACGAAATAATTACCACCTTTTATTGTAAAACCTCTGACAACCACCCCCAAGTCCGGTCGTTTAGATTTCTGTATGTATTCACTTGCTCCCCCAGTGCCCGTGCCCTAACAGCCACAGTTTCTGGGGAGACTGTCCTCTGTGCTCCCCATCTCTGTGGCCAAAAGGAAGCACCCTAGTCCCCAGAACTGCCTGTCAAGTAGTTCTACAAAAGAGAGCCACACGGAGTACTTCAACTGAAAAACAGAGCTACACAAAAAGTGGAAACTTTGGGAGAAGGTCCAGCTCTCGAGTTCTTGAAGAAACTACCTGGGATAGGTCAGGAGAACTGAGCATCTAAGAACACATCTCAGCTAATAAATGCTTCTTTCCATCCAAGAGCACCCAGGGAGAGGTCCCTAGGTTCCAGGTGGCTCCCTCACACCTGGGATTTTGTTACCCCTTCCTAGTGCTCTCCACCAAGGTCCAGAAAATCTGCTGAGGACTGCTGCTTCCCCTCCCCCCTTGAAATGACTCCCCACTCCTCTTTAAAACTCACATCCATCCAGGTGTCAGTACTAGTGCAATAGGCAGGAATCCAAAGTATTTACAGAGGCACACTTGACGCATATATCCAAGCCCGCAATCTGTTCAAGCTACTTGTTTTTCTGCTTTTGACTGACAATGTCCTACATGATTTGATTTCTGATTATCCTAAAAGTTACAGAACAGAAAGGTAGAGAGGGGCTATAATGCTAGTGATTCTACACTTAATTATTCAAAAGGGTGTTCGCCATAAATTATTTTCGTTATCAGGTCAGACTCAACTTCTTAACGTGTGGCCACACGCTCAGTATTTTAGACAAATGGTGTATCTGATCACAAGCAGTAAGAAAGCCAGACTCAGGCTTAGCAGACCACCCTCCCCTTTGCACTGGGGCCTGGAAGTAAGAAGCTGGAAGTAAGGGATAAGCCCTAAGTGTTTGTTCATGGAGCTTCCACCCTACCTCCCCCTTCATCTAACTATTAAGTTACAGGGACAACAGATTTCAGTGTAATATAAAACAGAACTCTGCGATAAAAAGTAGATTTGTTTGCCAGGGGCTGGGGGAGGGGGTTGCGTGGGAGATGGGGAATGACTGCTAATGAGTGCAGGATTTCTTTCTGGGGAGATGAAAATGTTCTGAAATTAGTGCTAACGGTTTACACAACCTTGTGAATATACTAAAAATCAATGAGGTGTACACTTTAAAAGGGTAGATTTTACTGAATGTGAATTATATCTCGATTAAGAAAAAGCACTCTGATAATTAGCAGGGTCTAGATTTCACGAAGCACCTGGTTTCCTTTGCAATTCTTCCCAGAGAAAGCAGCAAAATTTTAAAAGGATGGGGGGCGGGGAGATGTTGAAGAGCACTAGATCTGCTCTAAAGTGCCTTCCCAAGTAAGTGACACATTGCTGGTTGTGAGAGGCTGAGGCTTTCCCTAACAAAATTATTCACGATTTCAGAATAGCCACTTAATTCTAGGCAAAGCCCATTAATGGAAAATGCTGCTCTCAGGACCCCTGAATAACATGCAGAACTACTCTGTGGAGGCTTGTCAAAGCCTAACTTCGTGAGGGGTGGACAGGCCCTCAAACAGACTCCATCAAAGGCCTCCTTCAGCTAAGTTTTTGCCGTGTTTTTGACCGAACCCGGGGCTGTTTGTTATTCTGCCTCCTGCAGCATCTGACACCCAGTGGAAAACCACTGGTAGGACAAAATTCCAGGTCCCCGAAAATGTAAAACCAAGTCCACTCTTTTTCTAACCGGTCACAAATCACCGTAGGAATTAACACATAAACGAGGACAAAAGACAAGATGTTGTATCCAATAGAGCGTCAGAGAAAATTTTTTAAAAGATCAGACAGAGTGGACTGACAAGCAGGGGTAAACCTGATGGTCAGAGGCTGAGCCGAGCGCCACACAAAGCAGTCGGCATCCACCACGCCCCCCCAGCCGCCTCCCATGCCAGGCGCCTCATCCACCCAATGTCAGTGTGAGGCCTGGCTCTTTCTCCCCCTAACTCCAGAACAAGCCTTTTATTTAAGCTGTAAGCAAATGATCCTTCCAATTTATTCCTCCAAAGAAGACAAGAGCCTGGTGGACAGCGGCCTAGGAGCAAATCAGCAAGGCCCTGGCACCATTTGCCAGCATTGGCCGTCAGAAAAGCGGGGGCAGAGGGAGATAAAACAAGATACCATCTCAAATCTCATCAGTTTTATCAACCTACTTCCCTTTTCATCTGAAATGCTTGAAAATTTCAGCATACCTAAAGACATCCAAATTCAAAAATAAAATTGTATTTCCAAAGCTAAATAAATGAATCACGGTTCACCTCTAACTCCATAAACTCTCAAAGAGAAAATGTGAACAAAAAATTAGGAATGCTTTGAAGGAGGAACGCTTTTCTTTGTGTTCTGCCTATGTCTGTAGAGTTGAAGACTGGGACAATCTGGGGAAAAAATTTTAAATGTCTGTAATTATAGCTGCATGTTCAATATTGCTCTAGATGCTGTGTTTAGAAATTGAGCGACTCTTATTCCCCTAGCAATAATCATCTGAGGTCTGTAAATACGAGGACTAGAACAGAAAGCATCTCCATCACTCTCTTTCCCCATCCTATCAAAAATCCAACATTACAAAAAAAGGGAAACAGTAAAGAAATAGGGGAGGGGGCAGGCCAGGAGAAATTTACCAAGTACTCTGGCAAAAATGAACACCAACAAAATCCTTAGAAGAATTATTTTCTCCTGAGTCACCACATATTTAGGCAACCATACTCTGACTGAGCACAATTTTCTGTGAAAGGAAAACACAGCTCGTTCTGACCCACTGCTATGATGACCAGGGCACAAATTTGATAGGAGAGTCCAGTGTGATTGTTTAGGGTTTTTGTTCTTTACCGTGGCAGTGTGGAGGTCAAGGGTGGGTGGAGAAAGGAGAATTCAAAAGCTCTCAACAACAGCATTCACTGCTGCCGGAGAAAAATCCAAGCGCCAAAACCAAAGTCATGTAGGATGATGCAATTCACGATCCGCCAAGCGTAAGAAAAAGAACAGTTTTCCAAAGCAGGCACTATTTGAGAGCAACCATAGGTGAAGGATAGAATCAACAGAAGATACGAGTGACTACCAAGATAACACATTAGCATTTGTTTTTAAACTGGTAAGAATAGATACTACACTTGATCTTAGCCAAAAGGCCGAGAAGCGATAGCATTTGTTTTTAGAAATTACTTTTAAGTTGATTGCTGACTTGTTTTAATGACAAAAAGTCATAAAGGTAAGATTACCTTGAAGCTCTAATGCTTAAGAGTCCAGGCAGCCTCTATTTATTATTTTAATTATTTAAATTTAGGAATCTATTTGAATATATTATTTAAATTCACTATTCTGTTGCCTAGTCACTCACAATCCATACTTTGATGATCATAACATCTCAGTTTGAAATAGCATCAAATTGTTACAATAGCAGGAACCACCCAACACAAAGCCAGGCAAGTGAATAAAACCCTGGGCGGTCTCCACTGTCATTTTACTAGGGTCACCACAGCACAGTCCGGGGAGATGCTGCGTTCAAAAGAACTCATGTCTGATGGCTGGTGCCTCTTAGAGGATTCCCCTGAATATCAGTCGAACCAGGGTTTATCAACACAAACCACTGTCCTGCCATGGCCCTACATGGTCTGTTTAACACTTAAGTACCAGTACCGCAGGGGTGGGTGGCAGGTGACACAGAAGATAAGTCCATTAAGTACCTTCATCTCTTCGATTAGAAGAACTAGAGAGATGAGTTCAATTACATGTGTGAGAATTAGAATTTTCCATTTCGTCTGTGGAAGCACTAGATTATTTTGTTGTTTCCTCCACATACTGCACACTACCTAGGCTTATAGTAAAAACAATTAATAATCAGTAAATTCAAACACTAATTTATTCCATTCCAGTACTGCCAGCAAATCACTGAGTACACAGGGATCAGAGCAGAATCATTGTTGGCTCTTGCGACTGTGCTATTCTACCCCAGATGCTATGCCCAGGCCATCTGCAGGACTGCAGGGCAAGAGAGAAACAGCTAGAAAGGGTGACTTGAAGGACAAGAAGAGCTCAGAGAATCTCGAGGTTAAGAAGGACTCCAACAGCTACCGAGTTTCATCAACCTGCTGTGCCTCTCAGACCAGCTTCAGTGCAAGACCAGTCCTCATCACTCTGGTGTCAGACTGCCTCATTTACAAGATGCCCACCTCCAGATGAGTGACCCCAGATGAGCCATGTGACCTCTCTGGACCACCGCTTTCTCCTCTGTAAAGTGAAAATAACGGCACCTCCTTCTGGGTTGGTGTGAAGATAAATTCATATAATTCACAGAAAGAGCTTAGCATAGAATCTTGCATAAAGAAGCACTCAAAAGACAGTTGCCAAAAGGCCTGGGGAGAAGCATGTACAGGAGGATTAATAAGAAAACAGTAAAGTCTTATGGAGTCTCCCCCCTTCATTTAATGAAAAGTTGAAATGGACATAATTATGGCACATCCATAGAAAAACATAGTGGAACTACCAAAAAAAAAATATGGTTTTGCACTTACCGTCATGAAAAGATGTCCAACAACAAACGGTTAAGCGAAATACCAAAATGGAATGTTTATATCGAAAGTGGAAGGACCCTAGGCTGAGTTCCCAAAGAGAAACCACACATCAAGGACACAATGCACTATGAATACATTAACAGAAACGATCTATTCACAACTCCACACATACACACTAACTACCCTACCCTCATGATCAGCAAAGGCTTCAGATATTCAAGTTCTCATAAACTATAAAATAATTTTATCTGGAACATTACAAAGAAAATATGGTGAATGAGCAGCAAGAGAAGAGATCAGGCAGGTTTGAAAAAAAACAGAACTTCTTGAAATAAATGTTTAAATTCATTTTGCATTTTGTATTTCAATAGCAAATTTGACACAGCTGAATAGCAAACACTGAAAGACATAAAAATTAATCCAGAATGTAGCACAAAGAAACCAGAAAATGGGAAATGGGGAGGATATCAATAAATACAGTAAGGAAATGAAAAATCTGACACACATCTATCTCACTAAAAATTAAGGAGGAGAAAATATTTGAAGAGATGATGGCTTCAGATGGTATATCTCAGAAATACCATCTGAGAATTTCCCTGAACTAATGAAAGACGTGAATCTATAGATAGAGAAAGCACCAGAACTGGTGCCTAGTCACATTTTAATCCACCTGTACAACATTAAGACAAAAATCTTAAAAACAGTCTAAAGAAAAGACAGATGATCCATAAAGAAACAAGCAGACTGACAATCACTTCTCAACATCAATAGGGAAAGGAGACAACGGAATATTCTCGAAATGCTAAGACAAAACAACTGGCGAACTATACTAGGATATCAAGAATAACTGTCTGTCAAGAAAGAAACAAACCCCACATTTCTAATATAAACCCAAACTGAGTTTATCACCAATGGACCTACACTAAGAAGGTTTCTTCTACAGGATGTACTTATCCCAGAAGAATTGTCTACAATGCACAAAGAAATGATGAGCAAACAAACCAGTAAAAATGAAGGATAATCTCAACAAAGATAACATTAGTCTGTGAGATGAAAGTCTTGCTACGGACCCCAATAGTTAAAACCGGAAAGAGACAAGCCTGTTTAACTCATGCTCTAAGCATAACCCACTGTGCTTATTTCTTACCGCACTTTCTAGAGGCACTGAAGATGTTCTGTAGTGACCAGAACATTCCAACCGCCAGACCAGAAGTGTATGCCTAGAAGACCACACCCCACCAAATCCCCTTCCTTGCCCATGATCATGGGCTGCACACATACCAACCCTACCCATGACCACGTGCCCCCTGCCTGCTCTCTTGCAGGACCCCTCAAAACCTCTCCTGTAAAACTCCAGGGGCCTACCTTGTGGGAGGTCAGTTGCTAAGGCTTGCTGAGGCTGCCGCCTCCCCAGGCTGCCAGCACCCAAAATAAATTTCTCCCTTTCTCTTTTCCAAACCCCTCTTGAGTTACTGGCTTCTCTTGCAACAAGTTTATCTGGCAACAGTGTTGGCAAACCCAGCCAGGGGCTGTGCTCTTGATTTGTCCAGCCCCCTTGGGACTACCTGCGTGGAGTAGATGGCCACAGCAGGACGCCAGGACTCATCAGTTCTTTTCTTTTCTGAGCTATCGGCTGAGCTAGATCATTCAGAAACAAAAGTACTGAACTAGCACTAAAATACTGAAAAGTAACAGTGTCACTCAAAGGGGATGGTGAGATTTGGTCCTCATATTTCCTAAAGTAAAGATCTAACATATTGCTTTTAAATGTGCACAGTAAAATTTCAAGGATAACTAGTAAACGAATAGAAACGGAGAACTTCTAAACCAGCAGAAAAAACGAAAAGAGAGAGAGAAAAAGATGGTAGAAAGAAGACTACATCCGTAATCATAATAAACACAAGTAGGCTAACCTAGACAGATTGTGAGACGGGGGGGGGGGGGGGGAAACACACAAAAAAGATACTAGATATAAGAATTTTAAGTACAGAGATGAAAAAAAGATACACCACACAAACAATAACCCAACCCCCAAACTGGGGGATACAGGGTTATATTAATATCTGTCTTAACAGATTTTATAACAAAACACATTTTTAGGAAGTTCTCTCAAGCACAGAAAAATAAACAGACAAAAATTCAAAGTATGACGACTGGCAAAGAAAAAACTAAACTATCTTTTTTGGCAGCATTATTTAAAAACTATAAAACACGGTGGCATGGGTGGCTCAGTCAGTTAAGCAGCCGACTCTTGATTTCGGCTCAGATCACGATCTCAGGGTCCTGGGATGGAGTCCTGCACTGGGCTCGGCGCTCAGCGGGGAGTTTGCTTGAAGATTCTCTCTCCCCTTCTGCCTCTGCCCTTCCCCCCTGCTCCCATGCTCTCTCTCTCAAATAAATAAATCTTAACAAAAACATAAAACTCTCCTGAAAATTCAAAAAATTAGAAGAAAGACAAAGACCATGGCATCTTGTATGTACCAACCATAAACAGAACACATTTCAAAAAGATATTATTTAACATAGTCATGAAAATTTTAAGGCACCTAAGAATAGATCAGCCAAAGATCTCAATGAAGAAAGTAAGTCTGGACTGAAATATATTCAATAAAGAAAAATACATGAATAGACCTACAAAATTTACTGCTGTAGAGATGTCAATTCTTCCCCAAACCATCCATGAATTAAATGCAATTTAATCAAAATATCAACAGGGTTTTTTGAGAAACCTGACGAGCTGATCTAAAATCTGTGTTAAAGCACAAGGGCCAACAAGAGGCAGACCTTCCGAGGAAGAATATGAGGAAGAAACCTACCCTACCACGGAAAGAGACTTACCATAAGCCTAGAGCTATTCCCTCATACACTGCTGGTAGGAATGCAGAATGCTACCACCACTTTGCAAAACAGTCTGGATGACTGTCAAAGTTAAACCTCAAGTCACCATACGACTCAAACCACTCCTGCGTATATACTCAAGGACACCGAAAATCTTTCTTCATGCAAAAACTTGTATACAAATGTTCCAAGAAGCATTATCATTATAGCCAAAAAATGGGAAGAACCCAAATGCCCATAAACAGATCAACAGATAGACAAAACATGGTACACCTATTAAAAAAAATAAAGTCCTGACCGTACGACATGGATGAACCTTGAAAATATCCTTCTTAGTAAAAGAAACCAGACAAAAAAGGCCACAGAATATATGATTCCATTTACATGAAATGTCCAAATTAGGCAAATCCAAAGGGACAGAAAGTACATTAGTGGTTGGCTAGGGCTGAATGTGGGGGGAAATAAGAAATGACCACTAAAAAATATGAGCTTTCTTTTTGGGGTGACAAAAATGCTCTGTAATTAAACAGTGGAGATGGTTATGTGACTTTACTAAAAACGACTGAATTGTACATTTTAAAAGAGTGAATGTTATAGTATATGAATTGGATCTCAATTTAAAGGGGGGGGTAGGGGGCTTAAGCCACTCTGGGAGATACAACAGACCCTTCAGTCCCCAGGGCCCCGGCCAATAGTGGACCGGGGGGGGGGGTGGTGAGGGGGTTGGAGGGCGGGGAGTCCTCCCCCCCCCAGGACTCAAGCAAAGATCCACTGCCTCTGGGAAAAGGGCAGGAAACTCTGTCCTGAAGACCCACATCAGATTCAAGTCAGAGACTGGCTACGGAAAAGCTGTGCTGAGAACACTGTGTCTCTATGGCCCAGGCACACAAACCCAAGACTAGACCAGAGGAATGGAGAACCACCCCTTCCTCTACAAGGAGCCTAGCAATGAGAAACCACCCCAGTGGTCTAGGCTCAGAAAGGTGCAAAGGCATGAAGATTATTGTAGCCCAGGCATTCGAGCACTTCTAAAGCTGAGAAGCAGAGCAAGAACATGAGGAAAATGGGGTACCACAGGCCCCACTCCATGTACACAGTACTGGAGGAATTTGAAGCTTATGGTACAATGACGGAAATACAACCACCAACAAAAGTCAAATGCAGTTCAATTAATGATTAGATTGACTCAATCTCATCACAATTGATGGCCCAACAGAAGAGACATGCTCATTTCTGGGTATAAATATTATTTATCTCAGCCTTCGACATACAATGTCTGTAGTCAACCAAAAGTTACAAAAAAATTAGGGACACCAGGCTGGCTCAGTTGGAAGAGCGTAGGACTCTTGATCTCAGGGTTGTGAGTTCGAGCCCCACGTTGGGTGCAGAGATTACTTTAAAAATAATAAAAGCAAAAACATCCTATACAAGTAGGAGAGAGGTTTTCTTTCCTCCTCTTTAAGTATGGAGCCAATTCAAGGCACAGTTTTCACAAGTTTCTTTGGTATTTTCTCATTTTCCCTCACAGAATTATTTATCTCCTCTTGGTACACTTACCAGATTACAAGTACATTCAAAGTGCTCTAAAGGCCCTACCCCAGTATAGCATAATTCCCAACAATCCTTCCCGAAAATGAATTACGCCCCCAAATCAGCTACCCCCCTTTCCTTATAAAACAAAGCTGTGAGCATCTAGCAGCCCTTTCAACTGACAATTGAGAAGCAATCAGACTGACCTAAATTATACTAAAATGTGAAAGACTGTTTTCCCCAACCCTGATGATTTCTTATGAGGACAGGAGGATATAATAGGATCCCTGGCTGAGTATCTTCATTCTATCAGTTATCTATTGTTATGTAACTAAACCATCCCAAAATGTAATGCTCATAAACAAAAATATATTATGTCATCATTCTATAAGCATTCCCTTGACTGGTTTCACTGAGCTCACTCATGTTGCTGATTCAGCTGGAAGTTCAGTTGAGCCAGTTTGATCCAAGATCAAGGGAGTATGAAAAGTTTTCATCTCTTAATGAGAGAAGCAGTAAAATACTATTCAATCAAGATACTTCCCTTTTTCAAAGTTTCTTCTCTTCTTTTGAAGACAAAAATTTCCTAAAATCTCTCAAGGTTTTTCTATAAATGGTCAGCATGGGAGAGAAGCAACTCTAGAATTTGGTTAGTACTTTAGGTCGGTATTAGTAGGAGGTCCACCTGCATTGTCAATGACCATATTAAGTATGGTGAGATGCTTTTTTTTTTTTTCTGGATCGTACCATGATCAATTCCTATTGCTAAAACTCACTTCCTTGCTTGTTGACAGCACTAGAGGATGTAGTCTCACAGTGGAATAACAACACATTTTCCCAATTATAAACACAGGAACTAGTCCAGCAAGATCATGATGGGTAATCTCCTCAGATCTGTCAGCAATATATAAAAAGAGATCAGAAAAAAACTGTGCCTATGAGTCTCAAGGCACACACATCTGCAAGAACAACTATCATAAACTGGATAGACTAGAGACACAAAGAGAGAAATGAGCACATCAGTGTTCTGTTTGTGATTCCCATCACTCATTAACTTCAACCCATCATCTTCTTCACCTTGATGATATTACTGCCTCCAGGGTATATCTTGGCTCAGAAGCCATGGGGAAAGTTACCCATGGCTCTTGGAAGATGTGCTCTTAAAACAGCGGCCTCTAGGGGCACCTGGCAGGCTCTGTCGGTAGGCCATGTGACTCTTGATCTTGGGTTATAAATTCAAGCCCAACATTGGGTGCACTGATTACTTAAAAAATAAAAATCTTAAAACACACACACACACACACTGAGGCCTCTATCATTTTTTCACAAGAAAACCACTAATGCCACACCCTCTATACCTCTACCTATCCCCAAACACCTCGAGGTTTCCAAATTTGGTGCTGGGGCAGTAACTGAGACCCGCAGAACAGGAATATGAAATCTCTACAGCTCGACAAGCTTGGAAAATGAGCATTACTACTCAGTTGCCAACTGTGCAGAGCAAAGGAATCCAGCAAGCACGTCCTACTCCAAAGGGTCAATAGGGGGAGCTGTGGTACAGTGACCCCAGTGGAAAAGGAAGGCAGGTCAATTCCAGGCAGAAAGACAGGAATCCTTCCTCCCAGAAGGTACATTCGCAACAACAGAGGCATCATGAAGAAAATTAAAAACAACAAAACAAACATTCGAGCAAAGAATAAGCTCACTGGTGGTCATCTTCACCCCAGAGGTAGAGCTGACTGCAAACTATTATTGTTCCAGATAATGCATCATTCACCATGCGCCTAACTCATCAGGAACCCTGCATTATGAACCATGTCTCCACATATCTGACATGGGCAGGGGTGAGCCTCAGCACTCCTCCCAGGAGGCATCCCTCTTCAATATAGGCTTCCCCCTCAATAATAAGTTCCCAACCAGAACGGCTGACAAGTAGAAGCAGCAACTACAGTGATTAGATTTTTAAAATGTAATTCAATACATGACAGAGACTCTCATACATGGCAAGCACTGTACAGCTATGGCAGTGAATACAATACCACTGACACTGTCCCTGCCTGAAGGGGTATATAATCCTCCTAGCAATTAAACAAAAGTAACATCATTAATCTATACACTTAGCCGTTGGCCTTGGAGTGATCTTGGCTGCATAAAATAGCCTGAACAATCAAGGGATTTAAAATGAGATTAAGCTGCAGAGAAGAAAAAGATAAGTATTTTATCCACTACAGTAACAGAAGAAATGGCCCAGCACACAAGCAGTCCAACAAGTGCTGAATGAGTATAAATGTACACAAATATACAAACTTATTATATACATGTATACATATGTATATTTGTAAATGAGTCATTAACTCTATGCACTCCATTTCTATACTATATGATAATGGCAGCCCATATTTACAGATCGATTATATCCCTGGCACTGTAAGAGACCCTTCCACACATCTCATTTGATCAATACATGGGCTTCACACTTTTCAGCCCCACATAAAAATAAGAGCTGAAAGAGGTCAAACAATTTGCCCAAGGATTCCAGCTACTAAGTATCAGGGCTACAATTCAAACCTAAACCCTGGACTGGCTCCAAAGCTCCTAGTCTTTTTACTGCCTACTCCACTGTTCCACTATGTCTTCCCCTAGAGCAAGGGATATAGCATAATGCTCCAGAAAGCAGCAAAACCCCCTAGCTCACTCTTAAAGCCAACATATGCTGTTGCACCTGGCCTGAGCATCACAAAGCAGCTCATCTTTGGGAGGAGATACCCTGTAATTTCCTTTCCCAAACAAAGTAACTAAATGATGGGTGACTGACAGGTAATCTTTAACCACCCAAGAACCACTTTTTGCTACTGCTACCAATTTCCTGATGGTACCCACACTGTTATTCCCAGGCACACTGACAGCACGCTCTGGTAAGTTAGCTCTATTCCGCATGCTCTCCTCTCTGGCCCTTGCAGAGTGAATAAAGGTGTATCTGTCGGGATGAGGGGAGACAGGTAAAAGGAACCATGGGAGCAGGTCAGCCACAAGCAGGCCAGTGAGGACTTTGGAGTCAAGTCTATTAGGAAACTGTAGGATAAGAAAAGTCACACTCTCTATGTGTATAAAAGAGCTAATGTATAGCTGGTCTAACCACTATCCTCTGAAAGCCTGCTTACAAAGCTTAGCCCTTAACTGGTGACCGGGAACTTGAATTGGGAAGGGCTCCCACCACCCAGATTAAAGGGGCTCATTGTGTTAAAACTTTACAAAGGTTATGGTTTGTGATGAACTCCTGCTTTCCTTTGGGTATCTGGAATTTGGGGATACACTAAGCAGAAGGTGCCTATGTGATCAGTCCCAGTGAAAGCATGGGTGCTGAGTCTCTAGTAAGCTTCCCTGATAGACAATATTTCACATGTGTTGTCACACCTGTTGCTGGGGGAAAGTAAGTACATGTAGGACTACTGGGAGCAAACTTACAAGCTCATGCCTTCCTCCGGACTTCGCTCTGAGTACCTTTGCTCTGTGCTCACTTTGCTTTGTAGCCTCCAGCTGTAATAAATCTTAGCCATGATCATGACTATATACTGAGTTTTGGGAGTTCTCCCAGCAAATCATCAAACCTGGGGTTTGGTCTTGGTGACCCTGGACTCACCCTGTATCTAAAAAGAATGGCCTTTCATCTAGCTTTCAAAAACCATGGGAGCCACGGAAAGAAGCACACATCACACCCACCACACCGTAATGATTTCAGTGTAGTAGTATAAGCTATAACCCAAACTCTGAATTTAAGTGCAACCTAAGAGGGCCATGAAACTACTTAGCCAGAAAAATCTCCCCAGATCTCCAGACTCTTAACGAACTACCTACTTACCACCTTCAACCGGAGATCATGAAGGAACCTCAAACATAACATCAAACACATCTTGAGTAAACCCTGGTTTTTCTTTCCCTCACTGCCTTGTGCCCAATTCAATCCATCGGAACACCTTGTTTCTAACTGAAATAGATCTAGAATGTTTCTTTCTATTCTTCTCCTTGCCTCTGTTCCAGCCACCACCATCTTTTATCCAGCTGACAACAGCCACTGAGCCAGCCCTGCAGATTCTTCCTCTCTTGCTCTCATATAATCTTCATCTATGCTCCATTCTGCATCCAAAGTGACTTTAGAGGCAGAAAACTGACCACTTCATTGCCCTACATCAAGTCCTCCAGCGCCTTCCCATGATACTCATAAATGGTGATTCCTTCCTGTAATCTACCAACCCTCTGTAACCAAGTCCCCACCGGCCTCTCCCCGCCACGCTCACGGCGCCCCGTGACGCAGTCCCCGCCCGCCTCTCCCGCCCACGCTCACGGCACCCCTGACGCAGTCCCCGCCCGCCTCTCCCGCCCACGCTCACGGCACCCCTGACGCAGTCCCCGCCCGCCTCTCCCCGCCACGCTCCCGGCGCTCCAGCTACACCAGCACATCTACTCCTACACATGCCGAGCTCATGATTCCTGTGTGGGACTTGGGCACTAGCTGGACCCTCTGCCACATGGGCGGCTGGTTACCTGTCATTGCACATCTCTTCAAACAGGCTGCCCTTGCCACCAAACCTGAAGTCAGCCCTCAGTCACCCATCCCATTATATGGCTTTCCTTCCATCAACAGTATCCATTGTCCCTTGAATGCTTTTTTCTTTTCACTTCTCTCCCTATCACTCCTCACCAGAATGTGGGGTTATGAAGCAGAGCAGGTCTGCTGATGGCCGCTGCAGCTCCGGAGTCTAGAACCGTGCCTGGCATCTGGCAAGCCCTCAAATACTGGATACATGGGCACGCTCTAAGATGATGGAAAAGCCTTCTCTTAATCTCTGAGCCTTTCTCCCTTCACTCTGCTGGTTAGCTGATGGCCAAAGCACTGTGTCAGGTTCTTGTGATAGAACAATGAGTAAGGTACTCTCACTGCCCTTGGCATAGCTAGTCCAGTAATTCCAGATCCGTCACAGCCTTTCCCATCCCAGGTCAGCTTCCATCGATGCTGGCGATACCACAGCATAGCCCTTGTACTTGGCAGCTCTGACTTCCATTCTTATCACCCTCCTATCACCACTGCCACATCATGCTCTGGGTCGCCAAGGAAAGCAACTGACCCCCAGCCTGAACTTTCTCCTCCTCCTTTCCACAACAGGACCGCCTCACGCTCTACTTGGACCCATGACCACCCAGCCAGACTGCGTTTCCCTGCGTCCCTGTCAGCGAGGTGCGCCCTGAGACCACTGTCTGGTCTAGAAGAGATGAATGGAAGGAAGCAGCAGCATCTTTAAAAAGGAAACATCCTCACCCACGTTCCTTCCCACAGGCTGGAATCAGAGCTGGCGGTTATGAGGCACAGAGGCAGGCTAAGCCCCCGCAAGATGGTGGAGCAGTGATCCGCAAGTCCCCAGGCCAGTGAACATCACAGAGCTCGGGGCTGGTGAGGGACAGTGAGAGACTCGGAGCCACCATGTTTTGGGTCTCCCTTTTAGCAGTTTAGCTTCTGCCTTAGTACAATTCCAGAGATGAAAACTCATCAGTATGAGAGGAAAGTCAGGTCTAAGTTTAGAAATTAAAAGCTCCCCAAAGATACAGTAAATTAAAGTGGCCAAAGCAAGAGTATGTCTATTATGATCCCATGAGTAAAGTTTTATTTAATAAGGATATATAAAATGCATTCATCTAATAAATTAAAAAATTATAAGTTTATCATAAAATGCATATAAATATCATGCATATAATTCATTGTAAATATTTGAAAAATTAATAGAACTGCACCTAAGAAATGTTAATAGTGCCTCTGGAGTCACACAACATCCACAGAGCTGAGAACACTGCCTTGTGCATTCGAAAAACTAAGTTTTGTAAATATGAACGTTCACTTTGCACTGGTATGTGTAGACACACACACACACAGACCCGGGAGGGACTGCCTTGCCTACAAGCCCAATATCAAGATTACATTAGCATCACCTAATATTCATTAAAAAAGAAAAAAAGTTAAACTACCCATGCCAGGCCCTTCTCCTGACACAGCAGGTCAGCTCCGGGGTGTGGGGCCCAGGGGTTCTGACCGGCCTGGTGAGGCTGCAGCAGAGGAAAGGACAGTGTGCTTGCACTCGGGAGACCTGCCTCTGGTCCTGGCTGTGCTGTGCACGCCTATTTAACCTTGGCAAGCTTCCTTCTACCCTAAGCCTACATTTCTTTCTCTATAAAACGTGAGATGATCGAAAGTCCCTTACGACACAGCAACTGAGAAAATCAGTTACATTCTCCAGAAGAACTCTAAGGAAAACCTTTGGTCACTGAGGACAAGGAAGATGGCTAGTCAGTGAGAAGTACGAATGAGAACCCAAATATCGCTATTCCCCATTCAGTGCTCTTCCCGCATCTTCCTGCTGCTGCCCTCGGAGGTAGCGGGGATCTTACCCTGCTTTGTACAGCAACTCTTAGGAAGTATCCTCTAAACTCAGTGGACAATTAGCAGCAAAAGAGCATAGGACTCTGATTAAATATAAGGGAATACAATTCTCTCCCCAAAGCCTCTGGATCAAGGGACTTAGAGGAGAGAAAGGCCGGGGGGGGGGGGGGGGGGAACAGATTACAAAAGAGTAGAAAACCAAAGAAAATAAGTAGTCTATTAGGAAAAACACTGCTAACACTGTTATCCATCCCTTCTAGACTCTATGCCTGTACATTTGACAAAACTGGTTCACAGAGAACCTTCATACATCAACTCCCCAAATCACAAAGCCAGTCTTCCAGTTTAATCAAAGCATTGTCAAGCCTGTCCCCTCTTCAGAGGAGTTGGCTTCCACAGAAAGTCAGTGTAGAAGCCAACTGTATGAAGGTTCTCTGTTTTTCTGTGAGGGAGAGAGAGATGGTTTAACTTCTAGCAAGGGTTTACTGTTCAACATAAAATTTCTGTTCTGGTTGCACATGAAGATACAGTGGTCAAACTACATTACCTCCTTGGTGCCCAGGCCTGAGTCTATTTCATCTGGTCCAAGAGGATAACACTTAAGTAGTACACAAGGAGTAACTTTCCCCTGACAGAACTTCCAAGAAAGCTCACTAACCTGCTGTTAGGAATTAAGGTGAAAACCCAGCGCAGGTCCTCCACCTTTTAAACAGGACTCCAAAATCCAAAAGACAGCAAAACAAAAGCTGCAACCATTGGGCAGGAAGCCAAGCAGCCTGAACTGCATCCGCTGGGTGGCAAAGCCTGATCTAAAATGACACGAGGTAGTGTGCGGCTTTATCATCACACCTCGTGTGACTGATCACATGTCCTGCCGATGTGTTTGCTGATGGTATGCTGTTCCAACCTATTTGGAGGTGTTACATGTGGCATGTGCACAGCACTGCCTTTCCATACCCCACCCCATCAGGAGTTGAACTGCCCCCCCCACCCACAAAGAGGAGTTGAAGTCCCTTTTCCAAAAACCTGTGAATGCAACCTTATTTGCATATAGGGTCTTTGCAGATATAATCAGATTCAGAGGAGGTCATTAGGGTGGGCCCTAATCCAATATGACTGGTGTCCTTATAAGAAGGGAAAACACAGAGACAGAAGAACAAGGATGTGCCATGTGACTGCATAGGCAGTGACTGAAACACAGCAGCTGCAGCCGAGGACGGCGGCCTGGAACCCCCAGGAGCTTCCAGAAGCCGGCAGAGGCAGGGCAGGACCCTCCCCTGCAGGCTTCTCTGGGAGCACAGCCTTGCAACACCTTGGTTTCAGACTTTCAGCCTCTAGAACTGTGAGAGAATAAATTTCTGTTGGCACTTTGTTATGACAGCCTAGGAAATGGATATACCTCTGTCCACCCCCAAAAACCTTAATTCTGAAACACATATGGCTCCATGGACAAGAGACTGGGGGACTATATTTTAATGTAACAGTTTATTCTGCCCATTTCAAAGTAACTCTAGGTTTCATTCACTGTTCCTGGCAACTGGTATTTACATAAATATGTGAAGATTTTGTAATAAACTGTTTTTGTATTAGAAGGGGGAGAGGAAGAAGCAGAAAGAGAGAGTACACAGGACACATATTTAGCCTTCAAAATTAGTAAGACAGAAAGAACAGTTAAAACCATCCAAATACATCTTCAATGCTTTTCATGCAAATAAATGCTCCCCATTTCAGTGATATTGACGCAGTATTACAGTTAAACCCAAACAACTGTCAACATCCAAAATGCTGCAAAATTAACCATGGTTAGTAATTCAAACAGAGTACCTACTGATATTTAATACTGGGAAGGAAACAAGGGAAAAGAAGGAGTTTAACAGTGAAGTGTGTGTGTGCATGAATGTGTGTGTGTGATAAGGGTGTATACTCATTTCCTTACTCATTTATCTAGCAAATATATGCCAATAAACATGTATGACATGTGCCAGAAGGCACAGGGAATGTAATAAAGCTTTAATGAGAGACAGAACCTTACACTGGAGAAGGAATGCAACAAAGGAACAAATTGGTCTCCTCCCAGTTCTGAAAATTTCTCTTTGGCTCTAAGCTTAAACTTGCCTTCTGTTCTCCTACTGCTCAAGACTAGAGATTTCAGTAATTTGATAATTTCTGTCAAACATATTAAAACAATCACTTTGAAATATTCCATTTACAGAAAGGTGATCCATGGATCAACCAGAGATACACAGAGATTGATGTCTGAAGGCGTTCACTGAATTGTCATCCATACGAATGCAAACAACCAATTCTCATCAACAAGAGGAGACCAGCATGGGCAGAATCATGCCCTCCCCACCAAAAAAAAAAAAAAGATGGCCTTGTCCCAAATCCAAGAACCTGTGCCCATACTACATGACAAATTGGAATTAAGGAAAGAGATGAAATTCAGGTTGCTAATCAACTAACTTAAAATAAGGAGGCTATCCTGGGATACCTGGGTGGGCTCAATGTCCTCACAGGGGTCCTTTAAAATGGCAAGTGGAGGCAGAGAGGTCAGAGTGATACCATATGAGAAGGACTCATCCTGCCATTGCTGGCTTTAAAGATGGAAGAAGGGTCCAACAGCGAAGAAGTCAAGGTGGCCTCTAGACACTGGACGAGGCAAGGGAATAGATTCTCCTCTATGGCCTCCAGAATGGAAGGCAGCTCTGTCACGCCTTGATTTTAGTCCAGTGAGACCTGTGATGGACTTCTAACCTATGGAACAGGAAGATAATAAATTTGTGTCATTTCAAGACTCTCAGTAATTTGTGGTGATTGGTTACGGCAGAAACAGGAAATACAGGCACTGATAAATGGTAGTTTATCCTGACAATGGAATAATTATGCTGCCATAATTAAGAACAAGGGACGATTGTCACGATACGTGTTCAACAAGAAAGAACAGGCTGGGAGCCACAACATGACCCCAACTTTGCTTAAAAAAATTCACACCAACCCTCAGATGCGTTAGAAAGAACCAGAAGCACAAGCAATTGAGGTGGTTCTGAGGAACAGCACTGATGACGGTCTTTCTGCAATAAACAGTTATTTGTCATCAGAAAAAAATATTTTAAAGTCTGGCAGAGATGTGTTCAACCAAGGTGGCTGTGACAGGCTCCTTGGTGATTGAACCAGGCAAGGCCTGGGATGGACAAACTCTGAGGGATAAAGAGGAACATGCAGGGGAAAAAGGAGGTTCAAAGAGCACAGAAGTTCAAAGATTCTTATCCAGGTGAACTTGAGGAACAAAGACCTTTATTTCACCTTTCCGCGTCCCGAGCACACAGCAGGTGCTTCAAGCACTGCTGGTACATCTGGAAGGTGCTGACCTGCTGAACACGGCTGCGCACGTCCAAACTCCATCTCCCAAGACACAAACACCGTCTAAGTCGCTCTCCGGTGACAGTGTCACACAGTTTGAGTGAGTGGTCTGCCCCAACACTACTGTTCCCTCAAGCCTTCGTATTTTTAGTGATTTTGCAGAATGCAAAGTTCTTCAGGAACACATAAATCATGTTAGGGCAGAAACCCCTGTACTCAATTTGATGTTCTAAGACCTATATCGGCACCAAACTGGCCAAAATGGACCAAGACAAAAGCTCTGACCACGTGGCATCCTCAACATGTTTGAGGATATTATGCAAAGAACACTGATAGTTGGGCATAATTTCATACTATGTACTCCTACCAAAATACTGCAGTAAATTCTGCAATCCTGAAAATGCAATGGTCACTAAAAACTCTTGAGGAGCAGTTTCACGATCGCAAGCATTCGTGTGTGAGCAACGTGCAGGAACACAAACGTCAATGTGTGTGCACACCTCTCATCTGTGTCAAAGCATCATCACTGAAGGGTGACGTGCCCAGCTGCCTCACAAAATGGGCTACTTGCCACGACTATTCTCCCAACAGGAAAGTTCCTGACATTTTTTTTAAAGCCTCTCCCCCCTAGATAGGATACCAGCCCCAGATGTTTTTGAAAGGCGAGTTCTACCACACTTTTGAGATGAAGATAACTGCCATGTTATATAAACTATACCTATTTAAAAAAAAGATCTAAGATAGCTACCCCAAAGTGACCCTGCTTCCAAAACTGTACAGCAAAAAGCTAAAGGCCACTTTTACATAATACATGTACAGAAATCTTGAATACTAGCAGAATGAATATGAATACAGGAATGTAGTAAAATTTAAAAAATTACTAGTAGGGTTATCTCAGGAACAAGAGGCTAGTTCAACATTAGATGATGTATTATTGTATTTCATTACATTAATATTTTTTAGATATCATCTCAACAGATGCAAAACATTTGACAAAACTCCACTCACTTGTGAAAACAAACAAAACAAAGCAAACACCCTGTGTCTAAGCTTCTCCCAAAAGCTTTCATCAGACAACATATTTAAGACTAAAGCACAAGAAGCACTCCCATTAAAGTTGGGAACAAGAAAAGGACGCCTGCTATCATCAATATTACTCAAGGTTGTACAGAATGTCCTAGCTAATGCAATAAACAGAAAGGAAATACAGTCGAGGTGCTTCTTAGGTTAGGGTTAGCTTCCGAGGCCAGCATGCAAGTAGGAAATGGCATAAGTCAGTTTTCCTTTGATTATGATATGGTCGGGGTGGGTCTAGGGAACCCTGTTCTGTTAAAACAAACAAACAAACAAAAAAACAAAAAAACCCACAAAACATGCAGCAGTGGAAAGGTACAAGGAAAGATCCGTAGCCAACTGGCAGAAGGAGAGACTGACCAGGGCCCACAAACGCTCGTAGCCTAAGAGTAAAGGAGCCAACACTGTTTAAATTAGTACTCTCTTCTGTTGACTAGGTATAAATAGCCAAACACGTTAAGTTAAATGTGAGTATGACCTGATTCTCTGGTAAGACATCAGAGGATGCTAGAAAAGAAATCTGTCATTCCAGATGTCATCCACCTAGAAAATGCAAGAGAACCAACCAATAACTGTTCAGCAGGTAACCAGAGGCCAAGCAACATATTAAAAACACAAAGCAAAATCATTCCTAAATATGAGAAAGTCAAATAGAAAAAGTCCTGCTCACATGGGCAAGAACAAGGTCCCTAAGAAAAAAGGCTGAAGCCTGCAAATACTAAATGAAGTATTTTTAAAAGCCTCCGCAGGGGGTTGAAATAAAGAAACACAAACCTTAACAACTGGATAAACAGGAGATTTATCAGATATGAATTCTCCCCAACCTAAACTCGCCACAGGATTTCAGGGACATGACATGCAGGAGGAGGAAAGCCGTAATAGCCACAGCAGCATTGAACACAAGGCGTCAGAACTTGCCATATGGCAGCGTGAAACCTAACTGTAAAGTTGTAACCATCGAAACGGAGTTATTAACACAGGAATATAGGGATTAAGGAATCAGAAAAGAGTGTCCATAACTAAATCTGGGTATTTATGGAATTTAGATGCCATTTCAAAGTATTCCAATGGGATAAATGGCCATATATTTAGACAAAAATAAAATTAGACAGTACCTCAAAATATGCACCAGAAGTGCTACACTTGACAGCGAAACTATCTACTTTCTAGCTCCTCTCGTTTCTTTCACCCACTTGCACTGGTTTGAAGCTCTTATTCAATTAATCCAAACACTCCTCCTCATCTTTTTCCCTTAATTTTCTTGAGGACTGCTCACCATTCTCACAAGCCAGTCTCACATTCTGTCCCATGAAACCGATGAGCATTCACACACAGCTGCAGCTCACAGATAAGGCTACGTTTACAAGCATTCAAGTAGGAGAAAAAAAGGTGCCAGCAATCAGAAGTTTAAACGCTCTGTTAGACAAGAAAATGAGAAAAGCATGTGCTAGTTTAAGTCCCATGTCACAGGATCAGGAGTCTAAGGTGACCTAAAATGTGACACCCCAGCCCCTAACTCTCCATAACCAGAATGCTGGGCTCACCCTGCTTTGGAAAGCAATCACAATGAGATATTTCAATCCTTCAATACCTACAGACAGCATCCCTAGATGAAGTCTTCTTAGATGAAGACCACCCCCTTTCAGAAATTTTTTTTCTTTGAGTGGCTGGAGCACTCAGCAGAGAAAAGGCACGTTATCTTGGCCACCTCAAATCCTTTTCAGAAGCAGGTACTGTATAAATTAGCAGATTCCATCTCATGGTGAGATCAAACCATGACATCACAAGGGGCCATTAAGAAATGTGGGTCACTGTTATAATTACCCTCGCTCAACAGGTAAGGAAAGAAGGGTCAAGTGTGATTAAGCAATCGCCAAAGGGCCATGTGACTTCACAAGGATTACCTAAAACCTCTAAAAAACCAGTCCACACAGGGCAACCCTAGTCACCTAAGCCTGAAAACAAGACCTAGAGGATAATGTTCTAAATATACTTTCTGTTCAGATTTCGTATTTAGTATCTTAAGGAGTATCTGCTGAAGGTTAATCCTACTTTAAGAACACCCATATTATAAAGTGCAGACTTAGGAAAAACAAAAAAACCTAGAAACTTTCCTTAAGGGGGAAAAAAAAAAAAAAAAACCAGCAGCCTCTGATATCCAGGAGCTGATGTGATGCTCATAGCTAAACCTTGATATTATTACAAACAAACCCATCGGACGCTTACAGCTAGGTCATGTTGCTCTGGAAGAATAGAACATCCACATCAAACAAGGTCACTCTGCAACCATGACAAAATGAGACAAAACAAGATCACCGTGAAACCCACAAAATACCAAACATCCCCCCCTCAGCTAAAATGAGTGACTACAGCTTCTTTACCAGTTACAGCTTTCAATATTCTAATCCGCCCTCTCTATAGGTAAGATGTATTGAGACACCCAATCATAGAACTGCTCTCGCTGTTTGAAAACACCCAATCTAGAAAGAACCTGCAGTTTTTGTTGACCTTCCTAGGATTACCCAGCCAAAATCCAAATAGGTTCCTTCTAACACCCTCTTACTCCCCAAGGAGTATTCTCCCTCACTACAATGAGTAATGTCTTCCAACCTGTTTCCTGACAGGTGCATTCCTGCTGGTCTTTGGCTAAAGGGCACAAATTTCACTTTGCAAATTTCCAATTTCTTTCCCCATCTAAGTTCCCACATATGTTTACATTTTGGTAAAACCAAATTTAACTTCATTAATAAACTTTACAGAATCGCAGCTATTGCATAAAGGTACATTACATCTATAAGACAAAATGTCTCTAGCAGAGACTCTAAATGCATCAAGATTTTTGCTCCATTCTTTTAAAAATATACAAATGCATTTCGCTATTGATAAAGAGAATCCTTCACACCAAGGACTCTGAAAATTCAGACAGCTTTTTCTTCTCAAGTTCAAAGTAAGGCAAACTGTGAGGACACCTCACAGACTACATTTTCCAAATTTGCAAGTTTTGAGAATACCAATGTACACTCAAGGGACCGTGTAACCCTGGAGTATAAATGGTTTTTCTAGACACTCTAGATCCTGAGACCCAATTTCAAGAAGGAAGACATCACCAACAGAGATGAATCTCACAGATAAAATGGTGGGAGAAGGGAGTCAAACACTATGGAGGACACACTGTATGTCCAGCTAAACACAGTTCAAACTCAGGACAGGGGTTTCTCTTGTAGGGATGGTGACTCCAGGGGGCAAGGCAGGGTCCAGGGTGTTAGTAACGTTCTGTTTCTTGATCTGGGTACAAGTTATCCAAGTGCCTTCAACCTGCAAAAATTTGCCAAGCCGTACATTCAGCATACGTGCATATTAAAGAAGTTATGCTTCAAAAAGAGTTTTTTTAAAAAAGGGAAGGGTGACGAGTCAGCATGTCACAGAGCAGCGCCCACTTAACTGAGACTCTGGAGGCAGCACATGTCCACCATTTAGGCCAGTTTCTCAACCTCCCTGAGCCTCTTTGTCCAGCTGTTAAGACATCCTGCCTACCAGTCTCTGCCCAGCGGCATCTTTATACTACTTGGGGAGGAGTGGTCATCTCTGACATGACCCGGGGAGACGGCATACAGCAGATCCACGTCCAGCTGACCCCTTCCACACTCCCTTTTATCTATCTCTTCCTTCCCCATTCTGAGCCTTCTAGGCCCACTCAGGTCTCACCAGGCTCTTCCCGCCGCCCATGCCTCCTGACCCTCTCCACATGTGCTGTCTCAGATAGCACCCACTTCCCCTCTCAACACTCCAATAGCACTGTACCATTCAGTCAATTCCCCTCTACTGTTCCTGTTGTTCTCACAGACGCCAACCATGGAAGGGGTGCTCACTTCCCAGCAATGTCACCAGCCCCTGGTACCAAAAGTCCTGCTGGGTCAGGGCAGGCAGAGCTGCCCCTAAGAAAACGTGAGGCCAGGGCCCTGGGTGAGAAGCAGGCACGCACTGGAGAGTGACGGCTGGAAGAGTGAAGATGAAATGCCTTTAATATGCACATCAAGGCAGCATATTCAAAAGAAAAAGGAAAGTATTGGGGGCTTTAGGTGGGGGAATTTCCACCTGCTTTGCCTGTAAATGAGGTCAGACAACTCCGACCCATTCTCCCCTGCAGGGTCAGCCGAGGGCTTATTGCAACTGCAGATTCACTTTGAGCTCACTTTGATACACCGATTCATTTTAAAATTCACCGGGGTTCTTTGCATTAATATATAAGATTTTAAAAGGGAAGGAAGCATGATGGCCAGAGGGGAAAAAAAAGAAAAAGTCTAACAGCCAAGTAAAACTAAAAGTACACAGATGCTAATCAACAGGTCCTACACATTTTGAAATTTTAGTTCTGAGTGTCCTGACAGCCTAGCAGTTTTTGTTGTCCAAAAACTGAGGAGCTTTACTTGGTATTAAGACCTAAGAAAACAATATCTTCTGTGAGTCCTCATAAAAAGGACACAGTGTGACAGGGTAGATGGCACTCAAAAATATTCTCACTCCCATGTCCCTGTTCCTGAGATACACACTGAATACTTAGGAATTGAGTGACCTGATATCTGAAACCTACTTTCAGATGGTTGGGCAAAAGGGAAGAGTAAGAGAGAGAGAGAGAGAGAGAGAGGGAGGGAGAGAGAGGGAGAGAGAGAGAGAGAGAGAGAGAGAGAGAGAGAGAGAGAGAGAAAGGGAGGAAGGGAGGGAGGGGTGTGTGGGATGTGGGAGTCATATGATGCTAAAAATTGGTGAATTTAGGTGAGAGGTATGAGGGTGTTCATTGATCTGTCTATATTTTAGCCAAAAAAAAAATATCTATATAATAATTCAGAAGGAAAAAAGAAGAAAAAGGGGATGTACTGTTATCCCCAAAGCACAGTAACAGGGATTGTGAAGGGTCCCATCGACTTAAGTAACCCGCTGGGTTGACGGCCCACGGTGACCTCTCTCACCCCCTTTGTCTGCACTAGCAACAGCCCTCAGCATCCTAGTCTTTGAGTTAAACACCATGTGTCTTTACAACAACCATACAATGTATCAGTTCTGCAAAAGACTGAAGTATAGGGAGTCCAAAGTGATGCTGGAAGTTGGGGGACAAGAAACAAAGAAAGGAAACAGACTCTCCCTTTTGTGGCCTCAACTGACATGATGGCATCAGTACCTTGCAAAGGATGAAAGGCTCAAACACTTAAGATGTCCTCAGATGTAGGGTGCCTGGGTGGCTCAGTCGTTAAGCGTCTGCCTTCAGCTCAGGTCATGATCCCAAAGTCCTGGGATCGAGCCCCGCATTGGGCTCCCTGCTCCGCGGGAAGCCTGCTTCTCCCTCTGCCACTCCCCCTGCTTGTGTTCCTGCTCTCACTGTCTCTCTCTGTCAAATAAATTAATAAAATCTTTAAAAAAAAAAAAGATGTCCTCAGATGTAGCAGAGGACCCAAGCAGAAGCAGCACCAGCTTTGACAGGGGCCTTCGGTTCCTCCCTGAGGCTCTGTGCTTAGAAACGCAGGCTCGGGGCACCCATGTGGCTCAGTCGGGTGGCTCAGTCGATGAAGCATCTGCCCTCGGCTCGGGTCATGATCCCCAGATCCTGAGATCGAGCCCCACATCAGGCTCCTTACTCAATGGGAGTCTGCTTCTTCCTCTCCCTCTGCCCCTCCCCGTCCCAACTCGTGCTCTAATAAATAAAATCTCAAAAAAAAAAAAAACACAAAAAACAAAACCCAGGCTCCCCTTTTCCTTCTCTTTGCTCTTCCCTATTCTATCAACTGAACCCATGTAAAGCACAGGTGAATGATAGGAAAAACCCAACTAATTAGTACATTTTATTGCAAGGTTGCTCAAATTATAAATCTTGTCCAACAGGACCATAATATTAAAAGTTTGTGTTCCTTTTACTGGTTCCACTTACACAAATTGGAGTGAACTCCATTGTTTAAGTATTTAATGAGGAAATCTACTTTACTCTTAAACCCCTAAAATATATTTGAGAACGTGGGCTAGGACAGCTATCATGTGAACTGATGGTGATTGGAGTAGAGCCTGTCTTAAGAAACTGGATCTACAGACTCTGAACACAGTATATGCCAGAAAAAGTTTCATGTGCTGTTGTCAGGGTTCAAAACCCTCAACAGAGAGCCCCAAACTTTGAACAAACACCATAACACTTCCTAGCATTTTACAAAGACTGCCACCTTCTTATGTGACCCAAGGGAGTGATCCATGCTAGCAAAAGACAGGTCTTTCGTGCTACTCCAAAAACAGTTTTGAACTCCCAATACTTACCAATTTGCAGATTCTACTAAAAGGAGAGTTTGGTAATAGAAGCCATGTATTTTTGTTCTCTCACTGACTTCTAAGGTATTTAGGCAAAAAGAAGAGTTTGCAACGCTAATAAAGTTGACTAAGTTCCAGGAAACATATACATATAAGCAACATGGCAGTTATTTCTAAAGAAAGCCAATCCCTTCAAAACTCAAGAATGAAAGGTATTTCATTAAGCGAAAAGGGCAAGACACAGAAGAGCATATGCAATGTGCTCCCATTTCTGTGTATTTTCTTAAGTGCACAATCTAGGCCCACACTTGTATCTGCATAAAAAATATCCAGAAAAACACTTGAGAAAATGACTAAGAAACCAGTAACAGCAGTTGAGCCTATGAAGACAAACCAGGGTCAAGGATAACAACTACCTTTCACTTTTACATGGCTTGAATTCCAAATGCACCAATTACATAATTTTTTAAACTTACCTTTCCTAAAAGCATAAAACTATGTCTTTCAGTTTTAACATGGAGCCTATGCACTTTGTATTGGTGGGATAGGAGTCTCAGATGATCTCCACAAAGAGAAGAAAGTAGAGGGTTCAGTGGCCAGGGACAAGAGATGAGCAGTTAATAATATTTAATGACTGCATTAAATGCATTTTGGGACAAATGCCAATAGGCTATTCCTGCTTGTCTTCACCTACAGACTTAAACCCACCAATATGCAAAGAGATATAACAGCCTTGGGCGGGAAACACAGAAGAGCTCTCTACCTTACAAACTTGCTCTGTAAGCAAGCCCTTGTGGGGTGGGGTTCCTGGTGCCCTCTGCACATCCAGACCACACCCCAGATAACCCAATTCTTCTCCATTCACCTCCCCAGGCACCAGATCCATACATAAGGAATTTTTCCTACATCGGACCCTTGCCGAGACCCCATCCAAGATTCTAATATTAATTGATCCTCCCCACTCACCTTAACCTCCCCTCTGGCCCTAGCCTCTGGCCTACCTCAATGGTTGTACCAGTGAATCCAACTTTTCGTCCAGGCTCCCTTTCCATCCCCAACATAAGCAGTCAAGATCTGAAATGTGCATGAGACATTTCGAAGATAGCCGTAACACAAAAATGCAGAGGCTCCAATAAATGAAGTTCTAAAGTCTCTGACTCACTCAACGTGCAGGTTGAAGGACTCCTCTCCTCAACATGCTACTAAGATGCTAAGAAATCCCACTGAGGACATGTAAAGAGTCTACCAGCTGAGGATCTAAGACTCTAATAAATGTGAGAACATATCCTCTGCCTTCTCCCCCTTTTCTCTTCCCTTATACAAAGAAAGCACAGAACAGGCTACTCACCTTTTAACTAGAATGAGCACAGAACAAAATGTGAAGGGAGGGGGGTGGGGATCCATTTTGGATACATTTACTCCTGTATCTACAGACTCTCCATCTTCATTCTTTCTCCAATCCCCCAACCAAGTCAGAAAGTTTGCTTAACAAGCAGTAAATCTTTTTTGCCACATTTGGATTTTAAAATATGAAGAGTATTGGCAAAAACACATCCTAATGAAAAACTAAAAAAGAATGGATTAAAATGCTATTTTTGCAGGCCAAATTTATTCATCTGAAGAAAGTTCTAGAATGGCATAGTCACTGGAATAAAAACTATTCCCAATTTAAAAAGCACATATGCCAGCACTGCTCCTTGAAGTAGATGCTCTAGATACTAAAAGTTGTACTCAGGCTGTAGGATTAGAAGCAAGGCAATGATTTCGGCAGAGATCATATTCTAGAAGACAGTCTCCTCTTTTGTGTGATAAGAAATATTACTCAACAAAATTCTTAAAGTGATTTAATTTTTATACCTTCGTAAGATTTCTCACACAAATCAGGATAAAACCACACATCAGAACGCATTTCAATTTTCAGTCACAACGCATGTTTTCTGAGGGAAAAGAAAGTGCAGAGTACAAAGAACAGTTTATTAAGAGACGTGGGTTCAAGTTCTGACACTTCTGGCTACCAGAGTCATTTCCCTGGTCTATCATTTGTAAAAATAAGCATTAGACTAGCAATAAAGGACGCTTAGGGTATTCTCAGCTCCAGAATTTGAAGACAGCAAGAGGTAAAGCTAAAAAGTCTCTTCCCTTCAAATGGATGTCTTACATATTTTACCACGGGTTCAGGTTTTATTCACAGTAGCCATCAGAAGACAGACTATGAACCCTGTCAAAACTGGCCCCACCTACTTCCAGATCCTTCCTCAGGCCACATCCAGATCACACTCTGACCACACTCATCTCTCGGTTCCCCAAACTTGCCAAGCTTCTGTTGCTTTCAGGATTTTTGCATGGCCTGTTCCCTTGGCCCACAACACGTTTTTACCAATCTTCTCCATGGCTGACTTTTCTTTATCATTCAGACGATGGCAGCCTAAATGTCACCTCAGGAAAGCCCTCCCTGGCAACCCCAAACTAGCAGAGTTCCTGACTGTATCCTCTCAAAACCATATGCATCTCTTTCAAAGCATCTATCACAATCTTTTTTTTTTTTAAAGAAAAGATTTTATCAATTTATTTGAGAGAGAGAGAGCGCGCGCGCATGAGCAGGGCGAAGGAGAGAGGGAGAAGGAGAAGCAGACTCCCTGCTGAGCGAAGACCCTGACAGGGAGCTAGATCCCGGGACCCCAAGATCACTGAGATCACGACCTGAGCCACTGTCAGACACTTAACTGACTGAGCCGCCCAGGCGCCCCTTCATCTATCACAATCTTAACTTGACAACTTAAAATTAGTTGTCTCATGTCTATTCCTCCCCTCCCCCCAGCTAGAAAATAAGCCCTAAGAGGCAGGAATGTCCCCTAGATCCTACCACAGTGCCTGACAAACAATGGCCTCAGAAATACCTCAGAGATGAATGAAATGACTAAGTGGTCAATATGGAAGAAAGTTAAATTTAATTTACGGTCCAGAGCTTTCAAGCTATCTTTAAACAGGGGAAATGGAAAATACTGCAGAGTAAAATAAAACCACCAGATAAAAGAGTCTGAAACTGACCAGGAGAGAGAAATAATGCCAATTAACCTTAAGCCCATTTAAGAAGGTTCTGGAGAGAGGAAAAGGTTACACTAATAGTATCCAAGATGCAAATAATTCAGTAATTGATCAATTCATCATGGAAGATTTATCCTAATTCAGGATTATACATGAAATATAAAGTGATAGTATAGAGAAAGATAAGACTTTAAAAGACACCAGGAGATGCGCCTCTAATATTAAGCCTGAAGTCATTTAATGCAATTTAAAAGAATATCTAACATCATTGCTTCTATGATTTCTTCTGAATCTCTCTTAAATGCACCATATATCATTTAAACAAAAACACAATAGTAGTCATCCTACATTTTTTCCCAAAGGAGTAAATACACAGTAAAGTTTTACCTAACATCATAATATTTCCTGAGGTTATAAATACATGAGAATGCATGAAGAAACTTCACTGTGGCTTAAAAACAAACAAACACTCCAAAACCCAAGTCAAAAAAATAAGTGAAAGTGGGAAATTTTTTTCCAACTCAAAATTAGAAAAAAGGGCAAGTCTCTGAAATATACTAAGTGCTGAGAAAATGGCTAAGAGAAGGACCAATATCCCAATAGACAATCAAGAAAGACTATGAAGTGGGCATTTGCTGAAAAGGAAACACAAATGTTCTTACAAACAAGGGAGAAAATGCTTGCCCATTCCCTTGAGAGAACTGCAGATCACACCGAGATGCCCTTTCTTATCTACCAGATTGGCAAAATCCAAATTGGATAAAAGCGTGGTACTGGGCCACCATACTATCCCTCCTATCTCGCTAATGGAAATGTAAATTAGTGCCGGCCCCATTCAGGGCAACTGGGCAACATCTATTCAGGTTACACATACATAGTCCATCTGACCCAGCAATATTCCTCTTGGGAATTTACCCAGAAATGCAGTATTTCAAAAGTGAAAAAATGTCTCTGGAGTCAACTCGTCCAGGTGTGAATTCTGGTATTGCCCCTCTCTGGAGTGTGACTTTGGGCAAGTCACCAATCCTTGGTGAATCCCAATTTCCTCATCTGTAAAATGGAGATAATACTGGCTACCTCACAGGCCTGATGTGAGGATTCAGCCAATACAACGAAAAGATTTAAGAGAGTGGCCCGTACATAGTATGCACTAGATAAGCATTAGCAAAGGCAATGTGTCCTCTTAGATATATTCACCCCCATGCAAAATGATCCATGTGCAAGGTTACTGTAACAACGTGAGACCAAAAACTGAAAGCAAACTGGATGCCCAATGGGAAGAGACAGCCATACAATGGATGACCATGCAACTGTAAGAATGAGGACGTAATGAATGTACTGTTACGGAAAAATCTCCAACATATAAGTAAGTGGAAGAGAAAAAAGGCACACAAGGAATCATCTACACCACCTTTTGTGTAATAGGGAAGGGGAGCACATGAGATGCCTTTCTATTCGAAAAATGCCAATTAAAAAAACAGATTTTTTTAGGTAATTATGTGACTTGATGCAGGTGGTAGCTAATGCCATAGTGGTAATCATTTCACAATATATAAGATTATCAAATCAACACGTACACCTTAAACTTATATAGGGCTACATGTCAATTACAGCTCAAGAAAGCGTAGAGAAATAACTAGGGGGAAAAAAACAAAAAACATTTTTAATGGCAGCATCTTTTTCAAGCCTCAGGTGAAATTAATATTTCTTCACAAATATATAGACTAGTGGTTCCCAAACTTTGTTGCTGGTAATTTTGGAATTACCCGGGAATTTTTTAAAATACTAATGCCGGGGGCCCTCCCATCCTCAGACACTGAAGGACGAGACCCCAGGTACATGACTTTTGAAGTTCTCCAGGTGCATCGGATGGACAGGAATGCCTGGGACCCACAGACTGAAAGGTGACCGGCTATTAGCTATAGAAGCCAAATTAATCCCAACAAGGAGCAACTGCTCTGAAAATAAGCCAAATCCCAAACCCCTAGTCAGCAGCCCACTTTAAACACTAGTTGACTTAGGCAAATGAGAGCAAAGTAACACAGTCTAGACCATCCCATGGAGGTCATTTCAACAGCTAGGACTCTGCGCATTTCTTTTTCTAGGCTCAGGGCTTGGCCACCCAGCACCAGCCCCCACTGAGGCTTCATTACCACATGGACTGGTCCCTCTTGCTGTGGTCAAGCAAGGATTTGGAGAACTTCCGGTAAAAGGAATCTCACCACCTCCTACCCCACTTCAGCCAAGGAGCTGACAGAGTGGAAGGAACGCTGGCCATCTACCTTGCAATCCCATCTGTCCCATTTATCAGCACTGTTCCATGGCCAATAATTTCATCACATTTCACCTGATCCTTTGTTTTTCAGTTGAGACTCCCACTACCCACCCCACAGACTTCCTGTGAGACTCACATGAAATAACCAAGTTGAAACCATTCTGAATCTATCTGCTGCACAAGCTGCAGATTTCAGAGCTGCAGATTCTGGGCAAAGACGCTCATTTTTCTACCTGTCCAGAAGACACCCATCTGCACACACTGCCCACAGCTTCCTGTCTGATGCTCTCCAGCCCTACATGGCTTCACATACGACACCATGCCAGACTTTCTAGAAGCTCTAGATGCCAGCCCACCTTCGTAAGGTGTGACTCCTCCACAATGCTCAGACGTTTCACAGCTAAAGCTCCCAGGGAAGACTGCAAAGGATGCCTCACTTCAGGTTTCTTTGCAGTAGAGCTGCAGAAGCCAAGACTCTTGCCCATGGGGCAAGAGACAGTGACCCGGGAGCCATAGCATTGTACAGCATGAGGGCTGGGCAGCCAGACTGCAGACCCTCCTGGGGGCAGAACCAGCAGGACTAGGGTGCTTGGGGGACTAGTACCGAGAAGCTGAGCAGCAGGTAAGAGGTCCCCATACCAGCTGCCAGCACACTAAGCAGGAAGAGACTCAGATCTGGGGCCAGCAACCTCAGGGCACAGGGGTAAAGGCTTAAAGCTGAGAAGCAAGGATAACACATTTGATTCCAGAAAAGTCCCTCCTGTTTACCTTTCAAACACAAATTCACTACAGGAAATATTACTTTTTTTTCTTAAATGTGGTATGTAAAGGTATGTGGGTGATAAATCCTTATCAGTGACGCAAACTGAACTATTTATAGGTGAAACAACTTCGAGACTGACCACGTGTTGATAACTGGTCAAGCTGGGTGGTTTATAAATTCACTTTCCCTTTGTGTATGCTTAAAATTTTCCATAATGAAAGAAGTTTAAACAAAATCCTCTAACATCATAAAAACCAATTTCACAGGAGGAGAATGTGAGAAATGTATTCTAACACATGCTCAAGTGCCAGACACTGCTCGAGGAGACGAGGCCACTAAGCCAGCAGCTGGAGCCGCCGGGTGGCCTCCCGAGGCAACAGCACACTGACCAGAGCCCTGGCACCCGTGACCGGGCGAGGCACCCAACGGCAGTGGCAGCGGCCACGAACTCCTCTCCCACCACGCTGCACGGCGTCTGCAGCAGTGGGAAGCGGCTGGACTCGGGGCTATTCGGGGGGCGGGCTCCCCACCTGGCTCTCCCCTGGGACAGAATTCATGTCAGCCATACATGACAACGTGGACGCACAAGAAAGCCTTCTCTGCAAGGGGCTCCTGAGGCAGAAGACCTCGCGGATCGATTCAGCCGTTCGGGGTTGCAGGCGCTCACAAAGGTGCAGCCTGTGGTTCCGAGCTGCCACGTCTCTGTCCACGCAGACCCTCCTCCCTGGAATGCCCTTCCCGCACATCCTCCTGGGGAAAGAAAACCTCCAAGTCTGCCAACATTCTGTCCTCTGTAAAGTGTCCAACGCTGCCCAGGCCAAACACAGCCATTCCATTTTCATCTGTCCCTGAGCCAGTCCCAGGTCTGTCTGGCCCAAGATCCTGCACTGCCCTTCTCCTGCTCTGCAAGGCAGGGGTGACCTCTGAGGGCTGCAACTCCCAGGTCCCTGAAGCCAGCTCACTTCCACTGGACTCAGCCGGTAAGAGGCACTGGCAGGAGACTGGAGGCTGGGAGAAGGGAGAAACGGGGTGTCTCTTCCCTTTCTTCTCCACCCCGGGCAGCCCCTGGGCTCTGATAACACCTCCTCCTCCCCTGGTCCTCCAGGAGGAGGCCGGCAGTGATGTCCTGCTGTTCCAAACCACGGTCTCACTGCATTCCCCCAAGGAGTCAGCTTCTCAGCAACTCTCCCACGGGGGCAACCAGTCCCTGGATTAAATCCTCTCATTCTGCACAGTTTCCTTTTGCCTGTGTGAGCGCTGAATGGGCAATTCACCATCTTCCTTCAACCATGGCATGGTCACTGCTTTCCCACCTGTCCCTCTAGCCAGGCTCTGAGCTTCTTCACGGCAGACCCAAGGTCTGCTTGGGCTTTCGATGCCCGTAGCCCAGGGCAGGGGGCGCTCAGTTATTCATCAGAGGCTGCCCTGCTTCTAAAAGGACATCCCAAGTGTAGAGCAGGCACTTGGTAGGTATCCAAAAACTCCTGAGTTAAACACCAAGGATACCTCATAATCTTTTACAAGTTAGAAGAAGGGGATACCCGGGTGGCTCAGTTGGTTGAGGGTCAGACTTTTGGTTTCAGCTCAGGTCGTGATCTCAGGGTGGTGAGATTGAGCCCCACATCAGGCTCCCCACTCAGCAGGGAGTCTGCTTGAGATCCTCTCCCCACTCCCCACCTGCCCCTCCCCCCCCCGTTTAGGCTCTCTATCTCTAAAATGAATAAATCTTTAAAAATAAATAAAAATAAATAAAAGTTAGAAGAAGGCCATAGGAACAAAAAACTCCTGGAAACATCTTTAAGGGACAGAAGGATGCTTTTGACGGAAACTGATTCTGTGGATTCATCACCCATGAATTATAGCAATTTCCCAGACCACAGGGCAAGGACTTACATTACGAATTTAAATAAACAAAATTGTGCTATATTTCCAGCTCCTACAAGGAATTTCATAGAACCTTCTGGCTGCATGGAGACAACACAGTGGTTACAGACAGGGTGTCCAGAGGCAGGCTGCCACATGCTGGCCCTACCACCTACCAGCCAAACAACCCTGGCAAGGTAACGTCCCCTGTACCTAGGTTCTCTCAGTCTGGAAAGTTGCAATAATTGTGCCCTGTGGTTTGTTTCAAGAGCTAACTCAAACAGTACACACTGGCACCATTAGTCATTATGAGAGCATAGCTCCAGGGGTCTAAAATTCAACTGCCACCGGAACAGGAAGAAAATAAGCACATGCAGCTGCAGGTGTGAGAAATGAGAGGTATGATGCCCAACCCAAGACCAACCAGAGCATCCATGCCTTTCCTACAACATTCTCTTTCAGAAGTCTCAAAACTCTGAAGCTAAACCATTGGCTATGGGCCAAATGCAAGCCGACAGTCTGCCATCCCTGATCTCTAAACAAGTCTTCCCAGTGAACAAAGAAAACAGAGGCCCCAAAATAGTATGTGATTGTCGCCTGGCCCCACAAACAGCAAGAGGCCAAGAGGCCCTGTTCCCTCTGTGCCATTTCAGGCTCAGAAGGAAAGGAGAAATGAAACAAGGGGGCTGGTCACATGTGGCCAAATAAAAGGGGACACCTGAGGCATACAGTCAAAGATAGCTTCCAGAGAGGAAGAAATAAGGAAGTTGGGGGTAGAAGGGCAGAAAAAGTGAAAGCAAACTGACAGCAGCTTGAGGAAGAAGAGGAGCTGATGTCCTGAAAACCCGAAAGAGCCACACTAAGGAAAGGACACTGGGGTGGCTTCATGAGAGAGAGAAAAAGAAGATGGGCAAATCCATAATCACTGAACAAAGAGGGAAAAGGAAGACTGTGGGCTGACTGTGTCCGGAGGGCTTTCATAAGTCACATCATTCATCCCTCACACCTGAGAGCTAAGATACTACAACCGATTTTTAGAGAAGACATGGTGTCTTAGGGGTCAGGTAAACTGCCATCTGATTACAGACTAGGAAGAAGCAGAACTGAGGTGTTTTTTTTTTTAAGATTTTATTTATTTGAGAGAGAGAATGAGAGAGCGAGTGAGCACATGAAAGTGGGGAGGGTCAGAGGGAGAAGCAGACTCCCCGCTGAGGAGGGAGCCTGATGCGGGACTCGATCCCGGGACTCCAGGATCGTGACCTGAGCCGAAGGCAGTCGCTTAACCAACTGAGCCACCCAGGCACCCTGTTTTGTTTTGTTTTTTTTTAAGTCCTATGGGCTTTAAGATTGCCAGATAAAATACAGGATGCCCTGTCAAATCTGCATTTCAGATCATTTCTTAGTATACATATGTTCCATGCAACATTTGGAACATACATACACTAAAAAATTACTTGTTGTTTATCTGAACTTTAAATATGGCTCCTCATCCTGTTTTTATTTGCTAAATCTGGCAACCCTATCTGGTTTCCAAATCTCTCTCCATTTATACCAAGTTCACTCAAAGAATCCTGGGGTGGAAAAACAGAAAGGAGCTAATGAATAAAACTAAAAGGACGGATAATTCACACAGATGGCCTAATGGAGAATGCTGATCTGCAACACATAAAATTAAGAGCATAAAAACAAAAAAAGGTGAGCAGTGGAGCCCACAGGAATGTGAGAACTAGAGAAAGAATACACTGTACTTATGAAAAGCAGCAAACCCTCATGGTTTTCATTTGTGGGCTAACAAGTGAATTCCAAGCGCCTTTTCACATCGCCCAACAGAGATTCCAATGACCCAGAGCTGCAAGGCTCTGGGCCAAGAAAGAACCAACCAAATAAGGGGATTAAAGTCATTAGTGCTAATCTCCCTTACCTGAAAAAGAAGGGGAAGGCATTCAAAGTAGTTTGGGAGGCAGACTGAAGAGAGACCAAAAGACTCCAAATAGTCTTGGCTTACAGCCACACCTCCTCAGCGACAGAGCCAAGGGCTTTCCTGGGTTCAAGAAGGCTTACTTTTTTCCAGTACCGGCTGAGTCCCTGAATTACACTAACTGTCCTCCTTGCCCCCTTCCATCATCCCAAACGCCTTCACACCAGGACAATAAAACTATAACTATGCTCTGGTGAAAAGCATGTTCCTTCAACCTTCAAAAAGTCCCAAGGTGACCATTCCTTAGGCTAGAGAGAGACCCAGAGGCCACAGAAAGAAAACAGGTCGCTTGAGGAGTCCCCTGCCAACAGAAAACTACCGGCCTCCCACAGCCCTGACCCTGGCTCACAAGCTGGGGCTGTCCTTTCACCGTGTGGGTACTGCAAACCTGCAAAGTCAGTTGGTTTCAAAGACAGTCATGTTTTGGCTTCTGTTCCTTAGACAGGAGTGCACTCTTGTCTGAACCATCAAAGCCCACCCTCTGGAATCCATACTCCTTGAAACAGGTCAAAAGTCGCAGGACAGAGAAGCAGGCTGACGGTCTCCTGCCCACAGTGCTAAAGACAGAAAACTGGGAAAACACACGTTGGCTTTTTTTTTTTTTTTTTCAAGAAATAATGCCAAGAGCCCTAGAACCAGCCTACAAGAAAAACATGGATCTTTTAGAAATACATGTTTGCCTCCTGTCCTCCTGTTACTCTGACACCACCGCACAGGCGGGCTTAATCCTGACTCACCAAACCCCAGGGAATCGGCCAAGTTCCCAGGCATCCCCAAGTGCCAGAGAACCGCAGGCCCCAAGAAGCCAGGACGCAGAGCTCCCCAGGCTCGGGTCTCCAGAACTCGGGACTTGCTGCCTCGACTTCCTCCCGTCAGGCTTCCAGACATTATTTTGATACCGTCACCTTACAGAATTATCAAGAACAGTTTTGATTTTGAAATACATTTTGGAAAACAATAGAAAGTATGGGGGGGTACTAATTATCTTAAATACCATTTTCCTCAGGAATAATAATTCACAAATTACCAAAACACTTTGATGTGTGTTGTCTCATTTTATCCTTAATGACAACAGTGGGATGCAAGCAACACTGGTGTTAACCCTAAAGACCGTAGTTTTAACAGCTAAGTCCCCCAAGGTTCAAAGGCTCTGAATGCAATATAACTCACCTAGCAAAGTAGCAAGAACCTCCACTAACTGGAACCCACGTCCGGCAGGGCCCAGCATCCTCTGGCGTGCCACACTCCCTTCACACAGTGGGCTATGCCGAGGGCACACACCAAAACAATTCCACAGATATGCAAACAGTGGAAGACTGCACAGCAATAAAGCAAACCCACCTCTCCGTGCAACAACATACTGTTTCCTGTTAGTAAATGTATGAACTAGGACAACAAATCAAAGAATCCAGCACACAATAAATATGTTCTGTGTAAAACGATTTACATGAAGCTTAAAAATAAGCAAAGCAAATCTGTAGTGACAGAAGTCAGTACAAGGTGACCTTTTGGGGCGTGGTGACTGGAACAGAGTACAGGGCAGCTTGGCGGAGGATTGGATATATCTTGAGCAGGGTGATGATTACACTGGTGAATTCGTTTGTAAGTTCATTCGGCATAAATCTATGCATTCAAATCTTGTGCCCTTCACTGTAAGCATATCATACTCCCGTTAGTTTATAAAAAGTAAACCTGGGCACCCCACAAAACAAATTCCACAAAGCTTACTGAGCATCTACTACAGCGTCAAGGCTGGGGAGAGACGCAAATGATCCATCAAATGGCAGAGCTTTTATGCACCAGTCACCATGCAAGGTACCCTCAGGCTGCCTGTGTTCAAATCCCTATTCTACCACTTACTGTGACCTTCGAGAGGTTGCTGACACTCCTACACCTCACTGCTTCACCCAGGACATGGGGAAGGCAGAGGACTGCTATGAGTCCCTAACTAAAGCGCTTGGAACTGTACCAGGCACACAGTAAGACCGTACCATGCAGCTATGGTCACCATGGAATAAGACAGATCATCTCATAGGTGACGAATGACAAAGTACCTGCCTTCAAAGAGAAGGAAAACACAAATGGCTGCACTGAGCTGCCAGAGCAGATTATGAAAACACAGAAATGCTCCTACTGTTCTCCCGCCCCCACCCTCCCTCCCCCTTCTGCAGTTAGCCCCTGGATGGAACCCAGGAACAGAGCCCACCAGACTTGCCCAGCAGGGTCCTGCTCTCTCCTCCCCAGTTGGCCTTCTTTCCCCACATTCAGGTTCCAGAGTCGGGGGGAGTGTCCCTCCTGACACCACCCCTGCCCCCATCACTCTCTAGGTTAACTTCCATTTATCCTTCAAGTTTTTGCTTAAAATTCACCTGCAGAAAGAGAGAGAAAGCCCTCCTTGACTGTGGTCCCCACTTCCAGATTGAGTCAGGGGCCCTTCACCAACTTCCCCTATGCTGTCTCATCCCAGTTGTTATATAGGGAACACTGCCTAGTATACAGCAGGTGATCAATACATCTAAAAAAAAAAAAAATCCACTATGACTGCGCTAGTCAGGCTATTTTTAAGTAGAGGTTATAAAATAAGTACAAAGAGATTGATTCCAGATCGGGACAGGGGCGACGGGAGGGAGAAGCGAGAGCCCAAATGGCTGTGCTGGAAGCAGAGAGGCAACCTACTGGGGTGCCCCGGACAGGGCACAGGGGTGGACACACTACTGGAGGGGGACCGAGCCAGAAAGGGGAGCAGGGACTGCCCCCCCCGCCGCCCCCACATGGGAGGTACCCTTCCATCACGGGTTCTTTTCCAAGGCAGGGAGTCACTACCCTGGAAACAGTCCCTTGGGCCTGGCATCCTGGGAATGTGCTGTGGTAATGCGGTAGCCCTGACCAGTCTCGCTGAAGAAACAATTAGGAGGAAAACGCCCACGACAAAATAAAGATAAAACTTATCATAAACTGATTTATAGCCCACCCTCCCACGGGCTGTGTGGCCTGGCGCATAAGCTCTGAGGACAGGCTTGTGTTCAAATCCCGGCCCCAGCTGGCCGACCTGGATGGGCTGGCAAGTTACAGACCCTCTCTGAGCCTGAGGGTGCTCGTGCAAGCTGTGCGTGTCTGGGCATGTCGGCAGTCCTGATCCTACAGGAGGGCAGCGAGGGTTCAAGAAGATGCTATACGCAAACCCTTCCCAACAGTGCCTAGCCCACAGTAAGCACTGCATGAACATGAGCAGTTACCACAGCAACACAACAGGATTTGGAAACAGCAATGCTGGTCAATAAGAATTGTTATTCATTTCTTCAACCTTTTGTTTTCTTCAAACTTTCTTAAATTATGGTCTATTTCAAATGCTATCGAGGAAATTAAATGCTTACAACACATTTCATTTAAAAAAAAAGGGGGGGGGGGGTGCCTGGGTGGCCCAGTCAGTTAAGCATCTCCCTTTGGCTCAGGTCATGATCCTGAGGTCCTGGGATCGAGCCCCATCAGGCTCCCTGCTCAGCAGGGAGTCTGCTTCTCCCTCTCCCACTCCCCCTGCTCATGATCTCTCTCTCTCTCTCAAATAATAAAATCTTAAAAGATTTAAAATAGGTAGTATAATGGACTTCCTATTTGTTTGAGACTACATTGAATAGTCAGATATACCCATCACCTACCTTCAACAATTATCAATACATGGCATTTTTTTTTTCATCCATAGCCCTGTGATCACAGTGTTAGGTGTCAGGGCAAAGTCCTTTCCTTTCCTAGAGGACAAGCCTTCACAGTGAGTTATTCCCTCCCAAGGTTCTCCACCTTTGGGTGCTTACTCTAAATGCAAAATAGGACCAAAGCACTGAGCCCAGGTCTGGGGACTGTCCACATTTGTTGAAGGACAGAAAAGAACCAGATGTGGGACAGTCAACAGGCAATAAAAACCAAAGACAGAGCAAGATATCAATAGCACTTTAAAATGTTTTTAGGATGCCTGGGTGGCTCAGTCAGTCAAGCATCTGCCTTCAGCTCAGGTCATGATCCTGGAGTCCTGGGATGGAGCCCCACATCAGGTTTCCTGCTCAGCGGGGAGCCTGCTTCTCCCTCTGCCTGCAGCTCCCCCTGCTTGTGCTCTCTGACAAATAAATAAAATCTTTAAAAATAAAAAATAAAAAATTATTAAATGTTTTTAGGTCCAGTCAGTTGAGTGGCCAACCCTTGGTTTCAGCAGCTCAAGGCATAAGCCCCGGGTCGGGGGGGGGGATAGAGCCCCACCCCCACCTCTGGCCCCTCTGTGCTCAGTGGGGAGTCTGCTTCAGGATTCTCTCCTTCTGCAATCCATCCTCACTCATGCTCTCTATCTAAAATAAATAAATATTTTTAAAAAATATGTTTTTAGGACCAAATTCATAACTTCAACATTAGGACCACAAAAACCCAGCTAGCTGCTTTTGTGGATCAGACCACATTTTTTCCTTAAAAAAAAAAAAGTTTTTAAGTCACCAAGAATAGAGCTTATCAGAGGCTGGAGGTAAGGGAAAACGGAGCTACTATTTAGTAACTGTGCAGAGACCGTTTCTGTTTGGGATAATAATAAAGTTCTGGAGATGGGTGGTGGCGACGGCAGCAGAATAGTGTGAATGTACTTAATGCCACTGAACCGTGCACTTAAAAATGGTTAAATTGGTAACTTAATGTTGTACATATTTTACCTTTTTTTTTTTTTAAATCACACAGAAAAAGTCACTGGCCCTCTTCACCAGATACCTAAGATATTTCTCAATAATAAGGCTACAAGTTGGGGCGCCTGGGTAGCTCAGTCGGTTAAGCGTCTGTCTTCGGCTCAGGTCATGATCCTAGGGTCCTGGGATCGAGCCCCTCATCGGGCTCCCTGCTCAGTGGGGAACCTGCTTCTCCCTCTCCCACTCCCCCTACTTGTGTTCCTGCTCTCTCTCTGTCAAATAAATAAATGAAATCTTTAAAAAATAATAATAATAATAATAAGGCTACAGGGGCGCCTGGGTGGCTCAGTCAGTTGGACGTCTGACTTTGGTTTAGGTCATGATCTCAGGGTCCTGGGATCAAGCCCCAGCGCCGGACTCCCTGCTCAGTGGGGAGCCTGCTTCTCCCTCTCCACCCCCCACCCCTGCTTATGCTCTCTCTCTCTCATGTAAATAAATAAATAAAATCTTTAAAAAAAAAAAAAAAGCCTACACGCATTCAAGGTTCAAAATGATGTGAAATAATTAATATACTTTACAAAAGAAATGGCACATTAGCAGTTAGTGATTTGTACCCGAAAAAGTCCAAGCCTCTACTTTATGGCATATATATTTAAATTGTACTCTTTGGTTAACAAAGATGTTAAAATCATCTAGCCAATTTTTTTTTCCACCTCAAATTTTAGTGTTTCTATAATCAGGAGCTACTAAATGAAGCAGAGACACAATGTTTTGACTCTCAGCAAATGTCTTTGTTTAGATAAATTAAGGCCTGTCTAGTGAAGACCAAAAAAATAAATAAATAACTCAACAGAATAGAAGTTATTATTTGAGTTGGTATATTAGGATAACAGGAAAAAAAAAACCTCACCACTTACATACAAATAATGTCACAAGTCGAGAAGCTCCTTCTATAATTAAACACCAAATAAATTATTTTTCTTAAGACTATTTTAGCCTTCCTAACTCAACCTCAAAAATGCCGATAGCACAAAAAAGACTCTGCTTAGGAGAGCAACGCATGCCATGTTTAATCTAGTGCAGGTACTAGATTTCTAAGAACTTCCTTTAGCTCGTGCATACTCCATGTTTTCATTCTTTCACTTTCCTCTTTCCTTCTATGGAAAACTTTTTTGACTCATGACCAACGTGTGGCTGAACATCCGAGCTCTGCTCCTCAGTACCAAGTGGCCTCATTTGATCCAAAGTGCCCTGAGATGACCTGGAGGGTATTAACCAGATCACTCTAGACACACACCTGGCACCCACAGGAGGCTGGTCTGATCTGGAACAGATGCGTGGAAGATTATCCCATCAATCAACACTGCTTTTTTAAAAAACTGGAATTTGGAATTGCCCATAAACTAGTATCTCTAATTAACTTTAATGTACGAAGTCTTTACTTTCACAAAGCTCTGGATTAAAGACTTAGGAAATTTGATCCGTCCAACAATATTCCATGAAAGGAACGTGGGTGGGCCTCTGGGTGTAACAGGAATAGAGGCAAAACCACCTAGATAATTTCGATCTACAGGCAGATGCAAATTATGAAATTAAAACATCAATGACATTTCTTTTCAATCATCACCACATAAAAAAGAAAATTAAAAACAAACAAAAAGCCTCCCGGTGCCACCTCGACACAGACAAATTGAGCAACAGCTCTCCCCATCTCTCTGCCTTACAAAATAAACTACAGGCTAATTAAACTGTGAGTGAATATGACACATCATTTCTCTTAAAGGTACTCAAAACAGAGAGGGTAACACAGCCCTCCCTGGAACCCAAACAAGAGTCTGCAGAACTTCCTTTCTTGCTTCCACCTGCATGCAGGTGATTTCTGCACTTCCCAACTCTCTGGACTGGAAAGTGCTGGAAAGGGAAGAAGGACCATTCCCTCTGCTCTGAATTCCCTACAGCACCAAACCAGAGCCAAGCTGGATGAAAGTCAAGTGCAATCCTTGGCTGGCTGCTAAAGAAGCCCTTACATTCCTTCTGGATATTTCAGAGTACAGACACACAGTAGGCTGTTCGTTCATAAGTACTTGTAGGTGGAATGGTGCCTATTTCAGGCTGTATTCATCACATGCCATTTTGTGCCTTACTGAGGAGGGAAAGAAATCACAGAAAATTTACCATCATTAAACGAGTATTATAAAACCGGGTGCCTGGGTAGCTCAGCAGGTTAAGCGTCTGCCTTCAGCTCAGGTCATGATCCTGGGTCCTGGGATCCAGCCCCACATCCGCATAGGGCTCCCTGCTCAGCGGGGAGTCTGCTTCTCCCTTGCTCCCCACCTCCCCCCACTCGTGCTCTAATAAATATTTTTTTAAAAAATTTTATAAAGAACTTTAATCACTAAACTGCACCCCATACATCAAATCTAGAGACCAACAGTAAGTAAGGGGGTGAGTTATTTCTAAATAACCATAAATCTATTAACCCCTTTGAGCATTCTTCTCCCTAAAAAAGAACGCTTCCACAAAGTGATACTTGTAATTTACTGGAATGAGCACTGGAATAAAATTCATAGCTGTAAACCTGACAGCAATAGAAGAAAATTTGACAGCACTGGGGAAGGAAGAGTCTGCAAGTGAACACCCCACCGAGATCCTGACAATTAGAAACATTTTCCAGAGCATTAGTTTCCCTGTCAAGAAAGTTTCAACCAACCACCACTAAGCAAGAACATACTGAACTGTGAATATTTACTTCACCACCTTTGACAATAATTCAATCTATCTAAAAGCAGCTGTACTGTGATTGAAAACAAAAAGCAACTCCTACCCACTGAGGATAGAAGTTTGGGAGGGAGAAAGAGGGCTGTTCTTCCTCGTTCAGCCTGGCTGTGGTTTAAAAAGCTCAGATTAGCATTTCTAGGTGTCAATGCAATTATCACTGCAAGGAATGATTTAAGAAAAAAAGAATGCAAGCACACTGTGTGTGACACTATTATTAACCCCCGAAACTCCACTCTGTAAGCCACACGTGGGCATCCACAAGGATTCAGTAAGCCTCCCAATCCTGTTTGCAGATACCTCCCCAACTAGAGCTCCAGGTGACTGGTACCTACATAGATGCGTGACAGCCTGAAGCTGCTTCCCAGAGGCAGCTGGGGGGCATTTTCACATTAACAAAAGTTGTAAGAAGCACTGGAGTGATCTGTCACCATCACTGAAACTGAAGTGGTAAATCTGACACTTCCCACAGAGCCACTTTTTCCCCTAAAAACCTGGCTCAAAAATCCTTGGAAAGGTGAACCTAAAGACACTTTGTCCCCTTTCAGAAGTAAAATGTATCATGAACACCTAGATATATGCTACAAGGTAGCCTACATCACCCATGGTTAGAAGGCAAGAGCTTGGGACGCAGGTTGATGGTAGTAGTCCCCCAAAGTATACAGTGTATCCATTCACCCATCTAGTCCTCTGCTTAACCAACCAGGGAGAAAATGGTGTTTGCTGTTGTTCAGGGCACATGCAGGAGAGCGGCCCTATTAGCACTTGGTCAGGAGACCAAGTATGGGCCCCCTCACCCAGTTAAACACAAAAACAATCCCGAAAAACTCCACCACCCAATGCCTCCACAGTCAAGCCAACATACCCTTGAGTATCTACCACATGCCAGGCACTGAGGAAGCAGAGTAAACAAAGCAAATTCTGCCCCTGAAAGGAATGTATGCATCTGCTGCGGAAGGCCTATGTGATGCGGATGTGCAAGGAGTGACCGATGGGTCCCGTGGGACCATATGAATGGGCACATGATCCACTGTGTGGCTGGCAAAGAGGCAATGCCAGTGCACACCGGGGTGGGGGTGGAAAAGGCAGTCTAGTCTCCTTGGATTTATGAGGTAGAAAGGAAGGGAGGAGTAAGGAATAAGACTAAGGACAGGAAGTACATCCTAGAGGAGTCAAAGAAACCTATTAAAATTCCAGAAACTAGCAGTTCAACCAAGTGAGAGCTTCAAAAATGCGAGGGGTATGAACATGAGGGGTACATCTGTGAAGCACAAAGGGGCCAGACCAGGCAGAGCCTGGCAAACGACCAGCAAGTCGACCTGGGGGGCACCTGGGTGGCTCAGATGGTTAAGCGTCTGCCTTCGGCTCAGGTCATGATCCCAGCATCCTGGGATAAAGCCCCACATCTGGCTCCTGGCTCAGCGGGGAGTCTGCTTCTCCCTCTCCCTCTGCCCCCTGCTCATGCTCTATCTCTGTGTCTCAAATGAATAAATAAAATCTTTAAAAAAATAAAAAAGAAAGAAAGAAAGTCAACCTGGATCCAGAGGGTAATAGGGCGCCATTGAAAGTTTTTAAATAAGCAATGACTATTTCAGGTTTTTGCTGTAGGCCAGTCTCTGGTCTTGAACAAGAGTCACCACAAACCAGGAACTGGTGATTCTCTGAACTATTCCTCATCCCCAGCAAAACAAATAAGGAGAACACCACAAAAGACTGACATAATCTCCTCTAATGATGTTTCTTTAATCAAATACAAATACATTATATGAAACACACAGAGGGGACCTATGAACATGAAGAACTTTAACTGCAGAAGAAATCTAACATTATAGCCTTTTTAAGAAGCCTGAACTTGTGTACAATTAGACCTAACCGTGAGGTCATACATTTCTCTAAGTTGTGTCTCAAGTTGTGTCTCAAGTTGGGTGTTTCCATTAAGAATCTAAGGGGAAAAAATTTTAACAGAAAAAAAAAAATGACACACACCACACCTCTTTACAAGGGCAATGTCAATCCGACAGCTTCAGGGTCTGCCAAAATGAAGTCTTAAAAATGGAAAATAGTGTATTAGGCTTCCAGAGTAAATAATCCCAAATCCACAACATTTACTATATGGTGGCTTTTATTGGTTAATGAGACCATTACACTGTTGATGTTTAAAATCGCCAGGTTTTCTAATCATGACATTCCAACCTGTTTTTCTACTATAGCCTCAAAATGCCTTTTTATTTATGTATTTCCCTGTCTATAATAAAGTACTAATTTTCTAGTTAGAGAAAGATCCTTAAATACTAGTGACTTATTTCAGGCCTTTATTTTCAAACCAGACACATGCTGAAGGTCTGAACTGGTCTAGGAAAAGCACACACCTTAGAGAACTAGCCATGCCAGGTGTGAAGCTCTGCTTATACTCTGAGAAGCCCAGCAACTAACCGGTCTACAGCTGTGAAGCCATCCAGTGACTGCCCAGTAATGCATTTCCTCATCTGCTCAGGGACCACCATCCCTAGACACCACTCACTACAATGAATCAGATCATCTCCAATTACATTTTCACCCATAACACAAGCTGATAGATCTAACCTTACATCTAAAAGCTGCTCAACAGAGTTACTGAGCATTTGTTTTTTGTTTATTTTCTCCACTCCAAAGAAGAAATTATGATCTATAATCAGCATCCTGGTTGCTGATTTACTCGGAGAAACTGGATAATCATTCAAAACATTCCATTCCACCCCTCAGCCCCAAGTAAAACACCTTAGGGCCAAGCTTGTAACTCCCAGATGCTCCAGGCACTTAGACACATGGATGAAAGGCCTCATACAGAGGATTCTTCCCTGTAGATAATGCTTACCTCTATCATACATATGCTGAGAACAGACCCATGAAACCAGTCCTTTATTAAATGGATAGTTTGATCCAAATAAGCAGTTATATACCAAAACAGACAGAAATGACCACGGTTACGAGTTCTATTAGCCTTTGTACTGGATTTTAAGAGAGGACATGGAGGTGGGGGGGGGGGGGAGCACCAGGTTGGCTCAGTCAGTTAAGTGGCCAAATCTTGATTTCGCTCAGATCACCGTCTCAGGGTTCTGGGATCAAGCCCTGCATCGGGCTCCACACTCAGCGGGGAGTCTGCTTAAGGATATTCTCTCTCTCTCCACCCCTCCCCCCACTTACACATTCTCTCTAAAATAAATAATCTTAAAAAAAAAAGAGGGCACAACACTGAGGTATCACTACACACCTATGAGAATGGCCAAAATCCAAAAGACTGACAACACCAAGTGCTAGCAAAGATGTGGAGCAACAGGAACTCTCATTCATTGCTGGCAGGAATGCAAAACGGTACAGCCACTTTGGAAAGACAATCTGGAAGTTTCTTAACAAAATTAAAAATACTCTTTCCATATAATCCAGTAATTGCTCTCCTTGGTGTTTACCCAAAGGAGCAGAAATCTTTTGTCCACACAAAACCCTGCACACAGATGTTCGTTGCAGCTCTATTCAAAAAATGCCAAAAGTTGGAAGTAACCAGTCCTTCGGTAGGTTAATGGATAACTATGAAGACAGTAAAAAAGATAAGTGGTTGCCAGGTTAGGGAGCGATAAAAAGGCAGGGCACAGAGGATTTTTAAGGCACTTGGTCTACTCTGTATGATGCTATAATGGTAAATCCACAGAATGTACAAACAGCAAGAGTGAACCCTAATGTAAACTATGGACTTGGGTGATTACGATGTGTCAAAGTTGGCTCATCAGTTCTAACAAATGTACCACTCTGGAGGATAATGTTGATAATGGGGGGTGGGAAGAAGGACAGGGACTATATGAGAAATCTCTGCACCTTTCCTTCAATTTTGCTGCAAACATAAAACTGCTCCGAAAAATAAACTGTTTAAAAAGAGAGAGAGATTGAGAGGGTACCTCTCCTCCATGGTGTGGCTAATGAGCAATGTATCTTTCTGAACATGTTCAGGGGAAAGGAAAGACATCAATAATCATCTTTAATGCTCAAGAACATGAAAGTTAACATTATATGTAGAGGAAATAATAAAAGGCAGGAAGGCAAGTAATAGGATTATGCTGCCATCTTCCCTTCAAATTAACTAAAATAGTGAAAAATCTAGCAAGGCCTTCATTTAATTGAATACAAGCCTTATCACAAACTTTCTAGGCAGCTACTAACAAGGGCTATGTTTAAGTTAGAGTTGTCATGGGTTGTGTAGCTTAACCTTGACATAAATTACAATACGGTGTTGTTCAATGGACCCCTTACACCCACAAACCCATTTCATGTAGTCACATACATTTCTCCTCCCAAATTACACACCGGAGAGGTCAAAACCACTTCAACACAATCTGGGTCTCAGATCAGTTAACGAAACTCTCAAAAGCTTAAAGGAATCTCTTCTCTGCGTTTGCTTTAGTAACACCTGCCAAGTCCTAGGGAACCAGGTAAACCACAGGCATTTTTATTTGTCTACCTAAATATATGAATCAGAGATTAAAGAAGAACTGAGCGGCTTTTGGTACTTGAAGGCTGTCATCTAAAACAATTTTAAAACTCCACTCAGTAAGGTCACAGAACACTTCACAACGTATATTTGGTTGGATGTCAGTTTTAGCTGAGGGTAAGTGCTAAGAAATAAAGCCACCACCTTACACTCTCTTCAAACCAAGTGTTCAGAAGGTCTCTGATCTTATACACCAGGAATGAACATGTTTGTCCGTGGAAAGCCAACGTGTTTGTGTACAATTTACAGACCTTATAATATGGTCAAGTATCAAACAGATACCCTTTCATAGTACCTCCACCCCCTAATCCTCTCCGGAACAAACAAAAACAACAGCCTGAATTGCTCACTGTATGCAAGAGGCTAGGGATTCTGTTTCATAAAGTTTTACTACGTTCCGTGGTTCACATTCTCCAAAAGACGAAAGCTCTCATTTACTAACTCAAACCTTAAATAAACTGCTTCCACCAACTTCCCCCTCTTCTCAAACCCCCACTCAGCAGAGACATCTCTCTGGGCCAAGAAAGCTACAGAGGAGGCTTGGAAGTGCCTGCCTCTGCAAATTCCTCCCCCTTCCTACCGAAAGGGCACTTCAAGAACTTGACAGTCTGGAAAGGCGTGAATGTTGCTCCAATTCCATTCACCAGGACTGGATTTGAGCATGCAAAGTGTCTTTCTACAATCAATTTCTATTTAGGCTGCCAATTACACTGAAACTTTGGTGGAAATCTGCTTCCTAAGCAAATTCAGAATGCCATCCAGGTCCCATGTATGAGCTAGCACTGGGGAGCATACACACCCACTCACACATACACACTCACTCCTCCGCTGAAGACTTTTTCTGGCACAGGGGCATCCTAAACTTGCCCCCATTTCATTTCCAGACTGTCATCTTTGATCCATTCCCAAATTCATGCCTTTTTCTCCAACTGAAGGTTCAGTCTAATCAGCTATTGTGCAGCAACTATGGTAATTTATCCCCTTGATTTCTTGACATTTTCTTCTCTGCTCCTGGCTGGGAAACTGTTTTGATCTGAATAGAGTTGTCTGTATAGGGATTCTGCATGTTAATGATGTGGCTAGCTGGCAGAGATATTAGGTGAGAGCACACGGTGTACTTTTGCCTGTTATGTTTCGCCTCATCACGGCTAGAGTGGCCTTTCTAATCGCCTGCAACACTAGGAAGGAGACTACAACACCTAATCTTAACTGTCTTCGGGGGAGCCTGGGGGGCTAGGTGGAAACAGAACAGACAGCCTATTCTCTCATCAAGACTCTAGACTCAGAGGCAAAATACCCCTAGGCACTCCACCACCAATGAAGCAAACACACCTCGTTCGGCAAGAGAAAAGGAGTCAGTCGATACCCTTCACCACGGTTTGAGCCTGTCCAAGCTTCATACCCTTCACTCTGTCCAGGCTAGTATGAGATGCTGCATTCGCCCGGCTGTATATTGCTGCTGCCACCCCGCACCCCAACCCCAAGGAAAGGACTTCCAACGGAGGTGGGAGCATCAGCTCCGGTACCCGCCCTTCCCTCTCAATCCTGGCCAGAAAACTCCACTTCCCGGATTCCCAGCCACTCTCTCCCGCCCCCTCCCCGGGCGATCAAGCTAGCGCCGTCCAGATGCCAGCGAAGTGCCCAGCCCAGCTATGCAACCCCCCAGTACCCCAAGCCAGGCCCCTGGAACTGACTCCGAGCTCCTCCCTCTCCCACAGCCTAGGGATCCCCAGATTCTGGACGCACCCCTTAGGCATGCTAGGACTGAAAAAAGTCCCACCCCGCCCCCCCCCCCCCCCCAAGCCACGCCACCAGCCTCCAGCACTGCCCGGGAGAGGCCTCCTCCCCAGAGGCTAAAAGGAAACGTGGGTGGTGGTCCAGCAGCTTTCTCCCACACCCCGCGAGGAGCCTGACCCTCAGGGGAGGCCAGACTCGCGTGTCCCCGGAGGAACACCTCCCTCTCCCCGACCCCCCGGGGACCAGCAGTTCTTGGCAGAGAGTGTGCTTGCTGCGGGTTCCCGGGAGCCTCGGGGAGTTCGGGGGCTGCCCGGTCCAGGTGCAGCCTCTCCCGGAGGCGGGCGGAGGTCGGCGCCACGGCGCGCCCCCGGGGGGCACTCACGATGGTCACGCTGGCTTTGCGCAGGTCGCGGTTTTCCTCCTGCAGCGCCTTGCACTTGAGTTTGTAGGTCTCTAGCTCGATCTTCAGCACCTTGTTCTCCTGCTGCAGCGAGGCCAGGCGGTTGGTAAGCTCCTCCAGGCGGAACGGCGAGATGACAATGCCCCCCGACTTCCCACCGCCGCCACCTCCCCCGCCGCTGCCGCCGCCGCCGCCGCCCGAGGTCGATGAGCAGGACGACTGCATGGCGGCCGAGCTGCTGCTGTTGCCCCCCGCCCCGTCCGTGTCGCTCTCGCTGGCGCTGTCCGCCATGGCCGCGGCGGGCTGGGGAAAGGAGGAGGAGGAGGAGGAGCAGGGAGGCGGCAGCGGCGGCGAAGGCTGGGCTGCGAATGAGTGGGCGCCGGGCGAGCACAGAGGAGCGCGGAGCTGGGCGCCTGGCAGCAGGGCGCAGACTCCGAGCGGCGGCGAGAGAAAGAGAGGGAGCTTCCCGCTGCCAAGGGACCTCCTCTGCCAGAGAACAGAGACCCCGCCCGGGCTCGGGCAGTACTGCACTGGGGCTCGCTCCAGCCGGGCCTGGCGCGCTCGCTAGGCCGCCCTACAAAGCTGGCCGAGAGCTCCGGGACCCGCCCGCCGCCGCCGCCGCGGCCGCCGCGGCCCGCCTCCCGGTGCCGGCCCGCGGTCCAGAGACACGCCAGTGCAGGAAGGCCAGGCCAGCCTCCGCACCAGCTGCGCACCGACCGCACGTGTTCCGAGGGAGGGCCTCCTGGCCCCCCGACCTAAGCCCCCGGCCGCCCAGCCTCTTCCGGGCTCGCGCCGGCTCCCGGGAAAAAGAAACCCAGTGCCCCGCTAGCCTTGCAGGTGCTGGGGACACGTGGAAAGGTCACGCCGGCTCCCGCATCCAGCCCTGGCCGAGCCGTGGCCCCATCTTCCGCCGACTGCGTGTGCTCCTGTCTCCCTCTGTCTGTTTCAAACATAGACGCAGCCCTTTCGGTTTTATCTTCTCGGTGAGCTTAACCGGGAAGCCTAGGATAGCGCAAAGAGAACAGAAAGTTCCCCCTCCAGGAGCCGAGTGGGGTGAAACAGCAGCCACAGGTTAACCTCGTTAAGAAAGAATTTGCGGAAGCGACGCTGCGCTCTCTTTACTCCTCCTCCTAATAATCTCATAAACCATACTGCGCTCAATTGTTTAAACAAGGTGCAACTTTTTCTTTTTCTCTTTGCATCTTGAGAACAGTGCCAGGATGTGTCACGCAATGGGATTGAGACACTAACATTTACCTAAGCCAAGAAGAAAAAAAGAAACACTTTCAATGGATTAAAACCCATCCTTTTAAGTGCCAGGTTTCCAAAGTAACTGCAGACATGGCATTATGCTATACAAATGATGATTAAAGTGGGAATACGGGTAACCATCACCCTTATTTACGATCATCTTGCCCACTCCTAGAAAACTTTTAATAGGTTAAAAATAAAACATTAATTAATCTAATGTGATCTAATTCAGGGTTCTAGTTTTGAAGTATAAGAAATTCGAAATCGAAACTTTGATTCCTCCTCTTCCCTCCCAAAGAAAAGCTTGCAGGAAATCCGCCCAGCAGGTGAGATGATTCTAAACACCTTTAAACTGTTGAAACAAAACAGCTTTCACTTATGTATAAAAATTGGAAAGTGAAACTGACCAGACTAGTTATTATCTGAGCTTAGTCAAGGAAAGAACAAACACTTGGAAACAGAAAATGGGGGAGGGAGGGTGCGGGGAGAAAAAAGTGTGAAAATTTTCTATTGCTGTGAACTTTTGGAAACGTTTATAATGTGTCAGGAAGGATAAAGAGGTGGATTTAATGATTTATAGTCCCACTCTTCTGTTATCTTTAAACCTAAATTTGATCTAATGATTAAACTGTCATTAAAGTGTCATTCAGTGGCCAGTGGAAACTGGTATCTCGGAATAAACTAAAACTCCAAGTGTTCCAAATGACATCATCTTTTACCAAGATGGCTGCTTCCAGCAGACAGCTGAGAAATGCCAACAGCAATTAACCCCCAAATTTCTCCTAGTTATTTTTTAGCCCTAAAGGACTTATGAACTTAATCACTGTTGGTGTGGCAGGAAACAAACAAACAAACAAAGAATTGGTTTTGCTCTTCAGAAACATATAGCCAATGTGAATTGTTAGAAGTGATACAGTGTAATTTTCATTGAAACTTATTTCTCTCCCTGACTTTTCTTTTCGGGGATCTGGTACATGAGACAAGCATCTCGTTAAAGTAGAAACGGCTTCTGGAAAACTCACTTGCTAGGTGAAATGGAAGAGTAAAGCTAGCAGGGAGCAGCACCACAGGGAGAAACTCAGATTTAACAGCATTCTTTCCGCTTTATTCAGCGCCGTGATAGAATCTTAGAGCGGGTCTGGCTTCCATACTTCACAAGTTTCTATTGTTCCTATCCCATAGTATCTTAAAGCTTACACTTTTAGAGCTTATTGCAACAGAAACATTCCTTCCAGGCAGAGCAAGGGGCAAGTTGGCTCTCAGCTTTATCACCAACTACCTGAGAAAGACGGACTGACTCCTTCAAGTCAGCAGGGGGGTGGGGTTTAAAGCGCCTGACTTTCTTAAAGGGCCCACGTTACAGGAAACCTAAAAATGTGTTGGTCTTGAATAGGATCTGGAGGAAAACTGCATTTTGACGTGGTATTTGTAGGCAGTAATTGTGCTTAGAAGACTTTGGGGGAAAGCCATCTTCTAAAGCTTCCCTGCTGATACAGATGGGAATAAACTGGGGAAAATTTTTTTTCACTGTGGTTTTTATTGTTATTGCAAAGCAGAAGCGTGTCTAATTTTCTACTTCTTGTAAAAGTGATTCCCCTTATAAACAGACCATTTATCACAACATTGGTTCAGTAGTAGCATTACAATAGAAACACTAGTTACAAGGGGCGCCTGGGGGGCTCAGGCTTAAGCGTCTGCCTTCGACTCGGCTCATGATCCCAGGATCCTGAGATCGAGCCCCGCATCAGGCTCCCTGCTTGGCTGGGAGCCTGCTTCTCCCACTCCCCCTGCTTTGTTCCCTCTCTAGCTGTCTCTCTCTGTCAAATTAATCAATAAAATCTTTAAAAGAAAAAGAAAGAAAGAAAGAAAGAGAGAAAGAGAGAAAGAGAGAAAGAGAGAAAGAGAGAAAGAAAGAAAGAAAGAAAGAAAAGAAAGAAAAACACTAGTTACAAAACTAATAATATCATTATAAAACTCTTTCTCAGTTTTCTAGGGGAAATGAATCAGAAGAAAAGGTAGCAGTGTGTGCTGCCTGGAGGAAGAAGAGACATATTTAGATAATGGCTTCCATGGGAGAAGTAATGAAATTTACCTTTGCCCTAAATTCAAGCTGCAAAATATGACAACAAAGGAAAAGAATACCTTATAGTCTAATTATAAGGCACAACATCACAATCTTTCTTTGTCTAATGCTCTTTGGGCAGCTGATTTACTCTATGGCTTTGAACCTTCCAACAGTAAAATTAAAATAATGCCATAAATCAGAGGGAAGTTTTGTTTGTTTTTTTATGGCTATAAATAAATTGCTGTACATATCTAATGTCACACTAATGTCACATACTAGTGATTTCATTCAAACTCTGAATGGATTTGGTGGGTTGTTGCAAGATCCATTGTTACAGTTTTGAAAAGAATCTGAATAAGCCAGTATGAGCTGGTTATCACAGAGTGCTGGAATTTGGATAGAATCACAGAAGAATGGGCCACTATGGTGTTATCATTTTCTTGAAAAGTAGTTGATATTGAAATATGTCTTGCTTATTGAAATATATCCACACTTCCTACTATGCTTATCTTCAACCACCCCATTTCTTTAACATGTTTTTTCAATATCTTATGCATACTGATGTCAAACTAGTCCTGCATATCCAGCATCCCACCCTGGCAAAAGGTCATGACTACAAGATGAATTACATATCTCATCTCTATCCTCCTGTTTGTGTTCACTCATTATTGGTTCAAAGGAATCAAAACCATCTCTACAAACGGCAGACAAAAGAAATATGTCATCAGCTAAAGTAAATTAGATGAGAATCAAGAATTTCAAAAATAAAAAATGAAAACATACGACTTACATGTCTGGAGATTTAGCAACCTACAAAACCTAAAATTTTTCTTGACAGAAAACATACTGAACTACTGACCAAGAAATGCTATTTAAACTGGTACTAAATACACAGCAGAACTTGAAAGAAAGTAAAGGGAATCCCAGGCTCCAAGGCAAAGAGGAAAATTAGAAACAACCCAAATGTTCACCTACAATATAAATCCTGTTATATTCATGCAATGAATAATATACAGCAACATGAATGAGCAAACTACAGCTACATGAAACAGCATGAGTGAACCTTGCAAACATATTAGTAAGCAAAGGAAGCCAGACAAAAAAGAGTATATACTGTATGATTGCATTTATATAAAGTTCAAAAATAGACAAAATTAATCTATGAGGTTAGACATCAGAATTATGATGCTCTTTGGGAAGAGATAGTGTTTGGAAAGGGTACTGGAAGATTTCTAATAATGTTCTTTTTCTTTTTCCAGGTTGTTACATAGGTACATTCACTTGTGAAAAGATATTGAGCTATATGTTTATGATCTATGTACTTTACTCTATGTATCTTCCACTTAAACAAAATGTATAAATCAAAAAAGGGGAGGAGTGAGGCACTATAAACCACAGTAGCAGCTGAAACTGGAGCAACAGTGTTGTGGGGTTTGTTGATCATGAGTTTAATGCCTATCAAGGACAGAATTTGAGGACTTGGGGCCATACAAGGCAGGAAGGTGTAACTAAGGAACCTGCAAAATGCCAGACAGTCAAAAAGCCACACCACACTGAAAGTTTTCCTACCTGCATACAGGAAGACAACAAGGAAGATTGTTTGCCTTAAACTGGATTTAGAGTTTAAAAAAAAAAAAGATCTCTTTGGAAAAGCTATCATGGAGTTAGGGATTTCACATATAAACTTCATACTACCTACATGGTCCAAAAATCCCCAATCTGACATAGTATCTTAAAAGTAGGGTTGGTTTGGGAACTTTCTGGGTGATGGAAGTGTTCTATAGTTTCACTGTGGTAGTGGTTACACAAATGTATACATTTGTCAAATCTCATCAAACATACTTAAAAAGCGTGTTTGCGCTCTATGTAAAATCTGACCAAGAAATTAAACTGACAAAAAATATTTGGCATAAAGATGGTAGTATTTCTAGTGTACCTGAAAGAAACAAGCAAAACTTTACTCTGGAAGCAGTCTCAAAATGAAAATGGAATTACAATTGGAAATTATAAAACACACAGAGAAATAATCCCTCACAAATAAAAATTAACAAACAGTAAAGAACAGGAAGGATGGTATCCCTAGAATTTCAGTTAAGACAAGTGTTGGAGAGAATTGGATTGGATAAAATTAAGTATGTTTAAAATAAAAGCCATAAAAGAAGGAATAGAAAGCATAAGATAGAAAAAACACAAACAGACTTGAAAACAGAACAGTCCAAATTACAAAACAACCAGAGAAAATATTTGGAGCTTAAAATATATAGTAGGCTAAAATCAATTAACCAAAGACCAGGAACACACCTGCAGCCACAAAAGCTGGCTTTATCTAGCTTGCTGCAACAAAGGAGAATGGACACCACAGAAATTGTGGGAGGGGTTTATTACAGGATTTGTGCTTGAAACAGGTGATTCTAAGCAAGGTTTAAGAAGGCAAGGGTCAGTTCTGAATTAGATATTGTCAAAAAGTGGAGGAAATTTGGTAATTGAGTATCTTGGTAATTTTTATCTAAGAAGCAGGAGTCAGAAAGCAGGGCTAGAGTTATCATTTGGAAAGAAGCAGTAGTCACTCATATACTCAAGAGTGAGATAAAAATAATTAATTAGTTATTTTTATTGCTTCAGAGTATCTTTCTTTCTGTCCTCTTCCAACACCAACATGGAAGGGCCTTATCTAATCATTATTTTTATTCTATTAGCATTCTTCTTCCAATTAGGAACACCTAAACTGCCAGCAGAGCAGTTTTTTCACTTCATTAAGTGAATAATTGTAAAAACCCGCGAGGAGTAAATTAATTAGCAGATTGGATACAGCTAAAGAGAGAATTAGCAAAGTAGAAGATAGATCTGAGGAAATTAGAATGCAGCACAGAGATATACAGAGATAGAAGAGCGAGGATAGAAGAGCAAGGTTCAAGATACATCTAATAGGTATTCAGAAATTAGAGAACAAAGTGGAAGAATGGAGGCAATATTTAAAGTGATAATGGCTAAGAACTTTCCATAATTGACAGAAAAATAAGAATGGTCATATTCAAGAGGTAAAATAAGAATGGAATAAGATACAGATGCCTGGGTGGCTCAGTTGGTTAAACATCTGCCTTCAGCTGAGGTCATGATCCCAGGGTCCTTGGATCGAGTCCCACACTGGGCTCCTTGCTCAGCAAGGAGCCTGCTTCTCCCTCTGCCTGCTGCTCCCCCTGATCATGCTCTCTCTCTCTCTTTCTCTCTCTGACAAATAAGTAAATAAAATCTTAAAAAAAAAAAAAAAAGAATGGAATAGGATAGCAGCCCTGGGCTGGCTCAATCAATAGACTGTACAACTCTTGATCTCGGGGTCATGAGTTCAAGCCCCACATTGAGCATGGAGCCTACTTAGAAACAAAAAAAGAATGGAATAAGATAAATAAAAATAGAGCTATATCAAGAGAAATTCAAACATATTCTGGTAAAAAAAAAAAACTCGGAAGAACAAGCGCAAAAAAATTAAAATAATCCTATATAAAACCAGAGAGAAAAGCAAAAATAGAGACTACCTCAAAGGACAATTATCTACAATCAGAGTATCAGCAGATTTCTTAATAGCAACAATAGAAGCCAGAAGACAACGCAATAATAACATCAAAATGCTAAGAGAAAATGACTGTACTAGGAATCTATGCACAGCTATGACACTCTCTAAGAATAAGACTAAATTAAAGACATTTTAAGACAAATATATTACCACTAACAGTCCAGCTCAGAGAATTTCTAGATGTTCTTCTAGAAGCAGCAAGATACAAGAAAGAACCATGAGCAAAGAAACTTAGAAGGAAGTGTCTAAATTTAAACAAATACTGACTACATAGTATAAAAAATATAAAAAATAATGACGATGAATAATGGGAGTTTAAAAACCAACAACAGAGCCTCTGAGTGGCTCAGTCGGTTAAGCGTCTGCCTTTGGCTCAGGTCATGATCCCAGGTCCTGGGATCAAGCCCCGCATCAGGCTCCCTGCTCAGTGGGAAGCCTGCTTCTGTCTCCCACTCCCCCTGCTTATGTTCCCTCTCTTGCTGTCTCTCTCTCTGTCGAATAAAAAAATAAAATCTTAAAAAAAAAACCCAACAATAATAATAATTACTATCTTAGGGAGAAGTAAAATACTGGAAGACAACAACAAATGGGTAGAGAGGAATTGGAGTTAAGGCATTCTAAAGACTTTGTGATATTCAAAAGGAAAGTAAAGATAACAATTCACTTATGTTTTTGTTGAGTAGGTATGTTAAAATTTTAAAGTAAACCACTAAAAGTATATAAATGAAATTTTTAACTTTCAGATCAGTTAAGGGAATAAAGGAGAACAGCAAATACTTACTCAATCCACTAGGGAGTTTAAAAAAATAAAAGAAGAAAAGAACCAGAGAAAATCAGAATAAATAGAAATCACACATACACACAAAGATTGTAGAAATGTGTACATATATATCAGGAAGCATAAAAACTGTAATTGAACCTACCTATGGAAGCACAGAGATAATCAGAATGGAAAAAAAAAATCCAGCCATATTTCTTAAAAGCCCATCAGATTTTTTTTTTTTTAGATTTTATTTATTTATTTGACAGTGTGAGAGGGAACACAAGCAGGCGGAGTGGAAGAGGGGGAAGCAGGCTTCCCACAGAGCAGGGAGCCCAATGCAGGGCTCGATCTCAGGACCCTGGAATCATGACCTGAGCCAAAGGCAGACGCTTAATGACGGAGCCACCCAGGTGCCCCAAGCCTGTCAGACTTTTAAAAATTTGAAAGTAAAAGAATGAAAAAAGATACATTATACAAATACCTACCAAAAGAAAACTGAAGAAGCCAGATTAAAATATGCCCATCAAATAAATCAAAAGTGCTGTAAGATATAAAAGAAAGTAAGCATCCAATAATTAAAGGAACAAATAACCATAAAAATAAAATAAAATTTTTATGCACCCAGTAGTAATATAGCCTCACAAATATGTATTAAAAATTAACAGAATCATGTGGATAAATTGACAAATCCACAATCATCATACATGATCATAGCACATCTCTCCATTGAAAGATTAAGCAAATGAAAAATTTAAAAAGAATGTGAAAGATTTGAACACAATTAACAAGCTTGATCCAGTGTGTGTGTGTGTGTGTGTGTGTGTGTGTGTGTGTGTGTGTGTGTGTGTGTCTCTATACCCAACAATTATAAAACAAGCACTCTATTCAGGCACACAATTTACCAAAAGTGGTAATGAACTAGGCCACAAAGCAGGTCTCAACATACAAAATCCCATATTTACTAGGTGCTTACCCTGTGCCAGGTGCTGGCTAAATGCTTTAGTGCTTCACATATATTCATTTGTTTAATCCTCAGAAACAACCCTACTTGAGTAGGTACTATTTTTATTTCTGTTTTTAAGATGAGGAAACTCAGGCTAAAAAAAATTTTAGAAAATTGCCCCAGCTCATCAAATGATAAGTTGGAAGACTGGAGTACAAAATAATGCAGTATGTAGACTTGCACTTTTCTTCCCTTAGGGAGGAAATTTTATAAGATATACACAAGCACATATTCTCAATACCCCAAATTAATAAGTTTTGCCATTTGGTCATATTTCTTTTATTATTTTCCTTTTTTCTAAAAGACACAGTGTACTTAAACAGTTAGTCTCCTTTAACAACAACTCAGTTTGGGATGCCTAGGTGGCTCAGTCAATTAAGTGCTGACTCAGGCCTTGATCTCAGGGTCTTGATATCAGGGTCATGAGTTCAAGCTCTGCGTTAGCTCCACGCTGAGTCCGGAGCCTACTTAAAAAATAATAATAATAAAATAAATAAAATAACAACAACAACTCAGTTTGATTCCCTGCCTCTTTTCCAGGATAGACAGGTTTCCTTCCAGTTTATATTTTATGCACTCATAATGGCCAATACTTGTGACTATTAAAAATGTTTTATTTTGGTGAGGATGCATATGCAATGTGCACTTATACATAGGAATCAATTTTAATAGTTATTTGGAGAAGGAAGGAAAGGGCGTTTTGTTTTTCTGTGTGTGGGTGTTGGTTTTTTATTTTATTTTATTTTATTTATTTATTTGAGAAAGAGAGAGCGTGAGTCGGGGCAGGGACAGAGGGAGAAGCAGAGGGAGAAGCAGACTCCCAGGGAGCCCGACACAGGACTCAATCCCATGACCCCAGGATCATGACCTGAACCAAAGGCAGATGCCCAACCAACTGAGCCATCCAGGCGCCCAGGAAAGGGCATTTTGTTGAGGAAAAAAGGGCTAATGGCATAAACCAAAAACAGTGAAACATTTAGTGAGGCCAGAACATGAGCCATAAGAGAACAAGTGACTGAAGATGTAAACTGTGACAAGATTTGAAGCATTTTTTTTATGACACAGGAATGAATTTGGATTTTATCCTGTAGGAAATAAATCAGAATAGTTGTCTTTTTCTTTCCAAGGAGGAAAGTGGTATGTTTAGATATTTTAAAGTAAAATAGAAACATTACAATGTTTCCCTCCAAATAATTTTCCCGCATGACCACAATTATTATTACCAATAAAATTAACAGTAATCCCCTTACTATCATACAGAACTCTATTTTTTAAGTAAGCTCTATGCTCAATGTGGGGCTCAAACTCATGACCCCAAGATCAAAAGTCATATGCTCTACTGTCTGAGCCAGCCAGGTGCCCCCAGTACCCCACTAATAGCATAATTTTCCCGATTGTCACCAACATGTTTTTTACAACAGACTTACAACATTGCATTGCATTTTTGGGTCTTTTTAGCCTCTTATTTTAATAAAGCCCCTTTCAACACTTTTCTCATGTCATTAAAATGCTGCAGACACTTATGCAATATCCCACTTCTAGATTTGTCCAATTCTTCCTTTTGATATTTTTTTTAAATTTTCCTTCTGCCCTTTGTGTTTCCTAAAAACCAGAACTTAGGTCTAAAACTTGTTTAGATTCAGGTTAAACATTCTTAAGAATATTTCATAGGTGATGCTGTGTGCTTCACATTGCAACACATAGAGGAAGCACATAATGTCTGAGTGTTGACTAAAAATGGACACTGAGATTAATCCCTGAGTTAAAGTGGTGACATCCAGTTTTCACTATTGCAATGCTATGGTTTACCTTTTTCTCCCAACAAATAATGGACAGGGTGACATCTTGGCATGGATACATTTTCATCTTGTCTCCTATCATCACTTGACCTAATGATTTCAACATCCATGGATGATCCTAGTATCAAATTAGTAATTTCAGCTGTCATTCTTTTGTAAAGAAGAGTTTTTTTCTCAGTAGCTAGGATTATGTAGTTGCCCTGATATACAATTCCTCCTGAAAATGGAGAATAAATACTTCATTATAGGACATATACTCTTAACAACCATGATTTTTTGCCTTATCAAAGAATGAAGATCAAGCTTTCTGATCATAATGTAATTAAATGATAAATTATTAATAAGACATAACTAAAATAATATATAAAATGTATATTAGGGAATTTAAAATAGTTTCTAAATAAATTATGGGTCAAAAGTGAATTAAATATGAAAATGAACAGAAATTTATAACAATGATCATTTAAAATCTACTTATCTACTAGGTATTTACCATAAAGATACAAATGTAGGGATCCGAAGGGGTACGTGCACCCCAATGTTTATAGCAGCGATGTCCACAATAGCCAAACTGTGGAAAGAGCCAAGATGTCCATCGACAGATGAATGGATAAAGAAGATGTGGTATATATACACAATGGAATATTATGCAGCCATCAAAAGGAATGAGATCTTGCCATTTGCAACACCATGGATGGAACTGGAGGGTGTTCTGCTGAGTGAAATAAGTCAGTCAGAGAAAGACATGTATCATATGACCTCACTGGTATGAGGAATTCTTAATCTCAGGAAACAAACTGAGGGTTGCTGGAGTGGCGGGGGTTGGGAGGGATTGGGTGGCTGGGTGATAAACATTGGGGAGGGTATGTGCTATGGTGAGCACTATGAATTGTACAAGACTGATGAATCACGGATCTGTACTTCTGAAACAAATAATGCAATATATGTTAAGAAAAAAAAAAGAAGAAGAAGATAGCAGGAGGGGAAGAATGAAGGGGAGTAAGTCGGAGGGGGAGACGAACCATGAGAGACGGTGGACTCTGAAAAACAAACTGAGGGTTCTAGAGGGGAGGGGGGTGGGGGATGGGTTAGTCTGGTGATGGGTATTAAAGAGGGCACATTCTGTGTGGAGCACCGGGTGTTATGCACAAACAATGAATCATGGAACACTACATCAAAAACTAATGATGTAATGTATGGTGATGAACATAACAATAAAAAATTATTGAAAAAAAAGACGATATGGCAGGAACCATAACAAAAATAAATAAATAAAATAAATTCTACTTATCAAACATGAGGGATGCTGCTAAAGTAGCAAAATGGCAGATAAACAATTAGTAAGATACAGCAAGGAGAAAAAGATAAGGAGCAAACACTTGTAAGCAATTTTAAGGCAAGAAATTTAAAAAAAGTGTAGTTAAAATATAGAATTTTTGTAGGAAAAAAATAATTTGCCAAGAACAAGTAGAAAACCTGAATGTAACCATTGAGCAAATTGAAGCAGAGGTTTAAAATGTTCCTCCAAAAAATACTCTCCTCTGAGGTCTGAAAGATTTACAAGAGAGTGTTACCAAACAATCTGAGAACAAATAATCCCTGTCTTATACAAACTGTTCCAGAGAATAGAGAACGAGCAAATAACTCACAACTATTTTATGAGGATAATAAACCTGATCCTAAAACCAGAAAAGGGCAGTGTAGAAAAAAAGAAAGAAAAAGAAAGAAAGTTAAAGGCTGTTAGACTGCTAATAGTATTCACCAAAACTCCTCTCGCCTATTTTAGGCACTCAATCAGACAAGCTCTCCCAACCTCACTTGCAGTTGGGCATGCAGGTATGATAGTATTCCCCAGAGTGGAATATAAATGGAAGTGATGTATGCCACTGCCAGACATGAAGAATAAAAAATTTTAAGCATAGTCCTCCTTGCTCTTTTCCTTTATGGCTAACTGTAATGGTAACCTCCGGGGCCCCTGCAGAGAGCACAAACTCAAGATGGCAGAACCCCCGTCAGCCTGGACTCCTAAAAGACTACATATAGCAGGTAAGATGTTCGCATCTCATATAACGGACAAAGTATTAGTACCCGCAATATATAAACAACTCCTGTATGTGATTAAGAAAAAACAAAACAAAACAAAACAGTCCATTAGGGAAAAAAAGGCAAAGGATAGTGATCAGACAATTCTACAGAAGGAGAAAACCAAAATGGCCAATAAACAACTGACAAAACGCTCACTCTTACTACTGGTAAGTGAAATCCAAATTAATACCACAATGAAATACCCTTGCATAGCCTTCAAATTGGCAACAAAATTTAAATCTAACAACAGCAGATGTTGATGAGAACATGAAACAATGAGGATGCTCTTCTCTTATTCACTGCTGATAGAATGGTAAACTGGAGAACAATTTAGTAATATCTAATAAAGTTGAAAATGCATGTTTCTTATAATCTAGCAATTCCTTAGTACGCATTCTGGAAAACAATCACACATGTACACAAGGAGACATTAACAAGAATCTTTGCAGAATTGTGTAAAACAGCAAAATCTAGGAACAAATAAATGTTCATCAGTAGGAGAGTAGATAAATAAACTTATTCCATACACCAAGAAAAGTAAATTCTCTAGAGCAATATGTATCTATATGGATAATTCTCAAAAACATGTTAAGGGGAAACAAAACAAGCAGCAGAAATATAGTACATATAATACGATTTAAACGTAAGCAAAACAGTCATCATTGGTGAGTACTTCCATATGCGGTGTATACATGAAGGCCTGTATATCGATAAACACCAATTTCAAGATCCTGGTTGCCTCTAGGAAAGAGGAGAAGATTACAGAGGGCTTCAACTCTGTCTGTCATATTTCTTTAAAAAATAAGTGTGTAAAAACTTGGCTGTCAATGTAACAAAATGTTAAGATTTGACAAGACTGGATTGTGCATAGCAGGTTGTTTTAATACTTTTCTGTGTGTTTCAAATACAGTCGATCACCGATCACTGATCACCACCGATTATTGGTGGATTCCATATTTGTGAATTTGCATCCTCCCTAAAATGTATTTGTCACCCCCGAATCAATACATGTAGTGCTGCTGTGGTATTTGGCAGACACGTGCAGTGTTGAAAAGTTGGGGTCACCTGGTACACACGTTCTCAAGGTAGCACAGAGGAACACTCGACTTGTTTGTTTCAGCTTTTTATACAATAAAAAGTGTCCCTCTCACGGTCTGTCTAGTGCCTGCTGTTTTGCATCTTTGTGCTTTTTGGTGATACTTTCACTGTTTACAATGGCCCTCAAATGTAGTGCTGAGGTAGTGTCTGGTGTCCTAAGCTCGATAAGGCTCTGATGTGCATTAGGGAGAAGAGAGCATGTGTTACAGAAGCTGCTTTCGGGCATGAGTTACAGTGCTGAGACCAAAGGCTCAGAGGAACCTAAATCTGGATTTCTCCTAGAAGCAATGGCTCCTACTTCAGTGTTTGCTAATCTACTAATTTAGTGTTTGCAGAGACGGTATGGACAATAACTACCATCAATAATAAGAATCAACTGTATTTAATTGAAGATATAATATGTTTTTCTAAGAAAGGTGCAGGCTGTGGTATCTCCCTAATAAACTTGAAAAAAAAAGGAAAAAATGTCAATGTAAAAAATAAACACCATTTTTTAGGATGGACCTAATTTAACTACAGAATGATTTGGACTATGTTGTTCACAGTCCTTGTTCTTGTTCTAAAATGTATTTTTATATTGAACTTTTTACACATTTGAAACTCGGATGCATCCTATAATCTATGTGTTTGTTTAATATAGAATTGTTCTTTTTATTCCCCTCAGAATGTCATTAAACTGATGGTAGGTTGTACTACCGATGATTTTGTTTAAGATTATATTTATTAATTTGAGAGAGAGAGAGAGAGAGAGAGCACAAGCAGGGGGAGCAGCAGAGGCAGAGGGAGAAGCAGGCTCCCCGCTGAGCAGGGAGCCCAATGCGGGGGCTCGATCCCAGGACTCTGGGATCATGACCTGAGCCGAAGGCAGACGCTTAACCTACTGAGCCACCCAGGCACCTGATGATGTTTGATAGTATAGTAAATGTGGTGCATTTAAGTAATTCTGATAAGCTTTATTGATACCCAGTGATTTCAAGGAGAGGTGGGTGTGTGGCTGGTGATCAGGGACACACCCTGTATGTCCCATCTGAAGCCTCTGCCAACCTCTGCCCTACTTAAGCAGTGGATGTCACTAGGCGTCATCATTGTGTCTCCCCCTCTCCTGGGGGAAGACGTGGGAGGAAAGAAGGAACAACCTCTGAAGAATAATTATCTCAGGTAAGAAAGGCTGAGGGAAGTAACAGCAATGGGGAGTGTTGGCAGATAAGAGGAAAGAGGAGTTCTTTAAAGGAAGAAAAAGAACAGGAAGGTGAGATGGTATGAAAACCAAATCTTGCAAGGTTCCTGGTTGCATAATTTTTGATTTGGGAACCATGTAAATGCTTTGCATAACTAAAACCAAAGCAGAATGTTTTAATTTTTTATAAAAGAATTCCTAAAAATTAAAAACTAACTCATGCAAAGGAATACAGGAATCCTCTGTACTCCCTCCACTACTCTTCTGTAAGTCTAAAATTATTTTGAAACAAAAAGTTTTAAAAAAATTAACCGAAATAAATAATCTTAATTACATATCAAGTTGGTGGCACAAGGATAGAATTTTCAAATGTCTATATATGGTAGACAGAACAACAGCCCCTCAAAGATGTCCTCACTCTAATATCTGAAACCTTGAAGACATTACATTAAAATGGCAAAAGGGACTTTGCGGGTGTGATGAAGATTATGGACCTTATAATCAGGACATTTTCCTGGATTATCTGGTGGGTCCAGTCTAATTACACAAACCCTTAAAAGCAGAGAACTTTCTCTGCTGGAAACAGAAGAGGTGGAGCAGAAAGGGGTATCGGGGAGATTGCAAGCCTGACAAAGATTCAACATATTTTTGCTGGCGCCGACACGGGGAGACGCATGCGCACAAACTGAATAGAGGCTTCAGGAAGCTAACGGTGGCCCCATGCCCGCAGCCGGCAAAGAAATGGGGACCTCAGTCCTATATTCACAAGGAACCATTTTCTGCAACGACCGGGATGAGGTTGGAAGTGGATTCTTCTTCCCCAGAGACCCCAGAGAGAGTAGAGGCTGGCCAACATCTCAATTTTGACCTTGTGAAACCTGAAGCAGAGAAACCAGCTGAACCAAATGGGGCTTCTGACCAGCAGAGCTGTGAGATGAGAAATTTGTGTTATTTTAAGCTGCTAAATTTGTGGCGATATGTTATGGCGGCAAAAGAAAAGTAATGCAGTATAAAACACAGTATTTTGGCTGTATTTTCCTGGAGGGATATGTTGTTAGGATAAAAAGAAGTACAATAAACCTCATACTGAGTAGTCCTATTTTTAGAATTATATTGGCATTATTAGCTGGAAACTATTAACAGAGGTATCAGTCATGGTTCTGGCAAAAAAACAGTCTCAAATTGGGATAATTTGAGGAGAGTTTAATAAAAACACTACAGAGATGTGGGCAGATGGTGAGGAAGCACACAAAGACTAGGGCAGGAACCTATCCCCTCTAGACCAGAAGGGGCAAGGGAGTCATTCCTGGAACCTATAAGGAAAGAGCTATAAGGACGTTACCTGATAAAAGCAGTAAATATTGGTTGAATGAAGGAATAAACTGATTTCATTATTTAGAAGGTCTGAAAAAAACCTGCCCATGTGAAATACATAAGCAGAAAAATAGAACTCTATGGATCTAAGGCATTTTCTCTAACCTGTCCTTAACTTCATCTTTATGCCCAGAGTATTTTTTAATTGGGCCTATTGTCCCAGTTATTCATTGCCCTCTAATAAAAATATGCATTCACCCCTTTTCCATTTACCTCTGCAATGTCCTCTCCCCATGAGCGAAATGTACTTACTGTCCCACTGATATGAGCAGAGGCTTTAAAGGTGTTTTCATGGTATAGGCTTAGTCTCTTGCACACTTGTGATTCACCAGTCACTGGTAGCTGCAGGTTCAAAGAGAATGTGGAGACATGTGGAGTAGACCTGCATTCTGGAGCCTCTATAAAGGGCTAAGAGATAGCTAAGCCCAGCTGAATCCAACTGAGCCCAGCCAAGCACAGCCAAACTAAAGCCTGAAGCAGAGCTTCCCAGTTAACCAACAGGCTCACTCACACTGACTCAGAAACATTGTGCCAGAGGTCCTAACCAGAGCCATTAGGCAAGAACAAGCAATAAAAGTCAGTTGGATTGGAAAGAAAGAAAGAAAAACATGTTTATCCACAGATGACACAGTCTTTTATATAGAAAACTCTAAGGTGCCCACTAATAAATTATCACAACTAGTAAGTTTAGAAAATTTGCAGAATTCTACATCAATATATAAAAATCAATTGTATTTCTATACATTAGTATTGAGCAATCCAAAAATAAAACTAATAAAATAACTCCATTTACAATAGCATCAAAAAGAAGAAACGGGAATAAATTTAACAAAAAAGGCACAAGACTTACACACTAAAAACTATAAGACATTATTGAAAAAACTTAAGGAAGACCTAAATAAATGGAAAGGCATCAATCTAGGGACGCCTGGTGGCTCAGTAGGTTAAGCGACTGCCTTCGGCTCAGATCCCAGTGTCCTGGGATCGAGCTCCGCATCGGGCTCCCTGCTCCCAGGGGAGCCTGCTTCTCCCTCTCTCTCTCTGTCTGCTTCCCCCTCTCCCTCTGCCTGCTTCTCCCTTTCCCTCTGCCTGCCGCTCCCCCTGCTTGTGCTCTCTCTCTGTCAAATAAATAAAATCTTCAAAAAAAATCAATCTATTAAAAGACAATACTGAGCAATATTCCCCAAATTGATCTACACATTGAATGTGACGCCTAGCAAAATCCCAGCAGTCTCTTCCATAGAGTCTCTTCCCAAAATTAATATGGGAATGCAAGGGATCCAGAATACCAAAGCAATCTTGAAAAGAAAAACAAATTTGTAGGAGTTACATTTCCCAGTTTCAAAACTTAATGCAAAACTGCATTGATAATCAAGACAAGATGATAACTGCCATAAAAACAGATCTGTAGGTCAACAGAATAGAATTATGGGTGCAGAAATAAACACTTACGTGTGTAGTTAGCTGGTTTTCAACAAGGGTACCAAGACAATTCAATATGGAGGAAAAAATGTCTTCCAAAAATGGTGCTGAGACAACTGGATAGCCATAGGTAAAAGAATGAAGTTGAACCCCTCCTTCACACCACATAGAAAAATTAACTCAAAATGGGTCACAGACCTAAATGTAAGAGTTAAAACTATAACATTCTTTGAAGGGAACATCTTCATGAGTTTGGATTAGGCATTGGTTTCTTAGACATGACAACAAAAGCACAAGTGGCATAAAAAAAAATAGAAAAACTGAAATTCATTAAAATTAAAGCTTTTATGCCTTAAAGGGCACAATCAAAAAATGCAATTTATAAGGAGAAAAAATATTTGCAAATCACATATTTGATAATGGATTTGATAATAATTCTAGATGGCTAGAATATGCAAAGAACTCTTGCTACTCAATAATAAAAAGGAATTACTCAATTTAAAAATGAGCAAAAGGATGAAGGGAAGAGCAGGAACATGGCAGCGCTGGGAGCTGGTGGAAAGGCCCCCTGGCCTGACTGGGGAGAAGCTGACCTCTGAGCTGCTGCAATTCATGCAGCAGGGGCAGCTCGCCCAGTGGCAGGAGACTGCCACAGTGGGCACCGGGCCCTGGTGTTAGCTATTCACATTTACACATTTTATTCTATGTCCCAGGAGCGTTTCCTAGATGAGCTGGAGGACGAGGCCAAAGCTGCCCAAGCCCAAGCCCTGGCGAAAGCATCAGGCCCCTGAACCAGATGGGCCCTGCACGTCTCTAACCTGCTAGAGCCTGTCACATCATGGATGATGCCCCATGACCCTGTGGAAATTGAAGCCTGCACACAGCATTGCTAACCTCAACCTTGGATGAGGTTGAGCCCAAGAAGCATTTGGCCACGTCCAGGGAATATTGGCCACCTCACACTCACTGTGTCCAATCGATGAGCTCTTCTTATAGTTTGTTTCCTTGTTTGAGGATTGTACAACCTTGGCTTTTCTCAGTCCTTCTAACTTTGTGGTTTACCTGCTTCACCTCCCCCTCCCTGTGTATGTAGTGTTGGAGCCTAAAGTGGGAAAGATGGGGTCAGGTTGAGAATAATAAACTGAGTCACCTCTCTTGGGAAAAAAATGAGCAAAGTATTTGAAGAGATATATCTCCAAAGAACATATACAAATGTCTAATAGCACATGAAAAGATGCTCAATATCATTAGTCATTAGGGAATTGCAAATCAAAATTGGATACAGTATTTTATACCACTAAGAAAGAAATAAAAACAGACATTATCAAGTGTTGTGGAGGCAGTGGAGAAATTGGAACTTTCGTACGTTTCTGGTTGGATTGTAAAATTGGCAGCCACTCTGGAAAACAGGTTGGGAGTTTCTCAAAATGTTAAAATAGAGTTACTATGTTACCCAGCAATTTCATTTCTAGGGATATATCCGAGAGAATTGAAAACATCTGTCTATATAGAAACTTGGATGCGAATGTTCATAGCAGCATTATTCATGATAGCCAAAAAGTTGGAACAACCCAAATGTCAAAGAACTAATGAATGGATAAATAAATGTGGTATATCCATATAATTTTTATTATTCAGCCATTAAAAGGAATAAAATACTTAGACATGCTACAACATGGATGAGCCTCGAAAACATTTTGCTAACTGAAAGAAGCCTGACATAAAAGGCACACATTATATGATTCGAATTCCATGAAATGTCCAGAATAGGGATATCCATAGAGACAGAAAGTAGATTAGTGGTTTCCAAGAACTTGGGGGAGAGAAATAGAGATTACTGTAATGAGTATTGTTTAAGGCCACATCTACAAAAATAAAATCTTCACAGTTTGTTTCTTAAATGCATATTCTCATAGGAGAATCCAAAGATCACAAAGCAGGGTCTATTGAGCTTGAGTGGCATCTCATCCAGGTTTGTTACTCTATTTTTCTTCCCTCCCTTCTTTCCGTTCTCCCTTCCTTCCCTCCCTCCCTTCTTTTACTTTGAACTTTTCACTTTCTGAAAAAGATTTAAAATAGGGGTGCCTGGGTGGCTCAGTCTGTTAAGTGTCTGCCTTTGGCTCAGGTCATGATCTCCAGGTCCTGGGATCCGTTGGGCTCCCTGCTCAGTGGAGAGTCTGCTTCTCCTTCTCCCTCTGCCTCCATCCCCTGATAGTGCTCTCTCTCTCTCTCTCAAATAAATAAAATCTTAGAAGAAAGATTGAAAATAGTTAGTACAATGGACTTCCTATTTGTTTGAGAGTACACTGGATGGTCAGCTATACCCATCACCTACCTTCAACAATTATCAATACATGGGCATTTTTTTTTTCATCTATAGCCCTTTAATCACTGTGTTGGGTTTGGTACTCTGAGAAGTAAATGTGAAGACAGGATAAGATGGACAAGAGATTTATTGGGGAAAATACCTCTGGGGGAAGGGAGACAGAGGAGGCTAGGAGAACTTCCCAACTGCAATGTAAGGTCTAACCTCTGTGGAGAAGAGAAAGGAGGAAGTAAGTTTGGGTAGCAAAAGTTTTAGACTTCCCTGTGGTTTTAAGAAACTTTTGGCAAAGATGAGAATTCTTGAGCCAAGGAAACGTGTCAAATGAATCCCCAATCTCCTAGGAATGGGCCTGCCTTAGATCTCTGCAGCACTTAGTCATTGGCTAGCAATACTCCATGGGAATAATGGTGGCCAGGTAAAGTGGCCAGGAGTCGATTTCAGAGCTCATTTCAGCTGGGTGCAGTTTTCTGCATTTACCTGGTATTTTCACAGACAAAACTACACATAAGCAAATGCAAAAGTTGCATTTTGCTTAGATCATCCCCTAATAAATCAATTGTACTGGAATAAATTCGTATTTTCAAAACAAGCATTATAGAAGAACTGACAGAATAGCAAAGGAAAACTCCACCTCCCCTTCGAGTAGCACTGAAAAAATACATTGTAAGACTATGGAAGCCTGGTAGGTCATTTGACTCACTCCCCACTCTAGGAAAGATTATGTGCCATGGATGTTCCTGGGCTGGATTTCAATCTTGTTTCCTTGATGTGTAGGAATTGATCAAATTCTACATGTTTCAAAGAATGATGTAGAATCAAACATGTCTTTGATATTAATCTTATGTGGTAAAAACTGAAAGGGAATTCTCTAGAGAAGTTTATGCTGTCTGAAGAATTGCCTTTTTCCTTTGATTTTTCAGGTTGTTCACTGTGGGCACTTTATTTTTTTTTTTCTTGCTCCTTCCCCCAAAGATGATCAATTTGAAAGAAATTCTACTGAGTTTCTCAGGAATGCCTAACCATTTAGGAATACATTTCTTTTGTCCTTGAAGGCCTTGAGTTTCCTATTCCCCTCGGGACAATAAAAATGATAAAACATATATAATGTTGGCATTTTGAGTGCAGTATTTCCCTGGTGTGGCAAATTTATGAAGAAAGTTTCTTCGTATTTCTGTAATTCGGGAAGGAATGGGGTAGTACAGGAAAAGGTGCCAAATGGACATAGGAGATTGGGTTAGGCAGGTTTTGTTTTTATTTTATTATGATATAGGTATAATTTTAGGTCTTATAACATTCCCTGGAATGAATACTTATTGGAGCCCATTCCAAAGTAAATTTTAGAGACTGTAGATGCTTCTGCACTAAAATTTTAATTTTTTTAACTATGTGATCAATTATTTAAGAAATATTAGTTCACCTTTTAAACTTCATGTATGTATTTTATTTCCTTCACATCTTGTGATTTGGCTTTTTAAGTATGACTTTACTGGACTATAAAAGGACAATAAATGTAATATAATTTTATGGGTAATAATTTCACATTTTTGCAAATAAACCTTCTCTTGTTGCAATTGGTTATTCATCCCTTTAATGAAGGATATTCTAACATAATTCTTAATGTTTGCAGCAGTAATATATGATAATTAGTTATTAGTTAATTATTGCTTTTTGAAATTGTTGAAGATGGTGAATTTTCAGTTTAATTCCTATGTAATGACATAATACAGAAATAAATTGCATTTTGTAGATGGTAATTAAAATTCTGTTTTCCTCTTCTTTCTCTGGGAAGATTAGAAACAGTTTCTTGCTTTTGGTTTTGAGAATTTTTACTCTATTTCAAAGAGTAGAAACTGTCCTCTTAGTAAAAACCATTAAAAATCTTCATTTTTTTTTAATTAAAGGGAAAGAATTAAGCATTTACTGTGCCTTTTTAGAAGGAAACGTAGTTCAGTGCTAGTTAATGAGGACAAATGCTCCTTTACAAAAGAATATCAGCTAACAAATGTAGAAGAGATGATATAATTAGAAGGTCAGAATTCTGTGTTCCCCTGTTCCATGAAATCATTGATATAGGCAAGGGTCATCAATAGTTGCTAAATAATTGAGTGAAAAGTTGTCAAAAAACAGAATACTCTCACAATGCCAAAGCTTTTCCTCCAGATAAAGGGAAAAAGTATCTTTACTATGAAGCACCCTGACAGTCACCACCTTAACCCAGTCATCAAATTTAGAAATATGAGTAGTAGGATGTTTATTAATAGGATGTAATATGACATGCACAGCGCCATCTATGGAATATACATGCCATAAATGTTTAACCCAAATTGAACTAAGTCTTTAGATCTAATTTCCAGTTTATAAATATAAGTGATGGAGGATCAAGCTGAGCACATTGTAAGAACACAATAGATCAAATCCGGAAGGTAGGACAATTCTACAACACAACTGCCTGATCTCATAAAATACTCAACATCATCAAAGATGAGTTGAAACAATGTTCTATATTAAAAATATGTAAGAGACATAACAGCCAAATGCACTGGATAAACTTGATTGGTTTGAAAAAACCAACTATGGAAGATTTCATAGAATTGTTAGAGAAATTTGAATTTTGATTGGGTACTGGACGATCTTAGAGATTTGGTGTTAATTTTTTACATACAATAATGGCATTGTGGTTATGTAGGATTTTTTATTTTTATTTTTAGGAGATGCCACTGAGATATTTAGAGGTAAACTGATAGGCTCTCTGCAACTTCTTCTCAAATGGTTTAGCAAAAAGAAGTGCATATATATACAAATGTACATGTAAAATACATTTTTAAAGGGTAAAATGTTTAAAAAATTTTTGAATATAAATGGTTGGTATATGGGTGATTATTGCACTATTCTTTGTTTTGTTTTAGAGAGAGTGTGCAAGCCCAGGGTGGGGGTGGGGGAGAAGGGAAGGGGCAGAGGGAGAGGGAGAGAATCTCAGACAGACTCTGTGCTGAGCCAGGAGTCCAAGCTCATGATGCTGAGATCATGACCTGAGACGACATCAAGAGTCAGACGCTTAACCGACTGAGCCACCCAGGTACCCCTGTACTATTCTTTCAACTTCCTGCATTTAAAAAGTGTTTCATAATAAAAAAATAAGTGAGACACATAGAACTTCAATTTTTATTTGTTAGCTGGCCATTATTTCCTACAACTTATAAAACCATATCAAAGACTTAAGAATATGTAGGAACTCAGCAGCTCAGAGAAGTGGAAAGGAGTTAAAAGCTTTAGTCTTCTTAGCATCACACACTCTATGGACCAAGCTCCTTGCATAGAAGCAGAAGTCTTATCTGGACTGGGGTAGTTTGTGGAGTGCTCCACAGGGCAGTTGCCTATGGAAAGAAAATAATTCTTCACTATGCTAAAATTACCCAAGAATATAAATATAAATAGGGCACCTGGATGGCTAAGTTGTTAAGCGGCTGCCTTCAGCTCAGGTCATTATCCCAGAGTCCTGGGATCGAGTCCCACATTGGGCTCCCTGCTCAGCAGGAAGCCTGCTTCGCCCTCTCCCACTCCCCCTACTTGTGTTCCTGCCCTCGCTGTCTCTGTGTCTGTCAAATAAATAAATAAAATCTTTAAAAAAAAGAATATAAATATAAATAGACAGGAAGGAAAGACAGGCTTAAGACTGAGATGCCACCCTCAAATTGATTCTATTGTCATGGCTCTTGCTCAGTTAGATAAATACTGAGAATCTTGGCCAGTTCTAAGTTGAGAGAACCCACAGACATCATAGTAGCTTACTGAATCCTAGACTGAAGAGGTCTTATTTTTTTTTTTTAAGTAGGCCCCACACCCCGTGTGGAGCCCAACGTGGGCTTAAACTCATGACTCTGAGATCAAGACCTGAGCTGAGATTAAGAGTCCGTCGTTTAATGAACTGAGCCACCCAGGTTCTCCATTGTGAAGAGATCTTAAAAACATTAGTTTGAGTTCTATGAAATTGCTGATATGAGGCCATTTCTGACCAACAAAAATTGAAATTTGATGTGGTTGAGCTTGTTACTTGACTCTTCTCTATGTCAACAGAGGGTCCACCCAGTTTTTTCACAGTGGAAAGATTACGGAAGCCCATTTCACTTTCAGACATCTTTCTTAGGATGGTCTTTCTTTTATCCAGATGAAATTTGCCACTCTGTAAGTACCACCCTCTCTTCATGATCCAGCATGGCCCTTAACTCTCTTCAGATTTTCCAAAGCAGTTCTCATGGTCTCCCAAGTTTTCTTCTTCTCCATGTTAAACAGCCGTGGCTCCTTCAGCCATTCCCCCTGTGGTACAATTTCAAGGTTTTTTTTTTATTTATCTTCTTTGAATTTCCTCTGGAGTAGCTTTTATTCTTCAGTGGCCCAGAGTTCATCAATCTTGGAACCATTGACATTTGGAATCAGATAATTTTTTGCTGTGGGGGACTTGATGTGGGAAACAAAGGCAGAAGAAAAATTATTAAATTTCCTTACCATCTACAGCCCATTGACAAGTCCTTGAAACAGGCAGAGTGACATTCCTCCAGGGACTCTTATTGCCTTGATGTTGACGCTTTGCTAAGGGCAAAAGGCAAGCCTAGCCCAATCCTCCCCCCACCCCCTGGATCCTGTAAGTCTACTTTAACATATAAAAATTCTTTTGGAAATGGCCTTTATCTCTAAACCCCCAAGATACGTGTTGGCAACCGTCCCCCAAACACATGGCCCACCGATATACATCTGAAGGGTGTCATGACTAAGGTTTTATTAGACAGTAATAAATGACCTTTTCCCAACAATAGCTAAGCCCCTCAAGGTCCTGGAAACCTTGTTTCCAAAATTTCTTAAGAGACTTACGCGATCCCTAACCCCCTCCCAACTCATGACCCCAGTGCAGCTCTTTCTGCCCCCGGGTCCTGTCCCCGTGTTTTAATAAAATCACCTTTTTGCACCAAAGATGTCTCAAGAATTCTTTCTTGGCTGTCAGCTTCGAACCCTAAAGTTCTTTCCTACATCAGGGCTGTCCTGTCCATTGTAGGCAGTTCAGCAGCATCCTTGGCCTTTATGAACTAGATGCCAGTTACAACCCCCGTCCCCACCTGTGACAAACAAAATCGTCTACAAATGTCCCTTGGGGACAGAATTGCTCTCTACTGGTTTAGCCACCCACCCAAACAAACAAATATTAAATTGCAAATATAACAAAGACTTAAACTTCTTATTTGAAAAACAAAAGATCCTTGTACTGTGGGAAGAGCAGATTGCTCAGCATAATAAAGGAAGGATTATTGGTAGTTCAGGAAGGACAGGAATGAGGATGAGGACAGAAAGAAGGAGGGTGTTAAAAAACAAAATTCAACTAAGTAAATGGGAAGATCTGATTGGCTTTGTTCAATGACTCATAAATTAGGCAGCATTCCATCTAGCAATTAGAAAGAAGGAGCTGTACAAAATGGAAGACTTTTTATAGGCAGAAACTAGGTGGGATAAGGAAGTTATTCGTAAAAGAAAAGAAAGGGTTGTTTCAGACAAGGTCACCTTGTTTGGGGGAAAGGGCATGGGGGGGTCTATCATGCAAATTACCTCACTAGTGCTGATCAAGAAATTCCAGATTGACTGGTTATAGGTCACATTCCACCAATTAAATCTTGGTTTGCTGTTAGGGGGGTGGTAAGAGAATTCATTTTGGAGCCGGGTTGGTTGGTTTGTTTGTTAGTTTTTAGCAAAGCTTATCCCAGGGAAGGTCCTGGTGTTTTCTGCCTGAAGGAATTTCAATACAGAAAGTCAAAAGTGTGATTTTAGACTCTGGGGCCTGGTTTACTCTATAACAGGTTGAAATGACATTTACTCTACCGTGGCAAGCTTTGGGTCAGGTTGTATGATTTGTGACCTTAAGAAAGGGACTCAGCTCCTCATCTGGGTTGATGTAGTGCAAAATACACTTTGTGCACAACGGAAGCTCGGAGACAGTGGAATCTACAGAACTCTTGTGGAGGAACCTCCACCTTCCTCAGATGTAGACTATAGATTCAGACCCAGCTGATCAGGTTCTTCAGAGCCTGTACAATGCTAGCTGGCCCTTATGCATTAAGCTGGTGTGGCCCCTAGCCACCAGAGCAAGAGAGGACTATACTCTGTTGTTTTGGACATCTATTAATGGACCCTAAAATTTCTCTCCCAGCCATATCACTCTGATTATTCATCTGTGTGTGTGTGTGTGTGTGCGTGTGTGTGTGTGTGTGTGTGTGTGTCTTATTTAAAAGTTAAAAGCACTGACTCTAGGATTAGATTTCTTGAATTCAAATCATGGCATAGTCCCTTTACCTCTGCCACTGTTTTACTGCTTTACTTCTTTAAGCTTCAGTGTTCTCATATTCTCAAATGGGAATAATAAAACTATGTCATGGAGCTACCTGTGATAATTAAATGGGCTTGTGTACATAGCACATATTAGAATCTGTAAAAGCATAAACCATTAACAAATGTTTTCTACAATTTTTTAGTCCTTACTCATCTAAAAACATGTTTTCTTCCACATGTGTTAACTCTCATACTTCTCTCATCACGGGCTTATGTATTTGTTGTTGTTTGGCTCTAAGTGCAGTAATTCACACTCATCTCTCCTTAATTTCTTTTTAATGAGCGCACGGCACCCCAAATCAGATAACTTTGATTTCAATGTCAACTCTACCTGCCTCTTACCAGAATTATTAGAATTAGATAAAAACAATTGTGGCAAGAGACTAAATCAGAGGTTCTCAACTGGGGGTGATTTTGCCTCCCAGGTGACATTTGGCCATGTTTGGAGATATATTTTTGGTTGTCACACCTTGAGCCTGTACTAGCACCTAGTGGGTAGAGGCTTAGTGATGCTGCTAAACATCTGACAACACACGGGACAGCTCCTCACAACAAAGAATTATCTAGTCCAAAATGTTAATAGTGCTGAGGTTGAGAAACCATGCATTAAATTGCAAAGTCAGTTGTTATCTATTCTGGCACCAAACAAACCTGTTGAAATAATTTTGAATCCCAACTCTGACCTCTAATGCCATAGCTTCTCCTCCCTGCTTTAGATTATGACTATATTCGATCAGCACACCATCTATATCGTCATCCAAATTACTAATAAAAATCAATGGTATAGGAGAGGATAAGGATGGAGTCATCAGATTACTGTTGAGGGAGTTGCATGGCAGTTACACGTGAGTACACTGATATGAAATCTGCTGGAGTTCAAGTCCCATCTCCATGATCACTAGCTGTGTGACTGTGGAAATTATTTAACTAATATATGCTTCTACTTCTTCATTTGTAAATCGGAGAGTGATTATTTCCATAGAGTTGCAGTGAGGATTAAATGGTATTAAAGCAGGGAAAGCATTTAGTCTGGTGACTAGCCCATAGGAAGTGTTTGTGTTAACCGATCCTCAACACTAATGGAGTGAGTCTTCTTTAGATGTACTTGTATAAGAAATTATATGTTCCCTGCTCTGTACCCCAATACAAACCACATTTTGCCATTTTGTCCACATAGTTGTATAATACAACTTGTCATATACTTTGTGGAAATCCTTACATTACACGCATTTTATTTAAAAAATTAACTTTTTTTTTTTTCTGAAACCACTGCATACTTCAGAAACAGACAGTATCAGCCCTATATGTTTATTCATATGTGTGGTCCAGGGCCAGGTCTTCCCAAGATGGGTCACTTTGGCATGAACATTATTTTGAGGTAAAAGCAATCCAAGCCCAGCAGATTCAGAAAAAGCTCTTTACCTCCCCCTCAACTGCCTGCTAGAACCAGGAAGAGAGCTATTGACAGATTCCTCTTTACCTGAGAAACTTATTGACATAATAAGGCAATCTTTGTTTTCCAAACTTCTCCTCTCGCCTTCCTGATAATGGTCTTTCTCCTGTTTGTATCCTCAGACCTCTCTACCTCTCCTAGCTCATATAAGCATCATGTTGCCTGACTGTCCTTGGAATTTCCATGTCTGTGTAGAGTAGGGAATCTATTAAATCTATTAAATTTTTATGCTACTAAATTTGATTTTCTCTTGTTAATCTGTCTCATGTCAATTTGATTCTTAGTCCAGCTAGAAGGATCTTGAAGGACAGAGGAAATTCTTCCTCCCCGACAAGCAGAGAAATGAGGAAGACTGAGTATGCCACCTGTATGGCACTAAACGGATTTTGGATTTTATTTTGAATGAGATAGGAAGTCGTTGGAGGGTTTAAACAAGGCTCCATTGTGGCGGGGAGAAAGTTAATGGGGATATAGGAGAAACAAGAATGACCATACATTGGTAATTAGTTGTTGAAACTGAATGATGAGTAGGTACAGGGTTTTGTTATGCTCTTCTCCCTTCTTTTGTATTTGTTTAAAACTTTCCATGATAAAAATTAAAGAAATGGAAAAGAACCCTTTAGTTGCTGTGTTAAAAGTAGATGGAAGAGGGGCAAGTGTAGAAGCAAAGAGGACCAGCTGGAAGGCTCCTGCACTTCTCTGGAGAGAATTGATGGTGGCTTGGGATGGTTATGGTGAAGGTGTTGAAAAGTGGGTGAGTTCTGGATATATTCTTAAGGGAAAGTAGAAAGAATTGGTTAATTGGATGTGGATGTGGAGTGGGAGAGAAACAAGAATCAAGGATGACTAAGCAACTAGAAAAACAGAGTTCTTATTAACTGAGATGGAAAAGAGTGAGGGATGCAGGGGAAGAGCAGAAGTTCAGTGGTACCCTTGTACAGTTTTAGATGCATATTAGAGTAAGTATAGATGGCACGTAAATGTTTGGATATAAGAATCTGATGTTTGGGGGCAGGTAAGGGTCAGACGTATGAATTTGGAGCTAGCAGTGTGTAGACAGAATTGACGGCCATGAGAGACTGCATGAGATCACTGACTGTAATTCTGTAATATTCTGTGATTCTTTTGAAAAACAGCCCTGGGGCACCTGGGTGGCTCAGTTGGTTGAGCGCCTGATTCTTGGTTTGGCTCAGACTGTGATCTCAGGGTGGTGGGATCAAGTCCCACCTTGGGTTCCCGCTCAGTGCAGAATCTGCTTGGGACTCCCTCTCCCTCTTCCTCTGCCCCCCACCTCAAAAAAAAAAAAAAAAAAAAGAATAAGGAGTGAAAAACAGCCCTTCCTCCTACAAATCTCAGACACACTCAAGTTGGTTCTCTGAATGTAGGAACAATAGACTATCTGAAAATGACTATACTCAGAGCTCTGAGTGCACACCTATTAATCACTTTTATGAGGGCTTCCAAATGATACTTGGAAGTATCATTTAATAAATTATATGGTCCTCGGCCACATTAAATGGAGTCCACTTGTTCTGACAGTATGAAAAGAAATAATTTTACATCTTGAAGGGTACAAGGAAAGATGAATCCAGTTATTCTCTTTTTCAATGCCAGTAACCTCAGCGGTTTTATCAAATATCAATTGTTTAGTTTATTAATACACTGGCCAGTCACCCTTCTAATGGTCTGAGAATGAAAATGCCCACAATTATTTGAGCCACAAACCAGTTATGAGGGCTAGAAGAGTAAGACTGTGCTTTCTCAGTCTGGGCCTGCTAGTCAAATGTTCCATGGGGTCTCCTAGATTTTCCCCCACAGATATTTCTAGTGCTTTCCAAACAGGTTGATCATTATAATCCCCAGAGGTGAGTGTTGGGCCCCACCTTTGGAAACTCTGAGTCAATACATCTGGGGTGGAGCACAGGTATTTGTATTTTTAACTAGTGCCCATGTTTGGGAAAGACTGCTAAGCAAACAGTTTCAAGAAGGGTTTTATTTCGTCTCTCTTTACAAGTGTGCTTCCCACGCCCCATTTACCTGCCCTAGTACAAGGCATTTCTTATGTCTTATTCCTTTTGCAGTTAGCAGCAGGGAACCAGAATCTGAGATCAGCTGGGGCAGGTTATGGAAGTATGGGATTCGAGTTGTGAGGGTTCTTTTGCCCTGACCCTAAGTCACTCTTAATCTGTTCACTTTTATTTTTTGAATCTAAGCCTTTTAAATTAGTAGGCCTGCAATGGGGTTCAGATTGAAATACTCCCCTAAGAGAAAAAAGAAAAACAGAAAAAAGAAGAGACTTCCTGTCAAACTGAGATCCTGCCACTAGGGTGCTCAGGGAAACCAGAGAGGATCGTTTTGATATTTCAGGAAGCCTAATTGGAGAATAAACACAATAGGATAATTTTGAGATTTTAACTTCTCAGAGGGCCTGGGCCAGGTAGTTTTCTCCCTTTCAAGGTAATAAACCCCTTGGATTCTATCTATGGACTTGGGAGTGTCTGTTGACCTCATGTTGGGAATCTCAGGTCTAAATATACTTTCCACAGTGAAGCCAGAGTGAAAATTTTAAAAATATCAATTGGAGCTTATCACTTTCCTGTTTAAACTCTTCAGTGGCTTCCTCTTGACTTAAAGACCAGACTCTGTTGACACTCTCTTCCCCAAAAGCCCTCTGTGATGTGTGGCTCATCCTTCCAATCTCATAACTCTCTCCCTCCATCCCACCATGCTAGAGAGCCACACTGGCTTTCTGTATTGATCATAGAGCCTTTTCCCTACTCTTCTCTGTACTTGCAATATTTCCCCTCAGTCTTCTGGGCTGATTTTATCTTCATAGTCTAGTTTATTTTCTGTATAACATTTATTACCAGCGAGTATTTTTCTGTTCGTTCATTGGTTTACTGGTTTATTATAGGTCTTTTCTTACTACAGTGTAACCCATGGGAATAGGGATCTTAACAGATTTATTTAGCAGTGAAATGGCTACATTTAGAATAGTGCTTGGCTCAAGGTGCCACTCAATACATTTTTGCTGAATCAATAAATGAATAAGCAAGAGAGAAATTGGCAAGGCTGATAAGGACTAAATTGATGAAGGTGGTTATCTCAAGGATGGGGGAGGAGGAAAAGGCTTGCATGTTTTGCTTTATGACTAGGGGTGGTTTTAAGTTTCCTCTTTATGTTTTTATGTATTTTCCAAATTTTCTAAAATAAACGTGTTTTATTTAGAAATCAGAAAAGTGAAATAAAATGTAAAGAGTGATTATAGTTCCTTATCAAGTTTTGCATTTTCAGAGAACTCTGGCCTTCACATTCTTGCATAAACACCATTGCTTTTGTTTTCTACCAAGGACCTAATCATCTATTTTGGTGTAAAGCCATATATTAGAATATCTCCTGAATGGTTATCAGTCTGAGTTTTCTTGGACATCACTAAGGAAAAACATAAGATTTAGATGGTCTCCATGGTAACTAACTCAGAGCCAAGACTGATCCTTGAGGCTAACAACAGTGGTTATTTCAGCACAGTACCATTTTTTTGGCTTTACTCCAGTTAGGGAAGCACCCTGTGTGTTTAGTTATCTGAGCACCAGTTTCAGGAAACTTCTTTAGCCAAAGACTGCCTTACAAATGTGATCTGGATCCAAACTGCAAAAGAGCCTTTTGCATTGAAGCTGCTTCCTGTCTGTAAGATCTTGTCTTCGCTAGTAAGTCTCCTCCAGTAAGTCTCCTCCTATCTGAATCTTACTCATCTTTGCTCCTCCGGAAAGAAGTTAACTCTTAATGAAGTGAAACCTGCCTCCTATATACCCCTGGTGAGCTCCGTTTCATTCTGCTGTACAAGTAGGATCTTTACATGATTATTCTGCTCCTGAGTTATTGATGGCAAAGACCAATGCAGACAGAGAAACATTAATAAATGTGATGGTTAATTTTCTGTGTCAACTTGACTGGGCCTCAGGGTACCCGGATACTTGGTTAAACATTCTTTAGGATGTTTCTGTGAGGGTGTTTTTGGGTGAGCTTAACGTTTGAATTGGTAGATTGAGTAAAGCAGATTACTTTCCCTAATGTGGTTGGACTTCATCCAATCAGTTGAAGGCCTGAATAGAACAAAAAGGCTGAGTAAGAACTCCTCTTGTCTGATTGCTTTCAAGCTGGGACATCAGTATTTTTTCCTGCCTTTGGACTTAATCTGAAACATTGGCTCTTCCTGGATTTTAAGCCTGCTGACATTTGGGCTAGAACTGCACCATTAGCTACCCTGGTCCTTCCTAAGCTCCTCAACTCAGACTGGAACCACACTATCAGCTTTCCTGTATCTCCAGCTATATATATACATATATATATATATATACACACATATACACAATTCTATTACGTGTCAGGCCCTGGGCTAGGAGTTGAATTCTCCAGCTCTCTAGCTTAAAAGAGATGATAGACTAACTTTAATGTGGTAGGTGCTCTTAGTTGAATTGCATACCGACAAGAAGCCATGGGAGCACAGAAGGAGAACCTAATTGCATCCGGAATTGAGAGGGCTTCACTTACGAGTTGACACGAACAACATTGTGGAAAATGACACCATATTGAGAAGATTGAAGAAATCAAACTCCTGATACATCCACCAACATGGATGAATTTCAGTCATAATTTTGAGTGTATTAAAAAATCAGACACAAAGAAGACATGAAGATTCTATGCGCATCCTTAAAACACAAGGCTTTGATGCTGAACTTGGGAGGACAGTATCCAAAATGTCATCATTTAGCGTGGTTTGGCAGTGATTACATACAACACCTGAAGAATGTCATTTGTCTTCTTGATACGACAAAATTCTTTTTAGCAACAATAATGCAATAAGTAGTAAAACTATTTTCCTGGTTTGTTCTTTAGGTTAAAAAACAATGAACAATTTAAAAAGAACACATTTCAGCTCTATTAAAATTTAGTAAAATATTTCATTTATGAACTAAAATTCACCCTTCAAAAAAAATTGTACCTCACAGTTTCCACTGTTTCATTGTGTTAAATTTTAAACACATATAAAAGCTCCAAATGGTCACATAGAATTACAGAATTGAAGTAACTTGACCTCTGTTTGTCTTTACTATGATTACTGCTCTATCGAGTTATTTTGAATCCACTCTTTAAATGTAGGAATATGTGTTTCCACAGAGGTGGAGACAAGAACTATGCATGAAGCAAGCTTGAATGATTCTGAATTAAGAATTTACTCTCTGAAACGAATGCATGTAGCTGAGTCTGTGTGTATTTGGTTAATTGTAGAAGTGAAGTTCTTTGGGGACATCTGGATAGCTCAGTCAGTTAAGCATCTGCTTTCGGCTCAGGTCATGATCCTGGGGGTCCTGGGATCGAGTCCTGTGTCAGGCTCCTTGCTTAGAGGGGACCCTGCTTCTCCCTCTGCCTGCCGCTCCCCCTGCATGTGTGTGCTCTCTCTCTCTCTCTCTGACAAATAAATAAGTAAAACCTTAAAAAAAAAAAAGAAGTGAAGTTCTTTGAATTAGCTTCTGTATAGAACAAAATGCTCATTATAGGAAAAGTAATAAAGGTATGCTAATTTGATACTTACATGTAATACTAAAATTCAACAATAGTAGCTACAGTTGTTCAGAATAGCAGTGCTCAAACTTTTTGGTCTCAGGAAAAAAAAACCCTTTTTGTTCTCAGGATGTTACTGCATTCTTACAAATTACTGAGCTTTTTGCTTTTGTTTATGTGTTGTATCTATTGATATTCGCCTTATTAGAAATTAAAACTGAAAAATAATTTAAATATTTATTTTTAAATTTCCATATTAAAAATACATAATCCACTGCTTATTAACATATACAATACAAATTTATAAAAAATAATTTTGGGGGTGCCTGGGTGGCTCAGTTGGTTAAGCGGCTGCCTTCGGCTCAGGTCATGATCCTGAAGTCCCGGGATTGAGTCCCACATTGGGCTCCCTGCTAAGCAGGGAGTCCGCTTCTCCCTCTGACCCTCTCATGCTCTCTCGCTCTATCTCATTCTGTCTCTCAAATAAATAAATAAAATCTTAAAAAAAATAATTAATTTTCCAAAACCAAATAAAATTTCTTGATAAGAATGACATCATCTTATATTCATGCGGCTGGAGTCTCATATGTGCCTCTGCATCCAATTTGTTGCAATATGTTATTCTAGTTAAAGTATATGAAAAGAATCTGGCCTCAAACACTCCAATGTATTTGGAGAAGAGAGGGTCTTTAATATCCTATTGAAATAATTGTAGATATCAAAGACTTGATGCTATGCCAAAACTTGACAAGAAATAGTTTTTTACAGGTTAGTTATAACCTGTTCTGAAACCACATAAATAAACTTTTCATACTCTGTTACATTAAAATCTGTTGGCCTATCTTACATCCTGAATGCATCTTTTTTTCTCATGTGTGACTTTGTAGCATAGAGCAATGGTGATTTGGAAAATATTATTTCCTTGAATCAATGCAGCTTTTCTAAATGTTGATAAATTTCTTTTTATAATAGCAAAAACATCATATTTGTTAATTTCACCACTGATCTCATCAGAAGGGTGTATGCTCATGGAAGCTTTTAAGCTCACAGCAGTAGATATAGATTTCCAACATTCAATTTTGGTTTGAAAGCTCAAATTTTAGGTAATGAATATTTAAGTTGTTTTCTTTGATAATGCTAGGCTTACTTAGGTCATTTTTGAGATAATGCCCACTAAATAACCAGGTCTGAATAACTATAGTCTATCAGATATATATGTCGATATATATTTTTTAAGTAGGCTCCACACCCAGCATGGAGCCCAGTGTGGGTCGTGAACCCAGGACTCTGAGATCAGAACCTGACCTGAGACCAAGGGTCAGATGCTTAACCAACTGAGCCAACCAGGCGCTGCATCAGATATATTTTTTTAACTCAAAATGGTGTTCCATAGAAGCGGCTGGATCAGCTCACAGTTGAAATAATCACTGAAGTGCTCTTCCTTGGGATAGCAGAGTGCTTCAGACTTCATTTCGTTACTCAAAAAAGATGGGTGCTCAAGGGTTGAGACTTAATAAATTGTTTATTGTTTCATTAGGGACATTCTTAAGTAACACTAGGTTTTTGTTATTGTTAACTGTGAGTGTCCAGTGGTGAAGAAAGCCATATGTACTGCACAATTTGTGCTGCTCCCTTGCTGACCAGTAAGCAGGTCTACTCACCATGGTTTCCGGACCATCAGAGCACGTAGTCAACACAATGAGAAGCCAAATAAAGTTTTATGTTATTATGAAAATATTTTTACTCCATAGACTCTCTGAAAGGATCTCAGTTTACTTTAGGTCTGTGGATCATATTTCAGGTTGAGAACTGACACCAACAAATGATGTTTTTTCCTAGATGAGTATTTCATTATGACATTGTTTAGAATTTCCAGCCCATGGTAATAAAGTACATACCAACTTTTAGTCAGTTTTATTATTGCTTTTACATTCTTCACAGACAATACAATGTTTTATTGTCTGCACGCAGGGCATAATTTCCTACTGCCCTGCCCTTAGTACACCAATGGATGTTTTATATATACATATACATATATATGTATATATATGTACAATTTTTTTAGAATTGAGCTCTTTATTAATATTTTTATTACAAATACTTTCTCCCAGCCAGTGGTTTGTTTTAAGGATGTCTTTTGATGAACAGAAATCCTTTTTTATTTTTTAATAAACTTTGATTTTAGAATAGATTTATTTATTTATTTATTTTTAAAGATTTTTATTTATTTATTTGAGAGAGAGAGCGAGAGAGGGAGAGAAGGAGCAGGGGGAGCAACAGAGGGAGAGGTAGAAGCAGACTCTCCGCTGAGCAGCGAGCCCGACTCGGGGCTGGATCCCAGGACCCTGAGATCATGACCTGAGGAAGTCAGACGCTTCACCGACTGAGCCACCCAGGCGCCCCTAGAATATCTTTAGATTTACAAAAAAGTTGCAAAACGAGTACAGAGAGTTCCTGTCTATCTATAGCCCAGTTTCCCCTAAAATTAATATCTTATATCACCAAGCACATTTGTCACAACTAACAACCCAACATTGACACATTACAATTAAGTAAGCTCCAGATTTTCTTTGCATTTCATTCATTCTTCTCATACATAATTAACATATAACACCAATGTCCTTTTTCAGTTTTAGAATTCAGTTCAGGATTCCACGCTGAATTTAGTTACCCTGTCTTCTAGTATCCCCTGTTCTGTGACAATTTCTTAGTCTTTCCATGTTTTGGATGACTTTGATGGTTTTGAAGGGTACTATTCAGATATTTTGTAGAATGTCCCTCAATTTGAGATTGTCTGATGTTTTTGTCGTGGTTAGATGGGAGTTATAAGTTTAGTGGGGAAGGCCACAAAGTTAAAGTGTCTTTCTCAAATTTAAAATGTGTATATTTGCTATTAGTGAAGTTACACTGGTTTGGTTTTCTTCAGGTTTAGTTTTTTAACCCCCTTGTACATATTTTCACTCTTCTTTTTTTAAAGTTTGTTTAAAAGTTGAGGTATAATTGACACATCACATTATATTAATTCCAGATGTACAGCATAATGATTTGTTATTTGTATATATTATGAAATGACCACCACAATAAGTCTAGGTACCTAGTTGTAATTTTTTTTCTTGTGATGAGAACTTCTAAGATTTACTCTCTTAGCAACTTTCAGATATGCAATATAGTAGTATTAGGTATAGTCACCATGCTCTACATTACAGTCCCATGAGTTATTTATTTTATAATTGGAAGTTTGTACCTTCTGACCTCTTCACCCATTTCACCCTTCCCCAGCAACCCCCCTCTGGCAAACTTCAGGCTGTTCTCTGAATTCATGAGCTTGGTTTTTTTTTTTTAATTTACTTTTTATTTTTTTAAAAGATTTTATTTATTTGACAGAGAGAGAGACAGCGAGAGAGGGAACACAAGCAGGGGGAGTGGGAGAGGGAGAAGCAGGCTTCCCACGGAGCAGGGAGCCCGATGCGGGGCTCGATCCCAGGACCCTGGGATCACGACCTGAGCCGAAGGCAGACGCTTAACGACTGAGCCACCCAGGTGCCCCTTTAATTTACTTTTTAAAATTTAGATTCCACATTTCATGAGATCATATGTTATTTGTCTTTCTCTGTCTCTATTTCACTTAGCAGAATGCCCTCAAGTTCCATCCATGTTGTCACAGATGGTAAGATTTCATTCTTTTTTGTGGCTGAATAATATTCACTTGAATATATAACCATAATTTCTTTATCCATTTATGCATTGATGGACACCTACACTCTTTCCATATCTTGGCTATTGTAAATAATGCTACAATGAACATGGGGATGAGATATCTTTTTGAGTTAGTGTTTTTGTTTGCTTCAGATAAATCCCCAGAAGTGGGATTGCTGGATCATATGGTAGGTCAATTTTTAATTTTTTGAGGAAATTTCATACTGTCTTCCATAGTGGCACCACCAACAGTGCACAAGGGCTCCGTTTTCTCTCTATCCTCACCAACACTTGTTATTTCTTATCTTTTGGATTCAGAAATACTTAATTTTTTGACATGAAGTTTAATTAAAAGTCTTTTATAATATGTGCTTTTTAAAAAGATTTTATTTATTTATTTGACAGAAAGAGAGAGCACAAGCAGGTGGAGGGGCAGAGGGACAAGCAGAGTGACAAGCAGACTCACCAATGAATAGGGAGCCTAATGCAGGGCTCAATCCCAGGACCCTGAGGTCATGACCTGAGCCAAAAATCAAGAGCCGGCTGCTCAACCGACTGAGTCACCCAGGTGCCCCTGTATCACAACAGAGTTGAGAGGAAGATAGAGATTTCCCGTATACTTCCTGCCCCTACACATACATAACCTCCCCCAGTAACAACATCACTCATCAGAGTGGTGCATTTGTTACCAAGGATGAACTTACACTGACACATAATCAATCACCCAAAGTCCATGGTTTAACTTAGGGTTCACATTTATCCAAACCCATACTATGGGTTTGGATAAATGTGTAATGACATATCTCCATCATTATAATATACAAAGTATTTTCATTGGCCTAAAAATCTACTTGGGTTTTTTTAATTGCTGAATGTTATTACACTGTATAGACATATACCACATTTTGTTTATCCATTCACCAGTTGATGGACATTTGGGTTGTTTCCACTTTTGGGCTATTATGAATAATGCTGCTAGGAACAAATTTAAGTACAAGTCTTTGTACAGACATTCATTTCTCTTGTGTTGATACCTAGGAATGGAATGGCTGAGTCACACGGAAACTCTGTGCTGAACATTCTGAAAGGTTTTTCAGAAGTGGTTTGTATCACTTTTTTTATATCTTATTTTGCCATATATAGAGGGTGGCAATATATGAGGGTTCCAGTTTTTCAACATTTTTGCCCACACTTATTTTCTGTTTTTTTCCCCCAAATTATAGCCATCTTAGTGTTTGTGAAGTATTATCTCATTGTGATTTTGATTTGCATTTCCCCAATGACTAATGATGCTGAGCATCTTTTTCAGTTTATTAACTAATTTGCATGTCTTCTTTGGAGAAATATCTATTGAAATCTGTTGCCTGTTTTCTTTTTTTAATTTTACAAAGTGTATTTATTAGATCCCTTTTGGTTGCATGTGACAGAAACTACCTCTACCTATCTTAGATGAAAGACAGCATGTACTTTGAGGATAGTGTTGGGGAGAGATATTCATGGTATGCAAGGGCAGCAATGCAATGAAACACAGGAAAGACTGAACACAGACCCTGGGGACTGTAGGATACTCAGGCAATCCTCTACCCATGTTTATCTCTCCTTCTCAGTTGCTTCATTCCCATCTCTCATAGGGTCTGTCTTTCCATTCTCAGGCCACATGGCAGGACACAGTTATTGAGAATTATTCTTAGGTTCCCCTCTCTTCATTTTAAAAGACCAATCAGATATCTCTTAGTCATATTCTAATTTCCTAGGGAAGAGATTTTAATTTTCCCAGTTTGGTTTATTTAGCCACCCTTAGAGGAAACAAGCTGTGGCCAATAGGGTGGTAGCCCAGATAATAATCATGTAGATCCAGGGCAGATGTTGGCAATTATGATCCTCTGGCACCTGATTTTTTTTTTTTTTTTTTTTGTGCACACATTGAGCAGAGAAGGATTTTCGTATTTTTTAAAAAGTTGGGGGTAGGCTAGGATACTAGCAAAGAAGAATATGTAACAGAGATGTATGTGGTCAGAAAAGTATGAATACTGGGGCTCCTGGGTGTCTCAGTCGGTTAAGCATCGAGCTCTTGATTTTGGCTCCTCATGACCTCAGGGTTGTGAGACTGAGCCTTGCGTTAGGCTCTACACTAGGCATGGAGCCTGCTTAAGATTCTCCCTCTCTCTCTCCCTACCTCTCTCTTCCTCTTTAAAAAAAAGTATAAATATTTATTATCTGACCCACTGCAGAAAAAATTTGCTGATCCCAGTGTAGGGGGAGGGGAATAGCTTCTCCAAAAGAAGGGTGAGATATACTGATCTGCCACCCTAAAGGAAATCTGTAGGCCATTCATTCCATAGGATATTAACAAATGATCCCATGTTCAATCTGCTTGGGAAATCAGATAGCAAAATTTTAAAAGGATTTCTGTATTGCAAGACTTCTCATAGAATCTGATATGTTAGAAAACATTGTGAATCTTCAATAATCCTTTTTATTTTTTTTTTAAGTAGGCTCCACACTGGGGAGCCCAATGCGGGGGCTTGAACTCAGAAACCTCAGTTCAAGGCCTGAGCTGAGATCAAGAGTCAGATGCTTACTGAACCATCCAGGTACCTCTTCAATGATCTTTAAAATGAAGATACAATGTTTTTTCCCATATTTATTTGACCATAGAACTTAATTTCCTCTTACCTCTAAGGAAATAGTATTTCATGGAACACACTTGAGTAAACTTTCATACATGAGCTCTCACATGTACTAATGTGGGCTTAATTTCCAGTCTCCCTTCGAGTTGAGTTCAATAATGACTTTGTACCAGGCCTGGGGTGCTATGTATAATGGAGGCCCACAATGAACAAAACACATTCTCTGTCTTCAGGCAATTTTTGGTCTAGTGGAGGAGACTGATAAAAAGATAACCTATTATAAGGGTATGAAGAGTGCTATAAAGGATAACAGAGTATCTAGAAACACAGAGAAGAGACACCACCTCAGTCTCATGGGGTGAGGGTGGGAACATCAAGAAAGGCTTTCATGAAGACATGGTGACTGAGCCGAACCTTAAAGATCAACCAGTAGAAGTTTACCAGGTGAAAAGGGAGAACAGAAGGTGAACTTTTGCACAGAGGCAGATAGAGGCAGTGGTGTTAGAATTGGATCATTTTAAGAGTAACTGAGTAGGACTCAGTCATTGATTAGGTACAGAATATGAGAGAAGGGCAGGCACAGAAGATAACACTCAAGGTTATGAGTTGGACAATTGGGTGGGGGCCAATAATGAATTCAGTTTTGGATCTTTGGGATTTGTTGTCCTATAAGCCATCCTAATGGAGATGCCCTGCAAAGTTGGACGTATGAGGCTAGACTTCAAAAGAAAGATCTGGATTGCAGATACAGATGAAGAAGTCATTACCATACAGATGATAGTTAAAACTGTTTGCCTATTTTAAAATTAGGTTATTTGTGTTAATACTGAGTTATAAGATTTCTTTACATATTCTGGATACAAGTTCCTTATCAGATATAGTCCTGCAAATATTTTCTCCCAGGCTGTGGGTTCTCTTTCACTTTCTTGATGGTTTTGTTTGAAGTCCAAAACCATATTTCTATAGTTTTCTATGAGTCTGGCTAATGCTGTTTTTAATTATCTACTGCCTAATTCCATGTAACTTTAAAACTTAAGGAGGTTTAGTTCCTTTACTGGCAAAATGCTGGTTGCAGCCTCCCGTACCTTTGTTGAGGGCTCCTCTTTTTGCTCCTCTGCTCTGTTTTGTGGACAGAACTTATGGGAAGTAATTTTATATTGGGAAGAGTTTGATAGTCCACCTTAGCTTTTTGTTGGGACAGGAACAACGTTTTTTTTTTTTAAAGATTTTATTTATTTATTTGACAGAGAGAGACACAGTGAGAGAGGGAACACAAGCAGGGGGAGTGGGAGAGGGAGAAGCAGGCTTCCCGCGGAGCAGGGAGCCTGATGTGGGGCTGGATGTGTAGTTCGATCCCAGGACCCTGGGATCATGACCTGAGCTGAAGGCAGACGCTTAACGACTGAGCCACCCAGGCGCCCCAGGACAGGAACAACTTTAAGGTCATAGCTGTTTATATGCAGATCATGTCCGGATTCACACATTCAATATTTACTGTTCATCAAAATAAGCTAGGGATTCTAAAAAGTCCTAATGCCAAGGCTGCAACCAGGACCAATTTAATCAGAATCTCTGGGGGAAGGGCAGGGGGACCCAGCCATCAGTGGCTTTGAAAGCTATCCAGATAATTCCTATATTTATCTGAAGTTGAGAACTACTGTGGTAGAGTCCCCTGCTAGACATCATTTCATTCCTTCGTTATTTCAACAAATACTCATTGAAGGTTGGCTGTGTTCTAGACACACTGTCAGGTGCTAGGTATTTAATGGTCAATAAGACAAAAATAGTCTCTGCTTAAAATCTAGCAGGAAAAGACAGATGCTAAACAAAACATATGAATAATCATTTAACTGCAGCTGTGAGCTAAGTGTTCAGTAGATATCTCCATTCAGATTTCCCCAAGTTCATTGTGTCAAAAACTGAACTCTTAATCCCTCTGTCCAAATCATTTCATCCTCATATAGTTTCTAATCTGGTAATGTCCATTTCAGTCATCCAAGCCTTGATATTTACCTCTCTCCTTTATGTTTCTCATTCAATCGGTGTCTCATTTCTGCCTCCATCATGTCATGTAACTGATCCTTCCTCTCAGTCCCCCTTGCTGTTTATCTTAGGGCGGGTCCTCACATCTCATGCCTAGATTACTGCAGTTACCTACACCTGGTTTCTATCCCTAATTCTAGATTGGTTCCCTTCCAATCCAGTCTCCATAATATCATTGGAATGATTATCCTAGAATGCAAGTATTTAACGGATCCTCAAAACTTACAAGACAAAATCCAAGCTCTTTTTTTTTTTAAGGTTTTATTTATTTATTTGACAGAGAGAGAGAGCACAAGCAAGGGGAGTTGCAGGCAGAGGGAGAAGCAGGCTCTCTGCAGAGCAGGGAGACTGATGTGGGGCTCGATCCCAGGACCCTGGGATCATGACCTGAGCTGAAGGCAGACGCTTAACCGACTGAACCACCCAGGTGCCCCCAAATCCAAGCTCTTTACATGTCTCTCCAGGATCTGCCAATTTTTGTAACCTTATCTTCAATACAAAAACCACTCTCCTCTTATGCCATTTGTTTTGGTTATGTTGTTTGGTTATGTTTTACTATGTCACAAAGCATCTCAAAACTTAGTGGCATAAAACAACAACTGCTTATGATCTAGGAATCCCAGAATATAATTTCTACAGCATTTTATTGATCAGGCAAGTCACTAAGGTCAGTCCAGAGTAGAGGAATTAGATCCCACCTCTCACTAGGAGGAGTAGCAAAGAATTTGTGGATGTCTCTAACCTGCCATACCAAGGGTACCACATGCAGTGAATCATAGCTCTATTTTCTTTTTCTTTTTTTAAGATCTATTTTTTTTCTTTTCTCTCTCTCTCTCTTTTTTAAGGTCTATTTTTTTCTAATACCATTCCATTTGCCTCTTCCCCAGTTTCTCAGCTTGGCAGATTTATGCTCTTCCAGACTTAACTTCAGTGTCACAAAGCCTTTCTTGAGTGACAGGGCAACTGCATGATGTTTTTTCAATGGCTTAGCATTTACAGAGTACAAGGCAACACGCCGCCAAAAAGAATAAACCAAGCCCTGGCCTCTGAGCTAGGTCCCATCCAAGCGGAGTTGATCCTTTCCCTTTTCTGCCACGACTGTATATTGTATTTATGCCTATGTCACATTCGTCTTGTGGTTATAAATATGATTGCTGTGCTACTAAAGTGACCTCCTCAAATTCTCTGATTTCATCTAAATTCTCTCAGTTGGCAGGTAACCAAAATCATTGTGCAAAAAAAAAAAAGAAAAAATAAGCATGGGAGGAGGGCAATATATATTATCTCAGGATTATGAAATTGATTTGTTAAAAGGGAGGGGTGGTGCTGGTATCTGGCATGACTGGATCCAGGCAGAAAATAATACCAGTTGATCTTACTCTCACTCCCCTTACTCTCTCCCTCTTCTCCTTCCTCTCCTTCCTCTTCTTTTTTCTTCTCTTCCATTACCCCTCACTCTGCTTCAGTCTGTGTAGTGACGTCCTTCACTCCTACTGCAGATACTGTTCCTTCACACGATGGATTGTTTGGCTACGATGGTACTAGGTTTTCAGGATGTTGTCCCCACAGGCAAATGGCAGTCTTTGCTATTAGTCCCAGATGAAAATTCCTGAAAGGAAAGTCACTAAGGCTGGGGGAATGGAGCACTGCAGTTGGCCAATGCTGTCATGCTGGGGAAGGGCTGGTCTCTTATCAGAAAGGTGGTGGGGAATTGTCTCAGGTCAAAAACCACTGGCTACATAGCATTCATCTCTGTTTCCCCACACCTCTGCAGAGTTATTGACACATAGCAGGAGCTTCCTAAATCTTTATTGCAGGAAATGAATGAATGAAGGAGTTGATGAATGAATGAATGAATCCTTGACTTGAAATATTTTCCTCTCTGCACACAAGTCCTGATTCTATGAAATGCCTTCAGACATTTCTCACTGACTACAGAAGTAGTCAGGAATTTTGCTGTTTAACTACTTCATGGCCACTCTGTGTGAACCTGCCTTATAGGTACTGACACATGAAAGAACATGACTAAAATACCAAATTCCTAGGCTTTATTTGGTTTCATCTTTAGTCTGGGTTTGTTTTTTTTTCCCCCACATAGACTGCTCGTTTATTAGCACTGGTGCTGCAACACAGCAGTTTCCAGTGAAGATGCTGAGCTGTGTGGAGGTGGCAGAACAAGGTGAGGCTCAGATCGGTGAGTGGCAGGCTCCTATTTCTTCCACTCGTTCTTGTCATAGTCCCACTTGGCTGAGAAGGCCTGAATCAGGTTGACCTTCATGTCGAGTATCCTCTTGGTGTGCTTGGCCACCCACTCCTCTTCAAAGGTGTGCGGGAGGGGGCCATACACGGAGTGCTTCTCCCAATTCAGAATGAGAGCGGTGAAGCCGATGAAGAACATGGCGGTGCCCACAACCATCTTCCACTCATTCGTGCTCCTGTTCCTTTCAGCAAAGCTCTCATTGAACTGGATGCGGAACAATTCAATTTTCTCCTCAATGGAGAGGCTGCTCCAGGGAGCCTTCTCTTTCAAGGTCTTCTGGCTGGCAGAGAGGTTCTTGATGGGGGCCACATAGGGCAGGGGATAGTCACGCCGGTCGTCGTCACTCGGGAGAGCATAGTCTTCACTCTTCAGGACACTTCCATGTGCTTGAACACACACTGAGGTGGAAACTGCCCACTTGCTAATTAGGCTAAACACTCTGGTAGCCAACATTCTGCCGCTGCCACCTGCTGCGACCGCCCTCTGTGCCCTAGTCTGGGTTTCTTAGATCAGGAAAGGTTTGGGAAGTGTGGTATGTCCCTGTGGAAGATCCTTCAGGAAATTAGAGAGCTTCCGCGTGAGTCAGTGCCGGGGTTGGGACTAAAACGCAGCTGTGTCAGCCGTGTCTCGTTACCAGCACCATGAGCTCGCCTGGAAAGCTGCCGCAGTTTCTGGAGACCTCAGCGCAGGCAGCAGTCAATCCATAGCTTCTCCCAAAGGTTGGTGACTGAGCAGCAAGCTTTTGAAAATTCTTCCTGAGATCTCTCATTCACATTCACTGTGGTCAGAGAGATGAGAGAATGTGAAAGACTCTTTGTGACTTCGTTCTCACCAGAGGTTATTTCTTTGGCCACTAGTAAGAAGAAACGGTCAGAATCTTATGAGAAAGAGAAAAAAAGGCTAAATGATTTCTGTAGTTGTCATACCTTCGCAGAGGAAGTCTAAGCCTATCCACCAGGGTCTGGTTCATTCTCTTTTAAGACATGTTGCCCGCACTCAGTAAGTGCTAAGTCATAGGAAAAACAACATGTAATCCCCTAACATGTAAGAGTCAAAGAAACACTGGGCCACTGGTATTGCCGTTGGGCTCTCACCTCAAGAGCCCAGATTCCCTAATTCATCAAGACACTAGGATGGTGATAAATAAGCCAAGTCTTTGCATTTAGTGGCCTTTTTTTCTGCTGGAGGACACAATCAAAACTAGAAACAAATATGTGGAAATAAATACATATGTGAGATAGTTTCAGTTTATGATAAATGTTGTAAACATCTGATTTGTAATGTGTTGAACAGACTAGGATTTAGGGCAGACTTTAGGGTTGATGGCTAGAAAAATTTCTCTGAAGAAGTAACTTTTGAGCAGATACCTGAATGAGAAGAAGGAGTCAATTATGTGAGGATCCACTGAAGAAGGAAGAACAAATGTCAGAGACAGTGAACTTGATGTGTTCAAGAGACATGAAGAAGGTCCTTATACCTGGAGTGTACTGAGCTAGGGGAAGAAAGTAGGTAGGACCAGACCATGAGGGACCTTGTGAGCCAGGCAGGAACTTTGTATTTTATCTTAATTGCAGTGGAAGATTTTAAACAGGCAAATTACATAATTATTATTATTATTATTTTAAGATTTTATTTATTTATTTGACAGAGAGAGAGATAGTGAGAGCAGGAACATAAGCAGGGGGAATGGGAGAGGGAGAAGCAGGCTTCCCGCCGGGCAGGGAGCCCGATGTGGGGCTCGATCCCAGGACCCTGGGACCACTTCCTGAGCTGAAGGCAAGTGCTCAACGACTGAGACACCCAGGTGCCCCAAATTACATAATTAGAATTCATGCCCTTTATATGTATTGTCCAGTATGGTAGCCACTAGCCTCATGTGGCTATTCAAAGTTAAATAAATTAAAATTAACTAAAATTTAGTTACCAAGTTACACCAGACACATTTCAAACAACTACATGTGGTTAGTGGCAGCCATATTGGAAGTGTAGGCATAGAATATTTCCATTGGAAGTGTAGGCACAGAACATTTCCATCATTGCAAAAAGTTCTGTTCTAGAGAGAGCAGAAGCAGTTAGAGGCTACCACTAGTTCAAGTTAAAGAATTTGATATCTTAGCCTAGGGGCTGTAATAGCAGAGATGGCAAGGAGTGTCGTACTTGGGGTAGAGTTGGAAGGTAAAATTCACAGGACTTCCTGATGAATTGTTTATGAGGGAATGAAAGGAAGAGATGAATTAGCTATATTTGCTGGTCTACTTTGTCAGAGGTAGAAGGATTAGAAATATTTACATGCCGAAGAAATAGATCTCTGTTGGCTCAACGGAACAGAACTCATCCTTCACCTGGAAGAGAGCAAAAATCTTTAAAAATCACAGAGATATATACATGACCAAAAATATGCTTGCAGGAATTTGTGGGGAACTAGTGGATATTCGAACTTGTAGATACTTGTGATTGGCAGGTCAGTGGGGTCTATCACTAAAGTGGTAGAACTCATTTTCAGGGAATTTTGATCACTGCTGATGGATACCCTGCAAATCTCATTTCTGATTCAAAGAGATCATCTTTTTCACATCTCCAAAAAAACCAGTTTCTTTGCCATTAAAAAAAAAACAACTTTTCTCTGAAGTTCAACCTGATGCTACAGGTACTAAAGGTCATTAACAAGAAATACTTGGGAGCACCTGGATGGCTCAGTCAGTTAAGTGTCTGCCTTCAGCTCAGGTCATGATCCCAGGGTCCTGGTATTGAGCCCTGTGTCCGGGTCCCTGCTCTGCCTCTCCCTCTGCCCCCACTCCTCCCTGGCTTTTGCTCTCTCTGTCTCAAATAAATAAATAAAATCTTAAAAAAAAATACTTGAGCACTGGGAGCTTGATTATCCATTTTGCTGGGAAATTAGTAATTTAAAAACTGTAAAAGCAAATATTCCACTGTGGTTCCTATTCCTATTCATGAAAGGATTTATTTGTGGAGAATAGGCCTTCACTGGAGAAGGATTTACAAGGTCAAGCCTTAAATGCTCAGTTGACTCTTTAAGGACTCTGTGATAGCAGATAAACTACCACCTCTGAGCCTTCATTTCCTCACCTATGAAATGAGATTAGAAATCTCTGCTGCCTTTTATAAATATTATGAGCTTTAAATTAGATGAAGAAGTGATAACATCACTTGACATCTATGAAGTACTTATTATGTGTCAGGCACTGTGTTAAGCAGTGTGATGAAGCTAAGACAGACACTGTGCTAAACTTAGGAGCTTAAAACAACCACCATTTTATTTACTCATGATTCTGTGAGTCAGCAATTTGGGCTGGACGCAGCTGAATGGTTTTTCTGCTTTCTTGCCTGAGGTTATGCATATGGCTGCAAATTATCTGGCAGATCGGATAGCCTAACTCGTTGTCCCTTCTCCTATGTCTGGCAATTAGTGGTCACTGTTAGTTGCTTGGTATAAGGGCCCTCCACTGGGACAGCTTGTCTCTCCTTCACTGACCTCTTATCCTCCAGTAGCCAGGCCAGGCTTCTTCACATGGAGGTTTCAGGGCAGAATTCCAAGAAGTAAGAGCAGAAGCTGCAAGGCTCATTGAATTCTAGGCTTAGAAATCCCACATAGCACTTCCATGACATTCTATCAATCAAAGCAATTTACAGGTAGAACCCAGATCCAAGGGTAGGGTGATTAACTGTATGCTTTTATGGGGGGAGAGGAAAAATCAGTGTAAATGGGCAGGCATACAAGGATAGGAGGAGTTATATTAGTCATCTCTGTGAACAATTCACTGTGCTTGTCAACATACAACCTCATCTAACCTGCACAGCAATATTGTTTTCCTCATTGGGCAGATGAGGAAATAAGCACAATGATGTTGCATAACTTGCTCAAAGTCACATCGTCAGTCAATGCCTAAGCTGGGATAGGAACCCAGGCAGCCTGACTCTGGAGGCCATGCTCTTTTATTAAGTTCTTGCAATGGAAATCACATTATGATAGAGATTACTTATGTTTGCCTATGTCCAGTTCTTTCCTTCTGGGGCACATGATAAACTATACTTCCTACCCCTTATAGTTTAAGTGGGGTCATGTGACTGGTTCTTGACCAATGGAGGCATTTAATAGCAGGTGTAAATTCTTCATTCTCCTTTATCCCTTACCTCTATGACCCTAGAAACCAAGGGTTGAAGTGGTGGAGCTATAAGCTACAAGTAGATCCAATTGCTGAGTTAGGATTCAAAAGGAAGCTGCCAGATCTGCAGCAGAAAAGAAAATTGCATGTGTTAAGCCACTGAGTTTTTGAGATTTATTATTGTAGTGAAGCCAATTCTCTCCTGATTAATACAAGCCTCACTGTATTTTTCTACTTGTAAAGTGAAGCCATAATCTTATAAAAGTTTTAATTAAACAATAAAGAATAAAGAAAAATTTAAAAATCATTCCAAATTCTACTCCCCAGGGTCAACAATTCTCAATCTCCTGGTGAATATCATGACAGATAATTCTCCATGTATAAGAATATACGCACAATTTATATAAATAAGTTCTTTTGTCATCAAACAATGTAATTTCAAAGTTGTTCTTGGTGAAATTAATAGCAACCTACGTAGGAAGCTCTTTGAAATGTATACCATACAAGAGGAAGGTTTTCATAGGAGTTAAGAGTATGGGTTCTACATCTTGAGTGCTCGAGTCAAAATCCTCACCCAGTCACTGACTTTGAGAAAGTTACTTATCTTTCTGTGCCTCAATTTCTTCGACTGTAAAACGGGGGGGGGGGGGTAATAATAGTACTTACTATACAGTGATTTATACATTCCACCTAGATGTGAAAAGAAAATGTAGCTTTTTTACTTCCTGTAGGAGATCTTTCTCATAACCCACTGCTAGATAGCAGAGGGCTGCTTTGGGGGGTGAAAGAAACCATGTTACCTTGTTCTGATTTTAAAAGACTTCCAAGGAAGTATTTAACCAGTCAAAACTCGGTCTTCATCATGGAGCTATTGCCCCCTTCCCTTATCATATTTTCCCCAAATATGGTATAAAGAAAACCTGTCTTTGTCCTGTGCTTCTCTTTTCCTCTCAGGGAGCTGTCTCACTTACAAGACCTCTGCACAGCTGTGTGGGAGTTTTCCTTCACCAAGCAGTTCTCCGCAACACCACCTGGATGTCCTATAATATAACTAGTTCAGGCACTATCCACCTGGAGGTAGCATCAGATCTTACAGGTTAAGGGCTCAACCCCGCAACTGTCCTGACCCTACCTCACAGGCCACTTGCAAGCTCAGGTTGTCACCTGTACTTGACCCATCCGCTCTAAATCAGAAGTTCTCACAACCCCTTCCTTGGGTTCAATTAATTTGCTAGAGTGGCTCACAAAACTCAGGAAAACACTTTACGTACTGGTTACCAGTTTATTATAAAAAGGATATGATGAAGGATGCAGATGGACATCCAGATGGAGAGGGACATGTAGGGCAAGGCATGTGGGAAGGAGCCGTGGCATTTCCATGCCCTCTCTGGCCAGCCATTCCTCCAGCACCTGCATGTGTTTATCAACTTGGAAGCTCTTCACACCCCATGCTTTGGGGATTTTTATGGACGCTTCCTCAGGTAGGCATGATTGATCATTAACTCCATTTTCAGACCTTCTCCTCTCCCTGGAGAAAGGAGGGTGGGACTGAAAATTCCAAGCTTCTTATCATGGCTTGGTCTTTCTGGTGACAAGCAACTCATTCAAGAGCCCATCAAGAGTCACCTCAGAACAAAAGACATTCACCCATTAAATTCCAAGGGATTTAGGAGCCCTGTGTTAGGTATGGGGTCAAAGGCCAAACATTAGAACAAAAGATACTCCTAGTGTTCCTTTTTTAAAGATTTTATTTATTTATTTGAGAGAGAGTGAGAGAGCACCAGCAGAGGGAAGGGGCAGAAGGAGAAGCAGGCTCCCTGCTGAGCAGGGAGCCCGATGTGGGGCTCGATCCTAGGACCCTGGGATCGTGACCGGAGCCGAAGGCAGATACTAAACCAACTAAGCCACTGGTGTCCCATCTTCCTGTATTCTTTGCACACCAGGCACACACTGTAGGGAACGAGGAGCACTGTCTTTTCTTCTACTTTCGTTCAACCCATCCATCAGAACCCCTTGCCACAGGTTGGCAGAGTGCTTTGCATGGAGGTCTCATTCCAAGATTCCAAATGGGGAGTGTGTCAAAAACTCCTTTGATTTTGGCTTTTTATTCAAACCTATGTAATAATCCTTTGCTCCCAGACCAGTCAGTTCACATGGCAAATAGCTTACTTCGCCTCCCCACCCTTACCCATGATTTCTAGGTACTGATCAGGATAGGCTTTCTCCATCCTCTTTCCTACTGGGACTGCGTTTATGCCACTCAACCTCCTTGCTCAACTTGAATGACAGAAAGATAAAATCTTTAGGTGATAAAGACACTATATGGCTCTTGATATGACAGTTATAAGTCAATTAGGAGCTAGAGTTAACTGCAAATAGAAATCATTTATTTAATAATCTCCAATACTCTACCATTAGAGTGTTGTCATCATTGCATCATCATCATATAGGAAGTGCTTATTTCTCCTTCAGTGCCCTTTCACTCTTCTCATGGATTTACACTGCCCACCCAATTTTGGAATTTGTAGTGGTTTTGCCTGTTAAGACAGTCAGAAGGCAGTCCACCTGCTGTTTGCCTCAAATGCAAGAAATGAGCATCATACTGTATGGGCTCTTTAACACCCACCCACATGGCCCAAGACACAAGCAGCAGATCCTCTGGCCACTGGAAGCCAGGCACCGCTGGGGGCGGGGGCTGCTGTGTTTGGGAAGGACAGATTTAAACCATCTTCTTATTTACATTTCTATCCCATAGATAAATAATTAATGGTTGGTCTTTTTGTTATCTATAAACCAAATCGGGTCGTATACATAGCCTACAAATGACCAAGAAATGTTTACATCGGGGACGCCTGAGTGGCTCAGTCAGTTAAGCATCTGCCTTCGGTTCAGATCATGATCCCAGGGTCCTGGGATCGAGCCCCACATTGGGTTCCCTGCTCAGCTGGAAGGCTGCCTCTCCCTCTCCCACTTCCCCTGCTTGTGTTCCCTCTCTCGCCATCTCTCTCTCTGTCAAATAAATAAATAAAATCTTAAAAAAAATGTTTACATTAGCGGCAGCTCAACCAGCAGCACTCATCTCATACAGACTGAATAAAACCCTGTCTCGGTGTGAGGCCAGGGGCTGTCACTAGAACCTCTCCCACTAAGTGCCAGAGCCCCACATACCACACTTCGGCAATTATTTCTCTGAGTGAAGACATGGTTTTTGCATCTCTAGATCAATGGATTTACCAGACCATATAAGAACCCGAGGGTTCTGGATAAATCTTACTTTTAACAAGCCCTCCAGGTAACTAATGGGATTAAATTGAATTACAGTTCTTTCTTGGTGACTGCATATTATTTAAAAACAAAAACTTAACCTGTTATTCATTTGCTTCCTCTTTAAGGTTAAATTATCCCAAGTGAATCCAGTTAAGGAGACCTCATGTGTATCTCTTTAAGCTGTGGCCAGAAAGAGCCAGCAAGAGTCTATGGCATCTTTGAGCTCTTTTCTGTGACTTCATTTTATCTGAAGTTTTGCCAAAATAAAAAATTAAGACCTGTGCCTTGGGGCAGAGTTACAGAACTACAACATGACTCTTGGTTTTCATGTAAGACAAGAAGGCCATCCTGGTCATTGATGTATGCCTGCCCTCACTCGTTAGTCAAGCACACAGGTGGGACTGTGTGGGAGTCAAAACCTGGACGTTGCCCCTCCTCCTCGCCCTCCTAGCCCTGGTGAGATATATGCAGCTGGTGTGAGCCCCATTGCTGAGCTTCCTGAACCTTCTCCCAGAGACTTTATTCATCACTGAATTTCTAATGCCTAATAGGTACTCGGTAAAAATTTGTTGAATGAATGAAGGGTTGAATGCACTAAGCACTTCACATATATTACCTTCAATACTTTTGTAGAATAATTATAGAAATAGTCTTTTTCTAACCCTTTTTTTTTTTTTGCTGTTATATATACTTAACAACAAGAGCCTGTGGGTGAATTGTAGAAATCCAAGTTTAGAGTATGGCATTTGGAATATAAACATCATATAACCTGCTATGTGCTTTTATGAAGACTACACACATTTCTCTGATAAATAAGCAAGGAGTTGAAAACAGTCTATCAAGTTTGCATGCAATCTATTTTAGGGCTGCTAGTCTCTGCCGTCTGACCACAACTGTTTAAATGTGTCAGTCCTTTCGGTCTTCATTGTCCTAAGTCTAGCCCAGAGCTGCTCATTCTTGGCAGAATTCCAGAGTTAAAGATTGTTCCAGAGTCCTCATCAAGGGCCACATAGCCCCTCAGCCTGTTACGGCTTCCTAAGTAAAGCACTCTGTAGATTTATAGCTTGGATACTTGTCCTAAAGAAAGATTCAGACCTTGGAACAGGGAAGGTAGATGCATCAAGCGTCAGAAAAGCATGGGATATTTTGAATGGTATTGGTTCATAAGTTTTAACCCCTCTTCTTTGTGACTCTGTAAAACCTCTCAAATGAAATCTCTAGGTTTTGCCTTCTCTGACTTTTCTGTTCCTTACAGTTTTGTCTTTTACAAGGTATACCTGTTTTTTGGTGGAGTATAAAATGACAGATCTGCATCTTTGTTTTAATGCTCTGTGAAACCAGAGTCTTTACTGGTAGGATAGCATGCCCATGCAAGACTACATTCTTCTCTGTAAGTTACAGTGTCTAAAACAGGGAAAAGAATTATAAATAGTATATATTAATAGGGTTACATTTTAAGGGATTTAGAAATAGAAAAATTACATACTTGCAAGCTTTCATTTTTATCTCCTTTCTTAAGTCTTAATTATTCCCTTTTGAAATTCAGATTTTAATTTAGATGATGTCCATTAAAGTAACATGTAGTACCTATTATATCAGAAAAAGAGAAATAAGAAGATAGTACCAAAGACAGGATCTCTTGCATGTTAAGCGAAACGTTGATACTCGTGCACCTACACTTGGCTGGTGGAGTGACTTGGAATAATTCTTTTGAGAATGAATTTTACATAATGCACGGCAAGAGCTGTTCATAGATTTTCGACCCAATAATTCCACTTTCCATTGGGAAAAAAAAATTAAAATGTCTAGCGACTAGATAATGTAAATTATGAATATCATGTAAATTATATATCTATTGGAAGGAATAGATAGAATTATATTTCTGTTTACAGTTACATTATATTACATATATAGCTATTAAATCATATTTATGAAGACCAGGCATGGAGAAAAGCTTTTATTTTTTAATATAAGTGACAAAGTGACAAAGCAGACAGTTATATCACTGGGATTCCACATGTGGAAAAATAGAAATACATCAGAAGCGGCTCTTTATTCCTCAGTAGGGCTGTGGCTGGAGTGGCTTTGGTGCTAGTCTCTCTGAGCCATCCAGCTCCATCCCTATCGCTCCGGGGACACCTGCCCTCGGCACCACTGTGACTAAGCAGATGACAGTTTGTGGTACCCTCAAAGGCCACAAAGGCTTGTTGATGCAGATTCCCGCCACTCCCCAGTTCCTGGACATAATACTGTCTGCCTCTTGAGAGAAGACCACCATCACGTAGAAGCTGACCAGGAAGGAGACTGACTAGGGCATCCATGGCGTGTTCCTCGGGGTCATCTCCTTAGGTGGCCAGACTCCTGTGGTGGAGCCCTCCGGCTTTGGGATCTCTCAACCGGTACCTCCACACACAGATTTGTAGGCCATACCAAGGATGTGCTGAGTGAGGCCTTCTCCTCGGACAACGTCGCAAATTGTCTCTGGCTCCATACATAAAACCACTGAGTAGTAGAATACTCTGGGTGTATGCAAATATACTGTCCAGGATGGGAGCCATTTGGAGTGTCTGCTTGTGTTTGCTTCTCATCCAATAGCAGTGATCCCACCATTGTCTCCTGTGGCTGGGACAAGCTGGTCAATGTATGGAACGAGGCAAACTACAAGCTGAAGACCAATCACATCAGCCACACAGCATACACGAACACTGTGAGTCTGTCTCCAGATGGCTCCCTCTGTGTCTCTGGAGGCAAGGAGGGCCAGGCCATGCTGTGGGACCTCCACAAAGGCAAGCATCTTTATACTCTAGATGGTGGGGACATCATCAGTGCCCTGGGCTTCAGTCCTAACCATTACAGGCTCTGTGCTGCCATGGGCCCCAGCATCAAGATCTGGGACTTAGAAGGCAAGATCATTGTAGACGAACTGAAGCAGGAAGTTATCAGTACGAGCAGCGAGGCCAGAGCCACCCCAGTGAACCTCTCTGGCCCGGTCTGCTGATGGTTAGACTCTGTTTGCCAGCTACAGGGATCTCATGTAGCAGGTGACCATCGGCACCTGCTAGAAGTCTATGACAGAGCTTTAGAAATAAAAAAATTGGTTTTCTGACTTTTAAAATTAAAAAAATACATTAGGTGCAAACTGGAAGGAAATACTTATTTTAGAAAGGTAGAATTAGGGGTGCTTGGGTGGTTCAGTTGGTTAAACGTCTGCCTTCGGCTCAGGTTATGATCTCAGGGTCCTGGGATCAAACCCTGTGTAGGGCTCCGTGCTGAGTGGGGAGTCTATGTCTCCCTCCCCCACTGCTTGTGCTTGCGTTCCCTTGCATGCTCTATCTCAAATGAATAAATAAAAAATCTTTTTTTAAAAAAAGGAAAGGTAGAATTAAATATGGTCTCTCTCTCTCTTTCTTTTTTTTTTTTTAAGTTTTTTTCCCCCTTGTAATAAAATGTAAAAAAAATCTAAAAAGATCCTAGAAGGTCATGTAATTTCTGGGAAATGACTACATAAACTACATTGAAATAAAGTTGGCAAAAACCTTAGCTCAAACCTGAAATGCAAAAAACAAATGCCCATTGGTTATCCATAGTATTCCACTGCTCAACTTCACTTACTCTACCAATGCAAATATTTACAACCCAGCTCTGGGAACCCTCACGGTGTATCTCCACTGTTTTCAGAAGCTGTTGAGAAATATTTGGAATTCTATATAGTACTGTTCAAGGGGTATCCAACAACACAGAAGGAAAATAAGGGCCCAGATCACATAATTTGGAAGGAATGCTGCACCTAGAAGTATAGCATTCCCCCTTCATAGGCCAGCTCCAGGGAGAGAAGCTGATTTGGGGGACTGGCCAGTCTTATTTTGGAACTGCCCTTGGAAGACAAGGCCCTGAGGAAAGAGGTCACTACTCTGGAAACCAGGTGGATGCCTGCTGAGTGGTCAGGGAGAGACAAGCCAGGAAGTGAACCAGTGGGTCTGAGAATGAAGCTCTTCTAGGGCTTTTGTTTAGAAGGGACAAAAAAAAAAAACAAAAACAAAAACAAAAAAACCCACCACAGTTCAGAGTATATTAAGCATATCAAGACTGTATTGGCTTGTGTAACTAGAAAGTCCATAATTTCTAGGAGTTCAAATGACTTCCGTAGGATTTTTTTCCCTCCTTTTCTTTCTCTTTCTCTGTGTCTGTTTCCTTATACATTTTTCAGATCAGCTTCTCTTTGTCTGTTGGCCTCTTTTACTTTGGTTGGCTTTCCTCCAGGGGGTAGGCTTTGTTGCGGACTGTCTAAGGTCTATGTCCTCCATCTTAGAGACCCCCCAAATAAGAACTCCAGGTGGCTCCTTTCCTGTTGTATTACATGTACAAATGGTGGTTGGGTTTCCGACACGTGGTGGCTGTGAATTAGACTTAACAAGGGAATGTCCCTTGCTCAGGGTGCTGTGCCTATGGTGCTGAGTACCTATTGTGGTTGGTGAGATCAGGGCAAACTTTCTATCTGATTAAAAATACTGACAGTAAAAAAAAAACCCCACTGACGTTAAGAATCTCTCATATCATTAGTGAAAAGTTAGCCTGAAAGTAATAGAGGATTGCAAAAACTCCCTTTAGAAGTAGTTGTCTTTTTAAAAAGCGCTGCTTGCTAACCATGGCTCTCTCTAATATAGAATTTCAGGCAGTAAAACAGAGTTAAGTGAATAAACTTGAGATATGGTTGGGAAAACAAGCTATTCTTTTTTAAATTTTTTATTTATTTTTTATTATTATGTTAATCACTATACATCATTAGTTTTTGATATAGTGTTCCATGATTAATTGTTTGCGTATAACACCCAGTGCTCCATGCAGAATGTGCCCTCTTTAATACCCATCACCAGGCTAACCCATCCCCCCACACCCCTCCCCTCTAGAACTGTCAGTTTTTTTCTCAGAGTCCATAGTCTCTCATGGTTCGTCTCCCCCTCCGATTTACCCCCCTTTATTCTTCACTTCCTGCTATGTTCTTCCTTTTTTTTTTTTTTAACATATAATGTATTATTTGCTTCAGAGGTACACGTCTGTGATTCAACAGTCTTACACAATTCACAGTGCTCACCATAGCACATACCCTCCCCAATGTCTATCACCCAACCACCCCATCCCTGCCACCCCCCACCACTCCAGCAACCCTCAGTTTGTTTCCTGAGATTAAGAATTCCTCATATCAGTGAGGTCATATGATACATGTCTTTCTCTGATTGACTTATTTTGCTCAGCATAATACCCTCCAGTTCCATCCACGTTGTTGCAAGTGGCAAGATTTCATTCCTTTTGATGGCTGCATAATATTCCATTGTATATATATACCACATTTTCTTTATCCATTCATCTGTTGATGGACATCTTGGCTCTTTCCATAGTTTGGCTATTGTGGACATTGCTGCTATAAACATTGGGGTGCATGTACCCCTTCGGATCCCTACATTTGTATCTTTGTGGTAAATACCCAGTAGTGCAATTGCTGGATCATATGGTAACTCTATTTTCAACTTTTTGAGGAACCTCTATCCTGTTTTCCAGAGTGGCTGCACCAGCTTGCATTCCCACCAACAGTGTAGGAGAGTTCCCCTTTCTCCGCCTCCCCACCAACATCTGTCATTTCCTGACTTGTTAATTTTAGCCATTCTGACCGGTATGAGGTGGTATCTCATTGAGGTTTTGATTTGGATTTCCCTGATGCCGAGCGTTGAAAACAAGCTATACTTGTCTCAGTTTTTCCCTTTTATTTTGAACCCCTGATTCTATAAAATCTTTATTCCCCCCCTTCCTACACCTAGTGGTGCCCATGCTAAGAGCAGCTTCCTGGGTTGGGGCTGGGGTAGGGCAGTAATGTGTGTTTGGGTCATTTGTAAGTTGAGTGTTCATAAGGTGGGGACTGTCTGTCCTGCATTGTCATTTGGATCTCAGCTTTTAAGTAGGTTAGTTGTCTCTTCTCTAATGAGGAACTACTTGTTCTCTTAACATTGTGGCAACATTCCGTTTGCTCATTTTCTGCTGTCCAAGTCATACCGATGAATATGCCTTTTGATCCTCAGGCAGTGTACACAGCAGAAGGAAAACTTGCAGATGGAAAGGAGGAACAGGTGGGAGTGACAAGAGCAGAAGAGAGCCTGACGAAAGCAGCCAAGGTCTGTTAAGACTGTTCATAGTTCTGTTTCAATAATGCAGAGTACACTCATGACGATGAGTATTACCCACCCCTCAATCAGATTCTGTTGGAAAGAACAATGAATGATGGTCCTCTATTCTCAGAGTTCTTCGTAGCAGACTGTTAGAGGGGACTTGACATCCTCATTAGCTAGTATTTCTTGGGGTTAAGACATGGAGGATTTTTTTGAAAAGGCAAAAGTCCAAGTGTAGAGGCCACATCTTACTCATTTTTGTACATTTCTGCACTAGCTCCAGTGCCCAATAAATATTGAGTAAATGACATGGCCAACATTATCAGCTAAGAATAGTTCATATTCAGTATTTTTAGCCGATTAATTCTAGTCATTCATTTAATCATTCAGCACACATTCTTTAATGATGAAGATTATAAAAATAACTTATTGTGCATTTACCATAAGTTAGGCAATGAGCTAAGTGTTTTATGTCCATTATCTCAATACTCACAACTCTATGAGATAGTTGCTGTTAGTATTACCATTTCATAGGTAAAGAAGCCTGAACTTAAAGAGGTTAAATTAGTTTCTCCATGCAAATGGCTGATAAATGGCAGAGGCAGTACTTGTCTCTAAGACATTCTGATGCTTAAAGTCTGTGCTTTAAACCCCAATGCTATTGAGTATTAGGAGATAATCCTTCATGGGTATCTTGCATTTTTTTCATGTATTAAAGAAACTGGGATGTTTGTTCTGTAAAATTTTCCAGAGTCTGGATTTTTCTGATTGCATCCTTAAAGTATCATTTAATGTTTTCACCTTTCCTCTGTATTTTCTGTCAACTGGTAGTCAGATAATAGAAACTTGATCAAATTTCAGCTGAACTTTTTTGGGCAAACCTACTAAATAAGTGGTATTGTGTTCTTTCATATGCCAGAAGACCTGTAATGTGATGTCTCTCTTTTCTATAATATTAGCAGCCATTCATATTGCATATCTTGTTCAACTAGTTTTTTGAGGTTGCAGAATAGTGATTTTCTATTATATCAATTATATATGTATATAGTGTATGTGTGCGCATAAGAACCTCTTTGCTTATTAGCTAGAATACTTCTGTAAAGAGAAACTTTCCCTTATCCATTATTTGGTTACTTAGCAGTGTACTTTGTTTAGGGATGGCAGGAAGAACGTTGACTCTTTCCTTTTACTTGTATATTTTCAAAATAATGAGCTAATTCCCATGCATTTTCCTGGTTATCAATTAATTGTTTTTATTATGATTATGAACTCAAAGAGTTAAATATATTCAATGGTTTTTAATGTATTGCAGTTTTTCTGGTTGATGATAAAATCATCTCACATTTTAAACATCTGAACTTCTGCAAGTTGGCCCCTGAGTCATTTGGCACAACCCAAAATTAAAGAAGTTGGTAACTTCTTTATTACCTTGTATGACACGATGTCCCAGCTCATCTTTTAAAATTTCCTGCCCAAACTTGGAAATGTCATTTCTCCAAAGAATCTTGTTTTTCCTAAGTGGAAAATAGTATCTGGAGATTCCCAGTTTTTATATTGGCAACTAATTAAAACAACAACAACAACAACATGTCTCTGGCCTGGATTCAGCCTGTGGCTAGTCTGTTGATGCCTGGCCAGATTTAAGTGATAGTAGTAAGAATTAAGAGAAAAAGATGGATCATAAATATATTTTTTTCCAAGATTTTTTTTATTGTGGTAAAAATGCACATGACAAAATTTACCATCCTAACCATTTTCATTGTACAGTTCAGTGGCATTAAATACATTCATAATGTTGTACAACCATCACCACCATCCATCTCTATGACTCTTTCATCTTACAAAACTGAAACTCTGTACCCATTAAACAATAACCTCCTTTTTCCCCGACAACCACCATTCTTCATTCTGTCTCTATGATTTTGACTAATCTAGGTACGTCATAGAAGTGGAATGAATCAGTATTTGTCTTTTTGTGATTGTTTTATTTTACTTAGCATAATGTCCTCAAGGTTTATCCATGTTGTAGATATAGCAGAAAATTCTTCATTTTTAAGGCTGAATAATATTCCACTGTATGAATTATATCACATTTTGCTTATCTATTTGTCTTTCAGTGGGCACTTGGGTTGCTTCCACATTTTAGCTATTGTGAATTACACTGTTATGAACATGAGTGTACCAGTACATTTTTGAGATACTGCTTTCAATTCTTTTTGGTATGTATCTACAAGTGGAATTGCTGGGTCATATGGTAATTCTATTATTAAGTTTTTGAGGCACCTCCATTCTGGTTTCCATAGCATCCATACCGTTTTTTATTCTCAAGAATGCAGAATGGTTTCAATTTCTCCACGTTCTCACCAACATTTGTTATTTTCTGTTTGTTTTTTTTTTTCTTGATAGTAGCCAAAACATAGTAATTGGTGTGTGGTGGTATCTTGTTGGAGTTTCTTTTTTTATTTTAACTCCAGTATACTTAACATACAGTGTTATATTAGTTTCATGTGTACAATATAATGATTCAACAAATCTACACATTACTCAGTGCTCATCCCAACACCTGCACTCTTTAATCCCCGGCACCTATTTAATCCATCCCCCCACCCACCTCCCCTCTGGTAACTGTCAGTTTGTTCTCTACAGTTAAGAGTCTGGGTTTTTGTTGTTGTTGTTGTTTAAAGAGAATTTTTTTTAAAGATTTTATTTATTTTATTTAGAGAAAGAGAGAGATAGCAAACGGGGGGGGACAGGAGAGGGAGAGAGAGAATCTCAAGCAGACTCTGTGCTCAGCATGGAGCCCAACTTGGGGCTTGATTTCACAAACCCAAGATCATGAACTGAGCCAAAATCAAGAGTCAGATGCTTAACCGGCTGAGCCATCCAGGCACCCCAGAGTCTATTTTTTGGTTTGTTGTTTTTCTTTGTTCATTTGTTTCTTAAATTCCACATATGAGTGAGATCATATGGTATTTGTCTTTCTCTGACTGACTTGCAAATGACAAGATTTCATTCTTTTTATGGCTGTGTAATATTCCATCACACACACACACACACACACACACACACACACACACACACACACACACACACACACCACTTCTTTTTTTAAGTAAAGTCTACCCCCAACATGTGGCTTGAACTCACGACTGTGAAATCAAGAGTTGCATGCCCTACCAACTGAGCCAGCCAGGTGCCCCATATCACATCTTCTTTATCCATTCATCTATCAGTGGACACTTGGCTCCTTCCATAATTTGGCTATTGTAAATAATGTTGCAATAAGCATATATCTTTTTGAATTAGTATTTTCATATTCTTTAGATAAGTATCCATTAGTAGAATTACTTGGTCATATGGTAGTTCAATTTTTAATTTTTTGAGGAAACTCCATACTGTTTTCCACAGTGGCTGCACCAGTTTGCATTCCCACCAATAGTGTAAGAGGGTTCCTTTCTTTCCACATTCTTGCCAATGCTTGTTATTTTTTGTGTTATTGATTTTAACCATTCTGACAGGTGGGAGGTAATATCTCATTGTGGTTTGTTTTGCATCTCCCTGATGATGAGTGATGTTGAGCATCTTTTCCTGTGTCTCTTGGCCAGCTGTATGTCTTTCTTGGAGAAATGTCTGCCCAAGTCTTCTCATTTTTAATAGGATTATTATTTTTTGGGAGGAGGTGTTGAGTTAGAGAAGTCCTTTATATGTTTTGATACTAACCTTTTATCAGATATGTCCTTTGCAAATATCTTCTCCCATTGCATAGGTTGCCTTTTGGTTTTGTTGATTGTTTCCTTTGCTGTGCAGAAGCTTTCTATTCTGTTGTAGTCCTAATAGTTTATTTTTGCTTTTGTTTCCCTTGCCTCAGGGGCTCTATCTAGAAAAAATTGCTAGCTGATGTCAGAGAAATTACAGCCTGTGCGCTCTTCGAGGATTTTTATGGTTTCAGGTCTCACATTTAGGCCTTTAACCCATTTTGAATTTATTTTTGTGTATGGTGTAAGTGGTCCAGTTTCATTCTTTTGCATGTTGCTGTCCAGTTTTCCCAACACCATTTGTTGAAGAGACTGTTTTTTCCCATTGGATATTCTTTCCTGCTTTGTCAGAGATTAATTGACCATATAATTGTGGGCTTATTTCTGGATTGTCTATTCAGTTCTGTTGAACTCTGTGTCTCTTTTTGTGCCAGTACCATACTGTTTTGAACCCTACAGCTTTGTAATATAACTCAAAGTCTATAATTGTGATGTCTCCAGCTCTGCTTTTCTTTTTCAAGATTGCTTTGGTTATTTGGGGTCTTTTGTGGTTCCATACAAATATTAGGATTGTTTGTTCTAGTTCTGTGAAAAAAGATGTTGGTATTTTGATTGGGACTGCTTTGAATGTGTAGAGTGCAAGGGGCTGGGAGGGAGGGAACAAAGATGCCAGGCCTGCTGCCTCCCGCAACACTGGAACTCGCAGGGGCCAGAGCTGGAGAGAGCCAGGGAATGGCAGGCCCTCAGGGGGGTGTCACTGAGTCTTCTGTGGTGGTCACTAATTCCGTGGCAGCACACTCTAGGAGTGGCCTGAGGTGTGCACAGGCTCCTTCATCCGTGTTTCTTCCCTGTCCTGGCTGCCAGGGTTACAGGCATCCAGGCAGTGGCCTGGCCACTCCTCTGGGACATGGCTGGGCTCACCGACACACCAGCCACAGTTTTCACTGCCACCCCCACCAATCCTGGTACAAGGGCCACTTGCTCTGAAATTATTTTGAGGCAAGAAATTTTTAAAAGATGGTTCCCATAGAGACCTTTTAATAAAAGTGAAATTTGGAGAAAATACTGAGGACTTCCAGGCCTGCTGACTCTTGATTAAACAGTACATCCTGACAGGACTTTTTGTGAATCCATATGAGCTGGCTTCATTTCAAGAGAGAAACGTAACAGAAGCAGTGATAGTTCCAGAAAATTTTAATATAGAAGTTCCCAATTATTTGTCCAAGGAATCTGAAGTTCTAATTTATGCCAGACAAGATTCACAGTGCCTTGTTTCCAAGCTTTTTTGCCTGTGCACTATTGCTATTAATTGGCCACATAGTCAAGAGGGAGAAACCTTTATTGTGGTCAAGAACCCTGATTTCTTGATGTATTATGACCAAGAGTTTCCAATTTTGAAATGCTGTGCTCACGCAGAAGTAGCAGCTCCTTGGGCTTTGAAGAATAAGGATATCTGCCAATGGAACAATATGAAATATGAATCCATATATAAGAATGTGACTCTACAGGTTCCAGTGAGATTGACTATACATACCTCTGTAGTATGTTCTATGACTCTGCTCATTACCCTCCTGTATCCTACTTTGATCCCTGTGGCCATTTGCAAATATGGCCATTTTCCCCTATAAGTTTTATGGAGTTAAAAGCTTTCTATGAACCTAAATAAGACTTATTTACTTCATTTCAGTTAGGAAAATGAGTACTTTATGTATTAGAGACAAATTACTCTCATTTTGTAAATAAAAACACTTTAATTTCAGGTTAAAAATTGAGAAAATCATTATAAATAAGAATAAAATAATTTAAATGAAAAAATGTGTAGATTGCTTTGGATAATATAGACATTTTAACAATATATTTTTTTCCAATCCATGGGCATGGAATGTTTTTCCATTTCTTTGTGTAGTATTCAATTTCTTTCATCAGTGTTTTATAGTTTTCAGAGTACAGGTCTTTTACCTTTTTAGTGAGGTTTATTCCTATGTACCTTATTTTTTTGTTGCAATTGTAAATCGGATTTTTTTCTTAATTTCTCTTTCTGTTGCTTCATTATTGGTGTATAGAAATGCAACAGATTTCTATATGTTGATTTTGTGTCCTGTGACTTTACAGAATTCGTTTATCAGTTCTAGGAGTGTTTTGGTGGTGTCTTTCAGATTTTCTATATATAGTTTCGTGCATCTGCAAAGAGTGAAGGTTTTACTTCTTTCTTACTGATTTGGATGCCTTTTATTTCTTTTTTGTTGTCTTATTGCTGTGGCTAAGACTTCCAGTTAAATAAAATGTTGAATAAAAGTGGTAAGAATAGTGGGATGCCTGGGTGGCTCAGTCGGTTAAGCATCTGACTTCGGCTCAAGTCATGATCCCAGGTCCTGGGATCGAGTCCCGCATCGGGCTCCCCACTCATTGGGGAGCCTGCTTCTCCCTCTCCCTCTGCTTGTGTGTGCACGTGCTCGCACTCTCTTTCTCTCTCTGTCAAATAAATAAATAAAATCTTAAAAAAAAAAAGTGGTGAGAATGGATATCCTTGTCTTGTTCCTGACCTTAGGGGAAAGGTTTTTCCCCATTGAGGATGATGGTAGCTATGAATTTTTCACTAATGGCCTTTATTATGTTGAGGTATGTTCCCTCTAAACCCACTTTGTTAAGGGTTTTTATCATGAATGGATGTTATACTTTGTCAAATGCTTTTTTATGTCTATTGAAATAATCAAATGATTCTTATCCTTTCTTTGATTGATGTGATGTATCACATTGATTGATTACAAATATTGAAACACCCTTGCAACCCAGGAATAAATTCCATTTGATTGTGGTGAATCATTTTTTTAATGTATTGTTAGATTCGGTTTGCTAGTATTTTGTTGAGGACTTTTGCATCTATGTTCATCAGAGATATTGGTCTGTAGTTCTCTCTTTTTGTGGTGTCTTTACCTGGTTTTGGTATCTGGGTAATGCTGGCCTCATAGAATGAATTTGGAAGTTTCCCTTCCTTTTCTGTTTTTGGAATAGTTTGAGAGGAATAGGTATTAACTCTTTATATGTTTGCTAGAATTTGCCTGTGAAGGCATCTGGCCCTGGACTTTTTTTTGTTAGGAATGTTTTGATTACTGATTCAATTTATTTGCTGGTAATCAGTCTATTCAAAATTTCTATTTCTTCCTGTTTCAGTTTGGTAGGTTATATGTTTCTAGAAATTTATCCATTTCTTCTAGGTTGTCCAGCTTGTTGGCATATGGTTTTACATAATACTTTCTTATAATTGTTTGTATTTCTGTGGTATTTGTTATTATTTCTTCACTCTCATTTGTGGTTTTATTTATTTGAGTCTTTCCCCTTTTTTCTTGATAAGTCTGGCTTGAGGCTTATCAATTTTATTGATTTTTTTCCCCCCCAAAGAACCAGCTCCTGGTTTCATTGCTCATCTGTTCTATTGTTTTTTTGTTTCTATATCATTAATTTCTGCTCTAATCCTTATTTTTCCTTCCTTCTGCTGGTTTTAGGTTTTGTTTGCTGTTCTTTTCTAGCTCTTTTAGTTGTAAGGTTAGGTTGTTTGAGATTTTTCTTGCTTCTTGAGGTAGGCCTGTATTGCTATAAACTTCCCTCTTAGAGCCACCTTTGCTGCATCCCAAAGGTTTTGAACTGTTGTGTTTTCATTTTCATTTGTTTCCATGTAATTTTTGATTTCTTCTTTGATTTCCTGGTTGACCCATTCATTGTTCAGTTGTATGTTACTTAACCACCATGTATTTGTGGTCTTTCCAGATTTTTTCTAGCGGTTGACTTCTAGTTTCATGGCATCGTGGTCAGAAAAGATGCATGGTATGACTTCAATCTTTTTGAATTTATTGAGGCCTGCTTTGTGGCCTAATATGTGATCTGTTCTGGAGACTGTTCCATGCGCACTTGAAAAGAATGTGTGTTCTGCTGTTTTAGAATGGGAAGTTCTGAATATCTGTTAAATTAATCTGTTCCAGTGTGTCAGTCAAAGCCATTGTTTTCTTGTTGATTTTCTGTTTAGATGATTTTTCCATTGATGTAAGTGGGGTGTTAAAGTTCCCTACTATCTTTGTAACATTATTGATTAGTTCCCTTATGTTTGTTATTAACTGTTTTATGTATCTGGGTGCTCCCATGTTAGGTGCATAAATATTTACAATTGTTATATTTTCTTGTTGGATTGTCCCTTTTATCATATAGTGTCCTTCCTTGTCTCTTGTTTTAGTCTTTGTTTTAAAGTCTATTTTGTCTGATATAAGCATTGCTACTCTGGTTTCTTTTGACATCCACTCACTTTCAATCTGCAGGTGTGTTTAGGCCTAAAATGAATCTCTTTTAGGCAGCTTATAGATGGGTCTTGGTTTTTTTTTTTTTTAATCTGTTCTGTCACCTGTGTCTTTTGACTGGAGTCTTCTGTTCATTTACAATCAAAGTCATTATTGATATATTTATTGTGATTTTATTGCCTGTTTTGTGGTTGTTTCTGAAGATTTTCTCTGATCCTTTTTTGTCTTCTCTTTTTCATGGTTTGCTGGTTTACTTTAGTGCCATAATTGGATTTCTTTCTCTTTATTCTTTGCATATTTATTAGTGGCTTTTTAAATTTGTAGTTACCATTAAAAAACATCTTCTGGGGGCGCCTGGGTGGCTCAGTTGGTTAAGCGACTGCCTTCGGCTCAGGTCATGATCCTGGAGTCCTGGGATCGAGTCCCGCATCGAGCTCCCTGCTCAGCAGGGAGTCTGCTTCTCCCTCTGACCCTCCCCCCTCTCATGTGCTCTCTCTCTCTCTCTCATTCTCTCTCTCAAATAAATAAATAAAATCTTTAAAAAAAAACATCTTCTGCATTTAGCAGTCTATATTAAGTTGATGGTCATTTAATTTTGAATCTGTTCTTTGCTTCTTTCATCCCATTTTAGGTATATGTTGTTATATTTTATATCCTTTTATTTTGTAAATACCTTGACTGATTTTTTACAGAAATATTAATTTTCACTGCTTTTGTGTTTACTATTTTCATACTGTCTTTTTTGCCCTGTCCTTTCCACTCAGAGTTCCTTTTAATATTTCTTGCAGGGTTGGTTTAGTGGTCATGAACTCCTTTACTTTTTGTTTGTCTGGGAAACTCTTTATCTCTCCTTCTATTCTGAATGACAGCCTTGCTGGATAGTGTATTCTTGACTACAGATTTTTTTCCCATTCAGCACTTGAATATATTATGCCCATCCTTTTTGGCTCAGAAAATTTCTTTTTATTTATTTGTTGTTTTTATTTTTATTTATTTTTTGCTCAGAAAGTTTCTTTTTTTAAAAGATTTTATTTCTTTATTTCGGTGGGTGGGGGGAGAGCATGAGCTGGGGCAGGGGGGCAAGGAGACATAGGGAGAGGAAGAAGAAGACTCCTGCTGAGCAGGGAGCCCGATGCATGGCTTGATCCCAGGACCCTGAGATGATGACCTTGTTCAAAAGTTTCTGCTGAAAAGTCCACTGATAGCCTTATGTAGTTTTCTTTGTATGTAACTGTCTTCTTTTGTTTTGTTGCTTTTAATATTTTTTCCTTTATCACTATATTTTGCCATTTTAGTTACAGTATGTTTTGGTGTGGATCTGCCCACAGAGCTCTCTGTGCCTCCTGCATCTGTATATCTATTTCCTTCCCCAGATTAGGGAAGTTTTCAACTTTTATTTCTTCAAATAAATTCTCTGCACCTTTTCTCTCTCTTCTTCTGGGACTCCTACAATATGAATATTATTATGTTTAATGAAATCACTGAGTGCCCTATGTCTATTCTCATTTTGCATAATTCTTTTTTCTCTCTTTTGATCAGCTTGCTTACTTCCCATGACTCTGTCTGCTAGGTCATTAATTCGTTCCTCTGCTTTTCCAGCCTGCTCTTCTTTCCATCAAGTGTATTTCTGCTTTTGTTTATCAAGCTCTTTATCTCTGCTATGTTATTCTTTATCTCTGTGTTAATGGTATCACTGATGTCCTCCACTCTTTTCTCAAGTCCATTGAGTATCCTATGATCCTTGCTTTAAATTCTCCATCTGGCATGTTACTTATATCTGTTTTGCTTAGATCTCCAGCCATGGCCTTGTCCGCCTCTTTCATTTAGGACATATTACCCTGTCTTCTCATTTTTTCCTAAGTTTCTGTGACTATTTCTCTGTGTTAGGAAAGTCAGCTATGTCTCCTATCCTTGAGGGTAATGATTTTATAAAGAAAAGGTCCTATAGTGCCCTGTTCTCCAGGGCCTAGTGCTTCTAGGAGTGGCTCCAGTGTGTGCTACATACATTCTGCTGTTGTGCCCTGGCTACTTTATCCTTCAGGCCAGTTGTCTGCAGGGGCTTTGTTTGTTTGTTGTGGGCAATGTTTGGTGGCACATTTTAACTAGATGTGCTCTGGTCTGCTTGAGAAATGAGACCCACTACTGCTGCCACCAGAACTGAGGCCTCACAAAACTCTCTGGTCAGGAGATGGTCATTGACACGGGTTTGGGCAGGTCTTCTGGGGGAGGGGCCAGAATCACTGGGAACTGGGGCAAGTGTGACTGGGAAGGGTGGTTCCACTGGAGCATGGGGCAGGAGTGGGGGAGGAGCGGGGCTTGGTGTAAGCAAGTTAGGTAGCAAGTTCCCACAGGTGGCTCTGTGTTTATGCTGAGGAGAGGAGGAGGGAAATGGTGCTGGCCAGTTCCTTTGTTCCCTGAGAGGTCTCTTTGTGAACTCTGCCTCTCTGGGACACGCTCCAAGATGAGCAACTAACCTCCCCACTGTGTGCCACAGGCACTCTTCAGATCACTGTGTCTGTGCTGTGTGTACACAGGCTGTTTGCCCTGTTTCCTCCAAGAGCAGCCCCAATGTCCTCCAAGCTCTCCCAGAGCCAAGCACACTGACCTGTAACACTCCAGGCTTTAAGCCCTGCTGGTTGCAAGAAATTAAGGTCCTTTTGTTTTCCAAGCTGATTGCCATGTGGAATCATTTTCCCCTGTGTTCCTCTGTGTGCTAATTTGTCTTTCACCCTTCTCTGTGAGCATAGTTCCCTCCCCACTGCAGCAGCCAAGATCCGTTTCTCTCCCAAACTGCATCTCTGCAACTTCCTACCTTCTTTGATGTGGCCTCTTCTCTACTTTTAGTTGTGGAGTTTGTTTTGCCAGTCTTCTGGTCAATTGCTGGGGTATTTAGGATATATACCTAGTTATCTAGCTGTATTCATGGGACGAGGTGAGCCTAGGTTCCTCTTACTCTGCTGCCATCTTCCAACCTCTGTCACTTTTGAAGGACAGTTTTGCTGGATATAGGATATCAGCCCACTGCTTTCTGGCCTCCCAAGTTTATGATGAGAAATCTGCTTCTAATCTTATGGAAGATTCCTTGTATGTGAGGAGTTGCTTCTATTGCTGCTTTCAAGATTCTCTCCTTGTCTTTTTAAAGTTTAATTATAATACATCTCAGTGTGAGTCTCTGATTTCACCTTACTTGGAGTTCATTAAGCATCTTGGATATTTATAGTCATGTCTTTCATCAAATTTGAGATGTTTTCAGCTGCTGTATTTTTCAAATATTTTCTCTTCTCTTCTGGCACTCCCACAATGCATATGGTGTCCAAAAGGTCTCTTAAGCTCTGTTTGCTTTTCTTTAAACTTTTTTTCTTTCTGTTTCTCAGACTCCATTATTTTCATTACTCTATCTTCATGTTCACTGATGTTTTTCTTCTGCCTGCTGAAATCTGCCTTTGAATCCTTCTAATGATTTTTCATTTCAGTTATCTTACTTTCAGCTCCAGAATTTCTTTTTCATTTCTTCTTAGGTTTTCTCTTTGTTGTTATTTCCATTTTGTTCATCATTTTCCTTACTTTTTCTGTGTCTTCCTTTAGTTGTTTGAGCATCTTTATGATGGTGGTTTTAAAAATCTTTCTCTGGTAGATCAGCCATCAGGTCTTTTTCAGGGAAAGCTCCTGTTGATTTTTATTTTTCCTTTGGATGGGCCATACTCCCTGTTGTTTTGTTTATTTTTTTAATTATGCTTTGTGATTCTTTTGTTGTTGTTGTTGAAAGCTGGACGTTTGAATCTAAGAATGTGTTAACTTGGGAAACCAGATTCTTTCTCTTCCTTAGGGCTTACTGTTTTTGTTGTGCTGACTGTGATAGGCAGTCTCTGTGCCAAGGATCAGCCTGAGGTGTAAGCTTAAGGTCTTCTCAGGTCTATTCTGAGCCTGTGACTTTTGCTGGGTGTGCACATTTTCTAATTTTTCCCATCTACACAGTTGCTTTTGAATGTCTTCATCTTTAACGTCTGCCTCCCAAAAGAAGGGAAGGAATGCAGCAGGTGGAAGTGTTCCAGCCTTTCAATTCCCTGGCAGTTATGTCAGCTGGAAGGGGAGGTACAACGATGGTGCTTGTTTGCCTCTTTGCTCCTCTGTGATCAGAAGCAGCAATCAGTGATCAGAGCATAGATCCCGGATATGTGGAGAACAGGATTGTTTGTTTGTTTTTAAGATTTTATTTATTTACTTGAGAGAGAGCATATGAGTGGGGGTAGGGGCAGAGGGAAAAGGAGAGAATCCCAAGCAGACTCCGTGCTGACTGCAGAGCCTGATGCAGGGCTTCATCTCAAGACCCTCAGATCATGACCTGAGTCAAAACCAAGAGTCAATGCTTAACTGACTAAGCCATCCAGACACCCCAAGAACAGGGTTTTTTAGGCCCACCTTGAGTCCTCCAAGCTGTGTGCAAGCTGCTCTAAGAGCATGTCCACAGCTGTCTGCCATGGGGGTGGAGGGGATGGGTACTCTGCTAACAGCTGATATGGACCAAAATTAACCACAATGTACAAAATTTCATGCCTTCCATAGACTCCAGAGTTCCAAAATTATTAGACAAGTTCTGCCAATGCAATTGTTGTCAGGTGGGAAGACAGATTCCTACTCTGCTATCTTCCTAGAATCTTCTAATTAAGATATTTTGCACATAGAAATGTGAGAAGGAAAGAACATCTGATGTTTCAATTGAGAAGATTGTAACTTTTTTAAAGCTATCATAACTTGAAATCTTATGATGTCTACTTAATACATTGCATTATTTAATGTAATCCTCGCAATAGTGCTGAAAGAGAGGTATTATTCCTTTTTCTAGATGAAGAAATTGGGCACAGAGGAGGTGTGTGTGTGTGTGTGTGTGTGTGTGTGTGTGTGTGTGTGTGTGTGACTTCTGGGGAGGTCTTTCTCTTCTTGCCCACACTACTTAAGATATTGGTTTGACCACCTTACAGGGTCAAAATAACAGGGGCTCAGTCAGAATTAAAGTTTATTTCTCTCAGTGATGTGATGGTAGACAGATGGTCCTGGGTTTATAGGAAGATTTATTCCTTGAGCACATCCGGAGACCTGGGTTCCTTCTGTTTTGTTGTTCCCCATTCCCTGTGTTTTATCCTCATCCACATATTTGAAACTGGCTTACCAGCACCCATGGAAGGGGAAAAAGGGAGTGGAGTCCTGATGACTCACATTTTTTTTTTTTAAGATTTTATTTATTCATTTAACACAGAAAGAGAGAGAGAGAGAGCACAAGCAGGGGGAGCAGCAGAGAGAGAGGGAGAAGCAGGCTCCCCGCAGAGCAGGGAGCCCGAGGTGGGGCTCAATCCCAGGACCCTGGGATCATGACCTGAGCCAAAGGCAGATGCTTCACCAGCTGAGCCACCCAGGCGCCCCTGATGACTTACTTTTATGAAGTTGCATGCATTACTCCTGCTTACATCCTATTGGCCACTACTTCGGTCAGTCCTATGGTCAAGACTAGGTGGAAGGGATGCCGTGCTATATCATTTCTAGCTGGCAGGGGGATTATATTACAGAAATGTAGAAAGAGTGAATGGGTTTTGGAGAGATATTTAGCAATATCTTCTATTCTTCCAGTTCACACCTCTCCCCTCTCAGAAACATGCCCTTGCATTCTCTGTACTTAAGGGAGAAAAGTCAGTCTTTGTTGTACAAAAAGAGAGAGTCACATCAGACTTTGCAGGGAGGCAATGTTAACAGTAGTGGGGTGGATCTGATGGTGCACATCCTTGGAACAGTATGTAAGTCCTAGGAACACACCTGGAGGCAGGGGAGGCAGGTAGGCTGGAGAGGTGCTGACAGCAAGGTTTGGCTGCTTCACAGAGAACTGCCAAGAACAAGTCCTTTGTCTGAGCCCTGGTTTATCTAACACAAAGCCTAAAACCATTGTGCCAAAAACATTTTGTTTTCTCTCTAAGATTATAAATGCTTCTAGTCAGTGTAAATGTCCTTATTATGCAGGGATGAGTACATTTTTTACAAATGACATTGTGCTTCGGGAGACAAGTTCTACTCTGATGTTTGCCAAGGTAAATAGTTCATTTATTAGAAATAAAGATCTAATATATCTCATCCTTAGCTGAATTTAAGTGATGTAAGCTGAAATTCCTTTGTTCTTGACAGGACACTGATATGTATTTTCATCTCCTTTTTTGTGCTATTGATATTTTGAGTGTGCGCGATCTTCAAACTTGTTTGTTCTTGCCAGTGGAGTTTGAAGCAATTAAACACATTACTGTATTAATCTTTCACCAGTGGGGAGAACAAGAAATCTAAACATTTTTATTTCTTGGGAGCTTTATTTCTAAAGCCCTTATTTTCCGTCTGGAAGAATGGTTTTTGATGACATCTAAGTCAAAAAGAACCAAAGTATGAAGTTTTGTCCAGGATTTAAGTGCTGCTGAAGCTGTTATAGGCTTGTGAACAGATATTGGGAAAGAGTACTGACAGGTCTGGGTTTGATTCTATCTTGGCTGCTTTTGTTAACTGTGTGAATTTGGGTTAGCCACTTGACCTCTTTGAGGCTCATGGTCCTTGTCCAAAAAGTAGGAAAGATCGCCTGTCCCCCTTTGGGTTGTTATTGGAGAACTGTATGGCCTTCATTAAAAGTTAAATCTTCTCAGGTCTCAATGTCCTCATCCATAAAATGGGGGTAATAATAGTACCTACCGCGGAAGGTTTTTGAGAAGCACTTGAAACAGCGCCTGGGGCACAGTAAGCTCTATAGGAATGTTAGCTGTTGTGTTCTGTGACTATGGAATAGCCTCCTGTGTGCCCTGGGTTTGGTTGGGACATTGACAAGGCAGCAAGGGGGCCAGTCTCCAGCCTGGTTGTTCAGTGCAGGCCGGAATTCTTACGGGCACCTATATTTGTAGAGGGCAGTGTGGAAGTTGCTCAGAGGCCAGAGCTACTAACCTTTCAAGGTAGCTGCTGACGATGCATCTGAGAGAGCACAGTGCCACAGAATTTTGTTGAAAAAGGAAAAAATCTTATAATGAAAATATATTCTTTGGGGCAAAATGCCACAAATGTGTAAATAGGAGTCATCCCAGAAATAGATTCTAGTGAAATCCATCCAGTGATGTTTTATTTCTTTTTAAACATTCTTTAATTATTTTGTTTATTATTATTTTGAGTTTTATTCCTTATAGCCCTTTGTAATGTCAGCCCCGTTCTCCTCTTCATGTGCGTGATTTATTTTCCTTCATCTGTAAAGAACCCTTTCTGGGACGAGGGGCTCAAACATGATGCAGAGATGCATCTCTGCATGTTAACAGGAAATAGCAGGTAACAGGTTTCACAGGGGATTCTTACCACCTCTATGTCGGGGAGATCCCATTCAATAGGCTGCCCAGCTATGCACAATTCTTCTACATTCTCCCCTCCCCCACTCAATTTTCCCTACTTTTCGAATTCAACATCTTCAAAGACATTTAGTTCAGGAAATAGGGGCAGCATCTGATTTTGGAAGACCTGCATTTTTAGCTCACAAAGCTGTGTTGTCATTTTTCTTTTAGCTTTCTTTAAGTTCTTTCCTTGATCCTGGAAAAAGGTGCATATTTGCAATCACATTTTATTGGTACCTTTCTCCATCACACGGATGATAAATTATTGAGAAGCCATTTGGTCTATAAAAATGAAATACAAGGCCCATCCCCTTCCAGCATGTGGCCTGGACTGGCTCCAGCTGCTGTGAGCAGGTAGGGCCCTGTGGTCGGAAGAACAAAGCAAATCCCATACACATTTTAGGCTTGGTCCTTTGTAGGGGGGATAGAGAGGGACAATGACCTGATGGACTATTGGCTCTCTGGATGCTACTGAAGGTCACAGAGTCAGCTCTTTTATGATTCCTGAAGGGTCCTTTGTTTTTCTGAGTTTGGAGTTCAGAGATTTTGTAACTATATTTTAGTTAGTTCTTATTTTAGGCTCCAATCAGTGACAGTCACATCTTCCAATAATTGCCAAGGTTTTAAAAGTTTCTCAGACTTTACTGTGGTCAGTGTTAACCTTGTTTGGGTCACATACTCCTCTGAGAAGCATGTGATGAGCTTCCCCCATCTCCTCTCACCAACTGCACAAATACACAGAAGACTTCAGAGTGTTCACACATCCCCTGACCACCCAACTCCTCAACTCTACAGGTCCACGAACCTCACTTATTCGATTCTGTTTTCCCTATGATTTTTAAGAGCATTTGTTTGATGATAATATAGAAATAAATAATAACAGAGATGATAGAGAAATACATTTTCTCTCTCTTTCAAAAATAGAAGATTTATTATTTCAGTGTGACCTTGTCTTTTCTGTGATGGTCAAGTCAGCTGAGGTGTGTGTGTGTGTGTGTGTGTGTGTGTGTGTGTGTGTGTGTGTTTTAAATAAGATTTAATTTTAATTTTGTTTTAGAACACCTGTCTTTCTGGAATCTTAGTATTTTAAAACTCAGAATCAGACACACATAAATCTATATGAATTTTTGTAAACTAAAATCCAGGGAATTCCAGGATTAGTCTAGTTTTTCTCCAACTTAAGTTTGAATATACTTTAACAAATCTGCTTGTTGTATAATATAATGCCAATTATTCTGTCCTCCTAATTATCTTCTAGCACTATATTAAAAGTTTTGTAAGAACCATAACTATTCAGATATTTTTGATGAAAATCTTTGTTGCTCACTTGTTTGAACTGGAGATGTGAAGGATTCCTTACCTAACCATTATCTTCTACATGCATCTGGTGACACTGATAGGATTATCGGTATGGTTTCTAGAAGGTGCTTTGTCATTGGCGGGCATTCCTAGCTGTCTAATGACGTGCCTTTGGCTCAGGTCATGATCCCAGGGTCCTGGGATCGAGCCCCGCATCGGGCTCCCTGCTCAGCGGGAAGCCTGCTTCTCCCTCTCCCACTCCCCCTGCTTGTGTTCCCTCTCTCGCTGTGTCTCTCTCTGTCAAATAAATAAATAAAATCTTTAAAAAAAAAAGGGGGGGGGCGCCTGGGTGGCTCAGTCATTAAGCGTCTGCCTTCTGCTCAGGTCATGATCCCAGGGTCCTGGAATCGAGCCCCACATCGGGCTCCCTGCTCGGCGGGGAGCCTGCTTCTCCCTCTCCCACTCCCCCTGCTTGTGCTCTCTCTCTCGCTGTCTCTGTCAAATAAATAAATAAAATCTTAAAAAAAAAATATATATATATATATATATATATTTTAATTTCTCATTACCAGGCAGGAAATATTTAGCCTCATAAGTGTTCCACTTAGGTGCTCAACTCTTCGATTCAGTGTTTTATGTCTGAATATCAAATACCTGGCTGCCTTTGAACACTGGACCCAATTACAAAGATTGGCATCTGCTTTTTCCTGTTGCTCTGGTTGATCTGCTTCAGGCCATCTCTTCCCTCTGTGTCCTTGCTGTGAAGAGTGTTACTGACTTATTGATCGAGCCAATGAGGCCTAATCCCTGAGTGCATGATCATTATAAATCTAATGATCAGCACTCTCTTGCCGCCATCAGGGTCTCCAAATCAGTCCCTGGAGCAACTGTGCTGTGTGTGATATCAAGGTGATAAAATTCCTGTTTTCTGCAAGCCAAAGATGTCTGCCTTTCTGTGCTTGAACTGATCTAGTGAGTATGTCGGTGGCCTAAGATCCTGGGCTTTGGGCCTAAGTAGATGTGAGTTTAAATCTCAGCTGTAACACCAAAGAATTCTGTATGGGGCTCATAATACCTCTTTTGCTGGGTTATTCTAAGATTAGAGATAGTTATCTGTAAAGCACATCTTAGGTGCTTAATACATGGTAGGTTCTCACTCTGATCTCCTAGTTATAATCCCTACCTCTGAAATACTGAAGGGAATCAAAAGATTTTTCTGTTTGATTTATACAACTGGGAACTGGCAGCATATTTGATGCTGGGCTGGGAAAGCCCATCATGGAAAGTGTGAGAGAAGACAAAGGCCTCTGTCAATTGTGAATGCAGTTCTTATTTTGGAACAGTGACTCTTTGGAAACACACAGTACAGACTTTTAAGGGCTAGATCATCTAAGGTGAATGTTTCTGCTACTCAGAAAAATGCAGGTGAGGCCAGGAGATCATTCGCTGTGAGCAGAAGTTCTCACTGGTACAAGAAAAATTTAAAAAGCTCCAATCAAATTGTACCCATGAGCACAAATAAACTGCCAATGGACGATACAGTTAGGGAGAAAATGATTTCTGAATACTTGCAGTTTCACAGAAGAAATAAGAAAAATGGCTTTTTAGTCTTTCTGTGTGGGGAAAACAACACAGCACTCTTATCAGAATGGTGCTCTCATTGAGGTTTAGGGGCAATTACTGGGTCTTTGAGACCCTCTCTGCCTTGGGAAGCTAGAGGCAATCTCTCTGTAATTCCCACATGGAACTGTTGGTGAGCAAAGACCTGTAGCTCAGCCTCACTGGACACACTAAAATCCTATCATGGAAGGTGGACTCAGTATCAGGCTTGCAAAGATTTTGGGCCCTTCATTCTGAATTTTCACTGTGTCCCATATCTGGAGGAGAAAGAGCCATCATGGAATCCTGAGGGTTTAAATAAGGCCCCAAACTCTGACGCTGCCCCACATTTAAATTACCTGATTTTTATTTATTATAAATGGACTCAATAGCACCATTGCCAAAAATCCAGATGCCTTCTTAAGGAGCAGCTGTTTTAGTCTGTGTTTGATCAACTTAATCCCCTTGGGAAAGAGAATGCACAGGGGCTCACACTGGGGTGGACTGTTCCGTTAACCTTGGTTGTGAACCCTGCCCTGCACTCAGCTCCGAGGACCAGGACAATGTGGTTCATACAGACAAATCAGCAGCTCATTTCTGAAGATCTGAAACCCTAAAGGTTCTTGCTGTCTGAGCTGTTGCACATGACTTCTTTCTTCTCACCCTACTCTGGAGTTCACACAGATGCTGGGGCTTTCTGGACCGTAGGGGCCAGGGATGTGAATGTGCATTAGCTGGTTAGGGAGTGTCTGCTGGGAGCCTTACAGATGGCCGCGCAGGTGGAATAGGGCATAACCCCAGGGGGGGTTGCTCACATAACTGCATGGGTTTGGTGCCCCTGGGGGTGAGCACTGCACTTCTGCCCAAAGAAGGCCCAATATCTGCTTTAAATGCTGAGCGGCAGACATTTGGAATTCTCTTTCTTACAGTAATTGCATTTTAGATGTTGGCTTACTTGGGCAGAAAAGGGCGGTCTGGCCCTTAATTTCTACAGAATAGCAGCAGTCAGGGGTCCTTGTTCCAAAAGCCCTCGGAATTGGACCCTATCTCCATTTTTCACAGCTGGTTCCCGGAAACCTTGATCCATCAGCAAGAGGATGGCCCAGGCTCAGGGCCAAGCTGCTGAGATCCTGCAAGCTTCCTCACGTGTTCTTTTGACTCAGTCCCCTGGGGGTGTTGGAGGGTAAGGCCCCTAAACTTCTGGGTGCCTGAATGGGTGGGGGGCAAACATGGAGATCCGCATTCAGAGCTGGCTCCTGGCAAGGCTGCAGGAACTGGTTTACTTCTAAACCTCTCCACCTGCTGTTTCAGACCGGGCTTTTAGGATAGAAGAGACAGAAAACCAGAGAGGATCTATTGGCCCATTTTATTGAAAAGTATGAGTGTGGCTTGAATGACGTCATTACAACTTCATTTCTTTCCCCCTTCTCTCCTCCTCTGCCTCCTCCCCACCTCTCAGTGCTGCTTTCCTCTGTGCTGGCCTTGTTCCGAGGCCGGTCTTCTGCAGCTGGTGGGATCTCCAGGGATGTATCCTACAAGCTTAGTGATTCCAGAGAGAAGAACCAAAAGCTCTAAAAAACAAAACAAAACAAAACAAAACAAAACAAAACACAAGGCTCCACAACCTGCCCCTCCCCAACAACAAAATCCAGAAAACCAGCTCACACTAAACCAAACCAAACCAAACCAAACCAAACCAAACCAAATATGTGAAAATCTAGTGGAGGATTGTGTGTTCATGGTCTGGTTTGGGTTATGGGCTCATCACTGAATCCATTGTTGTGGCCAAGGGAATGGAATTCTCTGACCAGGCCTGGGTCTTGTGTCCATACGGTGGCTACATCCCCAGCCAAGTCAGTTCTGGGGGTTGGAAGATTAGTTCTCTAAAGGGAAATGAAGATGCTGTTGCTAGAAGGGGGAATATATGTCTGGGTGCAAAATAAGAGTTATCTGGTCATTTCTCACCTCTCCCTTTCTGCATCTACTGTGTAAGGCCAGTGGTCCTCTTCATCCTGGCCTCGACTCACCTGTCCTCTTGGAGCGCCTGGGTAGCTCAGTCAGTTGAGGTCATGGTCCCAGGGTCCTGGGATCAAGCCCCAAATCAGGCTCCCTGCTTTGCCGGGAGTCCGCTTCTCCCCCTCCCTCTGCTGTTTCCCCTGCTTTTGCTCTCTGGCTCTTTCTCTCTCTCTGTCTCTCTCTCCCTATCAAATAAATAAATAAAATCTTAAAAAAAAAATAACCTGTCCTCTTCTGAGGTACATTTCCCTGTTTTAGGGTAATGCCTACCATTCATTAAATTTGCTTACATTGCTTTTGCCAAAATCTCTGAAAGCCTTACAAATGTCAAGCAGACATGTTTCTGCCTCTAAGTTAACTTTTCCATAACATTTCACACTGGTAACATTCATGTCTATTTAAAATGGTCTCCTCTGTTGACTTTCATGACACTGTGGTCTCCTTGTTGTCTTTCCACCTCCCTGAACCTACAGATCTCTTTCAATGGCGGAACATTTAACACTAGGTTAACTCACAGACTTTCTTAAAAAAGATTTATTTATTTATTTATTTATTTATTATTTATTTATTTATTTTGAGAGAGAGAGCACGTGAGCAGGGGGAAGGGCAAAGGGAGAGTCTCAAGCAGACTTCCTGCTGAGCATGGAGCCTGACGTGGGGCTCCATCTCACGACCCTGAGATCATGAACTGAGGTGAAACCAAGAGTCAGCTGCTTAACTGACTGCGCCACCCACGCACCCCAGCTCACAGATTTATTAAACCACTAGTTTTTCTCAGCCTTACTTCCTTGATTGTCCTTAGATTGAGTGTCTATTTCCGCAGCCACTTCACTTAGGGCCTCAGCATCTGTCACCCGTGGTGCGGCCATCCCTTCTAGTAACTCTCTTCACTTGCAGTTTTATGCTTCTCAAATCTACCCACCCAACTGCTTCCAGATCCTCAGTTCCCTGTGTGAAACTGTCTGTTTCCCACTTGCCTATAAGTGGTCATAATAGGTGTTCCACTCATTGTCCCTAGTCTCTCTCTATAGTCTCCTTTCTTCCTTGCTTCCTTCTGGGTTTCCATTGCTCCAAACATCTTATAGAACGCACCCTACACTGACAGTTTCAGTCCTACAACCTTTGCACCAGATACTTACTTTGCCTTTAGCTGCCCTTCTCCCACTTATCTGTCTGGGAGTCTCCTTTTGGTCTTTGGAACCCTTTTTAGGCATCATGTTGTCTTGGAAACTTTAACACCCTGACACCCGTGCTGAACAAATCTCTTTCTTTTCTGTATTAATTTGTACACACTTTATTACATCCAGTATTCTGTATTTAAATATTTGTTCACATATATACCCTTTTTTCTTTTTTTTTTTAAACAGACAACGCTTTTAGGTAGGACTTGTGCAGAGTGTCTTTCCCACTCAACACTGACAAAAGAAACAGCTTCTTCACGGCTTGTCTGTTCTGTTCACTGAAGGCGTTTGAGTTCTACCCAAACCTTAAATAACCTACAAGTATGTCAGCTTCTTGAGGGTAGTAACCTTGTGGCTTATTCACTAGGCTTATCATGTAGTAAGTGCTCAATGAATAAATAAATAAATGGATGGATGGATGGATGAATACAGTTGTCTGGAATCACCTTAACTTTCATACATAGCCTTTTGTCACTCTAGCCAGTTGAATACCAAGACGGAGGTTAGGCGGGCTTCCTGTGGTCATCTGACCTCTAAGAGGTGAAACATTGGGCTGGAATATGGTTTATTGATGACTAAGGTTTGTCTCACCATAGCACCTGAATTCAACCACTTTTCATTTCTTGGAGAGATTTGGAGGATTTTGCTTTTAGTAATGGCCAGTGATGTACCGGGATTTTCAACATTGTATACTAGCAGTCCTTTTCTCTTTTCTTTCTTTTTTTTTTTTAAAGATCTTATTTATTTCAGAGAGGGAGAGAGAGCAAGAGCAAGCATGAGTGGGGGAGATGGGAGAGGGAGAAGCAGACTCCCTGCTGAGCAGAGAGCCCTGTGTGGGGCTCAATCCCAGGACGCTGGGTTCATGACCTGAGCTGGAGGCAGACGCTCAACCAGTTGAGCCACCCAGGCGCCCCACTAGTTGTGCTTTACATTTAAAACCTTGAGAAAACTGATCCAGGAAGACAGAAGAACAAGTTCTAGAAGTACTATGGTCTGGGAGTGTCTTTTTATACTTTTTCACACTACTGAGAATGAAAGAAAATTCATCAAGGGAGGGAGAGAGAAAAATGTAACAGAAATAATAGGATACATTTTTTTTCTTACTTCTAGCGTCCCTCTGCCCCAATCTAAGGCCTTTCTAGCCTTGTTCCAGGGCTTCTAAATACCTTTCCTTTATTTTCATATGACCATTGAATCTGTACCTTTTACTGCTAGCCTCTTTAAGTCTTCTCTGAAGGTAGAAAGAGTATATAAACCATAAATGCAAAAGAACATTTTCTGTGGGGGAACTTTGTGATTGGGGGGGGGCTGCCCAACATCTAAGCCTCCTTCTATTTGATGAGTCTGGTAGGAGGTGGGGGTTCTACCTCCAGCTGTGGAAGTTCCTTTTGGCCCCTGGCCACTAGGACGCAACCCAGCTTAGCCTGTCAGACCATCCCACCCAGAATTTTGTGTCTAGAGTGAGTGTCACGACGACGCGAGCACAGTGGTGGCATTGAGCGTGGCTGGCATTTGCAAGGTCTCCTTAGCCAAGCTTTGCTTGTGACATGACTCTGGCTCCATTGCCAGCGTCCTGGTTTCACCTGGTTTGTGCCTGTTTTCCAAAGCTTTAACCTTTTCCATGATTCTGTGAGCTGTTTGACATTCTTTCAGTAAACTCTTTTTTTTTTTTGCTCAAGTTAGCCAGGTGGATTCCTTTGTTTTCAACCAAAGACCCTGACTGGTTATCAGCATTAGAAAAGTACAGAGAAGAAATATGCAGCCTTATCTGTGGTGCTTCTGACCTAAGTCGGCCTCACTCAATGGTTTTATTCTTATCTTTCTTCTTCTCCTCCTCCTTGCCATTCTGGAGCTGTCAATGCCTCCTTGAAACTCCATTTCAGTTCCAACTCGTGGATTAATCATGCCAGATGCTTTCAGATATTATATATCATATATGAATCCTGGATAATCAGCTTCTATATGGGATTGGCCAATGTGAGAAATACTGGAAATCTCTTTACGCGGAATATGAATGCACCTCATATATGATGATCAGGGAATGCATTTCCATGACAACAGGATGTTTAGGACTTAAGACAAATAAAGGGATACAAATAAACTTAAAGCCATTTTTTCCCCCACAGTACAGGCAATAAGCATACTTCTGATTTAATACTGACCCACGGAGCTCATTTTTGGAAGTCAACGTACTTAATAATGAGGTATCTTAAGCATTATGTATTTTCTAAGACAAAAGCAAGTTTCTTTTCTTCTTCCCTTTGAGGGAGGAGGTAAAGGTAGACATTTTTAGTTTCATTTGTCAAGAATGAAAAGACCTTTCTCTCTCTTTTTTTAATATTTTAATTTATCCCAAACAATGTGAAACAAAGAGTTTTCAGAACAGTTATAACAGGGCATATTTAAAGACAAGGAATGTTTCTGATATGCAATCCATTTGTTCCCTGCCCCTCACATATCCCTTCCATTTGTTACTATCCAGCCATGCGGCAGTCCTGCCACAGCACAAGGCACCTTTAAAATGATTCGTTTGCTATCTGCATGATGTTCAACCTGACTCTATCAGGGCATGATCATTGAGTCATTGAATTCCCGGTCAAAATTCTGTCTGTGATTAAAATAGCACCATTACCAGACAAGAACTTTTACATACATTATCTTGAATCCCCAAATATCCTTGCAAGATAGGGTTAGTATTCCACATACGTATGGAAAAATCATTTTCCCATGATCACCGAGAGTCAGGATTTGAACCGAAATTTGTCATCCTGAGAAGCCTGTGACGATACTATTTCTCCATATTGCCTTTACTTGCTTGATGTATTCAGATTTTTTTCAATTTAAATAGAGTTGACATATAACATCTTAGTTTCAGATGTACAACATGATTTGTATAGATTGTGAAATGATCACAGTAAGTCCAGTTCACATCACCTCCACATCTCTTGCAGTGAGAACTTCTAAGATCTACTCTCACAGCAACTTCCAAATATACAGTTCAGTGTTATTAGCTATAGTTACCATGCTGTACATTATAGCCCCAGGAATTATTTCTCTTATAACTGGAAGTCAATACCTTTTGACCCCCTTCACCCATTTTGCCCATCCCCCACCTTTGGCAAGCACCAGTCCGTTCTCTGGGAGTTTGGTTTTTGTTTAGATTCCACATGTAAGTGAGATCACATGGGAGTTGTCTCTGTCTGGCTTATCTCACTTAGTGTAATGCCCTCACGGTCCATCCATGTTGTTGCAAATGGCAGGATTTTTTTTTTTTTAATGGGTGAAAAATATGCCACATTTCCGCTATGGAAATTTCCATATGGAAAATATTCCATTCATCCATTAATGGATATTTAGATTGCTTCCATGTCTTGGCTATTGTGAATGATGCTGTGATGAACACGGGAGTGCATGTATCTTTTTGAGTTAGCATTTTCATTTCCTTCAGATAGATACCCAAGAGTGGAATTGCTGGATCACATGGCAGTTCTATCATTAATTTTTTGAGGAACCTCCATGTAATTTTCCGTGGCTGCAACCAAATTACATTCATGCCAAGGTGTACGAGGGCTCCCTTTTCTCTACACCTTGCCGACATTTGTCCTTCTTGTCTTTTCTATAATAGGCATTCTAAGAGGTATGAGGTGATACCACATTGGCTTCTAATTGCACTTAGTGCCTTTAGTGATGTTGAGTGCCTTTTCACATACCTGTTTGCCCATCTGAATGTCTTCCTGTCTTCTTTGGAAAAATGTCTATTCAGATTCTTTGCCCATTTTTAAATTGGATTGTTTGGGGAGGTTTTGTTTGTTTGTTTTTGCTTTTGAGGGGTATGAGTTCTTTATGTATTTTGGAGATTAACTCCTTATTAGATACATGATTTGCAAATATTTTCTCCAATTTGGTAGGGCTTTTTTTTTTAAGATTTTATTTATTTAGACAGAGAAATAGAGAGTACACAAACAGGAGGAGGGACAGAGGCAGAGAGAGAGAGAGATTCCTAAGCAGCCTCCATGCTCCGCACAGAGCCCGACATGGGGCTCTATCTCACGACCCCAAGATCATGACCTGAGCCAAAATCAAGAGTCAGACACTTAACCAACTGAGCCACCCAGGTGCCCCTGTAGGTTGCTCTTTCATTTTGTTGGTGGTTTCCTTCACTTTGCAGGAGACTTTTATGGCAACAGGACAAGTTCTCTTTAACCAGTATTTACATTTTATCTCTCTGTTATTTTTAAACAGACTTAAACCAAAAAACAAGAAAAACTTGCAGCACTTGGAAAGTTAGAGAAATAAGGAGAAAAATAAGTCTTTGGAGCCTAATGTCCCTTCTTGTTCCTATTGGTGACACAGTAGCAAAGCAATAAAAGCAACAAAGCACTGAAATTGAGTGCCTGGTCCTTTAGCCAAAATAATAGACATTTGTGAAAGGCAAATAGACTTTGAATGATTTCTGATGAATCAGAGCCATCATTCACTATTAATAGCAGAACCATTAAAAACAACCTGTGTTATTGAGGTACTTTGTAAAGGACTGACGTCTGAGGCAAGTGGTGCCGTATGATGTCGCTGGAATGAAAGCTGCCACATTTGAAGGTGGTAAAATAGAAACCGGCTCAAGCAACAGGGAAAGCATTTGACAGCAATCCTGAATCCAATTTCCTGACTCACCTCCTATCCCAACTGCCTGGTTGCCAAACTCATCTTTGCTTCTGGATTACTGCTTTCGAAAGCTTCCCTGCGTCCTCATGAGAAACCCCTCTCCAGTCCTGACTGTGACCCTGGCTTCGCGGCTGGGATCACGGAGCTTTGGTGCGTGGTCTCTCCTGTAACTCAGTGTGTCCCCGGCACGGGCCGCCACCCAGCCTGTTCACGGAAGACGCAGCTCTCCATCCTAACGTCCTATTGGATTTTTGCAGGGCGTTCGCTCTCATTTAGGACTTGGTAAGCTTTGAATTTTAATGTGATTGTGGATGATGAAAAGGTCGATAAATCAAAGAATCAAAATCTTTTCATTTTAATCTGTTGGTATAACTTGTGGGTCCAAGTCATAAAAAAACAGGTTCTGGATACAAGTTTCTCATAACTCAACCTCCGCTCCTCACCACAGATACACATTTTACACTTCTGTGAACAACAAAAAAGTACTTCTCTTTTCTCATGGAGCAGAGGAAGTGAATTTAGAGAAACAAGAATGAGATTAGAGACAACTGTGTCAAGAGGGGACCTTCTTGCCTTAGAGTGGGAGCTAGTTACTGACTGAGGGTGCAGGGCAGCAGGTGGAGACTGAGGTCGGGGCGGCGGGGGGGGGCGGTTGGTTTCCTGGCAGGAGGCTCACTTCTTGTCTCTGGGCTAGGGATGGAGGCCTACCTGTCCACCGGCAAGGGTGGGAGAGAGGGGGGCTGCTGGAGCCTTGGAGGGTGACGGGGAGGGGGCTGGACTGCAGAGTCCCAGAGTGGGTGTCCATCCCCTGGTGTCTGGGGCAGCGTGGAGCACCCTAGACATGAAAGGTTGTGTCATGGCCTTCCCACCTACACCACGACTCGCAAACCACAGAGGCCCAAGCAAGGCATTTTCCTCTCTTTCACCTCTCAGCATAATACACCCCCACAAATAATAAAAAGTAAGTAACGTTTATGGAGCACTTTCCTCTCTGTCAGATTCTTTTTGAAGTGCTTTACGTGGATGATCTCATTTCCACTATTTGCGGTTGATAAAACTAGCACCCCCATTTTCCAGATGAAGAAATATAAAGGTTAAGTAACTTGTCTGAGGCCATATAACTAGTTCGGCATGATATAAATTATACAAAAGCATGTATGCACATGGAACCATACTCCAGGTCCTAAACATCTAAAATTTGGGACTGCTCTTGAGAACTAGCCTCTCTTTTGTCCGAGTTGTCACTTACACTGTCCAGCAGGCTGTGCCTAGCGGACTTTACGATGTGATCCGGTGCCTGCTGCGGTCCACACAGAGTCTGCGCAGGCAGCCCGGGCTCGCCCGCTGAAGGTTTCCTTCCACCCTGGCCTCCCGTGCTTTCTGCTGACGTTCTGACCCAAACCAGCTTTGCCCGCGCTTCAGGGATGCGTTTATCCTTCTAGCCTTCTTTGTTCCTTTTGCCTAGGCCCCCTTTCTTGACATGTTGAAATTCTGCTCATTCCCCAAGTCCCGCCCCCTCACCAAGCCGTCCTTCCTTCAGCTGGTGTTTACTGAGCGCCCGACAGGTGCAGGACTCTCTGCCTGGCTTTCTCAGTTCTCTTTGCCAGGGGTGATCCTGCGATCATGGTTGTCAGGATAATTTAATCATACTATTAACGCTAATAACATTCATCATCGGAGCCGACACATGCAGCACTGACTGCGTGTCAGGACCGTCAAGGTGCTCTACACACATTCACTTATTTAATACATAGCCCTCCCGGGATCATCTCATGTTCTATTTAAGAACATATCTTGCTTATCTGAGAAGGTTAAAGCCTCTTGAGTCTATGGATTCCAGTTCTTGTTCTTTTTTATTTTTGAGAAATAGTTCTATCTAGGGTATATAAAGCTATCTAGGACAGTGACTTGGACATAGCATGGGCGAGATAAATAGCACTGGAGTTGAATCAGATAGCTACTACACTCGTGCATATCCATATCCCACTTCCATCTTCTCATTTAGATTTCCAGGTTCTCTTGAAAAAACCCGGAAGTGCTGACAACGCTGGGCCTGCTTTCCTGCGTTGCAGTATCTTGTTAGAACTCACTGTTCTGGTTTTAGTTGGGGCATGTGCTCTCAGGCCCTATCACTTCTCATGCCTCGCGTCAGGCCCTGTAGCATCTGATTTTTTAACCTTGCGAGGCCCAAGGAGAATTTAGATTCCAGTTCAAGGTTGGCCCCACCAGGGTAGGGAGAGTTGTAGCCATAATACAGTGTAGTCCGTCCGGCTGTCTGAGCAGCCCTTTTCCGTTTTTGTCCCACCAGCAAGACGCTTGTTTCATCCGGCAAGATGGCTCATTTGTCTAGTACCAGTTTAACAGGAGCTGTGCTGTGTGTTTGGGTGATTCAGAGAGTCATTTGAAGATCTGATGCTGTGACACATACCAGATGACTTTAACAAACTTCCCATCACATGTCCTCAGCACAAGATGGAAAAACACCACGATGATACCTGACGGTCTGTAACAAAGCTCTCATAAAATGCTGTGGAGGGGGAGCTGAGTTATAAAACTCTCCTCCGCAAGTCTTCCCTGAGGGGTGAAGCACAGCAACCCTCAAAGGCAAGCCAAAGTCTTTCTGATCTTTCACAATGAGTCACAGCAGGTGTTGCTGTGTTTCCTTGTCACATACAGATCTGTACGGAATGTGTCCTGAGCCATTCTGGTTTGTCCTTCCCTCCGTCCCTCGTTTTATTGATTCAACAAATGTCTGAGCGCCCGCTGCTGCAACACCTTGCACTGGATGCTTTGGAGATGGCAATGGATACGGCCAAGAAACAAACATACAAACGAAAGGGTGATTAGAGTGGTGACGCTATGAAGATAATAAATATGGTGGTGTGACAGCGTAATGGGGGAGTCAGGGAGGGGTGCAGGGAAGGCCTGAGGAGGGGACATTGGGGAGTGAAATGCGAGGTTCCCTGGCAGAGGACAAATGGGATGGGAAGGAGATGAGGAGGAACTTGGCACTTTTGAGGAACAGAAAAGAAAGCTAGTGTTGCCAGAGCGGTGCGATGCAGCGCATCAATCTGCAACGAGGAACTTGCACCAGATTGTAAATCTGTGCACCACTTCCTTCTCAAAAAAGCCTCGCTAGATGTTAAAAAAGAAAAAAAAAAAAAAAAGACAAAAAGGAAGTCAGCTGAAGTGAAGCTTAGTAACACAGTTGGTTTACATTCTGGATCTGGTGTCTTACCTCACTGGGCGGGCAACAGCGACCTCCCAGATGAAGAGCGGTCCACGGATTACACTTGCTCACGGGTCGGCCAGGTCCTCAGAGAAAAGGCTGAGCTGGACGGGGTGCGGCCGTGGAGGGGGGCAGGCACCACCGCAGGCCCAGATGCACAAGGGAAGATCAGCTCTTCACTAACAGGCAATGAAATGAAACTTAAAAAGCCAAGTAACTCCTCTAGACCCTTAATGAGAGTGTTAGCACTTGAAAGGGTACTCAGAGCACACCCAGGCTGCACTGAGGAGGGGATGTCAGGTAATCCTTCAGACTGACTCAGGAATTAAATTGTTTGCTTAGGGAAACCAACTTTATAGTGTGTAATTAAAAAATCACACGTCAATAAATTTATATAGTGTGATCCAGGTACATGTTTGTTCTCCAAATGCCAACAGACAGTGGTAAAGGTTGAAGACTGGTGGCTCACAGATATGTTTGGTTTGATCAAATTAGTTGCCAACATTTTATTTTTTTTAAAGATTTATTTATTTATTAGAGAGAGAGAGAGAGAGAGCGTGCACACGTGTGCACAAACAGAGAGTGGGGGAAGGAGAAGCAGGCTCCCCGCTGAGCAGGGAACCCCGATGTGGGACTCGATCCCAGGACCCTGGGATCATGACCTGAGCCGAAGGCAGACGTTTAACCAACTGAACCACCCAGGTGCCCCAATTGCCAACATTTTAAAAACTTAGAAGGGGAATATGCTTACCTGGTACCCAACACCCCTAATGTCTTCTCCCTGACTTGTATATTAATGCCAGGTTATGCTGTAGTAACAGATGACTGGCAAATCTCAGCGGCTTACTAGCAAGGTTTATTTCTTGCTCACATTGCATGTCCATTGTGGGGTGATGCTCTCTGCTCCACATCACCTTCACTCCAGCACCAGGTCAGGAAGTAGTCTCTTTGGGGGAGCATCCCTGGTATTGAGGTAGGAGGAAAGGGAGCATGAAGAAAAATGCACTAGCTCTTAGAGCATCTGCTCTGCTTTCATTGGCCAAAGCAAGTTGCACAGTTAAGGCCATAGCAATGGGGCTGGAGAGTAGTCACCTGCAGGAAGAGGCAGACAATAACTTATGCATAACACCATCTACCACAACCTCTTTGCCTAATTTAGATGACCTGCCTAAGTGCCCGTAGATATTTGAGAGTATGACCACTTTGGCCTATGGAACTTGAGTATTCAAAGCTTTGTCATAGCCAGAAGCATGACAGTTATTCTAAAGCTTGCCATGCTTCAAGGACCACCATTCCATCCTTCCATCCATCCTTCCATCCATTCATCCATCCATCTATCCATCCATCCATCCATCATCTACCTACCTACCTACTTACATAGATGGCCTTGACCATTCAAGGTTAAGGTTCCGCAGGCTTTTTCTTAGATACCCTTTACTTACTTCTTCCTTTAGCTTCTAGGCAGAAAAGTCACGCTGCCAATGATACGGTGCTAGTGAGCCAAGCTGTGAGGCAGCTCTACCTCTGCCCTTGACTGTATCCAAGCCCTGACTTCCGGAGTGTGGGGTGTGCACCCCTACTGAGCCATCAGTGTGTACTGCCGCAGAGCGAGAGTCTGCCGAGACTTCAACAGAGAGAACTAGTAAATAGTTAGACATGCAAAGCTGAGTATTTATTACAAGCTTTCTGTGTGCCCAGATCTGCTCTCGGGACTGTGGAGAACACAGTACTTGTTCTTGAAAAGCAAGACAGAGAAACTGTCAAGGTAGGAGACTTGAGTACTGAATCATGGGATACCCATTTAGTTTACCTGAGTTGCCAGTGTGGGTTAGCATCAGCAGAGGAGACTTTGTGAGGAGGTCTGAGCTAGGAAGAACTTTATATATGGAAGTTGAAAAACATCGTGCTTGAATTTAAAGTTTCAACTGATTTCATCTAAATCCAGAATCTTTGGAAGAGAGATGGGCTTGTATTCTCTTGTAGAGTTGATCAAATAAGTTTGAGATGTGTTTAAAGTTTTCTGTTGAGGGGCGCCTGAGTGGCTCAGTTGGTTAAGCGTCTGCCTTTGGCTCAGGTCATGATCCTGGAGTCCCGGGATCAAGCCCCAGGTAGGGCTCCCTGCTCAGTGCAGAGTCTGCTTCTCCCTCCCCCTCTACCCCTCCCCCTGCAACTTCTGTCTCTCGCTCGCTCGCTCGCTCACTCTTTCTCTCTTAAATAATAGTTTTCTGTTGAATTGCTATTTTCATCAGCCCTTGAGTCTCCTTGGATTAGGGCCAGCTGGTGTGATATGAAAGCGCAATGGCTACACTCAGCGGCCACAGGGCTGCTTCTCTCCCTCTGCCTGGTCTCCCCTCGTCCTCCAGCATGGGCTGCTTACAGTGTCCTGCACCAGTTTTGTTGCCACAAGTCATCATAGGGTTTTTTTCCTGAGGGGGCCTTGGTTTCGAATGCACACAGAGGCTGTTTGTGTGCTCCTCACTTTGAAGGCAGGGGCAGGGAACTGTGGCATCCTGCACCCAGGATAGCCCCTGGAAAATGGCCAGCCAGGAATGCCTGTTGCTGAGCGAGATGGCTGGCTGGGTGGGTGTGGAGAACCACGTGACCCTTCCTTCTCTTCTCAGTTCCTCATGCCCTTATTCCATCTTCCTATTGAAACTGAGAGAGAGGATGAAAATGAGGTAGATGTTTGGTTTGCCAAAAACAAAGGAAGAATTTAAGCAGGATCACATCAATTTGTCATCTCCATCTTCCAATGAGACCAAACTGAGACTGAATAGACAAGAATAAAATTGATTGTGTTTAGAGACAGTAGGACAAGGAAGGGCCACGGTGAGCCTTTGGGAAACACACGCTTGTCCAAAGGTGGTATGTGCAGTTTTGCTCTAGGTGGTTGTTAGAAGGAATTTCAGAAATAGCATTGTCACTTCTTTAGATTTTAAAAAGAACTAACAAATCCATTTTTCAATTAAAATCTCCTGATTTTTTTTAAAAAAGATTTTATTTATTTTGAGAGAGAGAGAGAGAGAGTGCAAGTGCGTGAGCAGCGGGAGGGGTGGAGGGAGAGACAGAGACAGAATCCCAAGCAGACTTCCCACTGAGCATGGAGCCTGACACAGGGCTCGATCCCATGACTCCAAGATCATGATCTGAGCCAAAATCAAGAGTCAGACCCTGAACCCACTGAGCCACCCTGGTGCCCCTAAAAATCTCCTGATTTTTAAAAAATGCTGGCCATCTTTTTTTTAAACTTCATGTGATCCAACAAAATCTCTCTGCAGGCTGGATATGGCCCCAGGATTTCTAGGGTATAATTTCTGGACCTTCTGGTCCTTGACCAACCGAGCAAACACAACAGCAGTGGGGTGGGAATCTCGAGGTAGCAAGACTTTTTAAAAAATCTATCACATCTGAAAGAGAGGAGACCAAGGTGCCTTTCACAGAGACAAGGGTTCATGATGGGTTCTCCACATTCTTGCCAGGTTTTTCGGTGGCCTCTTCGCGATAAGGACATGGACGATAGCTCTGGCCATGGGAAAGATGGCCAGCTCAGAAGTGTGGCTGGTGTGCTGTTTGCGCAGAAGGCACTGGTGTACTCAAATCTAATTATTTAAGGCTTTGTGGCTAACAAGGGCATGGTGCAACTGGAAAGAGCACATTTGTCCTTGGTGAATGAAATCATTAGAGTTGAAAGCTGTGCTTTCCTTTGATTTCCAACTTGGTTGAAACTGTATAGAAAATAGTGCACAAGATGGTGCATGGAGTAACATCTCCTGTTTACTGTTCTGCGACCTCTGATGTGTTATGGATTCATTCATTCAGGCACTCAAACTACCTATGAGGTGTCGAGCAGCATTCTAGGTGCTGTGGATACAGCAGAGAACAAAACCCAGTCCCTGCTCCAGGAAGTGCATCGTCTAGCATGAGGACCTGGTGGTGTGCCTCACAGACTGGGACTTGTAAAAATCCGGCAAATCACTGTTCTTTCCCAGCTCCCAGAATTATGCCCTTGCTTGACTTATGGGTCAGAAGAGAAGTGGCAACTGAGGATGTCAGGGGAAAGGAGGCAGGGAGAGCGTTTATGTTCTGAGGTGGTCTTGGACCAAAAGTCCTGGCAGGAGGCATCTGGGGGGCTCAGTTTGTTAAGTGGCTGCCTTTGGCTCAGGCCGTGATCTCAGGGTCCTGGGATCGAGTGCCGCATCAGGCTCCCTCCTCAGTGGGGAGTCTGCTTCTCTCTCTCCCTCTGCCCCTTCCCCCTGCTCATTCTTTCTCTCTCTCTCATAAATAAATAAAATCTTAAAAAAAAAAAAGTCCTGGCAGATTTTGCTTCCTGGGTGCTTCCTATAGCCTAGCAGCTCCCACGGCCTTTAGAATCCTCTGAGCATGTCCCTCGCTACTTTGCTTTGGGACGACTTTGGAATTGATGAGGACACCCTGGAAGTCTTGTTGAAAATGTCAACCCTTGGGGTGTTTATTTCTTACTGAGGAAGGCCTGGGGGATAAAGAATAAAATGTCTTCACTGAAGACTCACTCAGCTGTACATGCTACTCCCAGCTTCTACTCACCGAGTGTAGCAGCTATAGTGCAGCAGCTCCTTGTGCCCTGTTTGGAACTGTCTGCATTTAATCCTATTAAAGAAGTAAGGGCTATTGGACGGATTACTTAAGGATGCTCCTCAGAGTCTGTTCCGCTCTTTATTTTGTATTGGTACATTGTTGGCCAAGTGACCACATAAGGAAATTACACCATTGCTTCTTGTCGCCATTATTGAAAGAAGTCTTGTGAAGTTTGACTCGTAGCTCAATGTCAAAAATATTTGTTTATGGACTGTTTTGTCATGACTTCATGAGAAAGAAGCCATGCTATATGACTAGGGAATTATACATCTTTTCCTATGTTAGGGCCTCCTTAACAAACCAAAAATACTAAGACTTACCCAGATGGGAAGTTAGCTTTTGGATTCTGGTTTCTTCAGCGACTCAAGGAATGAGTTCTTATTCCTGTGATTTCTATTTCTGGGCTTACCACATATCCCTGCTGCACAGCCAAATGTGACCTGATGCTCATAATAATAAAGGAAATGAACAATTTTTTATTTGCCCTGGAGAAACACAAATGCTTATGTGTTCGGTGAAGTGGATTCCTCTTAGAAATGGTGAAATAACCATGCACAGTATATTGCCATAACTTGGCAACACAATAGTGATAATACATTTCAATTTAAAAAATTCAGGAATTTGCTAAGAATATAAAATGAAACACAGAGCAAATAGAAATCTATCAATCAGTTTTGTTTTAAACAGCAATGTAAATCAAGGAAAAGCTTAAATACATTTCTATAAGCCAGCAGGCCAAAGACTATTAAGAATATATAATGTATGCCCTCATTCAATCAATCTATGCACACATATATAAATATATACATAAATACGTATAAATGCAAATAAAATCTTTATTTTCCTATTTTGGATACTTCTGAGTAAATTTATGAGCTTTTTCTTGAACTGCAAATTTTTTAGCTATATAAATGTATTATAACAATTATTTAATACCCAGATAAGTATACTTCATTGAGTTTCCAATTCAGGAGAAACACCTATCTGTCAAGTATTGGGAGTCAGAAATCTGTAACTCTTAGATGGGAAGTTAGAATATCTGAATTCTGATCTCAGTTTTACAAAGAGAAGCTTTGGGGGAGTTTTTTTTTAAAGCCTTTCAGGTGTCTGAGTTTGCTCATTGTAAGATGATTTTGGTGTAGGTGTAGAGGCACTTTCCATTTGTTTGGGATATCATGCAAATGTCTAGCCCCATTATTCATGCAGAGTAGATTCTCTGTACATGTGTTCTGCATTGATACTGAATGCTTTTTGGGAACAACTCATCTGATTCAGCATTTTTTTAAACTCCACCCCCAATGTGGGGCTTGAACGCAACACCCCAGATCAACAGTCACATGCTCCACTGATTGAGCCAGCCAGGCGTCCCATCAGCAATCATCTTTAATGGACAGAAATATGGGACGCTGTCAAATGGCTCCACGCACCCATGTAATACTGGTATGGGGCCAGCTACTACCAAAGATAGTACCTACCTCATACGGTGGTTATGAAGACTGAGTTGCTCGATGCAATGCGCTCGTGTATACAGCTGAGCATGCAGTGAGGGTTCCAATTTTAGCAGTGAGAATTGCTACTATCACCACTATGTGCCAGGCTCTGGGCTAGAATGCAAATTGAAACAGCCACGGTCTCTGCCCCTGTTGAATTTATCATGTAGGGTGCGACTGCAAATTCCAGTGCCTACCAGGCCCATCAGGACCCATAAATGTAAGAGGCGGGCTGGCCCCCGTGTTGCCTGGACCGCACACACCGGCTGGAGTGCAGGGACCATGTGGCCCTGGCAGGTTGTTGCCGTCGGGGAACGAGGGCTCTTGTTGCCAAATCTTGTGTTTTAGGAGAAGTTAGGAATCTGGGTTATCATGTGAAGTCTCCCAACTTACAAGTAGTGACAATGAACGCCAATGGCCAACAAGCGAGTGCCTTAGGGGCTAAAACAACTGCAGGCTGGATGCTTGCTGCAAGAGTCCGTGTGCAACTTCTGGACATGCAGTTGCAACAGCCCCAATTCCCCACTTTTCTGGGGGCAGCACAAACCAGATGAGGGCAAAGATCAGTGTCAGTTAATGTTTAAGTCTTGGCTCCTCCACAGAACCTCTGTAAGCTGGGAGTCTGCGGGGCACAACCGAACGTTAGGGACTCGAGCAACCCTGGAGGCAGGGGCTGGAACAGGACCGGGGAGGGGGCTGGGGAGGCCAGATGCCCAGGAGTCAGACGGTTACCTTTTGCCAGAGAACACAAGGACACTATAGAGCACAGATGGGTGAAGAGTTTAACACAATTTATTTTAGGCTTAAATAATCGACTAGGTCATCCAGTGTATGGTTTTTCATACATATGTCATTAGAACTATGTGTCAATGAATGCTGATTTTATATGAATATAATCAACAAATTAAAGGCTTTCACCAAAACCCAAATAAAAATGCCCTTTAAAACACAGCAGCCTTATTAACCTAATATGACACTGCTAGAATGGTTACAAATGATTGGCTTATTCGAAGGTGTCTACATCTTAGAGCCGGTACACAATACAGTAGTAATTGTACAGCGTGCTGCCATTCTCCTAGCTAAGAATTTCGGTTCAGTCCATTTTAAATACCCCTCTTATGAGCACCATCCACCTCTAAAGCGGCAAGCATTACCCCCTTTTAAAAGCACTAACAGCACCCCCCTCCCCCTAAAGCAACTACCGTATAGGGATTTCTTTTTTTCCATTTTTAGGTCATTTCATTGAAAAATTGGCAATAGCAACAAATATTAGATGAAGGGCTTTGTGTTTACAGATAAAATCTTCTGTGTTGCAGTATACTGTAGTGTTTGCAAAATTGGAAAAGATTTAATCAAAATAAGGTGATACACATGCATCAAAATATTAGTATTCTGAAGAAAAAATTTTTTCACAGAACTACAGAATTCCTCATTTGGGGAATTATTTAAATTTGCAGCAGATTTTAAAGATTTGTTGTTTTTTTTTAAAATCAAGCTAGCGGTTTTGCATATACAAACATTATAATTGCTAATATACAAGAATCAGTGAAGATCCCCCCACCCAGAATCCCTCCCCCCTCTTCTAGGGTGGTCACTTGAGACCCCTAGTATGTTAAATGCATTTGCAATATTCTGTTTGTGTTCTAAGAGGCAGTGCCTTATCAACATTTATTCTATTTTTCTGTTAGAATTTATACAGTGTTATTATTTACAGCAAAACTATAGATGTTTTAAAAAAGAAACAAATAGTGTTTATACCCTGACAGTTTGGGTCCAAGAAAAATAAGGCGAGCTGTTGTGGAGTTAGTAATTTTAGTGTTTCTCTGTAATTTCATCGTCCCATCTTCTGTCCGTTCTGGCGGCAGGAATTTCTTCCTTTTGTAAATGACACCAAATTACTTAAGATAAACTGTTAACAGCATGGCTTCTTGTATATACACTGCATTGCTAATTGCACACGCGCCAATCCTGGGAGTGAAAGTGAATTTCCATGCTCTGTAAATTGGCTCATGCTAAATTAAAATGTGGGTAGTTTTCTTTTTTTTTTTCTTTTTGCATAAAAAAAAAAAATCATGCCATTAATGTGTGGAAGCAGCAAACACACACACCCTTCTCCGTGAATTTTTACTTCCTGCTGACATATCTTCCATGAATTTCTCAATACTGGCAGTAAAAACACATGATCCTGTGGAAAGAGAGACAATAGGTAATGAGTTTAACCTGCTTGCTTGCTTTCCTTTTTTTTTTTTTTTTTAAAGAATTTGCCTAACCCTTCCTTGCCATTCAACAGAAAAGCCTGAGAGAACGGGGTGTCTACTTTCTAATGGGGGGGTTCACAGGATATTCTGACCAATGTGATCTGCTAGGACAAAGCCCTGACGTGTACCCTCAAGCCCTTTGAAGGCAGTGACTTTTTTCTAGGTAACCCATGCTCTCCACAGCACACTGCTCACTGTCCTTGTGGTTTTCGAGATTGAGTTGGAAAAGACCCTCTTCGAGGGTGCCTGCCATCTCTGATCAGGTCACTTGGGTACTTGGGAAAGCCACCTCCAGCCCTTTGGGCCTCGTCTTATCTATAAAATGAGAAGGCTGACAGAGATGCTCTCTGGGATTTCGATCAACATCAAAATATCAGGGGTCTGGGGTTCTCATGGGCATAAAGGGCTAGGGATACGGAGTCAGGATAGATTATTTCAGTAACATCCGTACGTTTTATAACAAGAGTTCACTCCCCAAAGTGCAACTCATCTTTCAAAAAGGGAGAACAGCATCATTCCTTCATTACTCTGAAACTGCTTTTCCATGCGCAAATTAAAATTAAAGACTGTCTTCCACCGCTGCAAAGAATACTTTTTCCCTCCTCCTGCCCCACATCAGTTGCGGACAAGATTGACTCATTATATTTGAGCTTCTTTATGGGGGCCGCGGACATCTTGTCTTACTGGATAATCACGGCATAAAGTATCAGTGTTTTATAACCAGTCAATACAGTCAAAATAAATCAACAATTTTTGCTATGCACGCTTTCTTCATAAAACAAAATTTTCCTACGTATAGTCCATCCTCCTCTTTCAGTATGAAAAGGTGACACGCTTGAACACCGCCTGAGTACAAGTCCTAGCCCCTAGAGAAAACCTGAGTAAGGCAAGAACAATTTTAGGAACAATCGTGCTCATTCACTGGTAAGCAACAGACCACTTCTACAGGTCTAGGGGCACCTTTAGAACTGTGCTTCTGTTGGGGCCCATGTGTCCTCAGTGACCTTGAGGTTGTTCACTTACCCCAGACAAGTTTCTTTCCCTTTAAGATAGATCACCCAGGATACCTTGGCTCAGGTCAGCGTGTTAGTATAGCACTTCCTCTGCTCTACTAGGTTCTTGCTTCCTTTCTTGTATGAAAACTGTTACTAACCTCCATGCCCCAGGTCACTAATGCTTACAGCCAAGAACATCAAAGTGTCAGTTCCTTCTGGGGTGATTTCAATATTGCAAACCCCCCCCCCCCCCACCGCGCCCAACATGCCTCTGCAGAAGTGGTAGAGAAAGAAAATGACTCATCTGGGCAGGCCGTGTCCCAGAAAGTGGACAAATAAAAGTAAAATCGGGATTTTCTCCCCTCTGTTATTACCACTTATTCCTTATCTTCTGGACACCAGGGTTCTTAGATGGCCCTGTGATAACGTGACCCCAGTGTTCTCCTTCTGTCTTCCTAGGGAGGGTTCTCAGCAATTTTCTCTAGTTGAAGCCCCCCCCCCACTTTGTGCAGCTTAATTGATATATAATTTACATGCCATACAATTTATCTATTGTAAATATAGTCTGATAATTTTTAGGGAATTTATATAGATATGCAATCACTACGACCCAGATGGATTTTGTTTTGCATCCTGTCTTCCAAAAGCCAATCCAATTTCCCAGGTTAATCTTGCAATAAGAAGCAAGGTCTTCCTCTTGTCACCTCAATGAAAGCAAATTTTATCTTTTATAGAAATATTGGATATGTTTCTCTAATTTTTTTTTTAAATGCTATTCATTATATCCATTTATATGCAGGTAGGATTTGGGTGATAGTTCAAAAGAAAAAAAAAAGGAGTGAGTTCCCCTTGTAAATCGCTCTTGTTCTTGGTCATGCAATCAGAGTGTGGAAGGTCATTCATTGGACAAAAGATCTTATACCAAGTACAGCGTTCTACAAAAAGCATGAGCGCCTTGGCCAAGGGACGGTAGGCCTATTATAAAATACTGACCTTGTACAAATTGTGATGAGAGCGCCATCTGATGGAAAAGTGTGAGGGCAGGAGCCATCGAGATGACATTTCAGAAATAGAATTTGAGTCCTCTTCCCTTTTGGGGTTTAGGTAATACAGGAGATAGAAGCCTCTGCATTTAGCAATCTGTCTTTGGGTTTTGCATGCTTTTCAAACCCAAAGATAGTAGAAACCAACTCAGAAAAACAAACATTCCTTTTAGTCATTTCACTATAATTTTTTTTTAATTTTAAGAAACATTTTTCATGTATAGAAAAACAGCTATTCAGTGGATTTTCATGGAAGTTTATATTTTACAGATGAATGTTGTGCTTTCCATATCCATTTTCAAGTCAGGGGTATGCTTGAGCTTCGAACCACCATTTCCTTTATAGGTCCACACACAGTGGTTTTTGGCCCGTAGTGCCCAGCTTAAAAACAAAAATCACCCATCTTTAGCTTGATATGTGAAGCTGTCTGCAGTTCAGCCCCATCAGGCTCAATGCCTATGACTCTTCAGTGAAAAGCTTTGTTTCACAATTTCCAGTGGTTCTCAAACTTGGGTGCATATTAGAATGATCTGGGAGGCTTAAAAAACAAAACAAAACAAAACCCAGTAGCCCGGCTATATCCCATGACAATTTATTTGGAGTTTCTTGGGGTGGAGCCCAACATCAAAAAAACATTGAAAAAAAACTCTCTAGACTATTTGAATGTTCAACCAAGTTTAAGAGCCAGTGATATATTCTAGAACACTGCTTCTCAAAATTTAATGTCCTCATGTATCACCCAAGGGATCTTCAAATGTGGATTCTGATTCAGGAGGTCAGGGTAAACGAAGAGACGCTGCATTTCTAACAAGACCCCCGGGTGATGTTGATACTCCATAGACCACACTAGGAGGAGCTAGACTGCATGTCAGTCATCAACACATGGGTTTCCAACTTCCTTTTCTTTGCTAATGATTTTGTATCCACCTATACTTCTCTTCCCCTAATCTTCATCTATATTAACTCCTCTCTATCCTTCAAGTTTGTGTCAAATGTCATCTCCATGGAAGTTCAGACTGTGCTCTCCCTAAGGAGATCTGCCTTGGCAGGGTAACTCTTACTCATCTTTAGACTTTGCTGGTTACAGCTTTAGGAGAGAAAGCCTTTTCTGATACGCCTTCCTCATAGCCTACCGAGAACGTAGATTTGTTACTCTATTTCTTTCTCTTCCAGCCCATCTCTCTTTCAATCCCTTCTGTCTCTCTCATTATAGAAGTCATGGGGCTAAGAACATTTTTTTTCCTAAGCATTAATTCTAGTTACTTCATGTAATCATAATAAAAACTACAGTGCGGTTTAAAAATAACTCCCAGTTCATGCAGATTTGTTCAACTGCTACCAGTAAGTGGGGCTTTTTTGTTTTTTGTTTTTTTTCCTAGTGACCTGTGATTTTTAAAATAGGGCCAGTTAAAAAAATACAGGGAAAATATTGATCTACATTTTGGTAGTAAAAAACATACAGCACTAATAAAATTGTACAGCTATTATCATTAAATGTTATATGCCAGGCACTGTTGTGGAGTGGCTTAGCTCATTTAATATTAATAACAATAAGGTACTGTTATATCTTCCATTTTACAGATAAGGAAATAGAGCTCAGAGCTATAAAACAAACACAAGTTTGCACACTTAGTACACAGTGGAGTCAGAAACAGAAGTCAAGCCACCTGACTGTAGAACCCTTGCTCTTTACCTCAAAGCCAAGGCTTTTGTTTAATTAGGGATTTTTTTAAAGGGTAAGAAAAACAAAAACAAACTATATAAAAACATATCTACTCCAAATAAATTCAGGGAAAATCTTTAGGAGTGAAGAAATTCAGGCTGCACCTTGGACTTCTGGGAAGCAGAATCAGGAGAATCTGCTGGGTGAAAATCCAGACCTGTCATTAGAGAATAATATGATAAGATTTAGGTAACCCTAGCAGTAGTAGAGGGAGATTTCGCTGGGGTTTCGCTGTCTCTCTCTCTTCATGCAGTAGTAAAGAGGAATGAGAATGCCTGTCTTAATAATTTCCCCTGGAATTTCTCTGCATGTGATATTGATTTACACTTCAGAATACTTTCAGTTATCCCTGATTTCTCAAAGAACGTCAGTGACACTGCTGTTCCAACCTCTCCCACTGTTCCTGGCACCCCTCACATCTTCGTCTACTTGCCACTGATCCAGGCTCGTCGAGGTGCTCTTTTGTGGGTTGTCTTAATTCTACTAACAGCTGAACTTACCCAGTGCTTACTATGGGCTTGCCTGTCGCTATTTAAAGTGATTTACTTGTATTAACTCAGTTAACTCTCCCAACAACTTCTTGAGGTATGTTATTCTTATCCCAGCAGAGGTGAGGAAATTAAGGCACAGAACCAGTCTAAGTTCACCTAGCTAGTAAGCTCACTGGCAATTCCCTCTACTCAGGCCATTTCATTTCTCACCCAAATACCAAAAACGACCGCACTGTGATCTCTAGCCCAGAGTTCTCTCCCTAATCATCGACGAATGTCGAGGGTCCTGCATGTTGATCATCTACGAAGCTACTTCATCACCCAGGCTACGTCAATCCCTGATTTTGTTTTTGTGGTCTGAGGTTCTATGATTTTGTTAAAGAATTACCTATATACAAGCAACCCTGATGTCTTCAACTCTCACCCTTCCCTCCCAACACAGAACCAATCTGTTGGTTTCCTTTTCATTCCCTCTGTCCCGGTTCAGGCCCTCATCTGTGTCTCAGAACCGAGGCCCTTGTGTTCAAACTCTGTTCTCCCTCCACTACTGCTAGGGTTACCTAAATCTTATCATATTATTCTCCTATACAAAGCTTCCAGCGGTACCCCACCGTATCCAGGACAAGGGCCAAACTCCTGAGCAAAGCTCATGTGATTCTCCATACTGCCCTATCTCAAATGCTACTCTTTCTTCAAAAACTAGTTCAAATATGCACTTCGAAGAACCTTTAAAAGATCTCCTCTGTTGGAGGTAATTATATCTTCCAGCGGATGCCCTGAGCATTCTATCTTTTATTACATTTATGTATTTTGATTTGTGTGACTTATGATCATGTGTGCCCCTTGGACTAGACTGTAAAGTTAAAATGGGCAGGAGTTCTCTCAGATAAAAATGTCAAACTGAGGATAATGTCTTAATAACGTTGTACCCTCCCTACCACTTACACAGTGTGTCACAAGCCTTTGCACATAGTAGCTAAGAAGTAAAGGAGCTCCAGGGGCGCCTGGGTGGCTCAGTCGGCTAAACATCTGCCTTCAGCCCAGGTCATGATCTCTGGGTCCTGGGACCGAGCCCCGCATTGGGCTTCCTGCTCAGCGGGGAGTCTGCTTCTCTCTCTCCCTCTGCCCCTCCCCACTGCTCATTCTGTCTCTCAAATAAATAAAATCTTAAAAAAAAAAAAAAGTAAAGGAGCTCCAAATGCACACAGTGACCTACTTACAAAAGCCTGTTAGCTAATCTACATTATAGGAACGTTTCTCTCATCCACTGCCATGAAACTGCATGGACTGAGCTATCCTGAGGTAAGACCAAACAAGTATGCTGGAGGGCTGAGGCCCAACATGTCGGCGATCTTAGATGAGAGGATATAGAAGAGCTTGGAGATTTCTATAAAGGAAGAGGTCAGAGGCAACCTTTTAAACTCTATTCCTGTTTAAAATCTTATTCCTTGGGACTCAATCCTGAGCTCCTTCTTTGCTCCCTTTGACCCTCTCCCTAGATGATCACATCTGTTCTCTGGTATTCAACATTTATATCTTCAGTGAGAACTCTCACATTTTTATAGGTGTGCCCCGACCTTTCTGCAGAGCTCCAGACTTGTGCATCTAATACAGTACTTGGATGGCTCATAAGCGCCCTCAAACCCAAGTCCAAGCCTCAGTGCTGGATGTTCTTTTTAAAACCCATTCTGCTTCCGTTCCCTTCTTTACAGTTGTGTAAGCCAGAAACCTGGGAGTCATTCTCGACTCAACCCTTCTTCTCATCCTCCCCACAAGCTAATCCACCTGTTGATTTTCCTAAAACCACTGCCCAGGTCCTAGCCCTTGTCATGACTTCTGAGCGACCTTCCCCAGCTGCCAAAGGTCTCAACATGTTTCTGCATTATTCTTGTATTGGCACTTGGATTTTATATTTTCAGCCCTTAAACATCTGTCCCATCTCGTTCCCCCTTGCGGGATGAGACATTAGGAAGGGCAGGGACCGTGGAAGTTTTCTTCACCATTGTACATCTCCCTTTCCACTTTCAGACAGGTGGAAGCTCAAATATTTTTTGAAGGAATGAAAAAAACGAATCAACTTTCTGGCTCAGAAGAAGTGTTGCCTCTGGCAAGCATGGGCACTGTTGTCACACTCAGCTTCCATATGGGTGTGAGATCCTGAGCATTTCCCCCAAAGAGGTTTGGGACACAGCTGTTCCACAGTCCTTTATGGTTTATATCTGGGGACCTTCCCTTGCTACAACCTCACTAATCAGCCCTCTAATGGTATTTATGAAGTAAATATTTGGGGATTATGGCTACCTTAAAAATGAAGTTCTGCTTTATTTTAAAAAAGAACAAAAATCTGAGTATTTTCATTGCGTAAAATATGAAGACATTCACTACAATTTGCCTATGGACATCTATTTGATTCAAATTTGCTTTTAGTTCTTTAATCATCATCAAATACTAATTAACTATGAATATGAGTAATAGTTAAGAACTTAGGTTCTGGATAAGTTCAAATTTCATTCTTTTGTTCATCAGCTCTATAGGACCTTGAGTAAATCATTTAACTTTTCTCAGTCTCATTAATAAAAAAGAGATAGTATTACCTTATAGCATTGTTTTGGGGATTATATGTGGTTAAGTATGTAATGATCTTGCCTACTACCTGGCATAAGCAATCATTTGCTATGTCATGACTATTATTCATAAATAATTTTAGTAATACAGCAAAGTTCAATAGAAAGGGCAGTAGGTGGAGAATCAATCATCTTGAGTTCAAGTCCTAGTTCTACCAATCAAGCTGTGTGACAGTAGAAATGTCATTGACCTCTCTGAGTCTTGGAATATTCATCTGTAGAAGGTAGCAAACAAAATTGGCCTGCCCCAGTGCTCGCTTTGGCAGCACATATACAAAATTGGCCTGACCTCTCTAGAGGCTTGTTTGAAGGATTAAATAAGAAAAATATGTAAAAGCAGTTTGTAAACTACAAATCTCTACATACTATGTACAAATCTGTATGGCTATTGTAAGCCATTTGCTTTTCCCTTACATTAAAAATAGGATGGCCGTGACTTGGTATTAAAGAAAAGCGGGTGCAGGGTTCAGATAGCTCAAAATAAAACTGGTTCTAAAATGAAAAATAAAAGTTTTGATGTCACCATCTGAGACTCAGTGAAATTTGGCAGCATTCCATTTGCTTAGTTGTTTTGTTAAAAAAAAAAAAAAGGGCAGGCAGCAGGGCTATAAAAACTCTCAATATATTTGCAAATTGATTTTTCCAGAGCACACATTCAGTGTCCTGGAAATCCAGGTGGTATTCTTGAACTCATTTCCTAAGTTCACTTATGGAAGGTAAATAACCACCCTGGAGAGTACCGCGAGGCTTACAGTCAAATCACTGTTCTTTCCATCTGACGCATTAAGTTTGCTTTAGGCTGGAGTTATTTTCACATTCCTGTGACTTTTCTCTGAATTTCTCTCTTCTTTGAGTTGGGGAGCAAGTGAGCCAAAGCCCTGACTACTTCTTTACGGGGTGGGTTGTCATTTGAAGGCCTCTTGTACATTAGTGACCATGTCCTGTCTGTATTCATTTACTCAGAAGAACCTAGAAGAATAGCACGGTTGTATTTTTTTGGCGTCATTTACTCACAGATACTGGGTATATGTGGCTCTAGAAAAATGGCTTCCGCTGGTGGGGGCGACCTCCTTGGTTCTTTACAACCCAGAGTCTGACGCTGATCGAACCAGCTGGCGAACTTTGAGGCGCATATTGAAATTGACTGAACTCTTCTAGATTCATTTCACGTATCACTTATAACTGCTTACGTAGACCAACTCAAGACTGCAGACTCATGCTTCATGTTTTATGCAGCTACTGTGTGTACATGTGTGTCTTGCCCCAGGTTGGGCTGTCAGGCATGCATGAGAAGTGGGTCCATTCTAGATACTGTGGCACTGATGCCGTGGGTCATTTTCTCCTGTCCCTTACCCTGCCTGAGAAGCAAGCCATGTTGATGTCTCCTGATTCAGCCCTGCCTCTCATCCTCACAGCCCGAGCCAGTGTCTATATAGTTTCATATTCGGTGTTCTGCTCATCCGTGATTGCCACCTCTGGTTCATTCTCTGCTTGCCCCTCGAGCGAGTGATGCAGAATGTACATTCAATCACACCCCACCCCGCCCCGACACTTTGCACAGCTTTCCTTCTGCTTTTAGTGACAGGCCAGAATCCCTACAGAGAGGCTCATGAGGCCTGAAAACTCCCAGCTTTCCAGTCTCTGCCAAACTCTCTGCCAACTAAACTGACCTGTTCTCATGGCTCCTCCCTCCTGCACCGCCCCCCCGCCCCCCACCGCCGGTCTGGTTTTTGCAGGGTGCTGCTATCTGCCTGGAGGGCTACCCTAGACACCGTCCAACTCCCCGCCTCCAGCCAGTCATGTCCCGTGCAGTCTTTTAAATCGGGCTTAAACATTGTTTCTCAAGGAATCCCTGCCTGTCACCTCAGACCCGGGTCAGGTCTTCCGTCAACGTGGTTGAGAGTGTTGGCTCTGGTGGCAGGTTGGTATCCTATTTCTGCCACTTTTAATTTATGTGACATTGGGCAATTTGGGCCCTGTTTCCTCCCTCTGACATTGGGATGATAAGGGCATCTCTCCAAAAGGGTTGGCTGTGAGAATTAAATGAAGAGCGGGGTGGAACACTTGGAGGCGTAATATGTAGTAAATATGATTATTTCCAGAATGTTCTGCAGTTCTTGGTAGTTGTCTCAGTGCCAGTAAATACGGATATGATCAATTAGGATGGGTTAACACTAAATCTCCACAATGTAAGCTCAGGGAGGGCAAGTACCACATGAAGTTGTTTATTAAGAGTTTCTCAGTACCTATGCAGAAAGCCTCATGAGAGGAAATGAAATAAATCTTGGCATGAATAAACACATGGTAAGGTTTTTTGAGAGGGAGGGGTTAGGAATTTATCTGGGCCTGCAGTAACAGGCACATACCCTCACCCCAATCCTAAATCTTGAGGAAAAAAAAAAAGATGTGGTATATATACACAATGGAATATTACTCATTGATAAAAAAGAATAAAATCTTGTCATTTGCAACAACATGGAGCTAGAGAGTATTATGCTAAGCAAAATAAGCCAGAGAAACACAAATACCATATAATTTTACTCATATGTGGACTTTTAGAAACAAAACAAATGAGCAAGTGGGAAAAAAAAAAAAAAGGAAGAGAGAGGCAAACCAGGAAACAGACTCTGAACTATGGAGAACAAACTGATGGTTGTTAGCAGAGGGGAGGTAGGTGGGGGATGGGTGAAATAGGTGATGGGGACTAGGGAGTGTACTTGTGTGATGAGCACCAGGTGTGGAAATACTGAATCACTATATTGTACACCTGAAACCAATATCACACTATGTTAACTAACTGGAATTAAAATAAAAACTAAAAAAAAAAAAAAAAAAAAGGAGTTTATCTGGGCCTTAGTTACCTCACCTACAAAATTTAGGGCAATGAGACAAAGATTTCTCAGTTCCTCACCTCCACACTCAACACCAGGATTCTGGTAATTGGGGGACAGAAGATGTATGCAAGGCAAACTGGAATCTATTTGTTCTTTTCGTCTGGACCAATAGGGCTTTCACAACTGCTCGTACGCAGCCCTCAAGAAATCATGCTACTTCACCTCACGGACTTAGCGAGAAGTTTTCAAATTTCTTTTCAAAGCTCCAACTGCTTTTTCACCTTTCAAGTGACCTTTCCTAACTGTAGCTATGTAGAAAATAATAGGATAATGTAAAATTTAGAAAACAATGTTAAAGAAAATATCCTCATCTATGAAGAAAAGTTCAATTCACACAAAGCTTACGAACCATTTAACTTAAAAAAAAAAATAGTAGTCCATTAACCTTCTATTTAATTTGCTTTGGTTTATATAAGATACACCAAGTAGTATATAGGGATCTCAGTCATTTCATTTAAACTTGGCAACCACTATACTTCAACCAAAATTAAATTGTCAGATGCCGTTCTGCTAAAACGGTGAAAGGCTGGATCTACACACATCTCAGAGCACATCTGTTAGAATTACTTGTTGCCAGACAGTTCTGTTAGTTGTAGAATGCTACCACATTGCACGTTGAGCCTCAGCTCTTTAGAGGAGACTCAAATGTCACTATTTACATTTGCTTCTGCAAACACCATTTACATTTAAATTCCTGACTAATTTGTGAGGAGAAAGTTTATGGACTGTGAACTGAGTTTTAGTGTGTGTATGGATGTGTACATAAATATAAAAATAACTCCAACTTCATACTGGGTATTCAAAGCTGGAATTCAGTGAAAAGGAGAGGGAGGCGGGCAGGGAGATGGGAATCACTTATCCAGTGAAATGAGAGGTTTCATAGGAAGTTAAGGCCGACTGTTGCCGGTATGAACACACCTATCGCCTTGACTAACCGTTTACTGTTATGAATGGCTCTTCTTTTCCACATGCCGGATTTCCTTCTTTGTTGTCTTCACCTTATAACCTTCTCCCTGCTGTAAAAAGGAATGTACCCATTAAGATTTCATAGTAAAAGAGTTTTAGTTATACAGCAGTTCCCATTCTGGTCCCTTGAGGCTGGATTAGGGTAAGTGAAACAGCTGAAAGCATTTTGTCACTTCATGTCCCAAAATACATGCAATCAATCTATTTGGCTTAACCACACAGCCTAGCATCATGGAGGCAAGCTAGAGAGCGCCGTCAGAATGAATACAGTAACATAACTATGCTTCACAAGAACGCAGTAGGTTAGTGATAAATAAAAGGTTAGTGATAATAAAAATAATAGTAATAAAATTTTAAAAAAGGTTAGTGATAAATTAAAAAAAAAATGAGTAGCCTGTTCATTTCTTGTAGTAATCCTCACCAAAGCCCTCAAGGCACCCAAACCCCAATTCTAAAAAAAATTAGTAAATTATAATTTATTTCTTCTTAAGCCAACAGAATTTTAAGGGATCTGTTGTGTCGAGACGAAAGTTTCTCAGGAAAGCACCAATCATGAACTAAACACCATGGAAATGTTGATCTGAGGGACTTTTTTTTTTTTTAATCTGTGGAATTACCAGCCCCCTCCTCTTACTCCAAGCAGGCATCCATTTTCCATAAAACAAGACCTCTCTTCATTGAGCACCAGGGACACTTTTCTCCGGGAGCAAAGCTGTACAAATCCTCCACTTTTACTAACCACTTTATGACAGAAACGCAGGAGCCTTTCCACTTTTCTGAGCTAGTCTTGAGAAATTTTCAGTTCACTTTTTCTTACATAAACACAGGCTATTGGAGTTTCTATTTTCAAAATGAAAAGGGTAAAGATCTGAGAAAAGGAAAGAAATGACAAATAACCAGAGGTGTTTTGTCTGGGAGATGGAGACGCATTTGCTGAGTTACACTGCGCAGCGGTGAGTTTAGTTCTTTCACCTGCACACTGGAAATGGACTGTTATAAACCCAAAGAGGAGAGAACGCCCCTCAGGTTAAGAGGAGGGAATTCAGATTTCCCTGTAGAACATACTGGAAAGGGAAAATGTATTGGGATTTGATGTAAGGATCCTGAACTGAGCTCTTTTGCCGTTCTAACATTTAAACCCTATACATTTGCTGGAAGTGAGCGCCCTCTGTCCTGGTCCCAGGCAGGCAGCAGGTAAGGTAAAGGCGGAGGCGGTGGGGGGGGGGGCGGGGGGCGGGGGGGGCACTGCCCAGGGGGCTGGTGGTGATAGAGGGTTTTTATTCTATTTCTCTTACATGCTCAAACAAGCACATTCTACCCTCCATAAATGAACTTATCTCTGTGAAAACTCTGAAGACAGTAAAAAATATATAATGTTAAAGAAGGTTAAGAAGAAAAGTCTTTTTCCTTGACCCTGATCAAAAGCACAGGTTGTCAAAAGCAGCAAACACTTCAAGCTGCCACACTGCAGATGCCAGCCTGTTAGCAGCATGTTCTAGTGATTATCCTCTACTTTTTCTTTGGCAGCCCCTCTCCATTACCATGTCATCATGTTTTCTGTCTTGTGGGATAGCAATTCGTCTTATTATTTTCCGAGTGATCTGTAGGAAGCAATAGTGAGAAGTAGAGATTTTCCTGTTTTCTATTTTAAGAGGTGACACTACAGCAAACAAACAGTAGGAAATCTAAATTCCAAGAGAAGCATAAAATCCTAATGATGATTACTTTTCTGGTGATGAGGTTGCCTTCTTCATCAGTAAATTGCTCTTCTGTGACAGATTCACCAGGAATGCTTTTTGCTTCCTCTCCCTAAAGGATGTGGCATAGAGATTAGCAACTTACTAGATGGACAGATCTCCACACCACTCCACACACCACACACATGCTCTGCGGATTTTTAGAAAAAGAAAGTATAAATTCTACTTGCTTCTCCAGGACAAGGGGAAAAGGCGGACTCCTCTGATGGTTATTTAGCAGCCAACAACATTCAAAGCACTAAACCTCAGGTATGTAACAAGAATGATGGCTAGCAGCTAACTCCAAGAAGGCAGAATGATAAAACACAGTTATATGTTGATATACGAACCAAAAGTTTTCATTTGTTGAAAAAAATTAGCCAATGATTAGAGCTCTGGTTAGATCATCTCATTTTGATCACAGTGTTTCTTGATTAGTCCTACCAAATCTCTCAAATAATTTTTGGGTTGCATTGTGCTTAATCTAAATTAAGATGGTACCTTAGTCGGGGCATTATATTTATTGCCCTTGTCAGGTTTTGTTTTTTTTTTCATTTAAAAATTCATTTACTAAGGGTAACATAGACTTTTTTATAAGCAAAGTTCAGGGTACAGAGAAAATCTTGTTTATTTTCCTTTAAAACCGAGCCTTTTGTAGGTCAAAATAAATGGGAATGACTCTGATGAAGTGCGTAGTTTCTGACTACTATTTTCAAGTGAAAGGGTCTTCTGTGATGATAGATCATCTAATCTCCACGGCTACAGACAAAGAAAAGATCAGTACTAAAGGAATTTAAAACAATGTTATCTTTCCGTTAGTGACTGCTAACTGATTTAGAAAAGGAAACTGTCAAAGATCTTCCTCTGGTGACTTTAAAAAAATGGAATAAAGTCTTAACTCCCCAAGGCGGGCTCCTATTTTCCAGCTTGGCAGATTTGGATGGCTCCTTAATCTCTCCCTATTGGCTCTATAATTGCATAAGAAAAACCACTCAGCAAAAATAGGGCCGTATTTGCAATATATCACCTTCTAGTGCCACATATAGTTTGGGGGAACAGGGACAAACATCTTAAGTGCAGACCTACTCTAGGGACTTAGTGACCTGCTAGTCAGACTTCTTGTTGAAAAGGTGGCCTGGATAATGCTATAGAACAGTGTACTGCAGTTGTTCACCTGCAGCTGTTTTAGGGAAAATGGCGGATCACAGAGACGACAGCTACATTTCTGGGAGAGCCAGGATTCTAACTCTTTCAGTGTCATTGGTCTGGAAAAGGTAGTAGTTCTGCTAATTTTGTCAGCACCAGCCAATGGTTAGAAAGTTCTATGATTGTTTTATGTCACAGCCAGTAGAAAGGCAGTGTAAAGACTAAAACATTGTCTTGTTTGGCTAAAAAATTCCGTTTTTTCATTCTTTTCTTTTTACAGTGCCTTTATATTCTTACAGATTGTAGGCTGACAGTTCATGATTGGGTAAGACATGGACTCATTTTCTTCACTGTGGTATAGAAAAATAAGATGGGGGGCACCTGGGTGGCTCAGTCAGTTAAACGTCTGCCTTTGGCTTGGATCATGATCCCAGGGTCCTGGGATCGAGCCCCGCATTGGGCTCCCTGCTCAGCCGAGAGTCTGCTTCTCCCTCTGCCCCTCCCCCTGCTCATGCTTGCGAGCGCTCTCTCTCTCTCTCTCTCTGAAATAAATAAATCTTTAAAAGAAAAATAAGATGTTTCTTGCTGCTCATGTTTAGCTCCTTTGGATCTTGCTTATGGTCAGTTTCAATTAGCACAGTTAAGAGGGAGAAGGGAATTGGAAAAATGTAGAGGTCTCATGCTTAAATATACTAAAATCTGCAACAAGTTTTAATAATTCCTGTGGTTGTGAAAAAAAAATTTCATTTTATTTTAAAAGTAAAGGCATAGGGGTGCCTGCTGGCTCAGTCAGGTAAGCGTCCAACTCGATCTCAGCTCAGGCCTTAATCTCATGGTCGTGAGTTCAAGCCCTGCATTGAGCTCCACACTGGGTATGGAGCCTACATTAAAAAAAAAAAAAAGTAAAGGCATGAAGACATCAAAAAAGCCAATAAAAGGTCATGAAAGATTTCCCTCTAGTTTAAAAATGAATAAATGAGATATTTTTTGAGCTAACTCAGGGAAATGTCCGGCTCTTTGCATGTTAGCTAATTTGAGGATCCCAGGAAAACCCAGTAAAACAGAATCCTATTGGATAAGTTATGAATGTACTCTTTAGCAGGGAATGATGCCAGTTAACTGGACAGTCGCTGAGAGGAATGTGAAATAAGGTATATTTATAAACATAGCGAATACATAGAAGAATTTTGATTTATATTAATAGCCTTAGAAAAAAGCAAAGTCCTATTTATAAATAACAAGCCCTATAAGTTGTTGAGATCTACTCTGGCATGTGGGCATTTTCATGTTTCCTACTGAAAATTCATACTGCTTATGTACCGTTAAAGATAAAGATGCCTCTCTTAATCTTAAGTGGCCATTAAATACAGTCAATTAGTGCTTTAATAAGGCCAAAGTAAGTTGCGTGGTGATGTGGAAACTCACTAAAGTGGGGGAGTGGATTAGTGAGGGGTTGATTAGATAAAGAGGGAAGACAGAAAGGAGTCGGGAAACATGGTTTAAAAAAAAAAATCATCCATCTTTAATTCTGTCAAGTATATCAGAGACCAAGTATTACCCAGGAGAGGTCTTTTTTGGGCCTTTCTTTAATGACAGAAAATAATCTCTAATTAGTTCCTAAAGTTCTAGAAAACAGTTTGTACTTTGAACTGAGCAAAAGTTCCCCCCAGGTCTTGTTGATGGCATTATTTTTGGCAATACCACCCCCCCACTTTTTTCTTTCCTATTTCAAAGGAAAATTACAGCACATATGGTGTCACAGTATCATCCCTGGTGGCCACCTTAATGAAGACTAGCTGTTCTTCCCCTTGGACCTCTGCTGGAAGCATTGCATTTCATAATTTTTATTCCTCTGTCCTTGAATAAAAGGAAGGAATAACAGTATGAGATGTACCAATGGGCTCTGATGTCTATAACATTAGGACTTAAACTTTCCCGCCAAATGGGATGGATATCACATTTGTGACATATATAACTTAGCAAGTTACTAAGCAGTATGTGATGGTATAACCCATTATTATATTCTGAGAAACCCACTTGCTGGGCATGTGTGTATGCATGCACATAACGTACATGTACATTTTATATACATATCAATACATGTACATAAAAATAATCTGAAGCTCATGAACAGTGGTTACCTCTGTGAAATGGAATGAGTAGATCAAACTTTATATACTTTTGACTGATGATTTGGGGAAAACTTATATGGTTAGTAAAAAAATTCAGAAGTAGAAATAAAAATACAGCTGAATTATATGATAAAAATTCAGTTATTTGAATCTTACCAAACTTCCCAATAGTTTGGCTGTGAGTTAATGTTTTTGCCTTTGTAATCACTGACTTAGCAAATACTATAAACAACCTCACAGGACTAGTTAATTTACTCAAGCTGCTTCTAAGCATTTGAAACCACCGTGATATTATCAAATTATATAAAAATAAATGGATGTGCTTATAAAATCTAAAACTCCCCCCACAATTAGAAGAGTTTGTTCACTTGGCTCATTCCTTAGGGACTTGAAAATAGTAAACGAAAAACAAAAATTAAAAAAACGAACTTCAGAAGAAATGGGTGAACCTGCATATGAAATCGAAGAGAAAAACCATAAAATTATACTTTCACTCCATCAGTTGTACAAACTGAATGGCTAAGAAGATGGATTGGCCTCGACTTGCAGTCATGAAGCCCTGAGCCCATCTCCTGCAGGTGTGGACACTGCAGCCCAAGCTAGCTCGGGGAGGGACGGAACAACCCCAAAGTGGTTTTCAACTCTGAGAGCCTGAGTGCTAGAGGGCTTACTATGGCAAACAGTCTAAATATGCTGGTCCGGCCCAAGGCTGGACAACCTCCGTGAAGAAGGCCAAATACTCAGCATTCCAGTCCCATCAGATAATTTCCAGGAGAGACAGCCCACGGTGGCCCTGTTCCATGCCACTGGAAACGTTTAAGTGGCCAAGTGCCTAATTTGGTCTAGGAAAAGTTATTCCTTTATAATTTGTTCTAGAAAAGAAAGAACTTAGCAAGGAGGGAAAAGCAGGTAGAAGGCACTGCACTGGAGGGCTGGAGAGCAGGCTGGGGGGTCCCAGACTGCTTGCTGCCCTGCTGTGTGCTTTTGGGTAAAGCCAACCGTTCTCTAGTCCCTCGGTTTTGTCATCTCAGAAAAGAAGTGATTTTAGCATCAATGATCCATTTCCATCCTAACACTCTTCTATTATGCTTTTGGCAGGGGTGTTTTCCGTGTCACAAGTACTGTATACTACAGCAATTTCAAGCTCTTTTAACATGAGAAAGATACCAACATATAGAGTGAAGAGAAAAGCAAGAGAAGTGTGATCCTTTCCAACAGCCCCAAAAATGTGAACAGAAACCAAGTAACTGGATCCTTATATGCGTAATTTCTAATGATTTTTGTGATACCTAATTATAGCTACTTTTGCTAGCTTTCGGTTTTTCCAAGTTTGTTTGATTCGGTTGTTTATACAATGCTCTCTTCACTTATAAAACCCATGCTCTGGTCATTCCACTCAACCTCCCTAAAATTACACTAACTTCAAGAAGTGGGGAGTTGGGGAGAACAGACCCCTCTGTTTTATGAAGCCATCATAGTATAATTTTCTCTTTTAAACCTAAGCTCTTAATAAAAATGTTTATATATTACACATAATTATATATTAAGTTCAAATATATAAATAACACATTCTGACAAAATGGCTTAAAAGCTAACTTGCCAATATATGTCTAGAATTCTAGAAGACCAAGAGAAGTAACCCTCATTGATTTGGTGGGTTTTGTGTTTTTATTGTTTTGTTTTTGTGTTCTTCAGAGTAAAACTTCTTTATCCTCTCCCTCTCACTTCTTTTTTGCAGGATTCTGTTTATTTTCTTCTGCCCTATATAGAGGAGATTCAACTTATATAATGAGCAGCTTTTATAAGGAATGAGGTAGATCTGGAGGCCACATGAGTGAGTATGTCGTATGTTAAGCATAAAAAGCAAGTTACAAATGATATGTCTGGTGCACTTTTTCTGGTCGTTTCACTTTAAAATATCATTTCTTGAAGACGTTGATTCTGGGAAGGGCAAAGCCTGACTGAGCAAAGAGTATATAGTTTTAATTCCTTCAGAAAACCTGTATTAAGTATTTCTTTCCCCTAATCCCAGGGAATGTGTGGGAGGTGACTGATTATGAAGATTTTATAAGCAGGGTGAATACTTGCAAATATGCTGGATACCAAGTAGTAATTTGGCTTGCCTAGATGGAATTGTCAAAGTGATTCATGCTTTTTTTTTTTTTTTTTAATATAGATAGCTGTCCACTGATTGATTTAGGGATAGTTTCAGATTTAGACAAGGACTTACTTTCTTCTCTAATGCTTCCAGAGCCTGAGAAAACCTCTACTAGAGCAGATTTGGCAGATTTTCTTCTCTTCTTTCAACTGATCTACGTGAAAAGTACAAGCAGCAGGAGTTTTAGATACCTAAGCCAACTTCTCTGCTCTCTCATGGGTCTCCTGACACTTTGGAAAGGGATGATAAATCTGATAAATGGTTTTCAATAGATATTTCCCTTCCTTTCCTTCTTTCCAGAGCTGTCAACCAAGGAGCCTCAAGTTATTTGGACCACATTCAAAGGCCTGTGTGTTGAAAATGGCTGCCTGGTTTCTGCAGTCAATTATTCTAACATCAGGAAATTTCTCTCTAAAGACAGAGTCGAGTAATGAAGACAAGCAGCAGACTGTGGGAAGCGTTCTGCCCGACCCGACCAGGCATATAAAGTCAGTGCTTCCAAAGGCCTTTGTGGCGGAAATGAAGGTTTATTCATTGCGTTCAACTGTGCTGCAACAGGGGGAGGATAAGATTTTTACGTCCAGTAAAAAATGCCTCCTATGCTGACTTAAAAATACAGCCTGATTTTCCGTACGTTAGTCAAGTCGAAAGCCTTTTTCAGAAGGTTTTGCCTGATTTTGTTTATGGCACATACATCCATGCCAGGCTATAACTCCAAATCCTCAGCTACTGATTGGTAACAAAGAACTGGTTTTTCCTCAAGAGCTGTTCAGGCAGTAGGAATTTGAGACCCAGGAGGGAGCCTTTTCATTATTTCATTGTCCTTCTCCATCGGACCTCCTACCTCATGTGGCCTCTGACGTTTCCACTGACCGTTTCATTTGATACGAACTGTTCTCTCACCAAGACAAAACCTTTGTTCACATACAAGACTTTTTCAGGGAAGGCAGGATACAAATGCCAAGAATTCTCAGACAAAATTACAGCTGCCACAAGTCAGACACAGGCCTAGACTGAATACTCACTACCATACAAACACGACCCTTTCCTCTTGGTGGTGGTTCTTACAAGCTTTCGGATGTGCAAAGAAGCATCTATAGAGCGATTACTTATCAAGCCTGCTGAATTCTCAAGGCCACAAGGGAGGACTTTCTAATCCCACAGCAATGCCCCATCACGATCCGGCTACAGGATACCTTTATAATCAAACGCCGGCGAATAACGCGGGTAGTGACTCTCCGTTCTTCCTCTGAGCTTGAATCACTCTCACTGTCTTTCAAGTCCTGATAAATGCATTTTTTAGGATAATTTTACCATCACATTTAAAATAAAAGACATTCTGAGAAAGGAAATCAAAAAAGAATTACTTTCACTTGCTGGTTTTCCCTGCTAAGGAACATCACGATATGTATTTGTGAGAATCTTAAAAAAAATTTAAGTGGAAGAAAATTTTGAGCAGGATCCTAAATGAAATGACTCTGTATAGGTATGTATTACGTGTGTATGTGAATTAATACATATATTTAATTACATTGATCTTTGTGTGCATATATATGGTAAAGATCAATGTAATTAAATAAAAATAATTATAAGAGACATTTTGGTATCAGAAACTACACGCTACTCATTATTAGTTTGAAGAGCACTAATATTCATTTAAAACTCGTTTTAAATCTCTATACATTTGACCTGAATGGCCATGCTTCACTTGATCTACAGAAAGAGGCATAGCATCTGATTTTTATGAAATTTTGGTCAGATTTGACAACTTTATCAAAAGCTATTTTGAACTTCATAAAAAAGTAAAGAATTGACATCAGTAGAATTTGCCACATGTATTTATATTGGGAGATTTTTAGCAGCATAATTGGCTCCCAACACACAATCGGTGCTCAGTAAGAGTTTATGCAAATGAATGAAGGCATAATGTAAAACATGTAAAAACTTGGAGTCTTATTTTAAAGATCTCATATGAAACGAGGACAGAAAAAACATCTGACAGACAAGAAGACGGTATAGACAAGAATACAAGAAGTACACAAAATATTAATTTTTAGGCAATGAAGATGAGAAAAAGGGAAAAATATCTCTGGCTTCTACTGAAGTGTCATGGTGAAGACTATTTACTGACTGATTTTATCTCTAAATTTTAATGGTGGAATTCTGAAAATAGTTCTGGCATTTTATTTTCTAAGTGTGCTAGTTGCCCCAAATCTGAGAGTCCTGGAGATAGAAACTGCAGTTAATATCCATTGGAAAAATCAGCGGCAGTGTTGGTAAAAATAGGGGGAAAAAAGTAAAATTGTTACAGGAGGTACAAGTGTTAGCTAAAGTGATTGTCAAATGTTGTCAATGGGGCGCCTGGGTGGCTCAGTCATTAAGCATCTGCCTTGGTCTGAGATCAAGCCCCGTGTAGGGCTCCTTGCTCAGCGGGAAGCCTGCTTCTCCCTCCCCCACTCCCCCTGCTTGTGTTCTTGCTCTCGCTATCTCTATCAAATAAATGAATAAAATATTAAAAAAAATGTGGCAGAAAGTAATAAACCAGGGTTTCTTTAAAAAATGTTGTCAAATAGATAATAAAGTAGACCATTTTTCACCCAAGGTACACTTAACAAATACTTTAAAATATAATATCAACCCTAACGCTGTAAGAAATTTCACCTGAACAAAATACCCTACTGAATAATACGGTGTCAAAAGGAAAGAGTTTTCAAGTTTCTGATTCCTTGCAAAGATATTGGCTGCTAAATTCCCTCTTAACTTTTAAAATGTTTTAGAAAAGATTGTAAATTCAGAAAACTTACAATGATCCCAGTATTGTGAAAGGAGGCACTGAAACAGCTCAAAAAGGCAGAAAACGTAAGAGGAATTCACATTGTGAAAGAAAAGAATTGTCAATCAGCGTTCAGGGATCAACAGATTAGATGAGGCAAAAGCGAAAATTCAATCTGAATTATTCATACACAGAATTGTAAACTGGGGAAAGGTTTTCACTTGGGTAAATTGAAAAGCAGAACATATGTTAATGCCAACACTAACAAACCTAGACATCAATTGCATTACATTCCTATCCAGAAACATCTGAGACTAGTCCCTTTCAGAAAGAAAAATGGCCATTTGGCCAACGTTTTAGTTTCCACTTTCTGCCTCAAGTCTCTGCTAATCTGAAGGTGAAAGGGAGAGAGAAGATGGTAGTAGAATCTTGATCAGGATTCCTTTTAGAGAATTCTCTAGAATTGGCGAAGAGCGTAACTAGTAGACAGACAAACGGGAGTGTTTCAGTATGGCTTGCCATGGGTCACTGCATGGAAAGAGGTGGAAAAGAGCAGAAGTTTACCTTGTAACAGCAAGCCGTCATCCGTGTAAGAGCCGCACCCGGACTTTTGACCTGATTTTTTAGGGGACAAAAAGGGGACTGTTTTCTGAGACCATACATCAGATGACTACTCTACTGTGGTCTAGCCAAAAAGGACACATCCTGAACATTTTGGGATTTCTGGTGAGATCAGAAAGTCCCAGAAACTTAAACTCCATTAAGAACTTTTATGCTCATGAAAACTTTTTAGGCATTAGAGTAGGACCTGTAACCAATACCAAAAGCACGATCTCATAAGCAATTTGAAAACACTTTCTAAGAGTAATTATGTTCCAGTACTGATGAACTCAGCTGAGCTTCCATTCAGGGTTAAGACTTTCATTTCAGACCCTCTTTTGCCTTCTCTCCGGTTCCCCAGTGGCCAATGTGTCCACACGTGCACACACCCAAGTGCTTATTTATATTTAGATCATCATTTGATTTCAGAGCTTCTCTACGGCTTTTTAATAGTAAACTTTCATAGTTAAGACATCACAGTGTTACTGCTTCCTTCTGTATTTTGTGGACTCATTTTAAAAAGGGAACATCCAAGGTCACACTGCTTAAATATGCTAAGAATTAACTGAACGAAATCAATATTCAAAACCCATTTGTCAGGAAGTGAAAGGAAGGCCTGAGAATTTTACTTCCTCTCACTTTCCCTCCTAACACGCGGGAAAGTGGTCAAAAGATAGCCTGCAGAAGGGAAAAGGGAAGGATATGATTAACTGATCAGCTGATCATTAGCTCCTGAGTGACTGGGAGTTTACTAATAAAGTTTTTGTAAACCACGACTTAAGCATGGACTTGCTATTTTATGAAAGACTTATTTTGTTTTGTTTTAATCCCAAAATAAAAAAATCCCTACTGCAGTAGGTCTTAAGCACCATTGGATGTTTTAGGGAAAACTGCAAGTGCTATGATTCCAAGATGTCCACGTCTCAGCTTACACCTACTGCATGGTTCAGGAAAAGACACGACTGAGAAAGCAAAAAGCAGTAAAAAAAAAAAAATGTAGGAAATGGAACTAATTTTTATTTTCTTATATCCATCTATGAATTATAAATTTCAGTTCAAAATTTTTTAATATCTAAAAGTGGTAAACCTCAAAGAATGAAAAAAATCCATTAGATGTAAATATGTTTTAAGTACAAAGTGCAAGCAAATAATTTATGACAGTAAGGCTTTAAAATTATTGAAAACAAATACTAAGATAATTATCAACTTAGATAAACAAAGGATTAAAATGATACCTCTAACTTCAAATTTCTAAATGTCAACCAACAGTGGTATATACCCACCTCACTTTGGGCTTGGGCCCTGGGTTTCTTTAATTTTTAAAACATGCTTTCAGACAACAGACCTTATACGGTAGAACTCGTAGATGGGTCACATGCTATAAACTCTTTAAATTATGCAGAAGAACCAGGAAAAGTCAGAATAATTATCCTCCTTCCATAAGAAAGAAGACTGGGCTGGGAGTTAGGAAACCCAAATTCAAATCCTAGACAAAATTACCACTGGACCTTAAGCATAACATCTCCGTAGTTCTTTTTTTCTCCTGAAAAATGGCTGAAGAGATGCTTCTCCCTTTTTTCTACTCAGTGAATGAAAAGTATAATCAAATAGTATGTGTTTTACCTAGAACTTTCTTCAGCCCCGCCGTTAGTGTTAGCACTGATACTTTGGAAATAGTAAAGAATCTTGGGCCCAGGGTTACAAGACTAATCAAAGGACGTGAAGCATCAGTACGCTTGGCTTAACCGACAGTGTATCGGATACCTGGACTGCATACCTTTTGCTCAGACCCACTGGACCCCTCTTCTTCGTGCAGGTTAAGCCTTGGCTTGCCATCTGCAGGAGTCCTACTCATCTTTTTCATGCTGACAGGCACACAGGGTTTAGGCTCTTCAATTACAAACTTGCTGGTTTCTTCTAGAGCTTTCTGATAGGCTGCTAGTGATGATGCTGGTTCCTCCACACGACCCGATCCATGTATTTTTGGTTTCAGAGTTTCCTTAGCACTCTGTTTCCCTACATCATTTTGGGATTCTGGAAAGTAGGATTTTGTCTTTGCCTCTGGAGTGACTTCTGCATGGCTCCCGTTTGCTTCAAATTTCCCAGGTTCTCCTTTGAGATATGAGGTAATAGAATCTCGACACTGATCAGGGCTGCAAAAGAGAAAATGTGGAAATTTATGATGGTAATACATGGCTGAAAATGGGCTTTAGAAGCTCTAAATTTTAACCACCATGTTTTAAATCACTTTTATAGGCATAAAATAGAAAGGCATGAAAAATCTGATGTGTGAGGGGCGATCACGGGTTTGGGTTTGGGGGTGAGGACTCAGGTTTCCCCCACACCCCAATTCCCAAACTGCCTAGCTATGCTGCCCTTGTTTCTGTTTTGTTTTGTTTAACTGCACTGCTACAGCTACTTGGATTTGAGATTTTTAAGAGTCATCCCGAGAGGTTCACGGACAGACCCAGAGTTCCAGACCCACCGATCTACAAGAGAAGGAGGATACTGCAAAAGGCTTTCGCATTGCCAATGGAAAAAACTGCTGGCCGAGAATCAGATGCATTCCTGTTGGGAGAGCTCTGGCAACCCCAAGCATCCCACATTCCAGTCTTTGGATGGGTTTCTAGTTGTGAATCTGCCATCCTGATTTTGCAACCCTCACCCCCTTACTCAGGTCTCCTCCTTCCCCTCCCCTGACCTCTGCTGACTCATGCTGGTGAGCGGGTGTTGGTGCTCACCTGTCGCTTCTCTGTTCTGTGAGGACTATTTTCCTTTCAACTGTTAACAATCTTTTTCTTCCAATACTTTCTTTTTCTTTTTTTTTTTAAGATTTTATTTATTTATTTGACAGAGAGAGACAGCGAGAGCAGGAACACAAGCAGGGGGAGCGGGAGAGGGAGAAGCAGGCCTCCCGCCGAGCAGGGAGCCCGATGCGGGACTCGATCCCAGGACCCCGGGACCACGACCCAAGCTGAAGGCAGACGCCCAACGACTGAGCCACCCATGCGCCCATTCCAATACTTTCTTTTAAATTGATTTCTAGGTTTTACTAGTATCAAGATAGACTTTTATTTTCTAGCTTGTGCACTGTTTTTAGTGTCTTTATTACCTGTAGAATTCTGAAGGTGGTAACTAGCACAATATTTTATATGATGATACATATATATCATGCAAATGTCTGTAAGTATGTGTGTATTCTTATAAATCAAATTCTGATTATATATAAACAGCCCCCAATCAACGGCACACCCTATTCCATATGTGTAAGGATTTTGGTCCCAGCACAGTGTGAAGATGCTATCATCTAAATGTATCTATTTCCTGCTATGCAACTATACATTACGTGACTATATTAGAACACAGACATCAAAATTAGTACTATTTGTTGTCTTTGCAACAGTCTGGTAGGCTGAACACAGAATTCTTTGGACTTAGCATTCTTCTAAAGGAATCTTCTAGACTCCTTTTTTGCAAAATGTTATAAACTCCCTCTTTGGGAATCTTTATCGAGCAAGAAGCTTATCAGCAATATGAAAATATTAAATATGGTTATGAAAGAAATTTAAGTTGGATGCAAAAAACCCTGAGGTTATCACTAATTGCCACTGAAGTAAAATATATTTTAGTCTGATGTATGCATAAATAAAAATAATGCCAACTAGTACTGAGAGACTATTTGTACCAGTCATCCGGTAGCCATTCTATAGGCTTTCTTTTTCAATCTGTAAACCTGCTTGAGGAAAGCAGCAGTATTCCAGTTTTTAAAGCTGATTAGACTGACATTCTTAGAGCTTAGAAACGCATCCAGAGTCACAAAGTGCAAACCTAATGCTGGTGGGATTTGAACCAATATCTGAAGGACACTAGATTCTCACCTTCCTAGAGTAAGTCCACTATAAAAAAGAACTAGATTCATGATTAGGGAATTAGTTTGGTCGTAATCAAATTTCCACCACGGCAATATTATTTGGAGTGAAGAATTACATATGCAATGTTGCAAATTACATAAAATGTTCATGTAGGAAAAAAAGAAGGATATACAATGTTAGGTGTTTCCTTGGCACGGTAGGAGGACTGATGACTTTTCTTTTTGCTTCTCTGCATTTTCTACATTAAGACATTTAGAAAAATGTATGTAAAAGAAATTTTAAAAATCTCAAATTTTAGCGGCGGTTATTGCTAGATGATGGGGTTTTGACTTTTTACATCTGTGTTTTAAAGTTTGCATAATAAGCATATTACGTTTGAAGTCAGGAAACAACAGAAATGTTCATATTTCTAAAAGACATGGGGTTTTATTTATTATATTATTTTGAAAGTGCATTACTTATTGGCTTTGTGAAAAGAATAATGCAAGTAATAAACTCGAAAAGAGCAGTCTTCTAAAGTAAACATATATACATCTTTGGCATGCATGTAAAACTGTTTGCATTTTACTTCAGGCTTTCAGTAGTTGTTTTCTTGTTTTGTTTTGTTTTATTTATTTATTTTTTTTAGTAGGCTCCACACCCAGCGTGGAGCCCAGCAGGGGGCTGGAACTCATGACTGTGATTTCTTGAACTTACAACCGTGATTTCAAGAACTGAGCTGCGATCAAGAGTCGGATGTCATGTAACTTTCCCTCTCCAGATTAGCAGAATGAACCAACCTTTAAGGCAGGTATTATCCCCAAACTGGAATGGTGATTTAGAAAAAGAGTAATTGCTAAAAAGCAGGTATTTAAAACAAACAACTAACATGTAACCTGTGATTCACTTTTCTTTTTTCTGAAATGGAGCCATACCTGTCATCCAGCCGTTCTAGTAACCCACCAGTTATTCTTCGAGCTTGAGCAGGGCACTCTAGGTTTCCACTTGATGTCTCGTTCTGCCAACCTGAAATTGAAGACATTTCCAGTTCTGCTTGCTGAACACGCTTAAGAATAGCCTGTACTTTTTCTTCTGTCATCTCCTCAGACTCTACTCCTTCTTCAAGTTGAATGTCCTCAAATAGAGATTTGAGTTTTTCTTCCGTCATCTCCTCATCAGGACCAGATTTTCCTTTCTCTTGCTGCTCAGAGCTTACTCCTATTTTACTAGGCTGTTTGAATGGCTCTGCTGGTTTAACAACTTTTGGGACCCCAGCCATACTTCCGAGGTATTGAGGATACTCACTCAGACATACATTCTCCAACTGGCTCTCATCTACATCCACTGCATCAGGCATTTCTGTTAAAGGCATTGAGTCTTCGAGTTTGCTGTCTTCTAAGGAAGTGTCTTCTGCAGTTACAACTGGAGGTCCATCTGCTGAATTCTCTATGTTCCCCTGGGAAGGCACTAGCCCATCACTCAGTCTACTGGGGGTTCTAAGGGGAGACTCTATGCTAGAGATATCACTAAAATAATCATCTTGCTGGAAAGGGGTGGGTGGTGTGTAGTGCAACCCTGTGGGAGTTTCCAGTTCCACTTGAAGGGAAGGATAACCTATGGAAGACAGTACATTTGGACTGACTGGAACGATTTAGAGTACAGCAAACAAAACACATGGAATGAATTAAATTATATCAGGTATGAAAATGTATGATGAGTTACAGATTAATGCTCATAAATTTATTGGTTTAGTTCAATTAAATGTAATACAATGAAATAAAAGACTAGTGCGCACTATAATAAAACAGAATACTAATTAAGATATAAATGATTTCTATCGACTTGAATAATTTCAACACAGTAACTTAAATATACAGACTAATTCAATACAAAATTAGCTATTGTTATATAAAATACACTTATTCCATGGCCAGATTTATTATCTTTCTACTTTTAGCATGCAAAATCTATATTGTGGTGGACTGCATACAGCAAGCCACAAGAAACCAAATTTCATAGTCACTTATAACTTATTTTAAGAGCTTTACATATGAGCAATGCTATCCAACTCTAATTCTCACTTTTATTCACTTGAAATTTACCATGAAGAAAAATACATTTAATCTTTGGAAGGAAATTATTATTAGATTTTAGAGCAGTAGCACTGGGAAAAAAAATCTAAAAAGATGTTAGGAAAAGGATTTGAAAAGCAGATAAAGTAGAAAAGGCTCCAAGGAAAGTTTTCAGGTATCATAATGTGACAGAGATGAAAGGGTTGTGGTGTATATGGAGGTCTTAGTGAACTTGGTGATAGGGGTCCACTCAGAACCACAAATCAAATAAAGAGAAAAAAGAAATGATACACAACAGAGACAGGAAGAAAGCCATTTGCAAAGAGCTCTCTGAATATTCAAGACAATACTGTGAAACATGGAGGTTTATTTACCAGCCTACTGAGAGGGGAAGTAGGAAACAATTCCCTTGTTTTAACCTTCACTGTGTGGACAAAGGGAATATTTTTCTCCTTCAGCAGAGAAAGAAGTCAACAATGGTCTGGTCATGGTGAGGAAAGGAGGTTTCATAAAAGTTCAACAAAGAGGAGAGACAGGAAAAAAAGGCAGCCAAGCACATTTTCTGAATCAATGGTTTACAAAACGAGAGCCTAATTTTCCCATCAGTCCTTGACAAATACCAACTTAAGCTTTTGTTGTAAATTCAAACTGCTATAGGTAAGTATAGTCACCTATAAACCAGAATCTTGTTGAAAAGCTGGCTGAGATTAGCTGAGGTTTATAATCTGCATAAGTGAAATTTACTTCATACATACATTCCTAAATTTCCCTATGATTTTTTAAAATAAGAAATATAAAATATTAAGATGTAGCCACGAAAAACTTGTGAATTTATTTAATGGTATTCTGATTTTAAAATGTTAAAAATAAATAAAGCTTTCACTTCTATTGACCATTTCCATTATTTTCTGGTTATCTTGCTTGTTAGTTCTTTCTTTTCCTTTTCTCTCTCTCTCTCTTTTTTTTTTTTTTTTTTTTGCTTGTTAGGTATTTTCTTAAAAATTTTTTCCCAAAAAAGAATATTAAAAGATTCTATAAACTATAACTTGGCAATAATTCAGAATCTGATATAACAATGGTCTACCTTTAGTGCAAAAAGAGACTGGCTACCATTACATGGTCTTACATATAAGATGAGGCCTTGAAGAGAGTTTTTTCCAAGGTTCTGTGGCATTTATAAGCTTAAAAAGAAACCACTTTTGACATTATTGTCCATCGTGTTAATGTTATGTGGATAATAAGGTATGCTTTAAATTTTCTGTTGACTTTAACTTCAGCAAGCAGAAACTTTTTAAGAATTTGACAACTTTGCTACATAACATATCTAGAACTAGAAGTTGTTGATTTTTGTTAGTCTAACTTTGCCAGTTTAAAAAATGGGGGAAAAACACCGTATTTTTCAAAACTGGGGATAGTAGAAAAAATATCCCTAAGCTCTTCTTTCTACCTCCACACCATCATCATTTTTTACTCAAAGTTCATTATAGGAATAAATTTCCATTTGTAAAGCAAGACAAGCACCTTGAAAAACATAGTAAGATATTTGTTATACTTTTTGATACTTTGATTAAAAATATGCCCCAATTTACACACTGAAGGAAAGATGATGATATTCTTATATAAATTAAGCTAAATGTAAAAAAGGAATTACTATGTTATTAGTGACATCTGTGCTCACTGAATTAGAAATGACACTGACTTTTATATATGATAGATCAGGCAGGGTTTTTCCACACAATAAATGGAAGCATATAAAGTTAAAATATGCTAAATAAGTAAAACATGTTTTTGAGTGATGCATTAGACTTTTTCAGTTCACGCTTAAATACTTGGCCCCCCCAAACAGGAATTCAAACAGGAATATGCTTAAACCTGACCCAGTACCTTGGTTGTTGGATAAAAGACAGCTTACAATTTGGTCTTATCAACATGTGAATAAAAGAGTTCACTAGTTTTTTAGGTTAATGTGAAAATGACAAAAGCAATGCATTCTCTAGGTATTAAATTTTCTTCCACTTGGTCACGTAAAATATTTGAAATACCAACTCTTTCAGTTAACTTATGCTTTTATACCTCATTATTTGTATTTACTCTAACAGAAATTTATCCCGTTTGTTCTATCAGAGTGTTTATTTGCAGACTCTAGCAGAGAAAATGCTGTGAAAATGAGAAATTAAGTCAAGCAAATCACAATTTAGTTGGTTTTAAGTGACTGCCTTGTCCTACACACTTTCAAATTTTATCAAATGATTAAATAAATATGAACACTAAATTCAATTACCATCAACAGGGTCATGGAAAACATTGTTCTCATCTGCAAAACTTCTGGTGCCTGAAATATTTCCATAATCAAATATTGGTCCTTCTAGGAGAGTCACTATATCTATTCGATTAATTTTTGTCAAGACCGAAGTTAAGGCATCAGCTGAAAAAGGAGAAAAAAGGGTTGAAAACCCGATTAAATTATTTTCTTCCAGTCATCCCAATATCCACACAAAAGCATGGCGTTCTCGACCCTCCAAGTGGTTTAGCTCCTTCTGCCTGCAGCTCTGCCATATTACCATGCAGAGGGCTCAGAAAGCTCGGTGTTACAGGGACGTCATGTCAGGGTCTTAAGAATCACTTTGTGAAGCTATGTGTGGTGACAGCAACATTCATTCCACGGTACGATGCTGAGCAGATGGGCCTCAAAATAGCTAGACTCCTTTTAGTTACGAGGGGATCTATTAAAATTTTAAACATGTTCCTCTCCTTTTAGACTGTCAAAATAGATCACCCTCATATTTGATGCTTAGCATTTTAATGACTTACTAAGGTCAGGCTGACACAGGCAAAACCACAGTAACTTATTTCACATTGCCGTAGTATAGCACCACTCTCCCCCCACCCCCCACCAAACCAAGCCCAACCTAAAAATACTGGAGAATTCTCTGCAGCACAGATGAAGCTGAATAAAATGATTTGATCCTATCCTTCTTTCTTTTTCTCCCTGTGCATCTAGCTCTGGCCACAGCAGTAGCCTCACAGTGTTTCTGACTACTACCCCATAATTTAACAGCTAGAATTCGATTTTCATTTTTGATGGTCATGGAGAGAACGAAAGACAAAATGCAACAAATTCACCACTACCTGCTTTCTTAAGAAGCTTCCTAAAGACAGGTGTTTAGAATATTAGCGCTAAATTAAGCAAGTATAACTTCAAAAGACTTGCTATTACTTTATGATTACTCTGGTCTATTAGCAGTAGGCTTATCTAAAATACTGAATATATGCAGTTTTGAAAGTTAAAGTAATATAATGTCAGCATACTTGTAGCATTTTTTCCGTCTCTGGTAACCCATTTTTTTAATAACATGAAGCTTTGAGAAATTAAAGAATTTGGATTTTCCACACGTATTTGATTGATTTCATCCACTGAAAAATTCAGTTCCCTTGCCAGTTCTGTAGAAAAGAAAAAGAGTTACTAAGATTTCACATTCTACTTTTATCACATACGTTTCATAAACGTAATGCTCAACTGCCCTACACACACGCACACAAAGGAATTGTATAGTAAAACCCAGGCCAACCTTGAGCATTAATCTTTACAGGCTTGCTTTTACAGGGAAGTCGTGATCCACACAGGCTGGACTTAACTTTCCTGAGATAACTGCTTAGTTACAATTAGATTCCCTCTTGAGAGATTCTTTTATAAAGATTCCTGATCTATACAAAGAGGTTGCTGCTGGATTCTTTTAATTTATTAAATTAAATTGAATTGAATGCAGCCAAATTATTCTTTGCACTTTGCTCAAGCCTCATATAAGATGGGCAGGGATACACACCCATAAACAGGGCACAAGAGATGCTGGTAATGAGCCTTCAGCAATTCCACTTGGGAGGTTAAATGATGACCACAGTCCAGATTGCTGTCTGCGCTATGCTGCCACTTGTCTAGCAAATAAAAGGGAAATAGCTTTGTGTCCATCTAAATGTCTATACCCGTATGCTCGTCCTTGTCAGAGAGTGTCTTTGGGAAGATACGTGTGAGCCTTAGTGGCTCCCTCTGGGAACAGGAGTCAAAGATGAGAAGGAGCCTGACTTTCCACTGTATGTTTCCTGTACAGTTAAAAAAAAAAAATCCTCAGGTATGTATTACTTCAAGTGATTCTAGAAATAAATGGGAAAAAAAAAAAATCCTCCCATGGAAAAGAAATTGGTCAAGATTCTACCCTGCTTAAATATTTCTAGCATTTGGCGACATGCATGCAGAAGCTCAAAAAACTCCAGATCCTTTGATCAAGCGATTTCACTTCTAGGAACTATCGTGATGATACATTGGGTTGGGCACAATGATTTACACACATGAATGTTTATCTCAGGCTTGTACTATTAAAAAAATGGAAAACAATCCAAGTGTTGACAAAAGAAGAGTTGAGTTAATGCAGCGACTTGTGAACTGTTGTGATCATGGCCTACGATTAGATATACATTGTATAGCGCGTTGTTTACATAAATGAAACCAGATCTTCAAGAAGCAAAACTTAGCCTTAATATAGGTAACACACAGACATTTCCCCCCCATTCTATTCTATGAAAAACAAAACCAAAGTATGTATCGATTTCATGACTCAGGAGTGCATTGTGACCCAAAGTTAGAAAAACACCATTATAAAATATGTACACTAGATGTTATTTATCCATGAAAACCAAGATCATAGAATATGCAATTTTGTGGAAACTGGGTAATCACAAATAAAAAAGCAAAAAATTTACATGGTGTATATAACATTTTAAAGCTTTTTATACAAAAATCAAAGTACATTAAGATGTTAACAGTGGTTCTGAGGGACAGGATTAAATTTTGCTCTTCTAACTGATAATTTTAATGACAATCTTCACTAAGCAGATAGTAATTCAAATTACAAAAGTTAAATTTCTTTTAAGATCTTCATCCCTTTGTGCTTTAAGAGACAATACTCCTTACCATCCAACACGCCCTTATGACCCAACTGTATCCTTTGTCTAGTGATCCAGTGAAGAGCAAAGACACACTGTCACTGAGAATTTTACAGTTTAATAGCTTTCTGTCCCATCTTCTCCAAAAATTTACTCTGACAGACCTAAGGACTGGATTTGTCTAAGGTAAATAATCTAATAGTATGGGCATATAATACTGCAAAACCAACATTTGCTCCAGTGTATTTTCAGATCACAATGTCTGATGTTAAAATATAATTAGTATTAATTTTATGTTAGCAAATATTTATATATAACGAATTGCTATTAACTCTCAACAAGCTGCTTAGGATTACTCAGACCACCTGTCTTCTCAGAGTGCCCCTAGGCTCCTGGTCGTTAGCAGTGTGCCTGAGAGCAGAGGCTGGGTGGAAGGAGACAGGAAGGTTTAATAAGCTGGTGGCGAGGGCAGGACTTAGGCCATTTAAAGGAAGAAAATGTAGCTGACCTTGTTTGCCATTATCTCGTTTCATATTCTCCCTTTTAATAGCAGAGATAATTCTTTCCCTAAGCATAGACTATCATGGAGGGTATACAAGATGACTTAGATATGACAATGGTTGACATTTGTATTTTAAGCTACTGTGTTGTTTTGGCTGAGTATTAAAAACATACACTCAACGTCTAGAACTTAAACTTTCTCTGATTCATGAGAGGTGGGATTTTGGAGGCCCAGTTAACATCAAATCTACAAAGCAGAATTGTCCAAATGACACAGAATCTTATCTTCATCTGTAATGAAGTGAAATCAAGCTAAATATTCCTTTTCTACACACGGATCATAAACAGTTTCATTCATCTCACCAAACTCAATGACTTTTGTAAACCGAATGAGTTTCTATACGTGTATCCTACTTAAAAAATTGTAATTGGAATGTTCAACTTCCTCATTCCCTTGTTTTCTTGTTTATGTAGTTATTGAAAATTATCCTTGTTTTCCTTTAGCAAAGATATAAGATTTCCTTTTAAATAAATCGTTGGGCATAAGAGTGAGTCCACTTAAAGAAAGGTCTCAGGGAAATAAACATACAGATAATCTGTGTATATCATAAAAACCGTGAAGATGACTCACGAGCGATTAACATTTGGGAAACGCAGGCATGGGTTAATTGAACAGTTGCCCAAGAGAGCTGCTCTACGGGGAATACACCATTTTAAAGTTCTGGATTACTTAAAAGTCACAGGCCTTAAATGTGTTTTCCTTGACCCCAGAAAATAAGTTTACTACGAGGTAAAATGTTATCTTCTATTACCAGAAATGGCAGTGTGAAGAAAGTGCCTACATTTAAGGTAAAGTAAGATTTAAATTTCTATTCTTTAGTGTATATGCATTGAAAAAAGCTTTGAAAAACACAGGATGTAAGGTATTATCGATAATTATCTCTGGGTAGGTAGACTTGTGGATGGTAAAAATGTTTTTTGTTTTGTTTTCTACTTGTTGTTTGCTTCTGGTTTTTATAATGAACCCCTTGTGAGTAAGACAAAGAAATAAAGAAACTGTATTCGTTTCACTCAGGAGTGTGGGCACTTACCTGTCCAACTAAGTCCCAGGTGATCAGCTACTATTGCCATCCTGATATCTGTCCGTTCACATGGACTCTGTGGACCTACGATTTACAATTTCTTAATTAAAATAATCATCAAGAAAGACACGATACTGGAAAATTGTTTTTTAGCAGTACTCAGATTTTACAGAGAGACTAATGCTAACACTGTACACTTAAATGTGTCCTAGTCACCTACATGAACACTTGTCTTTTCACATGGCTCACTTGATTGTCACCTGCCCCGGCCAGATGTGAGACTACATGGATGCTCAATGTGATGGGATCAAACATGCTGACGAGCTAGCTACTGGACAACGGTTACAGAATCACTGTGTTGGTGAAAACACCATGATGGGATTTCAACATCTGTGCTTTTACTTTGACAGGATCATTAGTACATTAGGAAAAAAAAAAAAAGCTGCTCATCTTGAATGACACCAATATCTTCAGCATGCTTCCCTAGCTGCCTACGGTGTCGGCTGGTTAGAAGGGAGCGAGAAGAGTGTGGAGACAGCACACACAGATGACAATGACGGAATGAGAAACTACGGTTAAGTCACCGCACAGGCAATCACGACAGTTCATGCACTAGGCTCTACGAGTCGGAAAGTGTTTACGAACTACGCTCGTTCTCCAGGATGTGAGCAAAGAGTGCTCGAGAGACCTGACTGCCTTCATCCTCACCAGTCCTCCTACTGCTCCTTTTCTCACTGCCGGCCTTTTCACTCTTTGATTTTAAAGGTGCTGCCTCTGTTTTCTTATCTCTAGCAGACTTCGTTGTAACTGAAGGCTGGCCACCCCGGGAAGTCTCGGACAACGACGTGTTTCTTGAGGTACTGTCTTCCTCATCGGACAACTCGGACTGCATCTTTTTGTCTTCTTCCGAGAGGCGGTCCACAAGCTTTAAGGTCTCACCACTAATCCCCTTAAAATATTCAATGGAATGTTTACATACTTCCTTAAGCTGACTCTTCCTAACTTTTACTGTGGTGGTGGTGGTGGTGGTGGTGGTGGTGGTGGTGGTGGTGGTGGTGGTGGTGGTAGTGCTGGTGCTGGTGCTGGTGGTGCTGGTGACACAGGTGGATCTTACCTTTACTGGCAACTTGGATGGAAGCTGTTTGGCCTTGCCTTTCTCTGGCTGCCCTTGTTTTGGTGTGGCGCATGCTTTCCTAACTGCGTTATCCCTGTGTGTGTCTTTTACTGGAATTCTGGACTTTACGTCTACACATGAAGAAGCAATAAGGGTTTTGGTTTTCTCAGATTGACTGACCTGCTTCGTTTTACTCACTTTCATGTTTGGCATATGACTTGGTGGGCAGATATCTTTTGGTGAAGTGGCCTTTATGGGAAGTTTGGATTTTCGCCTAATCCCTATCGACTCCTTGGTCTTTTGCTGCTCTCCAAGAACTTTCTGCTTATCTCTGACACAGTGTCCTTGCAGTACCCCTGTCTTTTTTCCTGATGAGATTTTCACTGGATTAGCTTTCTCTGTGGTACAAGTGGGTGCAGAATGTTCTGTCAGAACTACATTACTCGTAATGTTATCTGTCTGTATAGTGGAAGAATCCAAATTGTTGTTGTTATTAAAGTTATCTTTCTGGAAATCATGTTTCTCTTGGGGCCTAGTGCCCATGTGGCTATTGGCTGTATTTGCAATCATTGGTATAGTTTCATTCTCTAGTCCCTGACAACTGGTCATCACAGCTTCTAGCTTATCTGTCACTTCTCCAGAGCCTTCTTTCTTCATGGTCATGGTGGATGCTGAAATTCCCATTTTTATAGGCGTGCGCAACTTGGGGTCAACTTTAGAGGCGCTAGCGGCTGCTGCCGATTTCTCCAAGGAGCCACCACTGGCTGCACCTTCCTGACACTCTCCGCTGGTCGGGCTGCCGGGGTTGGGTTCGACTGGAGGTGCCTCTACATTTCTCTCTAGATTGGTTTCTACAGTGGTGCCCCCCGACTGTGGCTGTGGTGTGGCAGTGACCATACTTTTATCCCCTTCCCCCTGGTCCCCTGACTTCCCTTCAGAAGTATGCTCACCAATCTGGAAAAATTGGAGCCTCTCTTCAACAAAATCCCTCTTGCTCATGTCAATTGCACCACTGCGAGTCATCTCAAACATTTTGCCTTCGTGAAATGGGAAGGGGTTAGGCTCACTAGTTGGGGTACTTTCATCAGTGGGTGTTCGGGCTGGCGTTGTATCAGGGGTTGTTGCTGGAGAGCGGTCTTCCACAGCCAGACCAAATGGCTTAGTCTCATCTTCCCGTGATTTACTGTCAAAAACTTCATCCTCCCCTCGGTTGTTAGACCAAGGATCAAAATCTAGACCTTTGGTAGCTACCGTTTTGAAAGGAGTGGCAAATTCTTCATCTACTTTGTAACTGAAGTAAGTATCAGGAAACACTGATCTGTCAGGATGTCTGCCTTCCAGTGTGAAGAACTGGGCCCCTGATTTCTGATCAGTCTTATCAGGAGTCCTTTCAGAAGAGGAACTTTTAGAAGGTGGCTTGTCTTCGTCTGGTCCCAGCCTTCCTTCCTCCTCGATAACTTCAAGTTTACTTTGGCTAAAGGAGCGATCGGCTGGCTTCAGAATGCCCTCCATGTTCCAGACATCTTTCTTGATTTCCATCGTTTGACCGGGGACTTTAGAATCGCTCTCTGTCAAGCCATCATCTTCATCTTGCAGGTCGTAGCCGTCCAGGGAGTCGATCTCCGTGGCATCAGTGTCATGAGAAAACTCGGCTGTGGTGGCAATGGAACATTCCGTGATGGACTGGTCATTGTTCCCATTCTGGGCGGTTTCGTTCTGAGGTGAATCGAGGCCAAGGCCAAATTCGTGATCTTTTCCAGATCCATTAGTTTCCAATTCTTTCTGGTTGGAAGGCTTGTCAGCAGGAGCTTTGGATTTTGTCATCTCCTTTTGTTCCTCGTCTACTTCCTTTAATTTGAAGGTATATTTTTTAACGGGGACTGGCTGATAGATGGATTCATCATCGCTCGAATCACTGACGTCTGCCCCGGGGGGGACGGGTGAGGGCGGCTGCACTCGGATGACGGGTTCGGCCAGCTGGTACTTGTCATGCTCATCTTGCAGACTGACTTCAATCATGTCAACCTCTCTTTCGGGGCGATAATGATGCTTCTTATCTGGCTCCATCTGGTCTGCATCCAGTGGTGGAGGAGGGGGAAATTCAATATACGCAACTCTATTACTTTTGGGTCTTTGGTTAGAGTCTTTGCTGACATCGGTAGGCGTTTCATGTTCAACGGCTGCTTCCTCCACTGTAGGCTGCTTTAAGGAGGCTGACTTGGCCTGCTCTTCCTCCTCAGACTCCTCGGAAACCTCGGGAATTGGGCTGGGTTTGCCTGGTATATAAGCTATGAGCGAGTCTGGTGTCTTAGACGTAAATTCGTAACTCACTTCCTCTGAACTGGGCGTTTCTGGGGTTAAAGGGCTTTTCCCAGAGCTGTCTAGAAAGGAAACCTGCTCTAGAGTGTCGTCTTCTGGACTACCTTGGGGAGAAGGAGGCTGCTTTTGCTGCCTAGTTGTATAAAAGGTCCCCCTGGTCTCTTGTACTGTCTTACACTCCTGACTTATGATCTTTTTTACACTTCCTTGTTGTATCTCCTTTTCATATTGCTTCCCCACCTGTACAAAACTGACATACACAGGTAAAGTTTTTATGTCTTTCCCTCCCTCTGTCTGGGCTAGCGGAGCAATTCTTTCCAATCCGTCAAGGGGACTGTGGTCGAACACATCACTAGAGGGAGATTCCTTTCCTGGGCTAAACTCTAAGGAATCAGGAGATTTGGTGGGAGAGCTTTCGGTTTCATCGAGAGCAGGGCATAAGCCTACGTAACTCTGACGTTTGGAAACCTTGCTGATTTCTGAATAGGTAACTTTCTCGTCTTCTATCGAATTAAAGTGCTGTGTCTCGACCGTCTCTTTACTCATACTGGACTGGGGTAACTTTTGTGATAGTTCATGTTGGGGGAATGTTGACTGCTCGCAAAAGCCGTCAGGGATATCAGAAGACAGCATTCTCCTTCCCTCGGTGGCTCTGACCGGGATGTGTGACACCGCTGAGCTCTCACTCCTCCTCGAAGGCGGTTCCAGAGGCCCACCCGGCCGTTCCCCTTCTTTCACAACATATTCCCTATATAAGACCTTTTTGGAGGGAGATTTTACAGTCATTTCCTTAATTTCTGAGAGAGAGCCATTCGTTAACAACTTGTGTTCTCTCTCAGTCACAGACATAAACTCATTCCTTTGATCAACAATCTTACTCTCAGGGTGACCAATGTGATTCTCTCTTACATCGTGAACGAGTACATGCGAAAGTTTTTCTTTCTGCAACTTATTGTTAGTGGCTCCAGAACTTTCCCATGTTCTAAAGACCTTTTTGTCCCATGGTCCCTTAGTTGCTAAATCTGAGGTTATGTGACATGCCAAGTCTTTAGCCTGTTGCTCAGAAAAATGGTCAGGCATTGCTTTACTTGACATTTCAGTCCTCGGTGTTTTCACATCCTCGGAGCCAGAATCCTTTACAACAATCTCGTGGCTTTGGGCATGCTCATCCGTAGCCGCGAGGACCATCAAATCGTTTTGCACAGATACACTTTCGTCTGAGGGGTCTATGGCCTGCGGCTGCTTTTCTCTAGCAAACACTTGGTAAACGGGCAGCTTGCTCTCCTGCATTTTTTTAACTGGGATTCTCGACTGGCCCTCTGGCCTTCTGTCTTCTTGTGACACATCCTTACTCTTTGCCTGTGCGCCTTGTTCAAATTTTAATCTAATGGAACTGAGTTTAGATTGTTTGAGCTGAAACCCAGACGGGGGCCCTTCTGGTGCCTTGCTCTGTGAAATGCTTTCTCGGGCTTCCTCTGTGGGCTTGCTGTCCTCGGGCTGTGGGGACAGACCCTTCTTCTCTGGGCTGCTGGGCAGGCTGGCCACTTGCTTCTCATCGGCTGTGGGGAAGCCTTGTCCGTCATGGCCGTGCTGCCTTGCCCTAACCCGCTCGTCACTGGATGCCAACAGTTCTGTCAGCAGTACCTTCTCGGGGCTGCTACTGGTAGAGCTCTGGGAAGAGTAATCTTTGCCATTTCGAGGGCGTGGCTTCTTCTCTGGGGACTGCAGTTCATCATTTAGCTTTTCGGTTCTGTCACGAAAAAACTGTGACACTTCAGTCAGTTTCTCTTCAGCTTCCTTCACAGTCCTGTCCACCCTATCTTCATATATCAACTTCTCTCTACCTCTGTCTAGTCTGTCCTCAGTAAAGCGCATCCACATGGCGTGTTTTGGACTACTAACATCGCCAGAATAGTGCAACACTGTCACTTTATCAAAATGCTCATCTTTAGACACTTTACCTACACCATTTTCAGACACATCTTTATAGATTTTGGAGAGAATTTCTTTTTTGGGGGCAGTGACTACTTTTTCTCTGGACCGCTTATCAGACCCCTGTAACTCTGAGCTAGGGGGTCCTGCATGGTCTGTAACTGATTCCTCGGTATCAGAATGAGACACATCTAGCTTTTCTGACAGAAGCATTTTCTCAGCAAACCTGTAAGACTCCCCTCTTAGTTCTGACAACTCATCGTCATGGTATTCTATTGAGTGTTGACTCAAAAGCTTCAGTGTTTTGTAAGAGTCATCGGATATGAGTTGAGCAGAACTAGGGCGACTCTCTTCTTCTTGGGACACGGGAGTGTTTACTCTGGAAGACTCCAGATAAGAAGGCAATGACTCTTCGGCAGTAAGTTCTTCTTCTTCTTGCTGACCCTGTTCCTCTGGACAAGGAAAAGCATCGTGTTTTTCTGGCAGAAAATCTTTTAGGTTAATATCTCCCCGGGATAAGTCTTTCTGATATACATACATTTCCTTCTCTGGATGCTTTTTGGTTTCTCTAATAATGACTTCAGTGGGCTCAGCTTGGTTACCTTTTTCGATGTGGACTTCTATTATACGCTCCAGTTTGGGTTTCATTTGGTTGTCCTTCTCTGCATGCTGGGCTGTGGTTTCAGCAGCAGACTTGTGAACGTCTGGAGGCACTGCCGACTTGTGTTCAAACAGACCTGCCAGTTCTTTGGAAGGGTCCCGCCCGGACTGAAAGGCCTTCATGATGTCATGGACTGACATGGTTTCCTCAATTCTTTCCGAGGCACCTTCGCTGCCTGGTGGGGAATGATAGACCATTCTGGTGGTTGTGGTTATGTGGGTCTCTTCTTTAACACGCATGCCTTTGCTCAAAACTCGGCTGTGGTCATCTTCTTCACCATTGGCTTTCATCTGAAACGCCTTAACTTTTTCCTTAATACTAGAGGTGGTGGGCTTTGGTTCCAGTTCTGTAAAAGTAGGCGATGGTTTGGGTGCCACGGACTCCTCCGGTTGGCCCGGGGGAGCATCTCCAGCTGAGGGCTCATAGCTCCTGATAACGTGTACCACTTCAGTTCTTGTCTCTGTGAGGACAGGAGGGATGGGGACTTCATGAAAGAGCGGCTTAGGGCCCGTGCTCTCAGCGCTCGGTGGGGCGGAGGGCGTTTTTTCACTCCTTGTTTCAAAGCCACTGTCAGACAAGGGGCTTTTGTCCTGGTCGTGTTGAGAAAAGTCATCCGGAGACTCTAAAATAGTATCTGTTCCGAAAAAGGAATCGGCCATTTTACACAACTCTTTCTCAGAGGTGGAAGGCCTCATGGAGGCTGGAGGCATTTTGAGTTTGTGTTCCTGCAACGCGATCGCTGGCTTTAAAATCCTTTTCTGTCTCTCTTCACCATCCTTCTTTGCATCCTCAAACTTATACTTTAAATTTGTCAACGAACTACTCCCAATATCGTTTGTTAAGTAATCAATAACTTTGGTCAAGTTATAATCCTTCTCGGAGGCGGCTTTTGCTTTCACTTGCACTCTCTCCGGTAGGGATGGAGGATGGCTCGCCGCAGCTTGTTGTCTTGCTTCTCGTATTTCTTCCGAACTAAACTCTATCCAGTCGTCTTCGGGAGAGAGTCCTTTGTCACTCTTTGGTGATTTGGGTGGTCCTTTGTTATCTACACACACATCTTTCTTGAGGATTTCACTCACTTTCACTAAGTCTTCCTTTACTTTCTCAACGATTTTGAAAGGCTCTTCATCGTCAATCCTCCCTTCTTTTGGGAGCTCGGGTGGGAATGGCTTCTCCTCAGGCACGTCTGTCTGTAGTATTGCAGTCATCCGCATTAGGTCCTCTTTCATTTCGGCCACGTCTTTTAATATTTCCTGACTGGAAGATAAAGAAGATGGTGTAGACAGCTTAAGGGCAGAGGGTGCAAGGAACAAAGACGACTTAACTGGAGATGAAGTTCGACTGAAATGGGGCTGAGGACGTGTCTCCGTAGTCAATGTTTTAATGGGTGACAGCAAGGCTGCTGCTGATTTTGTAAGTGAACTAGAGTCTGGAAGTTTCTTTAATGCTGGTTCAGGCAAAACATTGACTACAGAGTATACTGGCACTGTTATTATTGATGAAGTTACAGATGAGGTAGTTGCAGATATTGACGACCCAAGGGATGTATAGAGTGCACTTGCGGAAGGAGTTCTTAGAGACTGAAAAGCTGATGGTGTCGAAGAAACGTATGACCTGAGTGGGGAAAATGGCATTGCTGTCGTGGTAGAAAACACTTTCTCAACTGTGTCAGTGGCGGCATTAACCATAGAGCTCACAGAGTTTGTAGCTGTAGAAATTTTTTCCTGTAACGTGGCAGTGGCTTTGCATCCGTTAATTAACGTTGAAGATGACGGATATTTCAGAGGGGAAATAGATCCGTTGACCAATGTGACCTCTGCGTGTCCGGGCATCTGTTTCACAGGTGATGACAGAGAAGAGGCCATCGTGACTTTAGCTGATGAAATGACATCAACTGCTGATTTAGCTGGAGACACCACTGACTTTAGAGGCGAAGATATTAGCGGTGCTGCTGATGTAATAATTGACTTAAATGGCAAACTTGAGGAATACATATTAATGTTTGACTTGGGGGAGGCAGGGGGTGTCATAGTAATGGACGACCTCTCCAAAAGAGACCCTGCTGTCGTCACAGGAGAGGTGCGGGAGGAAAACGTAGCATTGGATGCCAGCCCTTTCAAAGGCGAGGCCTCTGGGACTGTGGGAGCTCTAACCAGGGTACCAGAGGAAACTTGGATACTGTATGGAGATTGTGACACCACTGTTTTGATCGGTGAAGAAATTGTCCGAAAGGATCTAATTGGAGATGCCACATCGCTAATGGATTTAACTGAAGATGTAGTTGACGCGCCTAACGTGGATTTGATTGGAGAAGGAGTCGAAACAGACCATATTGATTTTAGCGGAGAAGCTGATGGCGTATTAGAGGACGAGCTTGATAAGGAAGTGAAGCCTGACTTGGCCGGCCCAGGCACTGTAATCGGAGCTGTTGTCCAGGATTGGTATGGTCTTGTAGAAAAGAATGGCTTGTATGAGTAAGTGGTGGGGAGGGATCTTGTTGCTCCTGCACTCCGTTCAACTGTTTCTTAAATTTTAAAATGAAATCAAACACAAAAATCAACAAAAATGGTTGAGAAACAGAGAGACCAGAGAAAAAAATTGGTCAGTAAACTTTGAAATATTACAAAAGCAAGTACAATTGTTTGCATGATTTAGAATGGAAGAGGCAAAAGGAACAATTAAAGTAAAAGAGGGGAAAAAAAATTCCACAGACATAACTGATCCAAAGTTAAAAACAAACAAACAAACAAACAAAAAAACAGAGCAATGTGAAATGAAAGACAGAAAAAGCACATCGCAACCAAGGAGGCCAACAATGAGAAACAGAAAACATGAAGAAAGAATTAATGATGAGAAAAATAACCACAATGGAAAACCGTTCCCTTACTTCCTATTGACTTTCTTATGTGCTGGTTTCGAAATATCAGCAGCCATTCTGCTTTGCCTGTATAGGTACAAGTTCGTTTTGTGCAACCATGTTAACTTTCATTTTAGCAAGGTCTAACGTTCCCTCTCCTTGAACCTTTCGGTGATACTGATTGCACCTACTTAGAACCGGATCGATGTGTGTCACTGTACATTAAATATCTAGAACTCTTTTTTAGAAAACTACTCAAGCCTATTTCATGCAGAATCCAAGGTAACTTTTAGGTGACAGGCAACTGATGTGCAAACTGTGAAGCCACTGGATTTTAAATCTGTACCTTCCATGCACAATTCGGTTATGCTTCACACCCATAAAAAGCCAATAAGAGCAAGAAATTTTCTGAGTCAGAACTTTAAAAGAAAAAAAAAAAAAAACAAAGAAAAGGAATGTTTGCATTTATTTTTTCCATGCAGCATATTCCTTTTGGTGAGGAAAAAGAAAATGTAATATGAAATGATTTAAAAATGCATGTGTACATACACACAAAGGGGGAAAAAAAAGCAGAAAATATGGGTCATGGTTACCATAAGCAAGCAAAGCAACTGAAAACATTTTATCATGCGCAATAATATCATGGCAAACAAGCCAATGAAGTAATACAATTTTTAGGCCGTATTATGCACAATATATAAACTTTAAAAATATTTCCACAAGAGCATTTAGAAAGAAGAGTACACTTTTTCCATGAGATGCAAAATCTTGGTACCTTTTGAGACTTTTGGAAAATATTTAATACTGCATATTAAAAACACATCTGCAACTAAATATATCCACATCTGGAGTTATCTTCATTATGGATAAAAGCACATCGTTTATTTTGGATATTGTTTTCAAACAACTGATTATACTTTCAAATCTCAAAAGGTATCAGGGGAAAATCTAAAAAGCAGTCGTATTTTTAATACCCCATATTGAAGTATCTGCAGTGGGATACAGTATATTATCTGTATACATTTTTATCCATGGCAAAGGTACCAATCCTGGTGCCTTCCCAGAATGGTCATGGGACTCATAGATACCCCAAACACTGGAGCAGCCATGAGGCAGACCTACCACTAGGAAAGACGGATTTAATACCAGCATTCATCTGGCAATGGGACAAGAAACACACGAATGAGGTAAGCACACTCGCCAGGGGAGAGGAAACACACACTTGGTCCTCTCTACTTCTACAGCTCTAACAAACAAACCAAGCTGGTCACAGAGATTTGGAATGCCTGCCAAGGGCTAGCGGCCTATGTCAAAGTTGAGTACAGTTTCACTCCCAGAAAGCACCGGTGCAGAATAAGAGTGACACGCGAAGAGGAAATGAGAATCTGCTTCATCTTTTATGCTCCTCTTCAGGCTGTGCCCGGGCCATTGCTATAATCCAGTCCTTGGATTAGCAGCTACCCCCACAAGGGTGAAGATTTTCATTCCTGGTGTACATTTAAATTCAGACATTCAGAACATGTCCTCTTCTAAGCTTACATATTATTCTAAAGAAATGTGGAAGAACTGAGGAAAGACTCACCCATTCGTTGGCCCTTCCTAGTCATAATTCTCAATATTATATTGCTTAACTCTTTTGGAAACACCACAGTGCAAATGGAAGGTTTGGGGATTCCTTCAATTCAGTGACGTGGGCTCAGTCCAATGTCTCAAGAGAATTTATTTTTATAACTACCAGAAACTGGCAAAGCATCTCTCCTTCACCACTGAAGGCTGGCTCCATCAAGCAAAGAAGTCCTCTGAACCACATGTATGGTTTTATACTTCTCATGAAGCAGCCAATTTACTGATCGCTTACACATTTTATGCTCTAATGACACATACTCTGTGATGCCCTTCATAACAAAGAAAATTTCTGGGAGGTTCTGGATGTCAGGCACTGAACTACACCAGACTCTTCCTTTACTTTGCGGGCTGTGTGGTTTGAGAGGACAGGGTACTGAGGGAAAAGCTGCATCACTTGGAGTTCTAACCCCAATTAAGGGGGCACAGCATCTCCTTAGTTTCTTTATAATCCCATCTTAGTCCTTTCCATTCCTCTGTTTACCACCATGATGCTCCCTTTCATAAAACAGAGCAAAGTACTCTCTTCCTTCTATCAACAGTCGAGGAAGATAAGCCACATATTATACTATAACTGAAAGTAACTAAAAAACAACAATACTTTCACAAGTGGGAAAAATTTAGTTGACTTAGCACAGTCCTCACATTAAACTCATATATCCCCCCAAATACTTTAGGGACCAGAATCACATGGGAGCTCACCTGCCCAGAGGTGCCTTGGACCTAAAGGAGTGGGTCATAGAGACTATTCAAATCTTAAGGACACTGCCTAGGAATCCGAACCATCTACCCCCTGAGAGCCTTAGCTCTGGGGCAAGACAGTATTCCACAGAAAACTTCTACCCAGCAGATTTAGTCGTATTGAAAATCCATCTAGATATACACATATACCGTCCGTGCTTTGTGATTAATAGAGGAGTTCAACTTAGCCCTTATTGGAAGGATTTAGACATTTATGCTAGAGGCAAAAACTGAGATCTGGAAGAACATTCATGAATGTGGTAGTTTTTCATTTCTCTTATGCTCTCCATTTTGTGTCTGAATATAAAAGCTTCCCTAGTAGTCAAGGAGCTAGACTCCAGAAGACTATGCTAAGACCACCTAAGCTAAATAGTGGAGTCTTCCTTGTGCACATTTAATATGCTATCTTGGCTCCCAGAAACAGGAATTCAGGAAAGCTGGGAAAAACCAAAGTTGTGGCTCTTACTGGTAAATTTCCAATCTCCCTTGAATCAAGTTAACGGTGAGTAATGGAAAACAGCTAGAAATTGTTTGCTAGCTTAACAATAATTTTTGTAAAAATCCTCTTCCGATGGATCAAACACAGTGCTGCTCTCAGCATTCTTAGCTCCTGTCGGTGGAGGGATTCTCTGGAGGGCTGAGGGAACAGCAAAGGGTGAGGTGGGGAGGGAGACAGATGAATGAATATGACTGAGTGGATTTATACCTTGATACTTGCAAGCCAGTTAACAATGAACCAAAACAATCACTGAGAGAAGAAAAGGGCTTAGCCAGTCGAGTGAAGACTAGCCTTGGAACTGGTGTTTAATAAAGGCCAGGGGCAGGGGGGGAGGGGTTGGGGTGAGAGGGAGGAGGAAATAAGGGATCAGTATAGAAGTGCTACCTCAAGGCGGTAGGAAAATCTAATTCTTGCAAACTGGGAAGAAGGAGAATCAGGACTAAGATATAATGATCTACCTACATTAAGAAAAGTGAGACGACAATCAAAGTTACTTTACCATTCTTTCTACCATCCCACGTATATAAAAATAAGTATTTTCCCTTTTGAGCATAGATCTGAAGCAACACTGGTATGTTATCTCCTAGTTAACAATCAAAGTGAAATCAAGGTTTTTAAAGACAAGTAATGAGTAGATGTTTCTAATTTAAAAAAGAGGTAATGTTTTTAAAAAAAAAACGGTTTTGAAATTATGATCTAAGGGAGTTTGTACTTCAAATCTTTAACTATGTACAAAATATCACTTAGATTTCGTGATAAAATTTTCCTGCAGGCAATTTTTCTTTAGCCATTGGGTTTTCAAATGGCCCCCCAATTCAGTTTGTACAGAAAAAAATGCCTCTTCTTATAAAAATCCATATAGATTAGTAGATGTGTTAGAAAACTCACTCATTCCAGGCTCAGTCAAGTAGCTGTAGCGCTTACGTAAAGCTAAAGACGCAAAGCTCTGTCGTCGATCTGCTTTCTCGGCCTGAAAAGGGAAAAGCAAGAAGAGACTCTGTCCAATTTCCTTGTGACATTTTCATAGTTTTGAAACATTTTGTAGGATGGCATGTGGATACCTCGTTTATCTTTACTTTTCTTCTGATGGATTTTCCTCATGAAAATGTTAATTTCCTATTGTGGGTCTACAACCCCACCCCGATGTCTCAACCAAATTACCATTTAGCAAATATAAGAGCACCAAACACAGCAGACTACAGGGGACTACAAATACAAGACGAGCATTACAGAGACTTCTGATGCTGAGCAGTAAATCTCCCCAAATTCATTCATATTGAAAGCACATATATCACGATGTACAGTCACTCTATGTGAGTACATTCAAGGAAAAGGGGCACACGGTGTCTCATTCCAGTTACTGCTATTGTTTCTACATGTTAAAAGGCATAGTTAGAGTGTAGGTGAGGTTAAAAAAAGATTAATGGCTTTATTAGAAATATGGATTCTATTTATTAGTACTGAGGGGTGAGTTTTAAAAATCCAATTATCCTATAACTTGGAGAAATAGTAGGAGATGCGTTTGTAAGGAAAAATTCATTCCAAACCAAATGGAACAACGATACTCTTAAAAATGGCCAGGATAATTTTCTTTAAATAGAATACCAAATATTTATCAGTAGCCATGGAACACATATTTTTATTAAATAGAACACCTTGATTTATACAATAAAATTTCATGTCACTCATGATCTTGATTTAAATGTTACACAGAGTGGATAGTAGGTGAAGATATGAACAAATGTGTATTTACACATGCCCAGCTACTACATTTTAAAATGTTGAAAGAACGTTAGTTCCTCTTTTTAAATCATTAGCTGGATTACATTGCTGAATGCCCTGAAGTAGTCTCGTATATGTGGAGGAAGATCAAACCAATCTTTAAGAAAAATGTATACCCTTTACCTCACTTACACTAAGATCTGCAAAAACAGAATACGTTTCCCACACTTCAGCCCGCTGCAACTTCTTTTATACAGATTTAATTTCTATTCTAGCTCTGATAGAGTAAAAGCAGAAGTGTTCATATTACCTCATCATCTTGATCTGACTCTGTTTCCTTTTGGTTCCGAGATGCATTGCAGAGACAAGGAGTATTATAACGGACAGCAGGGAAAAGAATATCAGGATATGAAAAGGGCTGAGTAGGGAGCACAAAATGCAAGCGGAATCAAGAAAGCAAAGCAAAGCAAATCAAAAGAAGCCAACACAAAATATCAAGAACTATACATCCATGGCAAATTAATGCGTGACGTTATCTGAAAGCATAAGAATCTATGAGCTAGCAGCAGAAGCAGAAGCAATATACAGAGGACTCCATCATACAAACCATAAGATCTGACACCACAGTAACAAGACTTAATCTACGCAAAGAGACCAATAAAGCTCGAGTTTTAAGAACTTTAATCATGTTACAAAGCATTCCTTAATTGCATACGGAGGGCCCACTTCTCCAAGACTGGGGGAAGAGAGTTACAATAAACCAGTATTAAAAGATACCTTTTTATGAGCTGGCAGAGTGATATTTAAGTTGCAAACAGCTGTTTGAGGCAGTCCTTTTGTTGTCTTTGGTTCTTTCAGAAAAGAGAGACGACCACAGGGCTCCTGGCTGGTGTCTCTAATCTAGAAGAATTTAGGTGGTTGACAGTTATAGAAAGAGACTTTCCTGAGGACTCAAGAGTTAAACAGGTTTATTTTACAGAGCCCTTCAAGAAGTAGGCAAAGTAAAGGGAAAAGATGACGGTAACAATTACAGGTCAACGGCGGTGGTCACGTGTGAACTCGGTGGGATTTAGAATGCCCGATTCTGAGATCAGACCCAGGATTGCTATGTCTGCCTGTTTCCCTGGCATTCTGTTGTATAGTCTGGGTTATATGCATTTTCCTCCTGTCCAGTAATTTCTTTTTCCCAAGGCCTTGGTTTTAGCAACAATAGTAAGAGCAAATAATCATCACACTGAACAGTTGTCCCATGTCCTTCTGTTCTCTGAGGAGGAAGACGGTCTCTCCAGAATGTTCTTGGGCATTCAGAAAGGAAGATGGAACTTAAATACTGAGTTTGGATTTCATCCATTATTTGATTACTGAGCATTAACCAGATATGATGCATTTTATTATTCTAGATTGGTCTTACAAACATCTGCTTGAACATAAATAATCATTTAAATGTTTAAAAGGTAAAGTTTTTTTTTTACTAATTACAAAGCTTTCCTGGCTCAAAAGTACACTCGGGGAGAACCAGGACAAAATCTGACCTTGTTCCTCTGAATTCAAGTTTGGTGGGGTATTTCAAACTGAATAAATCACTAGACTCTTTTCTTTTTATTCCTAAGAGCATTTTTTTCTTTTTTAATCGGAGTCTCTGTTGATGATTTACCTTGATGGAAAATGGCAGTCTATTTTCTTTGAAAGCATAAAAGTTAAAAACAAGCTGCTGTCCTCCTTTGGTAAGTGGGGCCAGATTTCCATAACAATCAACATAAATAGGTTTTCCTTCGAGAACCTTTCAGAGTAAAAAAAATACATAACTTGATGTTAATTTCAGTTGAAAGAATTTTGAGATTTTAAGTCACATAATATTAAAAGACTGACATATTTCTGTGTCACATTTGTCTCCTTATTAGGAAATTGCTTCTATGGTGTTATTTGCCACAAAAAGAACTCTGTTGGCTCACAATTCAACTACTGTGATTGGAAACTGAATCATGCAAATGTACAAGACAGAATTATACATTCAGTTCTATTCTAGCAACTTTAGACATCTTTGAGAAAGTGCTGACATCACTTCTTCATACAGATTTTGAAAGGGTTTTTTTTTTTAACTCAGATACTTTCACTGGGTTTGAAAATGGAAAATCATAGTAATGTGCTAAAGACAGTGACCATAAAAATAAGACAACTCCAGTCACCACAGAGAAGTATAGACCATGATGTAGATTCATTAGTACTACATTGTAACCAAGATAACCTCAAAGACACATAAAATAATTTGAGAATAACTCTATATCAAATTTTTAAATCAAAACCTGAAATCAAGAATGTGCTTGATATTTCCAGTGAGTGCCATTATGACCTTAAAATAAAACCCCATATCTGGGGAATGTAATGGAACGGACTGGTTGTGAACAAGGTACCTCAATATCTTTGCTTCTTGCAACTTCCTCAAAATTCTCTTGCTGCTCTAAAGTTTTGTCCACTTTGTCATCTGTCATGCAGAAACAGCGCAGGGAAGATTCTACAGGATCATTCATTTTGGCAAAAACAACGAACTTGGCCATATATGGGACACATATTAATTCTCTGTATAGTTGTGTGGCTAACCCCACAGTTTCTAAAACTTGATGGCAGTCTGCAAGCCAAAATCTGAGAAAAACAAAAACAAAACAGAAGTATGAAAATGAGGTGATTTAAAAGCTAAATCTTAAAAAAAATTCACCGTTAAAAAATTAGAGCATATAAGGGAACTATACCAAAACATTAACTTGTTAAAGAAACAGCAAAGATGTTTACTCTGTTTACAGAAGGTCTACATTTATTATTTGTTACAATTTTGCTGAGGAAAGGCTAAGGATCTTTTTTTTCCTCTCTCTCTTTTCCTTCCCATAAGATTCTGTTCTCCCACCCCCTTATATTTAGTCATGATTAGCCTTCCTTTCTACTCCTGCTTAAGAGTTTAATCTCTTATTTTACATTGGATGGAGCAAGAATTTTATGGAAGAAAATGGGAGAGAAATGGAAAGTCTATCAGTCTTTTTTCTTTGAAAGCATAACAATTAAAAACAAGTTGCCTCCTTTAGTAAGTGGGGCCAGATTTCCATAACAATCAACAGACACAGGTTTTTACAAACTGCTAAGAACTAGAAGAATCAAGTCTAGGACCATATAGCTCCTTGTGAGAAGTGGGTAAGATGACTTATGCCAGTCAATTTTAAATTTCTGAGTTAGGCCCAATTTTGCCATCAAAATTAAAAAAAAATAATCATACTAGTATTGAGCACAAAAACTTTCACTTTCCAAAAGGTAATAAAACGAATTCCTTAGTGCTTTTTGGAACCCATTATTTCCATACCTGGCTGAAACATTGGTTGTAAAAGAGACACAATCCTTTATGAACGTCAGGGGAGTAGTTCCTGTGATGTCTTCCCACTGAGCAGGCGAGGTGCCCCCTGGGAGAACAAGAGCAGACATGTTGATTTTATCACAGGAGGTGCTCCTTGTAAAAATCTTTATCATCGTCCTGTTCTTCTGGCATTGCCACGAACTTGCAAGACTTCAGCACGTTCAATTAATGGCAGGCTCTAAGGGTGGTTTTCCTCTCTACTCTCCTTCTGTGGTTTTACTGCCTTGTCGTGATCTCCTTGTTAAGACATTTTATTTTTAAAAAATTGCTTTTCGGTGTCTCTGGCTACTGATGAATGGTTTAAACGTGGGGCACCCATAGGCTATCAAGTGCATTTTGTAAGTGCAATTTATAAGTGCAAAGAACTGTTGTTCAGAAAGACAATATAATTCTTATTTATTTATTTTTTATTTTTTTAAAAAGACAAGAACTATCAAGAAAGTTAAGCAGCAGCTGATTTTGTACTGCCCCAATCATGTAATTTTCCAGGGCACAAAGAGGAATCAGCCATTAAAACTACTCATAAAAACAAAAAAACACAACCTATCTTAATTTAGGACTTTCTGTTAAAAATCATATTAGGTTGATCAAATGAAATAAGCTCTGGATTCCAGGTGCTAATCACAAAATGTGTTCTCCTGACCCTGCAGATTTAGTCTATTGGATTAAACTCGGGAATTGAGTGCTGAGAAGAATCATGTCCTCTGCTCTGCCCTATGCCTGGTGCTCTGTGGGGGCCTGTTTTCTCCAAAGTCTGTCCAATTTCCTGTAGTCTAAAGGGTGTTACTAGGTCCACCACCTCTGTCTAGGTCCCTGAGAAATGATCTAGATGCTCTGGTAGATTCAATACTATTTCAATAACCTTAAAAGAGCACTATTATTAATACTACACTTAATAACAGGGAAAATGATATTACTGAATTTGAAATGAGTCATGGTCTCAGCATCTTAAAGAAAGGTACAGGGACAATACAGATGGGCTGATGGACAAGTAAAATGTTTTATTTTTTTCTAGTCTTATAAAGTGGGCATGGATATTTCAAAGGCTTTCTATGTTCGTACAGAGTCACTGCAAGTTGCTAGCCTCAACAGCAAGTGCAGAAACAAGTCAACCACACCTGTAATGCTACAGAGCAGGCGCAGATTAGGTGTGCTGTCCCCCTTGTACCCGTTGGCTACGCCTTCACCAGAGGGCGGGGGCACCGGAATGGTCATTGTGATCGGTTTATGGAATTTCCTTCTTCTTGGTTCCACAGTAACGATTGGGCTAAATGTTGCTTTGTTTCCAAGGATCTTTTTCACAATTTCGTCAGGAACAGGCTGGGCCTAAGGATAGAGAAAGGACCTGAGGTGGAAGTTTAACATTTTTCTCTCATTGGAAAATTGACTTTTTAAGTGAGGAGGAGAAAAAAAAAAAAAAAAACCCCCCCCCCCCCCCCCCCCCGCCAAGCTTTCTTCTTTATCCTTTCTCACAATTTCAGGAGGGTGCAAAAAAAGAACCCAAACAACCTCACACTGGAGCAGGAACCAGTCAGTGTATTTCCTCAACAGAATATGGACGACATGAGCTTGTGTGACAGGAAATCTGTTGTCACCACGGAGAAGTCTTTCAGGCTAATCCAAAGTAAACATCAGCAAATATTGAGTCTAGTCTATTTTAAACCTATGCAGGACATCCAGTAAAATGTCACATAGGCGATTTGTGCCCAGGTAAAAATTGGGGTCTTCAGAGTTAAGTAACAAAAGGGATTTAAGATTTCAGTTCAAGACTACCAAACCTAATGGCTTCCTTTTGGCTTCTTTGCTAAGGAAACTTCATGTCACTGAACTATAAGGCTGTCTCCTTAGCTCCAAGTGGTTACGGAAGGCCTTCCCAGCACTTAGAGTACTTCACTCTAAAAAACCTCCTAAGAAGAACCTCAGTTAAACTATTAATTACTATATTAATTGACACAAATTAAATTACTTTCCTTACTATTTTCTTTTTTCAATAGATCTAACTGAAACAGATAAATATAAGAAAGATGACTCTTGCCATGATTTTCAGTTAGCTTTCTAAAACCCAAACAAGTTCCAACTGGTTTGGATAAAACCCAGTATTTATGATCTACTTCAATCAAAATCTGAAAGCTTGCAAGTTTCCTTATTACTGATTTTTATGAAATGGCGTCTTATAAACCAAGTCAAATGTGGTTTGTTTCTTTAATGGTGTATTTGCTCTTTGGTGCTCTTGTCACTCTGAATACCAATAACCTATGGTTAACAAAACAATCTTTTTTTTAATATATATATTTTTAAGATTTTATTTACTTATTTGACAGAGAGAGAGTCAGTGAGAGAGGGATCACAACCAGGGGGAGTGGGAGAGGGAGAAGCAGGCTTCCCACTGAGCAGGGAGCCTGATGCGGGGCTCGATCCCAGGACCCTGGGATCATGACCCGAGTCAAAGGCAGACGTCCAATGACCGAGCCACCCAGGTGCCCCAACAAAACAATCTTTTTTTTTTAATAAAGGTTTTATTTATTTATTTGAGAGAGAGAGAATGAGAGATAGAAAGCACGAGAGGGAAGAGGGTCAGAGGGAGAAGCAGACTCCCTGCTGAGCAGGAAGCCTGATGTGGGACTCGATCCTGGGACTCCAGGATCATGACCTGAGCTGAAGGCAGTCGCTTAACCAACTGAGCCACCCAGGCGCCCCCAACAAAACAATCTTTCATCAGAAACCAAGTGATATTTTTAAAAGAAAAACCCTAAAATACGTACCTTATGGAATAAGCCACCAAGCTCACTTTATACTTCATGCTTTTCATTTGAAATAGGTAAATGATTCCCAAAATGGCCTAGTGCTTTGATTAGCAGTATCATTAGGATGAGTTACAGTTACAACAACTGTTTTTGAGTGGAGCATGCTCTCACACTCTCTACATATGCCAAAGAAACAACATTTTCACACGTTACCTGGAGGCCCACTCGAATTCTTTTGGTTAAAGCACCCTCTGGGAAAGAAGCCTGGACGAGGGGCACAGTGGTGCTGCTCAGAATTCCGCCTTCAGGACCAATCTGGTTGCTTTCCTGCTTAATCCTCGAAACCACGGCAAAATACTGGGGGAAGTCCTTTGTGATAATCCTGCAGATCCGCTTCTTCCCTAGCTCTTCTGGGCTGTCAAGTTCTGAAAAGACGAATGAAAAAGCCATGAGAGTAAGCCTATCTACCTAATACCTTAAGATAAATTGATGTGTGATTTTGATAGATAAAATGACTTATATCCAGTAGTCTCAACGGAGTTTCTATGATGGAGAGAAAGCGACAGTGACTTTAAAAATAATATAAAGATTTGTAAAGATATTATAAAGCTATTCATATACAGTATTTGTAGAAAAATATTTCTACTGAAGAGTAGCAAACATCTTCAAAAACTGAAATTTTTCCTCATATGAACAGAGCTCTACTCTTTAAGAAGAGAGACCTCATTCTGTGATTATTTACAATAATCTGCCCTCAAGCTGCCAAAGTAGGAATGACTCAGAAAAAAAGCAGGGCCTCACAAGAAAGTGAGTAAGGACTTCAGGATGTCTGAAAGGCTCTAGAACTTTATTTGAAAATCTCTTTAAGATATTTTTAAATTCCCCAAATGATTAACATCGTCATCACCTATTTCTGTCTATGCACCGATAACCCTCACGCATTAAACTCAGCCTATCCACAAATGGATACGTCTTTCCTTCTGTCCACTTCCAAACTTACTTCTTCCCCTTTATACTAACTCTGGCAAAGGGCTTACAGTTTTCTAGTCCTCCTGTCCGACAGTTTGACTCACTTTCCTTGATACTTCACATCGAAAGGTCGAAGTCCAGCTGATTCCACTGTGGCAAAGGCTTGTTGTCTTGCCAGCCCCTGTCTGAGCCCTCTTTGCCTTGCCTGGATCACTGAGTCACCTCCTAACCATCTCCCTGCTACTTGCCTCTCCTTATTCCAACTCATCCCCTACAGTGCAGCCAGATGGGTCTTCTTCCAAGAGCCAGATTTTATGCAGAATGCTGGTTGGTTTAAGTGAAATAAACGATTTTTAAAATCATATGAAATAATAAATATTTGAGATTAGCCAAGAGTATTTTGGAAAAATAGCTTTATGAGGGAGAATTTATCTTATAAGATTTTAAAACTTATCGAGAAGTATTATAATAAAAGTTATATGGACAGACATATAAAAATATAAGAAATATGTATCTAAGATTAGACAAAAAGGTCAGAGGGATAAGAACAGAGCAAGAAATAGATTTAAATATATACACATACATGGTATATATTTAAGTCCATATATATCTACTTTTATATATTATATATTATGTATTTAAATGAATATGTTTAAATCAAAGTCATATATTTAAACTTCAAATCAGTGGGGGAAAGAGTGCTTATTTAAGATGGCATTGACATACATGAAAGTCTATTTGGCAGAACAGGGCTAAATCACTACATCTTATTACATATAAATACAAATTCCCACTGGATAAGAGACTTAACTACTTAAAAAAATTAAAACATTACCGTAAAACAATCAAGAGAATACGTTTCAGCCATGGTTAGGAGAAATTTTTGCATTCAAAACTGGAAACCCAGAAGCCTAAAAGGTCGTTTTGACTATAAAAATGTAAAGTTTTCTATGGCAAAAATAGTTAGCTTGAAAGACAAAAGGGAGACTAGGAAAGATAACAGCCACATGTGACACGCGGCAGCTACGAGTTGACAGAGATGACAGATGAGCCAACAGAAAACGGCGAAATACTGTGAATGGGCAATTCACAGAAGCTGGAAACTGGTCAGAAAAACATATATTAAAAAGATCAAATTTAATAATTTGCATGGAAATACCTACTTAAACAAGATATGACATAAATATTTGAGACCAGCCAAGGGTCTTTTGGAAAAATAAATTTGCGAGGGAGAACCGGAAGAATCATGATAAAACAGTTATATGGAGACATTGTGAGGGTGGGGGAGGGGAGGTAATTTAAATATGATGATCAGGAAACACCTCTCTGAAGAGGTGATAATAGGTGAGAGATGCGAGGGAAGGAGGGAGCCAGGCTGGTAGTGACTGATTGGTATAAAGCATATAAAGTGAGGAAAGAAGCAAGATGCACAGCAAAATGCATAGTCTGATCCTTTTTAGGGAAATATGTAATCTGCACATTTATATACTTTTATAACAGAAATCTGTAGAAGAGACATTCTAGGCCACTGGCAACTGGTCACTTCAGAGGGATGGGAGGTGGGGCTGGAGGTGAGGAGATAAGAAGACAGTGGGTTTACATAGTTGGGGCGGTTTTGTTAACAAAAAGGGAAAATTCCCAGACTTCAGAGAGCGGTGTTGGTTTTGTTTTTGTTGTTACTCACATAGCCCTCTCTTCAAACCTCTGATACATATGTACATGTCCTACCATTTTTTAACTATGAACATGTCTGCCTCCTTCATCGCAGGACTGAGATCATGGCTTATTTTGAGTAGAAATTTACAGAAAGGTAAGGCGGATGGTTAGATAATTGGATTAGTGACATTTTCTCATTTTATAGATTAACATCAAACTCTGAGGTGGGAAGACCAAATTAATTGGCAAATAGGAGAAACAGGTTTCCACCCAGACCAAAATGAACTGGAATTTGGTCCGTTTTGCTTCCTGACCATCTGCTTCTCCTCTGCTCTGTCCAAAACCAAATACTGAGTTTCTAGTGAAAGAAAAATAAAAGAAAACAAAGGCAAATTATTAAAGAAAAAAAAAGGTTAATATAGAAAGACAGGAAGGAACTAAAGAGTTTGCTCAGGAAAATATTCTGGGGAAGTTTTCACCTATTCAGCAATTGACAAAATAAAAGTTTTCCATACAGAGCAGATATATTTCCCTTCCCATGGTTTGGCTTATTTTGAAAGTCTGAGTTCCCAGAGTTCATAATTCATGCTGCAACTGAGAGAGTTCTGATCATTTGTTTCAGTTGCTATGCAGCCCATCAGCCACAGCTAAGCAGACATTTTTTACCTCAGTCTCAAACTTGTGATTATGTTCTCCTTTAGAAATAGCTTCGGACTCCACAGAGTGCAGGCAATTTAAGAAGACTCCGCTGTGAAATTACATCCTTCAAACAAGACAAACTTCCTGAGTCTGAGTGTAACAAGCCGTGTATCCTGTGAGTATGATGTTTACTCAAGATCAGTATGGGCCTACCAGGGGCAGCGAGGCACCTTTTGGGGGACTTGGGGCAATACGTGCTTCTTAGCTGTTTGTGTGTGTGGGGGGGTGTGGGTGTGAGTGTTGTACGTACATTTGTGAGGAGTTAAGGGGGGACAGTCGTATCACCCCTGGAAACTGTAATAGTGATGGACTGGGAAGAGCGGCCCCTTTGTGTAGTGGAAGCACAGCCAGGCTACATCTCTGCTCCATTGCCTTTGATAAAGCATATTAAAACCACCCCAAATATAAAGTGAGCATGTCCATCTCAGATGCAGCAGATGAGTGGTAAATGGAGAAGCTCAGGGTTCTAACTACACACTTGTCTTCTAATGTCTTTTAGTATTTGCCAGTGGTTCTGGGACACTCTGTGTTGTACCCACTCTATTTTAAAGCTTCTAGCAATTTCTCTGTCACCATTAAAATTTGCATAATTACTGAGCTTCAGTGTTGTATTTTAATAGGTTTTATTTATTTATTTAAGAAAGAGAGCAAGCACGTGAGCAGGGGGAGGGGCAGGGGAGAGGGAGAGAATCTCAAGCAGACTCCCCACTGGTGTGGAGCCTGCCACGGGGCTCCACACAGGGCTCGATCCCACAACCCACGAGATCACGACCTGAGCTGAAACCAAGAGTCAGACACTCAACCAACTGACCCACCCAGGAGCCCCTTTTAACAGGTGTTTTATTAACAGGTATTTTAAAGATAAGCCTCAATCCAAAGAAACAACTACTGTGTGAATTTAGGACACTGGAATTCCCAAGCACCATTCTTTAAACGGTATCATACCCATGTTGCCTTCTTGAATTATCAGATTCCCAGGTCTCTGCATGATGAAATGGACCAGGTTATATTCTGTTTCTATGTGTACTTATTTTTAACTTTTTTTCTGAGAATAAAAGTTAATACAAATGTGAAAACTACAAAAAGTACTTAAGTACTGGTTTATAAGAAGATGCATAATCTCTTTAAGAGCTACAGTGGAAGGCGAGGTTACTACGCCCTGGGAGAGCTGCCTAAGTAGGACAATAGATGCTGGAGACAGCAGGTAAACGTGAGAGGCAAGAGTACGAAGTGAAAGCCAGGCAGTAAGATTACTATGGGATTCTTAGGACTTGAAAATCTATCACAAGATCTTATTGGTCATCATATAGGACAAAGGTTAAATAACTTATGATATATTCATAACTATGGAATACTGTGCAGTATTAAAAAGAATGGGGTAGAAGTATACATTTTAATATGTAAATCTCCAAGCCATATTAAATGGAAAAGTCGCAAAAAAATGTGATCACAATCAACTAATCACATCATTACATGTCTATGTATAAATTCCTATAATTTACGTTAAAATTAGGGGAGGGGAAAGAGGAAGATTATAATGACAGTATACTTGTGTATTATTACATGGGTAATAATACTAATACCAGTATTTAATAATATATATAAATATAATAAATGATATAGCAGATTATTAATACTTTAATGTAGACTCAACTCAAGCATATTTTTTATCTATTTCTTGCTTTAAGAAAAGGAAACTGAAACACAGTCATGGAATGATCTTAGCCGACTATTTCAGGTAACTAATGACCCAGCTAACTAGGGGAGCCTGCAGGAGGGCTGAAGGCTCTCCAAACTCAGCTACTGGGAAAGCCCTGACTCATGGCCACATTCTCCATCGTGAGCACCTTATCACGAGCCTTTTTATTCTATTTATAATTTTGATAAACTATTAAATCAGATTTTCTTTTCATAAAATGTGAAGTACCCACAGTTAAATTACACTAAACTAAATGATGTCTGATACTGAGGCCTGGCACATTGTAGGTATTCGACTAGTATCCACTGAACAAAGCCCTCATTGGGAAATAATGAGACTCACACTTTTCGTACCAAAGAACTACATAATTCTTCATATCTTGCTTTAAAATATACGTAGTAGTAGAGACTAGTTGTTTGTTCTTTTAATAGTTTTTTTTAAATTGTATGTGGAAAGTGGCTCTTGTCTTTCTACTTTTTAATACTTAGTAAATTTTATTTTGTCCATGTGTTTACAAGAGAAATTACCGTTGACTTAATGGATGTTTACCCAAAGGGTGTCAAAAACTTACAAGAATATAAAACTCTTCTGAAAATTCTGTGTAGCAAACTACAAAGGTATGTCAGAAAAGTCGGATTTCCAGGCAAATAGCCCGATAAGGTAAAAATGAACAATGCCAATATTCTTTCCAGGACTGTATTTGTATTCAGATTTTAAAATGGTCTATTACTTAGAGAAGCAGGAATATATTACCAAGAATCTCTGCTCTGCTCCCACCCTCCCACCCTCTGCTCCCACCCTATCTACCTTTACATAGATAAACCCAACCAAATAATCTACAAATATGATGCCTGTGTCCCATTCATACCCACAGGGAACCCAGCTTGTGTGTGGCCCCAACTGGCTAGATCATAAGCAACACCAGCGATATTTAATAAAGGCACAGGTTTCTAGGCTTCTCTTGTGGAGATTCTGACTTGGTAGGCCAGGGGTGGCACCTGAAAAGCTACTTTTCACACTCAATTTAGGTGATTTTATGACTTGATATGTGTGGGAAGCAAAGTCTTAGTAGACTTTCACCTGCTATCTGTCCTTAAAAACTCAGAACCCAAATTATTGAACACATGGCGAGAGGATCCTATGAGAAACATCTCAAGGATGGTTCAATATGAGAAGAGAAGCTTATGGGGCAATAATGCCCATTAGCTTTAAATGAGTTTGCTTTTTAAAAGAATTTACTAAACCACTCTGTAGCTATAGAAGTCAAGGAGAAAATGACATAAAAATAGAGAGCTTCTTACCTGGGGTAGTTGATAATGCCACAGACTATGAAAAGACCCTGAATCCCCCTGTCTGTTTAATCTGTTACTAATAAAGTTTTCACAAAAAAATAAGATTAAAGGGAAAACAAAGAAGTGCTTTCTGAAACAGGTAGTTTTGGTCAGACGAAATGTTAAAATTTATACTTACTCACTGAATGTCTACTTGTGGCAGGTGAGTTACTATTTGACCCACATAGCATTTGCTAAGGAGGGTGTCTAAAGTTCAAAGAGAGGAAATGACTTGCCCAAAGTGACTTGTCTGCTTTAGAGCTTAGAAGCCGGGTCTAAGAAGAGGGTGGGGGAGAAGGGATGAAGTCACACAGACACGAACTTGACCCACTATTTAACAGTGTCTTTGCAGACTAGCTGGCACAGGGGTGGTGGTTGAGAAGTGGATGAGTAATGGCCAGATACACAGATGCCCTGGCCCAGAAGGTGACACGGTTTCTTACTGGCCCACTCTATGAGCAGAAAGCCCCGATGACAGAGGTGTTTTGTGCTGTGCAAGAAACTGAAGCTAATGTTCTACAGCTTTCTTATTACCTCACTCATTAATGATACATTTCTTAAGCACCTTGTAACTCATTTGGTTTCTTTATTTGCAAAAAGTGGGACAGCTCTCTCTGTAACTGAGATTTTGCAACAGAGCAGCAAGAATCAAAAAATGCTTTGCAAATATAAATGATTAAGAAGATCATAATACATGGAAGCATAAATAACAGGATTGAAATCAGGTTCCCACTAAATTGATCTCAAAGCTTTCAAATGATCATCCTTGATTAGTTTTGCCTCCCTCCTACCCGCACATGATTGTCTCAATAACGTGCTCAGATGGGACCATGGTTCTTTTTCCTAGACCAGATTTGTTTCCTGAAGGCTGTTTATGAGTGTGAAGGTCAGGTTTGAGTGTGAATAGTCTATAGAAGGAACATAAACTCAAGTCTTCACAAAGGATGATTTCTATAACTACAGTTCAATATCTAGTCAGGTGAATATTTTGCTCAACTTGTTTCTCTAAAGGGGACTATTTAATATTAGAGGTGGGGGAAAGTGGAGTCCTAGAATGTTAAAATTGGGCAAGCTAGTCAGTATGCGTCTGTGGGAAGTCAGTGGAGACAGGTGCCTTGGGTTCAGATCCAACCCTCAACCAGTGAGCCTGGACTCTGGACAAGTTCCTGACCTCTGAACATAAGTTCCTTGTCTCTAAGGTTAGGACAAGAAAAGTTTCCTCTGGGGTAGATAAATGATAGAAAACCACCAGCACGGTTCTGTTCATATAATAATTTAGGTTACATATTCTTTCCAAGGTAACACAGCTTTGGAGTAGAGGAGAACCAGAAAACCACTCTGTGGCAGATCCAAGGTTGGATTAAACAAAACAAAACAAAACAAAACAAAACAAAACAAAACAAAAAACACACAAAAAAACCCACATGACATTATCTCTGTATCTCTACAGTGTATAAATAAATCTTAATTGCTATCATTTTCATTTCATTTCATTTTTCAAAAGAAAGTTTCACCAGTTATAGAAAATTAAATATAAGAATTTATAGATAAATTGGGAGAAATGGAGGAAATAAAAGACAGTCTATATCATTCAACTTTGGCTACAGAATATGTGGAACAGCAGAGCACTTGTAATATATTTACTCAAATATTTCAGAAAATGGTAGACATTCATCTCCTTGGAATTCAGGTTCAGCTTCATCTGGATATGCAAATTTTGTTAACAAGCCTGTCCAAAATGTTGCAGGGAAAAAAACCCAAAACCAGGTGATACAATTGACCCCTCTTTCTCAATGTAAACATTATAGAAACCTTTCAATTTTGCTTAACTTTTATTGTGAAATAATTATAGATTCATGGAAGTTGCAAAGAGTACAGAGAGGTCCCATGCACATCTACAATTTTAGTAATTTTTTTAAAAAGATATTATTTATTTGAGAGACAGAGACAGAGAGCAGGGGGAGGGACAGAGGGAAAAGGAGAAATAGAGTCCCAACCATTACTACTCTGAGCTGTGTGTGCACGTGGGGCTCAATCCCAGGACCCTGAGATCATGCATGACCTGAGCCGAAACCAAGAGCCAGACACTCAACTGACTGAGCCACCCAGGCGCCCCTACAATTTTAGTAATTTAACTTATATTCTTATTCAGTTCTGGCACCTGCCTTATGTCTGTCTGGATCAGCATTATTTTACATCTTTATGCAAGGTAAGGATCTTCTTTGATACTCAGATTTGTACAATGTATTAAAAGTGCTAACGATGAAGAATGTCTAGAAACAATGATGTCTCTATCTGTTTTTCCCTCCAGTGTTAGCAATTCATATAATTTCTGACAATCATATTTCTTAAAAGTATTTTTAAATGAATTTCTAATCATTATTTGCCCTTTCCCTGCCACCCAGACCTCCTCTCCTCATTTGGTTGTGGCATCCCTTCCTTTAGAAAGTCGCTTTCTCTCTTGGGTATGGGTCTCTGAATTATTAAGGAAATGTATCATCAAAAGTGGGGACAGACGCCTGGATACAAAGCATTCATGTTTCCATTCATTCAACATGGCAAGATGACAGTCCTGCGCCAAGAGCTGTTCCATGCACTGGGCATATGGCTGTCAACAATTCAGAGCCGGTCCCTGTCCACAGGGACTTCCCAGTACATCAAGGAAGACAGCAAAGTTCAAAGCTGCTTGTTACAGAAGAAGACAGGCCAGGTGTCGTGGCCATATTTACCAGGTGGATCTAACTTACTCTGGGGTTTAGGGAAGGCTTTCTGGAAGAGAAGTCAGGGAGCTGATGTTTGGTCATGTCAGAACAATCATTCTAAGGTTTTTCTTCAGGATTGCAGAAACCTCACATTCTTTGCACCTGCTTCTCTGTATTTTTTTTTTCCAGGAAAATATTCTTCCATATTTGCTTACTTTTCCACTTATATACATAAAAAAGCTGGCTTTCAGGCAATTAGCTCCATTAGGTCACTTTCTTCAACCTTTTGTTTAAACCATTACTACTACATCCAGGCAAAAGACAATATAATCCCATGTTCAAAACCAGGATCATATATAATGTTTTAAAGCTGAACACCATACATCAGTAACACAGCACATCCAGCAGATACAGAAGCTCACTGAACTCCAAGGGGCCTAGATTTGCTGTGTCTGACATACCGGCCCCTATCCACACCCACACTAAAGGTAATAAAGCTTACACCTGGTCTCTCAGACTTGCTTCCCTGTCCTCAAAGGGCCAAGAGCCCCGTTCTGTCTGACATGTGGGTCAGGGTGTCTGACGTCATTGTTCTGACCCGATAATGTCTCATAAGGACATGTAAGTGCTGGAAAATTCACATACATCGGCATATATAAAACCGGCGTTATTAATGTGCATTTGCTTTGGTCCCATTCTCATCTCCCGGCCAGTTGGTGTGGGGGACTGGGCTATAGCATAGGTTCCTTTCCTTTGGCAACGTGGTAGGTGTCATGCAACTGGTTTAAAATGAGTTTTAGGGCCACAGATAGAAAGTCAGTATTTTGTGATGGTTTAACTGACAGTATTTGGTATGGACTTTTTTCCCCCACCCTAACACAATCTTGATTTGGTTAAGTTCAATTTTTACTTTTTCCTCCAGAATTTTTCAAATTTGTTAACAGATCCGTCCAACAGATGGTGCTGTGTACAACATAAAAGTACGTACTTCACTTCTCAGGGCTCAGCTGTTGCTACAATGGAACTTGACGCTTTAAGGTTACTCTTTGTCTCATGGCTGATAAATTAAAAACAAGTACAACTGAAATGAGCCAAAGTAGTAATTTTTAACTGACAAGTCTGCTTCTGTAGTTACTCTTGATACAGTTAGATAATAAATTATGGAAAATTTGTTTTCTGTGATGTAACATTATAAGTGATCAATTTCTCTTTCCTGCTTCAATTTACGAAAAGAAATAGCATAATTATTTCATCTAAAATGTATTATTATAAACTTTCACTCGGTCTCATGGAAAAGTGAAGCAACGACAACAGCGAGGAAACACGTTCCTGGCCTTGTAAGCATTGTTTGGGGGACCTTCAGCTACACTTGGTTCCAATACAGTGGTTGGGATTTTTTAAAAGAATAGCATAAGCCCTATATCCTCAAAGCATTCTTGTGATGCTTAGGAAGCAATGATTTTGATTCTAAAACCTAATAAATGTGGCTACACGAGTCCACACACTGTCCAGAGGAGCACCGTCTGAAAGAAATATAATGCAAGCCATATTTGTAATTTCAAATGTCCTTATAGCCACACTGGAAAAATAAAAAGGAACAGGTAAAATTAATTTTAACACTACCTTTTATTTAGCCCAGTATATCCCAAATATTACTACTTCAACAGGTAACCGATGTAAAAATTATTAATGAGATATAGATTTGTGGGGTGGGGGGTACTTTGTATGTCTGCTGTGTTTTCCACTCCCAGCACATCTCAGTGCAGAGTTCCGTGTGCTCTGAGCCACACGAAGCTAGTAGCGAGCACAGCGACGGTGCAGGATGGGAGCATTTATTGAGCTCGGCAATTCTAAGACCTCCGAGGGGGAAGGATTCTTCTGTGAGTAAATACTCCCAGTTCCAGCAAAACCACAAACTACAAAACACCCCTTGGGGTTTGACTTTGGAGGCACAATTTTAAACATGTTTAACCAAACTCTGTGAGTTTGATTAACTAGTTTTTATTATTTATTTTTTTTAGATTTTATTTATTTGACAGAGAGAGACACAGGGAGAGAGAGAACACAAGCAGGGGGAGTGGGAGAGGGAGAAGCAGGCTTCCCGCTGAGCAGGGAGCCCGACGCAGGGCTCGATCCCAGGACCCTGGGATCACGACCTGAGCCGAAGGCAGACGCTTAACTGACTGAGCCACCCAGGCGCCCCAAACTAAAGATTTTAAACAAACGTACGAAGTGGATTCAACTTGGTGCACTTTAAAGGTGTTTTTGGGGGGAGCAGAATGAATATGTTTTGCAGTATCTTTTTCTCAGCAGAGACGTGACAAATGCTCGAACAAGACCTATGTCTGCTGCCAAAAAGTTGCTCCTGCCACGTGATATCCTAGCGGTACCAGCAGGTTCTTCACACCCAGACCACCTGTCCTCTGTCATTCTAGCCTCTTACTTCAACAGAGCTTTGCTAACACACCTGCTTCATTGGCATAACCATCGATGTGATTTGTCTGTGGGCTCGCCAGTGGCAGAAAAAAATCTTAATTCCACTGTATTCTGCAATGACAGTTTTTTCCTGAATACATATCATATCCTTTTGAGTCACAGAAGAACTAAGATGGTACCTTGATGAGTCATGGACATTTTAAATAGCAGCTAACATTTACGTAACATTTTTATTCCACACAAAACACTTTCATAGGCATCCTTCATTTGAGAACATAGAAAGGCGAAGGAGTATAATAGAAAAACAGCTAAATTTGGAGTCAGAAGTCTGGATTTTAGAAGTCTAGAGCTAGATCTTTTTACTATTTCCTGACTGGGTGGTGGTGATGGGGAGATATCAACCAGGACGAGGGCGTGAACTAGCCTTGTGTGATCTGGAAGAAGGTGCCACCGGGGCGGACACCACCCTGCAGGTCAATGACCTGGGAACAGTAGGTAAGAGTGCCCCTTTGTCCTGCAGCCAGTGTGGGAACAGATGGCTTGGCAAGTGGAAGAGTCAAGATTTTAGCCCCGACCTGCTCTCCTGCACCACTGTACGTGGCAGCAGTGATGAATCCTAACATTGATTGAGTGGTTCTCATGTATCGGACCTTGGGTGAAGAACTTTACATTTTTAGCTTGTCAGTTCCCCCTTAGTTCTCTGTGAGGTATCCTCACTTTATAGACCGAAACTAAAGTTTAGAGAGATTGAGTGCTTGGTTAGGATTGCACAGCTAGTAAGTGATGGGTCAGGATGGGAATTCCAGTCTATGTGATGTCCACAGATCTGACCCTAACCACCAATTACACTGGGAAAATTTTCCTCCTCCTTGAACCTGTCTTTCCCTGAAGTTATTCTGACTACTAAATTATTCTAACTCCTAAATTGTGCATTTGGAAAGGCTTTGCAAGTTCTGAAATACTACAGACCCATAAAGCTAATCTTTATGATTGTGTTGTTCAGTCAAAATCAGTTATCAAAATATTGGCTAAGATGATTTTTAAATATTTGGGTTTTAAGATTTTCAGGGAATAAGGTACACTAGGACTGGTTATAAAAGTAGCATATAGATTAGTCACAAAGCAGGATTCATTTATGGAAGAGGGTTAAAAAGGAGACATTTATGGGGCACCTGGGTGGCTCAGTTGGTTAAGCATCTGGCTTCGGCTTAGGTCATGATCCTGGGGTCCTGGGACTGAGCCCCGTGTCGGGCTCCCTGTTTGGCGGGGCATCTGCTTCTCCTTCTCTGCCCCTCCCCACCGCTTGTGCTCTCTCTCTCTCTCAAAGAAATAAATAAAATCTTAAAAAAAAATAAATTAAAATGCAGCAAAGAAACTCTTTCTACTATTTCCAAGATAACACAGAGGGCTATAACATTTCTTTAAAACATCTGACAGAGATGCCCTGAGTATAGCAGCACCAGGGGCATCATTTGTCTAAGCAAAAATAGGACTAATTCCTATACGAAAATTGGTTTATTAAAAACAAAATGAATGCAAATCAGCATGAAATCATGGAAGTCCATTCCATAAATAAACCTTAAGAATTAAAAAAAAATTCCACTTGTGATTGTTAGGACATACTATAATCTATACTCAAAAATGAAGGAGAACATATTAGAATACTCAGTGTTTTTGCTAGAATTATAGTGTCCAACGAGGTAGCGAGTGGCCATGTGTGGCTATCTGAAATTACTGAAACAAAATTAAAAATTACCTTCCTCAGCTGCACTAGTCACATTTCAAGTACTCCAAAATTACATGTGACTAGTGATTACTGTTGGACAGCATTTCCATCACTGTATAAAGTTCTACTGGACAGCACTGTTTTAGAATGTTCAGTATTCTTCCTAGAATATTGTTCCTTTCTCAGAACTTTCCTCAAAGTAAATGCTCCTCTTTAATTTTTTCCTCCTGGAGATTAACATTAATGACACTTGGAGTAGAGGAAATAGACTAATGAGAACTTTTCCTCCAGAGAGCTACATCATTTTAAGGAGGTTCCTCTTCCTGCCCCTCACCAGCAGTAGGGGGAAACCTAAATCAGTTCTGCACCTGACACTGGGGGTTCAAAGGTGATTAAGACACATATCCTGCCCTCAGGAAGTTACAGTATTAAGAAGAAAAAAAAAAAAAAAATCCTTCTGTAGTAGAGGCTACATTTCAATAACTAGTAACCTATGTTGGCACTTAAGAAACACTAGAAACATGGAGGCACATGGGTGGTTCAGTCGGTTGAGCAACCAACTCTTGATTTCAGCTCAGATCATGGTCTCAGGGTGGTGGGACTGAGGCCCACATCGGGCTCCAGGCTCAGGGGGGAGTCCGCTTGGGAGTCTCTCTATCCCTCTCCCTCTGCCCTCCCCCTGCTCATGTTCTCTCTCTCCCCACTCTCTCAAATAAATAAATAAATAAATAAAGTAAAATCTTAAAAAAAAAAAACAACACTAGAGGGGCGCCTGGGTGGCTCAGATGGTTAAGCGTCTGCCTTCGGCTCAGGTCATGATCCCGGGGTCCTGGGATCAAGTCCCACATCGGGCTCCCTGCTCCTTGGGACCCTGCTTCTCCCTCTGCTTCTCTGTCTCTCTCTTTCTCTCTCCCTCTCTCTCTCCGACTCTCATGAATAAATAAATAAAATCTTTAAAAAAAACCCACTAGAAACATGAAAATATTTATATACTCTCTTGTCCTTAGTCAAAATAACTATCCTCTCTGGAAAACCCATTTCTCTTCTTCTCTCCATTTTTAAATCCTGCATCATCTATATTCTTTTACTATTTTCAAAATGCTAATTCAATTCATTCTCTTAGGATGTATTGTTTTTAAAACTTTTAATTATGTTTTCTTATCAATTTCCTTATAAGAGAACGACTACATTTCACGCTTTAAAATAAGGTAATAAAAATTAGAACTCTTAATTACCACTGCATGTCTCTTAGAAATCATCTGAAGTTATAGATGGTATATGGTATAAATATCAGTATCATATATAAACATTTAATGATACCCATTTAAGATGACTATTCTTCTGGACCTTAAATCTAGGGGCTTATAGGAATTTTCCTCTTTAAGTTTATTTTCTTCTCCACAGGACACATATTTCTAAAATCAGTGGGATATGGTTAAATCTTTGAAAACAAGATAGAACAAGATTTCAACACCAGAGCTGCTTCTTAGTTTGGGTAACCTTAGAGAGCAACTTACTGGTATGAACTTCAGTTCCCTCATCTATAAAGTATGATTAAAACTACCTACTTTACAGTACTATACTTTTGTTTTAAATTTTCATATAGAAAGGAATTTACCACTGCCTCATGAATGGTAGAAACCCAACAATTATTAGTTTCCTTCTACCCTGCTGTAAAAACATCTTTAAATTCTTGGTTGGCTGCGATTAACTGTGTCTTATACAGAACCTTTGGCAGGACAATTTTTTTCTCTAGAATGAACAGTGACAACAGCTGATATTTATTGAGGGCTTACTGTGTGTCAAAGGCTGTATTTCACAAGTGCTTCACAGAATTATTTTTTCCCAGTCACAACCCTATGAAGGAAGGAAGGCGATCTCTGTTTTACAGAAATAAAAGAGGCTCACAGGGACCAAAGAACTTGCCCACGGTCATCCCTCAAACACCCAAGTTGGTCTAGCTCCTTTGTCTTCCCTTTGAAACCAGGAGACTATGCTGGATGCATTCCAAAAGCCAGTGAATTAAATGCTAAGACAGTGAATTTTATGGTATGTGAATTATATCTATAATAAAGCTGTTCTTTAGAACAATTGCTGAATTTGTAGTGATTAGGAAGTCAGTATAAAGATTCATTCTGTGGTGAACTTGGTCTCTGATTGTTTTTTACTTTTTAAAGGAAACCTCTGCATCCAGTACCTAGTCTCAAAACAAGGCTATTCCCAATGTCTAGTCAGAAAACCTCCTTGGTCCTGAGGGTCAGACAGCCGAGGGAGGTGACATGCTCCGATAAGCGTGACATGCTCAGCCACGTGGCCTTACTAGGTCACAGAACACGACACAGACTCCAATAACTAGCCTGCAACTTATTTTTTTCCCGTGATTATTGCCCAAAAGAAATGAAAGATTCACGAAGAATGTTGAAATAATCGGAGAGAAAATGGAGATATAGGAAAGGATCCGGAAATAATAATTCCAAAAATAAAATGTGAACGTATTTCCTTAAAAATGTTCTGCATGCTTTGCATACCTTCCATTATTATTCACCCTCTCTACACATCTTGCACTTAGAAGACTCTCTTGGGTTTTGGAAAGATGAATATATTTGACTAAAGGCCGAAAGAATCATCAATGTAATATATGTACATTAATATTGTGAGAAAAAAAGTCTGTCGGATTAAAAGGACTTCCTGAGTGAGATTCAGAAAGCAGCAATAAGTACTGGGGACCCGGACTCCCAGCTCAGAATACAAACGCGGGGCGTTCAAGAAGCGTGAACGTCAGTGTGGCCAGGCCTTTGATTTCGACCTGCCGACATTTCCGGAGACAAGGAGTCATCATAATTACCTTCGTCCATGCCATTAAGCAGTTCGGTTAAATCTTCATTTTTACTGTCAAACTGATGCTCCTTCCACGTCTCACCATTTTCACTTCGAAGAACAATGAGTTCTCTCTCTTTTCCTCGCATAGACCCAAAGTGAGGGATTTCCACTATGACAGGGCTGGAAAAAAAATCCACATTATTTTGCTATCAAATGAAATATATTTCTAATATACTTTCAAAAACAATTCCATTAACAGTATTCATTTGAAAATCAGAGGTGCCACTAAGGTTGGGAATGACTTCAAAGCTGCAGAATCATTTGCTAATTAAATATGTTAGAAGCCTGAAAACATGCCATCATTCATTCATTCACGAACAATTCATAAGGGCCTACTGCATGTTAGGCATTTTGATTTAATAAGGGGAAAATATTCAGCACATATAAACAGGATTTTTGAATCAAGGAATTGAAAGTTATTAAAATAGACCATAAGAAAGTGGGTCCATTTTTAAAAACATGATAGCTATATTATATTATACAAAAAAGCTAATGATTTAAAAGGACACAGTCATTTCTTTGAAAAAGAAATTCTGCAGATTTCCTACTTTGAAAGGTCACAGGTGTTTGTCCCTTAGCAAAGCAAACGAGCGACACAACAACTCACTCCTTCCAATAGTGACTTTCTATGAATTTTATGGCCTGTACAGTTAAGGCAGTTTCTCTCATTTTAAATTTGTGAAATGGTAGTGGGCAACTTAACTTCCTAACTCCAGTATAACCTGAACAGGAAGATTTAAACTTCTGAAAAAGCCCTTGTTGGTTTGAAATTGTAATACAACGATATATTAATTTTTTGACAGTGTCCTTTTGCCAAAGAATGTGAAAGGGTGGCTGCAAATTGAAGACAGCCAGTCAGGCACAGGAATAATTTTGTTAACTTTTAAAATAGGGTAAATGCTAAAAAAGATGGATGGAAGTAAGCAGACCACAATCACACACAGTTTATGTAGTTGGATTGTGCAGCTTTATTTTATGACATTTAAGTAGACAGTATCATTATTCTCCTACAGAGGTTGTATGTAACCTCACCTCTTAACCTATGTGTTTATGGACATGTGATAACAGGAGACACAGGTTTAAATAGGTAAGAGCAGGAAAAGGGAGAGTCATTGTAATGACCCAATAACACAAGTACATATGAGTATTTCATTTATTACAAAAGCATTCACTCAAAAACGGGATGATAAATACAATTTTTCTTTTGGCAAAATAATTAGAATTAATTCAAATTAAGGATTTAAAATTTTTTATAGTGCCTTTATTTTTTGATAGGTAGAAACAAAATCAAGTATTCCTAAGAGTGTTAATAATTTCAAGAGTTAAGATATTTACCATTGTATTAACCACATCTGATTTGACATTAATTTTTTTTTTTTTGAGAACTAGATACAATCTTTGCAGGTTAATGTATCAGATACTGTCTCTGTAAATATTTAAGGAATGTGGCTTTGTGTAGGACATTCAACAATACTGGAGAGAAGGTATGAACCAGGGCCTTTGACCAAGGTGAAAGCCAAGCATAACTTTTCATAACAGGTCTCTTCATGCAGACTGCCAAGGCAAATCCACCAATCAGACAGACAAGCAAACAAACAACAAATACCAACACATTTCAGCTTAAACAAAACAAAACGAAACAAGACAATTTAATAACTTTAGTAGAATATTCTATTTGCTGCCTAGTTGGATTTAAGTATCTTCTATTCCCAACATCTATAAAATTCAGTTTACTTCTTGAGGACTTTTGTTTCACAAAGCCCATAAAATTACTTGGTATGCATAAGTACGTACTTTTAAAAAACTGTAACTCCAGACACGTACATATATACATATATATGTACACATATATATATTCATACATGTATATATCATTTACAGCAAATGTTGATTCAAAGCCTGCAAATACCTTCTCTTACGCTGGGTTAAAATTAGATCGTCAGTCCATCTTAAAAACTATCGTAACCAGTTGAAACATTTCAAATTAAAGAAAGGTTTACAGAAGCACAAAGTTATGAAGCAGAAGGCTTGCAGGGAATTCCACATGCTCGGAAAGCACAAGGTAGAAGTTAACGGTGCTACAGTTAAGTCAAGCCACTATGATTTCTGTTTCTTTCAGTGACACACATCAACTGAAAGCATTAAAAACTGAAAAGATAAAAATAAAATTAAGACAAGAAGACGACCATGGGTGTGACAGAAAAAAATTGAAAATGGAAAAAAGAATTGTAGACATTCTGTATCTTGTCTATAAAGATCCTACCCAATAAATTTTGTTCCTTGAGGCCCAAGCTGCAGGATTCGGCTAACCAAGCTCTCGCCCTCATTTACAGGGGGAGGATTGGTAGGAAGATGCAGTTTACTGAATAACATCCATGCAGCAGGAAGAGAAACGAGAAGGGGAAATTGTGAACAAACTGTCCGTCACGACAGAGCCTGCCTGATCTGCACCCAAGTGCCACCTCAGAAAATGAATTCATTTTTCCTTTTTTGCAAAATCCTATATCACCATGGATTATTTCTCTAGAAATTATCTTTAAAAAAGACATGTACCCATAGTAGCCATTTATTCAACGTGGTGAGATAGTTCCGCCATCTATATTTTTCCCTAAGAATGGTGCCTTGACTTCCACGGGGGCCACTGGGGTTCCGTGCACTAAGCAGAGACCATGCTTCTTGGTTAGTAAAAGCTTTGACCAGCAAACTGAGTTAAGGAAGTATCAGCCTACTAGCTTTTCAGAGAATTACACAGCTTTTGCGACCTTTGACACTACACGAAAGGTGTACTTGATCAAAATGGTCCAACTAAGTGGTTTTAATAGTTAACTACTTGTTAAAAAAGGGTAAAGAAAATCAAATATATTATACAAGGGCCAAGGTAAAAATTGGCAAAATAACTTACCCTAAAAATTGTGCCCCTGCAGGACCCATTTCTACCAGCCTACTGGCTAATCCCTCTCCTTCCACCATGGGGGGTGGGTTGGCCAGTTTATGTCTCTTTACCAAGCGGCAGGTGATGCGGGTGGGGGCCGTACACTTGCGCGGAGGGATGATGATTCTCATCCCGTGGTGACGGCTCCCTCTCATGGAGCCGCCTCTTGCATCCACCATAAAGCTAACCAGAAACCTGTAGGGAGAAGATCGGAGGCCAAATCAAGGAGAGAAATATGCCACCTTCACAGTAGGTTTTGAGATGTTAAGATTTAAAATGACAGACAATGTAGCTATCATTTCCTCTCTTTAAAAATAAATTGGAAGTAAATACAGTGGAGTCACATCAAACATGCATTCAACTTGTGAACTGGGCAAAAAGTGGGACGAGACAACTTATTTTCGGTGGGACGTTGGCCTCCTAACAGAAGCCAACTGTTTTGTCAGATGCTCAAACTGAGGAACAGTGAATGTTTCAAAGCTGGCATAAAAACTGGCTCTTACAGGACTGTCATGCATGTAAAAACCCAAACTCAGACTGCTCTATGTGGTCTCTGTGGATGACTTCAGCTATATTCAAGCGTCATTTTAACTATAAATGGTGTTAGCCAGATGCTGACTATGGAATCTCTCTCCCTGACAAGTCAGATGAAACTCCACGGTATGTCTTAACATGTACAACTCATAAAATAGATATATACTTAATCATACAGAATACTCTAATTTTTACTACCACAAAGCAGAGTAGAAGAATAAAAGCAGATGACTAGTTTTGCTCAATTTTGATGGAAAGGGATTTAATCTTTTCGGTATAAATTTGGCATTAAAACTCTTCAAAATAACCTACACTTGAGTATCTGTACGGCCATATAAAACTGAACAGACTTTTAGAAAATGTCTCTAAATTATATAATTCTGCCATTGGCCCTTCTATTAAACTAATGAAGAAAAATTATTTGTCTGCATGTAGATGTGAAAATGTAAGGAAATTAATAGTATCTTATCTGGGTTATAGCATATTGCAATTCCTGATTCCTATCACATGCTCACGGAGCATCCTCCTCAAATCTTTGGTATTAAAAAGCACTCTGGTGAACGTACACCAATGAGTCTGACCTATGGAAGAGTGCAAGTCAGAGTCCCTTTGCATTCCAATGTTCACATGTGAAATTATGCTTATTACTGGGACAGCACCACATGTTGATAATTAGAAAGTTATCTGAATACCTATAGTATTGGGGGGAGGGAATAATCCCATCCATCAAAATCCTCTACTAAATGTAGTTTATCTAAATACAGTTCTAACATCCTGCAAACAGGTTTTAGGACTTTGCATGGAGGTCCTAGCTGGGGACCCTTTCTTTAAGATGATGCTTCTCGACCTTGGAAGAAGAACCTTTTCACAAAGCAAACTGACCTGCCATCCCCGTGGAGAAAGGCAAGAGCATGGGGCTCATTTTTCAGCCAATGAAATGTTCAGAACTAACTCTGGTCATCAGTTAGGTGGATTCATCTTCACACCCTTCTGCTTATTTTGGATTTGGCCACTTTCCTCGGGATTACGTTTTTTTGGTAACATTAGAGCTACTCTGAGAGGCTGGAACCAGTCTAATATTCAAAGTAAGAGAGGAAGAGACTGACCCCCCTCAAAAACAAAACAAAACACAGACCTCCCACGTCAAAGACAAAGATACTTGTTCACTTGTGCAAGTGTCCACATGAATTGCCTCCAGTGCTAAATGATAACAAGGCTCCCTGAAAGTGCTCTGGTGAGCCCGCATTGTCTTAGATATACACATACTTAACTGCCTTTACTCAGTAATGAAGACGATAGGGCAACTTCATGAAGAAGCCTAAGACGAAACCTGATCCTTCCCAGCACTCAATAGTGAAAATCAACTCGTGATCAGGAACAATAGCAACAGAATGGACTAAAAATGATTCAAGATAAACTCTGGGGGCCACCTGGCTGGCTCAGTTGGTAGAACTTCTGACTCTTGATCTCGAGGTCATGAGTTTGAGCCCCACGTTGGATGTAGAGATCACTTAAATAAAACTTCAAAAAAATAAACTCCGGGTTTGAAAATTTGGTTGTACTAGTACAAATGGACACTGGAGTGTTTACACAGGGAGGGCACTGTTTGCCCTGGCAATAACCAGCTGATCTCAACAATATAGATGGTAATTCAGATCAGGCCTGTTTTGTTCACTGCTTGCCTTGAGCAGCTGAGCACAGTTCCCAGCACAGTTCTTACACAGTAAGCACATGACAAATGTTTACTGAATGACCAACTGAACAAAAACTTTTGTGTTAAGGGTGCTTAGGAACTGCCTACATCAGATGAGGTTACAAATACTAAAAATATATCTCTATGAAAAAGATATGCATAAAAAACACTCGTAGCAGAGCAGTCTGAAGGTCGTAGGAGAAGGTTATCTATGTCAATATAAAAATACCCAAACTACAAAGAATATCAGAACCATAGGGAAAAAACGAGTCTTAGAAGATTTTAACGACAAATTAGAAGAAGCTCTTCCTTTGGGTTCCGCATAGCACCCAGTGGCTAACTGGTAGTCATTAGCAATCATTTATTGTTCTAAGGTTTTCAACTTTATAGAGCCAGTAGACTGAGGAAAGGTGAGAATATATGTTAAGCAGGATAGGGTCCTGTTATTCAGTAACATCATGAAATACAGTGATTTGTTTTCCAAACTCACCCCTTACATATTCTGTGCAAAATAAAATTTCATGCAATATAACTTATTAGAAACAAATCAAAAGGTGATGTTTAATCATATTTGTTGTATCTTATTAATGTTTAAACTAAAGCAGGAATTCTACGAATGATCCTAAAACCAACACATGAATGTTTCTAGTTTTAAGAATAGCGGGATGACGAATGCTGATGCACTACAGACATTGACATTTCTAACTGTGGGAAAACTTCACGTAAATTAAAAATACAAAAAAGGGTGGTACACATAAAGGACACAGTTATCACCTTGAATCATACTGAGGAAGTGGAGAAGAATAGCTGCAAAATAATTTAGAAAGCAAATGGGAAAAATTAATGTAAGATAATTAGAAGCAGGCAACAGAAAATGTCAATGATAAGCAAAGGAAAAATAAAAACCATCAGAAAATGAAGCCAAGGCATTTGGCATTTGTGGGACAACCTGGAAAAATATTCGCCTTAAGTGGCTACAGAAGCTATTCCACAGACGTGGCATTAGTGAATCACTTCCAACTGTCTACCAAGTCTGTATTTTCCTTTTCAAATAAGCCCACGCTAACTGCCATTACTTTTGCTCTCCTGGACATGCCTACTGTCTTCAGTAAATTCAAGAGGAAGGAGAGAGAATGTGTGTATTCAGATATTTCATTGTCTCCAGTGTATGGGAAAGTTTACTTCTGATTTCATTATTCCGTGCTCCCTCAACTTCTCATTTGAAGTTCAAACTATCGTTTGAATCAAAGCACAAGAATTGACTAAATTAGACCCTCGTACTCTTCTTTCCTATGTAGAGAATACAAGATGCTGGTTCTAGGTCTTTGTAACATGGCAACAATTTACCAAGCTTGATACAAGGAACTCTTGAACATGCTGTTCACTGTGTCCCAAGTATTTTATATTTTCCTTCTCAACTGTTTTTTTTTTTTTTTTGCTTTTGCGATGTTAGGCCCATACACATCTAACATCAGTGGTGTAAATATTTTAAGCAATTAAAAATTAATTTACTATAATTAAAGATTTTTCTGATTGAGTTAAAGAAATGCAATGTTAATGAATCAAAGGCCACCATGTAATTTATAGTTTATAAAGCCCTGTCATGTCAATTATTTCCATTTGAATAATTGCAGCTCTTCGTGCTACAAGGCACAATTCCGTAAGAATACTTTAAATAACCTGCAGCATTACTCTGAGTCTGACTTTTCATCTACAAAATGGGGATAATGAGTAAAACCTATCTCACAGTGTCATTTCAAGGTTCAAATAAAAATTAAGTAAGATAATATATGTAAAACATTTAACACAATGCCAGGCACATACAAAAGTAAACATTAGCTATTACAATTTATTTCAATTAAAAGCAGCAGAAAATACTTCATGTAATACGTACAGCATTTCAGAAATGTTAATTATTGTTCATTTATTTAATTGTAAACTAATCCACCCTTGTCCTGGATCACAACTAATTTACGGCCTAAATGCTGGTTTCGGAGGTGAAAACACCTGGATGTTTTCATCAGCTCCATTATTTCCATTCCATTTGTGTGGATTCAATTAGCCCATGTTTTAATTGCCTACAGGTGAAGAATCTCATATCTAAATATACACTGATGATCAATTCCACAGTTGGAGCAGGTCACCTCCTACCACCTACTCCAGATTCTGCCGACTAGTGGGACAGCAGGAAGGAGCCTGTCGCGTGTGGTTTTTACCACAGCACCCTTGGGGTACACACACTGGTACATTCACTCTTTAAAAGTGAATTCCTTTCTTTCCATTTTAAAATTAATTTCTCTTCTTCCAACTATAATTTAATACCTTAATCATAATTTTATTTTAGGAATGCAGAAAGTACCAAACTTGATCTGAAGATTTCAGGCTCAAAGCAAAGCACAAAAGCAGTCAGCGAGGTAAATGAACAGATATACCTACATATTTAATTTTTCATTAGAAAGGAAAATCAGGGACTCAGAAATAAAACGTCATTTGAATAAAGTAAAATTAAGGGAAGTGGCTAGATTTAATTTTTTTTTAATTGAAAAGAAAAATTAAAGACCTGGGAATAGTACCAGAACAGGCAAAAAATTTTTATGCACCAATACTCTAATTCTTTTCCTTTCTAACACTGTGCATTTTTTCCACAAAAAATAGATATACCATTTTGCTCAGAAAAAAAAAAATTGACTAATGACTTACAAATATACATCACATATACTCACTAATGAAGTCTTCAGAAGACCAATATTTCATACATATGAAGCTTGTTGATATCAATTTATAACTCCAAATAATAAATGTAATGTTGATTTAATAGGATAGAGAAAAGTGACTTTTAGATTACTTACCCAGAATGAACAGGACTTGAGACAAGATTGACATTGTCCAAGGTATCTGCAGCCCAGCTATAATGTCTTAGAGAATCTGAGTCAAATTCTCTTGTGAATGTTAGATGCTGCAAAATAAAATGATATATGGCATCAATAGCCCACATAAGACACTGTTTCTCTGTATCTACAAAATACACCTGTCTGTCTCTGTAAGTCCAGATAGTCAAAATAAACAATTTGTACTAAAGGTCTATAGGTCTACATTGAAGTTTCAAGGCTAGGAACCAAAGTTTATTGATATGTTGTATTATTTCAGTCTTTTAAGAAAGCATCTTGAGTAATTGGCATGGCAAAAGGAATATCACAGATTTCAAACGGGAAGTAGACACAAAGCACGTCTGCTGATTAGTATGATCATCGGCTTGAAGAAAGGCATTTGAGATGTGACCTGAAAAGCGACTTTTCCATGAAACACAGTATACAACTGATTGCAAAACTATGATTACTTTGACTTGGCTTTTGACATTATTTTCTTGAAAATGAACAAGATGAGGCTGTCAGTTCAAGGAAAGTAACTGATGGCAGTAGTTGCTAATGATAAAATTTGAGTTTTCAAGCAAAAATTAGAATTTTGGAAACTTTATGTCCACCTCTGTGATGAGCTCAGTGGTGATATTAACAAATGTGATACATTCGTTTTGGATAAGAAACGTGTATCAACATTATAAAGATTTGCATAAATTAGTGAAGCAATATTTTCCAAATCACCAATGAACGATGTTCTATCAACAAGAGGTACATTCAATGTGGAAATGCTAACCATGATTTTAACGACTCGAACACATCTCCAAATTCATCTTACAATTTTAAAAGTTTTCCCCTATCTGAAAAAAAAAAAATCTTGGTGACTTTTGTTTTTCCAAGTGGGGCAGGGCAGCTAGCAGAAGCCTACTAACCACCAGATAATTCCGGAAATGGGCTCTGAGCGCGGCAAGATAATTCCGGAAATGGGCTCGGAGTGCGGCAAGATAATTCCGGAAATGGGCTCTGACTGCGGCAAGATAATTCCGGAAATGGGCTCTGAATGCGGCAGAACACAGCTGAGGCAGAGGCGGAGCCTCAAGGTGCAGCACTCGGGGCGGGGGAAGACCCTGAAGAGTGGCGCGGACTTTTTGTTGCCATTTTTAACTTGGGTGCCTTCGTCCATTATCCGTGCAGACAGAATTGGGGCTTTGTACCTCCTATAGGCCACCACTGGGCAGTAGAAAAACCAAAGGGGTTTCGGTGGAGATTTGGGCGGCTACAGATTTCTGTGAAGAACATTTGCTGAATTCTGGGTCTGTGCAGAACAGACAGCTAAAAACCTAACTAGAAAATCTCTAAAAGGCACAGTGGTGCTTCTTGGGAGTTTCATGAAGAAAAGATTTGAGTTTGGAACTTGTCAAGGGATGGGGTCACGCAAGATTCTCACATAAGGATCTTCACAAAGGCCAGGGACAAACCCGGGGTAGTCTGAGTTTACCAGGGCTGCAAACGGTTTTTGCCTCATTGCAGCAAAAACTTGACTGGATGGAAACAATCAGCCACCACTCTATTTGCCGAGCAGAGGCAGGGAGCATCCTCCGTGGAGAATTACATCATCACCGGGTGTGTCGTGCCTACAATTTTTTATATATCATGTCTGGCACGCAGGGAGAAACTGCCAAGCATGGCCAGAGCACAGGAACAAAAACAAAATAAAAGAGATACCATAAACAGACTCCCAGGTCATCCTACATTTTGAAGTAAGCAAATAAGAACTTCACAACAGCTATGATTAGTATGTTGAAGAAAATAGAGGAAAAAACGGAGGAAATAAATTAAAAGGTGGATGATTTAACAGAGCCCTGGAATATATGTAAGAAATCAAATGGGCATTTGTTCACTTGTAAATACAATGTCAGTTCTTGACAAGACACGACAGAAAACAGGATTCGAAAATTGGAAGTATAAACGGAAAAATGTACAAAAGAAAGGATTTTGTTTTTGTTTTGTTTTTCAAAGGTTTTATTTATTTATTTGACAGAGAGAGAGCGAGAGAGGGAACACAAGCAGGGGGAGTGGGAGAGGGAGAAGCAGGCTTCCCGCGGAGCAGGGGGCCCGATGCGGGGCTCGATCCCAGGACCCTGGGACCATGACCTGAGACAGACGCTTAACGACTGAGCCACCCAGGCGCCCCAAAAGAAAGGATTTTGAAAAAGAATGGAAACTACGTGTTTTCCCACGTGTAACGACTCTGGGAGGAGGAGAGTAGGACAGAAGCTACCTTTGAGGAGGGACGAGCTTTCCTTTACTGGTCCCCAGTCAGGGACAGAGTCTCCAGGCAGAAACTGGGAAGTCTTCTCCGGGATTTCCCAGTGACTTAGGATTCACTGGGAATTGGGATTTCCCAGTAAAATGTCCCTGGCTTCTTCCTTGAGTAGAAATCATAGATGGCAAGCTCTCCACCATGTGGAGGGCTTCCAATGAGCTCAGTGGTGATCAAACAGCCAAGAGTCATGCACAGTTGAGAAGCATCTAATATGAGGAATAAAATAAACAAGCAAACAGAACAAAAGAAAATTGGAAGAAACAGGGATTTTAGGGAGAAGAAAGCTTAAATTTTTCATTAATGTCCAGAGAGATGAGATCTTCTTACACTTATAAAGCAATGAAATACTAAACCCAAAACAAAACAAAAAACCCAGAGAAAAAAATAACTCATAGAAAATAACAAATATAGCATTGAAGTTGAAAAAATATCTAGAAGTTGGGGGAGACTTCAAATGTAGAGAATAGGAGAACACACAAGAAAGCAGAGGATTATTTCAGAAATTTCAAATCCATTTCCTTTCTCAAAAAAAAAAAAAGTTCCAGAAAGAGAAAATAGTGAAATAGAGGAGAAGAAATCAGAAATACTTCAAGAAACTTCCCTAGAGCAGAAGACCTGAGTTTCCAGAGTAAGAGGACCCACTTGAGTGACCAGCACTATGAATATAAATACACTATAGCACATCATCGTGAAATTTCAGAACTTGGAGACAAAGAAAGAGCCTACAAATTAAGAGAGGAAAAATGATCACAGATGGCAGACTTCCCCCGACTTTTAACAGCAAAAACTGAAGTTCAAGGCAATGGAGCAATTCCTTCAATGTTCTGAGAGGAAATGATTTTCAACCTAGAATTCTAAAACCAGCCAAAAAAAAAGGTGTGAAAATAAAACTAAGATATTTTCAGAAATATAAAAACCCCCCAAAATACATTTCTCATGAACCCTGTAAGGAAACTATTGGAAGATGCACTCCATCAAAATGAAGGATTAAACAAAGAAGTGGGGGAAGACACAGGGTCTAATGTAAGAACATAGGGAATTTTCATGGTGACAGTGAAGGAAGACCCAGGAGAACATCCATGCAGTGGGCCTGCAAGGAACTTGACACGTAAGAAAGCTCAAAGAGAGATGAATTAAGCAGATGAAATTTATAGAACACCTGACGAGTGTGAACATATTAGAGGAGATTGGCACAACTGGGTTGGAGTTTGGGGGTTGGACTAGGGATACATAAAGAGAACAACAAGCAAATGAGAAAACTCTAGGGAAAGCAAAATATTGTGCCCCAAAGAAAATGTAGTCATAATACACTTCACATCTGTGTATAACATTTACATAGGTATAATAATAGAAGCACTAAATACTGGTGTAGCCAAAATAAATAAAACACAACTGTTTTGGGAAAGTGGGGGGATGGAAAGCATGCATGGTGGGAGGGAAGAGGTATTCAAAAATATGAGGAATAAAATAAACAAGCAAACAGAACAAAAGAAAATTGGAAGAAACAGGGATTTTAGGGAGAAGAAAGCTTAAATTTTTCATTAATGTCCAGAGAGATGAGATCTTCTTACATTTATAAAGCAATGAAATACCAAACCCAAAACAAAACAAAAAGCCCAGAGAAAAAAATAACTCATAGAAAATAACAAATATCATAGCATTGAAGTTGAAAAAATATCTAGAGGTTGGGGGAGACTTCAAATGAGACTAAAAACTTCATCTTCCATTTTGGGAAGTCAATAAATAATTCCTGAAATGGGCAAAAGCCAACAAGAGGCAACATACACATATTATTTAGAGACACAGAAGCACAGGACTGATCAAAAGGCACTCTAAGCAGTTGTCTCTGGAGAGGAGAAATTGGAGGCTGAAGGTGTATATGGGGATTCTTCTTCTTTCCTAATGAGTACATCTTACAAAATGACATGGCTTATTTGTTTGTATAACTTTGATAATAAAACATAAATTTAAAAACTTACTGTGAATTACAAAGATTTTTTAAAAGGCCTTGAAATCAAGCTGGAAAAGAGTTAGAGGCCACAATAGCAAGGTCCTAACCCCGCAAGAGCAACACATCATCAGTTTAAAAAGTTCCCTGATTCTACATGGATTGACTAAAGATTATGTGTTGGTGTTAGTCTGGCCTTATTTACCAATTTTACTGACTTTCATAGACCCCAAGCAACTAACCTTCAGAATAGGGCAAATATTAATATAAAGTGGGTGGTGATGCTCACTTTAATTTTTTAGCAAACTATAATTCCTACATTGGGGGCCCTGAGGTCACTTTTCACAAAGGGACCCATTAAAAAAAAAAGTTCTAATAAATAAGTAATACCACTCCTCTTTGGTAATTACAGTAAATTATTTACCTTTGGTACTCTTAGCAACATGCACGGGCAACATTAATTATTGAAACAATGAATTATACCATGCAAGAAGGTATCACCACCATCATGTACTATTTATGGAGGCGGGAGCGTGCCAGCACCTGGACCCCAAGTCCCTGCTGGTCCTTCTGGACTCCTTTACCCTGCGAACTCTCTGCCGCTCACTGAAACTTTGTCATCACACAAATGAACAAGTGTATAATGAACAAATACACTTGGTCAGAATGACGACCTGTATAACCCAAGAGTTGACCCAGTTTTTTTTTTTCCCCAGAGAGGTTTGCTTAGGTTTATGAGCAATAAATGAGCCATAAATAAATGAGACCTACCAATTTTAACAAGCTAAACACAAAGAACTTGCTCTTCCTGTGCTGCATCCATCTAAACACAAAATAAGGCAATTTGACAGAGCCTATATTTTTTATAGAAAGAGACTGAATTCGTAGCTTCACTTCTAAGCTCCCTGTCTCCAAATACTTATTTCTACAGATTAGCATTTACTTAAAACTGAAATGTCAAATTTCACCTGTTTATTTATTTTAATAAACAATATGAACTCCAAAATGTTCTGACATGTTATTGTGAATGGCACTGTGGTACCAGTGAAAAGCTTTTCCTCTATTTGGTTACTGAACAAATACACATTTAAAACGATAAACAGGATATCACATTATGGTGATGGTTAAAAAAGATGAACTAGATTGGCTCTTAAGCTTGCCACAGCAAGGAGGGGTGTTCCCAGGGTTTAATGGAAAAAGTTGGCAGCCTTAGATTTAAAAATTGCCTTTGCGACTTGTTAATAGAGAACATGTCATCCCCACTCATGAATTTTCCATTTTGGAAAGGCAACTCAGTTGTATAACTGTGGGCCTCTTCCTATCCCTTTATATTCACTCTGGCCCTGGAGATGTGGAGTGACTTATTTGGCCAGTAGATCTGGGAAAGGGAGCTGGGAAGGCTCTGCTCAAACCCAACGTTCACTCTCTTGGGCTTGAGCTTGGTCCCAGAGAGCGAACATTCTCCCCGAAGCTTACTTCCTTGAAGGGTATGCCTACCCTGGGGGTTGGTGATGTGGGCCACTGGGGAGGGGATGTGCCTATTTCAAGGGTTCAATTAGCAGGACTAGTTGGCTCAGACACTCAGCCAGCCCTCAACCTGGCCTCCATCAGGAATAAAGGCAATATTCTGCCTTTGACCTTTCCTTATCTTTTGTATTGAAAGCCCTTCTGGAGATGCCCCAACATGGCTTCCGGCTTCATGATCCTAAGTGTGTTTCTTAGCTTTTTTCAGTCTTAGTTTCTTCATTTGCAAACTGAGGGCTGGTTGCTGTGGAGATAAAATAAAAATGTACATCAAATATCCGGCACCAAGGCCAGTGTTGGCGTGGAGTCATAGTAATGTTTCTTTATATGTGTAGTCATTTCTGCTTTTCAAAGGACTTTCATTTATATTTGCTCATTTGCTAACATGTGATGATCTGGGGAAAACACAGCAAAAACAAACTGTTCCAGTGCCAGCACAGGTCCTTTACAGTTATGCACACGGCATGCTGATGTCAAATCAGTGGTGCCCATTTGGCTAGAAAAACGCGTCTTGTAAATGTGTAGCACTTACTTGTTGATTCAAAAATGCTTAGATTCCTATGCTAACAAGAGCAATACCAAAACTTCCTGTGTGTCAGCTGTGTCAAGGACTGTCCTAGACCTTTACAGTCATTTATTCTCTGAATCCTCAGCATCTAGTCACACTAGGAGTCATAGTATACCCATTTCCCAGATGAGGAGACTGAAGTTCGGAGAGAAACTTCAAAAATTGCATGACACAAAATCAACACCCTGCACTGGGCAGCTCTCGTAGGACACTGTGTTAAGGAAAAATTCACTCTGACTTAATAAGACCTTTTATGCCCACATCAAAAATGATATGAATAATAAGCACACCATTTTTCATCTTGGAAGTGATGTCAAGGACCCTGTTAAAATCAAAATGCACATTATTCAATAGAGTCCAAAGCCTGACTAATGATGATATCACTGTCTCCATGAGCTTAATACTTTCCAAAAATAGTTTCTCACTAGCCCTATTCATCAGAGGAAAGAGAAGAGCAAGTACACACTGGCTTTACAAGAGGACACACCCAAATGCCCAGGTCTGGAAATAAACGTCCAGGCACAGAAGAAAAGAGGCAGCGGGCCAGAAGGTGTATATACAAGGAAAAGAAAGAACAACCCAACTAACTTCAGTATTAGATACTTCTCCAGGCTGCCAACTGTCAAACCCCAGTACCAGACGACACCAGGGAAGGTCCTTCTCTGTCTGCTCTGCTGCCCCCGAGAGCCAGCGGAAGGTAGTCCTGTAGATTAGCTGGTGGCCTTGACGCGCTATGGTCAACAGCACCAGGTAGACCGCACACTATCAGGTCACATATAAAACCCAGTGCATCTAATCTGAAAAACTGTAAACATGGTTTACTTGAGAAACAGCTGGCTGATGGCACCACACTAGGAGCCCATGAAAGGAAAGGCTTGCAAGGGTAATGTTACCCCCCGGCCACAAACTGGACAGGACCAGGACAAGGGAACCCATGTGGGTGTCAGTTCCCTTGGACCAAGAATACATGATGTTTGACTTGGGCTATATCACTTCACTGCCCAGTGAGTGACAAGTCAAACCCCTCACTGAACCCCCATTTCGGCCTGAGGGTAACTGGCAGATGAGATCACCTGTCCCAATTCACTGTGAGAATGGAATGATGCAAGTATTGTGAAAGTGATTTGAAAATTCTCAGGAATAGTGCAGAAGACCATAGGGGAAGGGAGGGAAAACTGAATGGGAAGAAATCCGAGAGGGAGACAAACCATGAGAGACTCCGGACTCCGGGAAACAAACTGAGGGTTGCAGAAGGGAGGGGTATGGGGGGATGGGGTAGCTGGGTGATGGCTTTAAGGAGCGCACGTGTTGGGATGAGCACTGGGTGTAATATGCAACTAGTGAACTGTTGAACACTACATCAAAAACTAGTGACTAATATGTTGGCTAACTGAACATAATAAAAAAAATAAATGCGAAAATTCTGAATTGCTATGCAAACAGAAACACAGATTATAATAATCCTAAACTTCCCAGAGTTTTTATAAGTGGAGAGAATTAATTTCTTAAATTGATAGAACATTACAGCCCTCTATAGAGCTTTTAGGGGAGCATATATCTTTTTTTATACATTTTTTTAAAGATTTTATTTATTTGACAGAGAGAAACACAGCGAGAGAGGGAACACAAGCAGGGGGAGTAGGAGAGGGAGAAGTAGGCTTCCCGTGGAGCAGGGAGCCCGATGCGGGGCTCGATCCCAGGACCCTGGGATCATGACCTGAGCTGAAGGCAGACGCTTAACGACTGAGCTACCCAGGCACCCCAGGAGAGCATATGTCTTATCAGTCTGCAGGAAACAGCCTGCTGGATTCACAAACAATGGTGGGGTTTGGGCTGTGACAAATACTTGTGTAAATACCAACTTTTCCCATGGTGAACATGCTTTGTCAGGTCTGCCACGCTTGGTGTATTAGAGTGGCATCCTAGTGGTCAGCCACAGAATCAGTTAAGTAGCCACTGGACCTAAATTCTAGTCTCAGCTCTATCACCTAGTGTCACCTGAAGTGACACTGGGCAAGTGAAATACTCCTCTCAGCCCCAGCTTCTTTGTCTGTAAGTGGTAATGATAGTACCTAGTCCACAAAGAAGCTGAAAGCAGGGGCGCCTGGGTGGCTCAGTTGGTTAAGCGACTGCCTTCGGCTCAGGTCATGATCCTGGAGTCCCGGGATCGAGTCCCGCATCGGGCTCCCTGCTCAGCAGGGAGTCTGCTTCTCCCTCTGATCCTCTTCCCTCTCGTGCTCTCTATCTCTCATTCTCTCTCTCTCAAATAAATAAATAAAATCTTAAAAAAAAAAAAAAGCTGAAAGCAGGAGTGAGATGATCCATTAATAAAACGCTGTGGCAGGTACTACAATGAGTATTATAAGTATTGTGATCTACAGCAGACACTTAGTGAAATGGCAAACTGCTACGGGTCTGTTTGGACATCTAGCGCAACTAGTTGCAAATATTCTTTTAAGGAATGGATTCCATCTTAAAAAAAAAAAAAGTTTAATCCATACTCACTGACAATAGAACGGTGGTTATCAGAGGCTGGGGGGTGGGGGAAGAGGTGGCATATTGATCAAAGTGTACAAACTTGCAGTTATAAGATTAGTAAGTTCTGGAAACCCAATGTATAGCATGGGGACTGTAGTTAATAATAATGTATTATATTCTTGAAATTTGCTAAGTGAGATCTCAACTGTTCTTACTATACACACAAAAATGGTAAGTACAGGAGGTGATGGATATGTTAATTAGCTTGATTATGGAAATCATTTTACAATATAGATACATCTATCAAAACATCATGTAGTACATCTTAAAAAAATGGATTCCACAAAAGAAAACCTGATTTAAGCAGAAAATAAAATAACAAAGGCTTCCTAAAGCAGGTCTTTTTTCCCCTCAAGTATTTCTTTTCTTAAAGTTGACTATTATCACCCCTAACATTTATTTGAGTCTAAAATGCAAACCACAGAAGCTGAGTTCTTTGGGATTTCCAAATCTGATTGATTTCAAAATAATTTATCTACCAACTTCCACAAAAGAAGGTGAATCAAGGTCAGCATGGAAGCTGTTAGCACAACATCCAGCTCAAGACATCTAAACTGTTCTACCTTAAGTAAGTCACAATACCAACCTGTCTGCCTTGAAAAAAAAAAAAATGCATAATCTTGCTGACCAATCTGTGAGAGGTGTTGAATGGATCACCTGAGTAATGCTGGCAAAGCACTCCAAAGAGAAAAAGCAGCATATTAAATGTCACTAGTCAAAGGTGTTTATCTTCCAGGGGACTATCTCTAGCAAATCTTTAATCCCAGGCTGGCTACCTTCTACCACCAGGCACATTTCTGAGAGCCCCTTAGAATTACCTTCAACACAAGAACAGCTAATCTGCTGATGTGGGGAAAGGGGAGGTGCAGGAGGAGAACGGAGTGAGGGGCAGAGAAGGAAAAACTGAGTGTTAGCATAACCAGCCTTTGGGATTAGGCAATCTTCTTTTCTGTTATTGAGGTAAGTGGCAATTGCTTAGGTCTTAAAGTGACAGACATGCAATTTCTCCTGAAGAACCCTCCAATTCACATTTGACTTGCTAATACATCAAGTAGTACATAGCACTTCATATGAGCTCATATATACATATGAGCACTTCACTCTCATATATATATGAGATCATCCTTAGCCTAAAAAGGACCAAGTCTAACCCAAAGGATCTGGAGTCCTGGGCTGTTAGATAAATGAGAGAGTGACGAAGTGGAATGTACGATGGCTGCCTCCAGGTATGGGGAGGAGGCTCGAATAAGGCCTCCAACAGAGGACAGAATGACCCCTCAGCTCCCATTCAAACAGCCAATGCAACTGTCACACACTCCTTTAGTTCAACCTTCTCACCTGGTCAGTAGTAGAAGCCCTGCCACTCCTCCCCAGAGACATAAACCATGTGGGCAAATCTGGTCTGAGAGAGGAAGACTGCAAAATCAAAGCAACCTCCTAAGCCTCCTAAGAGAGGGACAGGGCCTCGAAGCTGCCCCATTTCTCTTTTTTCATGGATGCACTGCCCCTGTAGCAACGGAATTGAAAGGAAATGGAAGGCTCTCATTGCTTAGTGAGCAATTAGCAAAGAATGTTTTTCTAAAAGTTTTTGCTTAGAACACCCAAATTTATAGCTATTCTCTTAAACTATAGCTCATTTTCTTATTTTGTTAAGATTACATTTATTTAGCTCTAGAGAGAAAGCATAAAATAGAATCTCAAGATTGAATGGCACTTTTAAGATGCTAGAAGACTTTCTATGTTGCCCTTGATATGTGGTTGTTCGTGTCGGGTTTGACCACCACCAATATAAACATATTAGTGCGGCCCAAAACCCCAATTAAACTGGCTTAAGACACTCCCCGCCTCCCAGGGGTGGGAGGAGATTGAGATTAATTCACTGGTTTATATAGCAAGAAAGTCTGGGAAGGACTAACTTCAGGCATGGCTGAATCCAGCCATGGCTCAAAAGATGGCAGGAATTGCTTGTTTTCATGCTCCAATTCTTAGCAGCTTTGGGTTGATACCATCTTTAGAACTTAGCAAACCCCAAAAGGCTACAGAAAGTCTCAAATTTGAGCCTCATTAGACTGGCTTAGATTTTACATTTTAACCTAAAATAATCACTGTAATCCAGGAAAAGGAATGCTCTGAATGGCCAAGTTTGGGGCCCATGCTTGGAGGAGAGGCAGGGATTTCTGACCCTTCTAAATGACATTGAGAAATGGATGGGTGTACAGGTTTGACCATCAGATCCTGTCTGCTACCGAAAAAAGTGAAAACCAACCCACGTCCCTAAGTGATTTCTGCTCTTCTCCTACTCTTGGATAACTACCAGAAATCATACCGAATTAAATGTTTCTGCTTGCTGTATACCATACATCCCTTGGTCTTACAAATACTACTAGGGTCATTCAAAGGAAGTGTAATTAATTGGTTAGCCTGCAAATCATTTTGAGACCACTATCATGCCTTCTACCTATCTACGAGAAGGTCAAGTATTTCCATTCCTTTACTGATGCCTTACATGCCATGACTTTTAGCCTAATAATTTTCTCCATAATTCTTAAAACGTTGCTGAATATAAGTTGTCGGTTCCTTTTATGTCACATTAAATAAGAAATTTATTATTAGAATTTGGCATAAGCATAATAGAGAACACATGTCTAAATATAAGCTAAAAAACGGATAAAAATGGGGCACCTGGGTGGCTCTGTCGGTTAAGCATCTGCCTTCAGTTCAGGTCATGATCCCGGGGTCCTGGGATGGAGTCCCCCATTGGGCTCCCTGCTCAGCGGGGAGTCTGCTTCTCCCTCTCCCTCTGCCCCTACCCCCTGCCCTCTCGCTAACTCTCAGATAAAATCTTTAAAAAAAATTTAAAAAGGATAAAGATGATGGTACCACATCCATATTAAAAATACTAACGAGTGTGACATCTTAAGGAACAGAGTATAAAGTCTGAGGGCTCTCTGATGGCTCCTTTCCCACACGGAGCAATGCAGATGGACAGCCTCTAAGGAAGCGGCCTGGAGCCACATGGCCAGTGACTCTGCCATTTATCACCTGCGTCCCCTGGGATGAGTTACTTAAGCTGACTGTGCCTCAGTTTCTTCTTCTTTTTAATGGAGCCAAGAAACTATCTCGAAGGGTTTTTGTGAAATGTAAATGAGTTGATATCAGTAAAACACTTAAAACAGTGTCTTGCACACAGTAGGAGCTCGTGAACTGTTTTCACCATTGTCACCATAAGCACCACCACACCTCCTGACACAAATGTCTCCTGAATGTTATTCCATTTAGATCATGAGGACTGGCTGGTGTGGATCATACACAGCAATTACATAAGCCATACCAGACAGCTGCTTTCAGTAATTCTGTCAGAAGAAATGACAGAACCAGTCTATTGTATTCATCCTAGACAACCCGGCTTCAGTTTGGAATCAGCCTTGTCTTTGTTACCTTCTCTTTGGAAAAGAATGTTTCCAAGCACAAATCTTGTTCCAAGACAGTCTGACACGCACAAATCAGAGCTTATAAAACAAATAAGTTAGATGTTGAATGATCAATATACAAAAAGGTCCCAGCCAGAGTTACTTTAAATCAATGGTTCCTATCCAGAGATGCATCCGAGATTCACCTGTGGAGCCTTAAGAAACACACGTGCCCAGGAACCCAGCGGGGGAGATTCTGATTCTGCAGGCCTCTTGTTTTCCAAAGAGCCGCTGGTATTCCAATGTGTGCCCCAATGACAAATTCTAGTAATCTCTACACCCAAGGTAGGGCTCAAACTCATGACCCTGAGATCAAGAGTCACATGCGCTTCCAACTGAGCCAGCCAGACACCCCTTCTCCCAATTAAGAATTCTGACTAGGGGGACGCCTAGGTGGCTTAGTCAGCTAGGCGTCTGCCTGTGGCTCAGGTCATGATCCCAGAGTTCTGGAATCGAGTCTCACATCAGGCTCCTTTCTCAGCGGGAAGCCTGCTTCTCCCTCTGCCTGCCGCTCCCCCTCCTTGTGCTCTCTCTCTCTCTCTGATAAATAAATAAAATCTTAAAAAAAAAAAAAGAATTCTGACTAGGAATCAGGGGTTTTCAGTTCTGGGTGTATTAAAAAAATTCTGTGCCTAGGCCGTCCCAGCCGCTGAGCAATTTTTTTAAAACTTTTTATTCTAATTCCAGTTACTTAACATACAGCCATATGAGTTTCAGGGGTATGTTATAATGATTCAATATTGCCATACACCGCCCAGTGCTCATCACCTGACAGGGCACTCCTGAATCCCTACTTAACCCACCCCCACCCACCTCCCCTCTGATAACCATCAGGTTGTTCTCTTTAGTTCAGAGTCTGTTTCTTGGTTTGTCTCTCTCTCTTCCTTTGTTTTGTTTCTTAAATTCCACATAAATGAAATCATATGGTGAGCAAAAGTGTTTTAAAAATTCTTTAAGACGATTCCCGTGAGCAGTCAGAGCTGAGAGTCACTGCCTTAAGTAATAAAACCTGACAAATGCAAGAAATGATTTTTTTACATATATATTTTCAGAGGCATATCTACAGGTGACTCTTGATTACAAGGTAAAGGGAAGGTAAAAGTATAGGAAGTTCATGGATAACCCAGTATCACAGTAATAAGGGTCCACTCTTGATTATCCAAGGGGGGATTAAGTGATTTACAGACTGCTCATGATTAAGGCTCAGCAGGGCATGAGGATGGGCTCACTTCTCCCAACTCCATTCCCAGCTCTGGCCTCCATACCTGCCTTCAACAGCTTGGGTTCTTAGGAATATGGGCGCAGCAGGCCTGTGCTAATTATCCTGAGTCTCAACTGTACTTTAACTGCAGTTAATGTGCAAACTGACTAATCAGCAACACGATAATAAAGAGGCAACTAACTATGATTTGTATTGGTAAGGTCTCCTTTTGTTGAAAATGAGCTGCACGTGGAGAGTTCATTTTTATTCATTTTCCACCTTCATGTGTCAACGCAATTTTAACTGGTCTATGATGGGGCAGTTTTAAATCTGACAGTAAGTCATGTATCATTGCCTTAAGAATTCTAAATATTTAAGGCTTCTTGCATGCTTTTAGACAAAATCAATACTGTGGAGGAACTCCGTTTTGAAGTTTATAAATACAGATTTAGAGGCATGATGGATATAAACTAATAATGTTTGCCACTTAATTCTAATATAAAGTCTGTGCTTTATATGAAGCATACTTCTCAAGTAAATGCTTCTCATTAGTCTTGCAGAATGTAACCAGTCCCTTCCCTCGTAAAGTCTCTCTTTGGAGGAATTAGTCTCTTCCCTCTTCTGTAATAAATGAGATACTAGAGACTAAAGAAGTCAACATACCTCTTTTGGAGTTTGTTTTCCCCTTTCTTCCAAGTTTTTATTTTGAAAGAGTTCAAACAAAGATGTGGAAAAAAACTGTATAAGAAATACCCATATACACTTCTCCTAGATTCAACATTAACATTTTGGGGTGCCTGGGTGGCTCAGTTGGTTGACTGTCTGCCTTCAGCTCAGGTCATGATCCCAGGGTCCTGGGATCAAGTCCTGCATCAGGCTCCCTGCTCAGCAGGGAGTCTGCTTCCCTACCTCTCCCTTTGCCCCTCGCCATGCTTACGTGTGCTCTCTCTCTCTCTCACATAAATAAGTTCTTTTTAAAAAATTAACATTTTGCCATATTTATGCTCGCATGAGCTCTCTCTCTCCACACACACTTCTTTTGGCTGAACCATTTGAAAATAAAGAGCTGACTTAATGATTACTTCACTGCTGAAAAGTGCAGCATGCATACCCCCGGAATGGAGATATTCCCCTATATAGCTTTAATAACGTTGTCACTGTTAACAGAACAATAATTTCCTAACAATATAGCCAGTACATTTTCAAGTGTCCTCAACTGTCCCTAAGATGGCTTTATGTTGTTCATACATTTTTTTCAAATCTCTGGTGAATTTATCATGAAGTTGTGTGGCCATGAATAGTGTAAGTGTTCATTAAACATGCTAGTTCCACAAGGAACACCTGCCAGACCATGGGACTCTCCGTGGTCACTGAAGAAAGCAACTTCCCACCTCTGCAGTTATCAACTTAAAGATTTATTTGTAAAGGTTTCGAGATGCCCTAAGCTCTCCTTTCCCCTGACTACTCTGCAGAGCTATTTGTCACAGCCACAGAGGTGCTTGTCAAATTCAAGCAGCCACAAACTCAATGAAAGAACATCAGCTTTACCTCTAAAGTTCTCCTTATTCTTTCTTTCTTTTCACAAATCCTTCATTCTGATTAAAGCTGCCCCTTCCCGCCCACCTGAGTAAGTGGGTCCTCGCAGCAGCTAACAGGTAACGATGGTGTGAGAACCCTCGGAAGCCTGTTGGCGGCCCTGCGGCATGGCAAATGCTTCTATTTGAAGGTTGACAGGTAGAATTCGAAAGGCAGTATAACTATGGCCGTGGGAGTGGCGGTGATGGTGAGCTCATGGTGCTGGTGCTGGTGGTGGTCCCGGTTTCAAAACCCTTGTCCCAAAGTAAATATATATTCAGAAATATAAACCATAATTAGGTTCAATCAAGCAGTTGAGATCCCATTCTAGAACTAGGCACATGTTTTGTATATGACCAAAGTGTTACTGATACCCAAGGAAGCATCTATCACCTGTGATTTTTTAAGTTTTGTGGGGTTTCCTTAGGCCTGGAGAATAAAAGGCATGTCTACAGTTGTGTCATCAATATATCCAATAACACCTCATTTTAATTGGGAACGTGAGGAGATCAGGATTACCCGACCAGGATAATGACCACAGCCAACCAAGAGACAGCTCCTCAGAACATCTCAACCAATACCTGGGCAACACCTTACACCCAAGAGCTTAGCTTCATTAGTGGAGACAAGTGCTTTCTCTCGTGCCAATACCCACTTAAACCTGACATGCTATCGCCCTTGTAATTATTCTACAAAGGGTGCTTATGTCTGACCAAACACTGAACAGCCACTGTATTCACCTCTGTAAAATCTGCTTGCGAAGAATGTTCTAGAGAGCGTAGAGTGCAGAGTAATAAAATATTTATTGTAGGTTCTTGTGAAGTACAATGTACATCCATATGTCTGGAAGTCACCATCTCTAAACACAGAGGAGTCCCAAAAATCTGACTACCGGCTGCTTAAACCTCTAACTTGGTGATATTGTTCCTATCACTTACTCATCTGCTCTAATTTACCTTCATTGTTCACTGAATAAGTCTAGCATAATTTCACCCACTATTGACATTGGTTAAATATGATAAGCCACCTTCGAAATTAGTTTCATGGCCCAAAGAGTTTCATCCATCATTAGCTCATGATGGTGCACATTTAAAACCAGCTACCGTGTGTGTCTAGAAGAATGAACCACCCTGAGCCCACATGCAGCAGGACTATGTTCTTGCATTAAACCAGTATCTTTTCAACCACAATTACTGAAAAGAAGAAATGGCATGAACACCAGCAGAGAGTCTGGTAGAAAACAAAATACTATCACGTTTTGAGAAGGCCCATCACAGGCAACTTTGATATTAAGGGATCAAAAACCCGACCAATATCATCTTTAACTACATGCTAAAAACAATTCTAGCAAATTCCAACATGCACCCAGTACGTTCAGGAAAATCAAACACCCATGTGGATGATGTCAGCAACGTTAGCTACCAATTATTATGAATTCTTTTAAAAAATTGAAATAGATTTGACCTCGAAGTGAGAAAGTGACCCATGTCTTTGCTAGGACTTTGAGTTCCTCTCTGTGGGCCATTAGGGATTCACCTGCAGACGAGCAGGCCTTTTCTGTATATGGCACAATTGATTTTTTTTCCTCTTTTTTTTTTAACCAATGATTTTTTTCCTGTGTCCATGGCAGTACAGGAAGATTTATGAATGCAAAATCAAACATGTAGAAATACTGTTTTTGTCACGGGACAAAGAGCTCGATTCAATCATAGCAATGGAAATTCAACAATCCAAGAATATTTGAAGGAGAACACATACCTGCTCTTTGGATGGTACTAGGAGTTCTTCAATCATCATGCTGTCCCGTGCGTAGGAGCTTCTGTTCAAGGTGTACGACCTATCCGAACTGAAGGAGCGGAGGCTGTTGTATTTACAGTTAACCATTCAAGAGTGGTGGATGATGATGAGATGAATAAAATAAAATTAATGCATGCAACTTTGAAAACAGGCAAGATGGCTAAAAATATCAACAGAAGTCGTTCTTGAAAAGACATCATCAAAAATAAAATCCCTTATATTTGAGGAAATCTCTTCAGCTTGGACAATCTCATGATCAGATTTTGTTTAAAATTAGGCCAAATGGTGTTAAATCTGTGAGAATATGAAATGCATGAAAACTTTGGATGTTTCACTATGACAGCTGAACCAACAGGGCAATTGAGAAGAACCAGATGACTCTTGATAATCTGATAATTGGAGAGAGTTTTCTATGGTAAGACCATATGTTAGAGTCTCCTTTATTTCTGGTCCGTATCTGTTCACCTTGCACTATTGAATGGAATTCTGTCCGCTGCAAATGGGTGGGTTCATAAGTCTCTGGAAACCAGATATAGGTTTAACCTAGTAAGAGCTCGGGTTTATAGCTGGACTCATGGAAAACATAAAAAAAGGTCGTATGACAAATAGACCTTGCGTGATCTTTGCCATCTTTCTGGCCTTGAAAAATTCAGATTTCACGTCTGGTTACTTTGTCTTTCCTTGCTCTCCTCCTTCCTTCCTTGTGCCTTATACTGTTCTCCTCTCTAGCCTCTCTTAAATCCTCTACACAGCCCCTGAGGTTCCCAGAGTGCAAGACACCTGACATCCTGAAATGCCTCTCACACACTGACCTCGAAACTAAAAACCAATGGAGGGTTGGGGGGAGGGGGTGGCAGGGCAGGAGAAGTGGGCAAAGATGGTCAAAAGGTATGAACTTCCAATTATAAAATAAGTAAGTCCTGGGAATGCAGTATACATCACAGCGACTTAGCTAATAATATTGTATTGAGTATTTAAACGCCACTTAAGAGTAGATCTTAAAAGTTCTCATCACAAGAAAAAAATATTTGTAACTATGTGTGGTGATGGATGTTAATGTGACTTATTGTGGTGATCATTATTTTGTATACCTAAAACTAACATGTTATATGTTAATTACATCTCGACTTAAAAAAACAATAGAGCAAGGGATGTTGGGAAGACTGTACATATGCATACTGGGATTGCAGCTAATCCGAGCCTTGGCAGAACGCCTTGGGATTAATCCTCCAGAAACAGAGGACAAGCTTGTGAGGAGCTGCTCTGAGGTCATGTCTGTCTTGCCTCCCTATCCCCCCTATCATGATAGGCTGTCATAAGGTAACTTTGCATTGCCTCTTGTTTTGAATGAGGTCTGACACTTCCTGCCCTGCCCTCCTTGGAACAGAGCTGCAGAACAAGAAACCTCTTAGCGGCAGTCCAGCCCCTTTTGTTTCGGTGGCGTCCTTACTCATATGGAGGACAAGGACAGCGGGAAGTTGCCACCCGTCACTGCCCATGTAAACAATAAACTGTCTGGATCTAAATGTGGCTGCTTGAATCTTTACCAATAGAATCAGGCCTTGGCCTTGCCTTGTGAGTGTGTGACAGGGAAAACAGCAAAGAGGTATATAAGAAATGGTTTCTTGCTTTGCACAAAACGACTTCTTTTCTCCACTGCTCACTATACTAAATATTACCCAAGGTGGGTATTTTTATAACAAGATACAGAGGCCCCTGAATCACAGGAATCATTCTAAGGGTCTACACAAATGAGTAGATGCATTCTTCTAGGATTAGAGTCTTGCCTTCCACCAGAATCTTGGGGGGGATCTTCAACTTCAAAATAACCATCGTTCTCTAGTGTATTCGGCAAATATATACTGACTCTTACGAGTAAGGCACAAATGTTAGAGACTGGATAGAGAAGCAAAAACAAAACCAGAAAGAACTAAGCCTTATTTCTACACAGAGGAGTTACCTAGTAAGCCACATGCCTGGCCACTTGCATGGGCGGGCCTTCTGGACCCAGTCACAGGACACATAACTCTTCATTTTTTTTTCCTGCTTCAGTGGCAAACATTTTTTTTTTTTTTCTGTTACTCCTGTTTCTAGCCCCTTACCTTCTCTCAAATACAATCTACCTCCCCTAAAAGCAGATATTGTCTTTCTACTCTCTAACTCAACACTGTCCAACAGAACCTTCTGCAATGATGGGCATGTTTTAATCTGCACCATCCAAGACAGTGGCCACTGGCCGCATATGACCGCTGAACACCTGAGGTGTGGCCAGTGTGACTGAAGAACTGAAATGAATTTTATTTAATTTTTACTAATTTTAATTTAAACAGTCTTTTGTGGCTAGGGGCTATATCATCAGTGTAACTTCTAGCACTCATAGCAAGGTTCCATTTGCCCCAGTGATGTGGTGTGGGAGGCACTGGGAAGCCCCACTCTGCACTGCACATTCATTTCTAGAAATTCTGGTTTCCATTGCATATGCTAACATTGGTGGGGGTATGTAAGAACCACGTTACAGGATATCTGAACAAACACTTAAATGTTTAAAAAATTTATTACCTATTCATTTTACCTTCAGTTTTTAAATCTAAGATTTGTTAATATTTTAAAAAATATCCTTTCTTTTAACTTCTGTATGAGTGCCAACTGAAGAACAGAGCCTAGAAACTGGGTGCTGTCAATGGAAAAGCCTAAAGATGTCTTCGTTTTATACAATGTCTAAGTTCCTGCTCCTCACTGTTCCCAACCAAGTTATATTAGACAGATGGAGCTCATTATGCCTATCAAGCTTCGCTCTGAATCCCTAATACATCGGAGCCCTTTCAGCTACTAAAACTAGATATTATTTGCATGGGGATCTGGAAAGCATTAAATTGTTCTTAACTAAGGTCAACTATATTATTTGTAGCCATCGGTACACCCTAAGTGTTAAATACAGGAAGTGTTAGAAAAACACATGCCTCAGAAGTCTAAAATTATACTAATGTACCTAGCACAAAGTCAAATAAAACGGCCACCAGCAAACAGACTGCTTTTCAAATCAAGACTTTTTCTTCAAACCCAATGAAAGTTACTTCATGCACTATACAAACTTTGTTAAAGGAAAGAAATTCCTTAAGTATTCAATTCTGCATTAGTCACATCTCTTGTCATAGTTAGTTACTTCCTAAGTTTCTCAGAATTACAAAAGTGATTTTCTAACTTTGAGCAGGAAAAAAAAAGAAAAGCACATTGCAGCAAAGCACAGCACAATGCTAAAGAAAATAAAAATGAGAATATGAATCAGGGAAGGGCAGAAAACACCGTAAAAGGGACATATCTTCTTACCTGATCTTGGGACTAATTTAAAGTATTTTTAGAAAAACAAAGGAGAAGTGGAAAGCAAAAAAATCAGACAGGGAAAAAAGAAAAAAATGTTATGGTTGAATGAGTTACACATTGAATGTATTCCTTTTAAATGTTACACTCAGAATATTATATTTGGTAATATTCTAACAATACTTTAAAAAATATATTGGCTTTATAGATTTTTTTGCAGATTTGCCTCTGAGCATAACATGAGTTGCCAATGTAAAAAAAATGAGTTACACATAATAGCAACAAATCATAATGGTGCAATCAAGACCAGAAGTGTGGAAGCCTTAGAACTGTCTTGAGAAAAACTATAAGAGACAATATGCTGGTTTCATCTCTCACTGGATGTCAGCGTCTATAATTTTCTATATACAAATGATTGATTCACAAAATGTAGCTTTTACATATTATCTGAGGAAGAGAATCAGCTAGTTACTGGATTGCAAAAGCTTTTAAGCCTCTAAATAGAATTCTCTCTTGAGATCCTTTGAGATTCTGCCTATTTTCAGTTGTACTTTGTGGCTCTGCGTGCTTACCTGAAACATCAGGTATTTTTAAAAAGTTATTTTCCCCTTCCTATTAATGATACCTGTTACAATAAGCCTTTAAGGACTTTTATAAATACACTAATAAAAAGACTAACTGGAAGAAAAATCAATTCAGTATCTACACTGGCCACATCAACAACACTGAGAATAAACTCCCAGGCTTTACTTTGTGGGAAGTGCCATTTACTATTAGACAATGAAACTTTTTACAACAGATCCTTAAACTATAGGAAAATGTCCTCAGGGCTCTGGCTTAGAAAGCTTAATTATTAGCTTTAAAATAACTTAACTGTCAGCAAACATGCTGTTAAACCAACCAGGGAAAAGAAGTCCCCAAATTCTGGACAAGGTCCTGTTTCTTTCAGCCAGCGTCAGGTAAGTATGAGCCAAGGTTTTTCACATGCAAAAGTTTTACACTTCAGTTTTAAGGATTGAATTCCTGTCTGTGACTTTGGGTAGGTCCAGTAGCACTCCTGACACCTCCCTTGTAAACAAGGTAATGGCAGTTTTAGAAGAGATACCCAAACACTTGGCAGACACTCCTAATAAACTATATGTAATTTTTTTTCTCAAAAATCCTCTTTTAAGTCTCAATCATGAATGATGCTTTCAGTGAAGAAAAGAAAATAGTGAGCAATCCATACAACTGCATCGCACTTATTGGAAAATAAGATTTTTTTCATTCACTATGGAACACAATTTAATTTTGAAACACGGAGACCACATTGGCCCTCCCAGTTCTGTCAGTGAGCTCTTCTACTATCATGCCTGAAGCATGACTGCAAGGTGGGAACAAACCAACACTTGACATGTTAATCACGGAAAATCAAGGACCGAAAAACCACAAAAGAACGCTGCAGAGCATGTACACCGGCGGTGAGAACATTCTACCAAATTCACACCCTCATCCAAAGAGCACACTGGAGGATAATGTGAAACGTGAAAATGACTTTGGTTGATGACAAATCATGGTTGTATTAAATTAACTGTGAAAACCAGCAACGATAAAATACCTGGCAGAACGGGCCCCGAGACTGAAGCCCATGTAGCCCTCGGCGGGGAGAGAGTCATCACCCAGCTCCTTAAGGTCCTGCGGCCCAAGATACTTGTCCGTGTCCCCTGTCATGGCGTCCTCACCTGCCGATGCACAAAGCAAGCCAGAATCAGAAGCTTCCCTTTCTTGAAAACGCGTCTGTTGTGGAGAAAACCACTCTTTTGGTCATCAGCAAATCACCCATGTTCTCATTCACTTTCCCTTACCCCCTGGATAATATGCGTTACTGCCGCTTAGAAGGAAAAAGAAGGGAGGTTAGTTCATAATTTCAAGAGTGAATGTAAGTAGCGGAAGGGCTCCTGGGGTTCAGTACCAATTTTAAAACATTTCCCCGATCTCATTCCCCGCCCTCACCCCCCCAAGCCCCAGCTGACTAGAAAGGTGGATCTTTTTTGTCAGTTTTCCACGCCTCACCACGAGGAGGGCAGCTTGTCCGAATGGACGTGGATTGCAAACTAAGAGCCACCTCACCATTAGTGCTCTGGAAATTAGACATGGGAAGGGAGTGGACTTTTTTTTAAATGTCTTCTCACACACAAGATTTCAGTTTGGGGCTTATGTAAGAAACTAGCAAGTCATTTAACCGGAACTATCACTGCTTCGCTGGAGAACCTTGAAACACATCAATTCCAAACTGTTTCTACACCTGTCACATGAACAGCTCGGTCCAGCTGCCCCAGGGCTGGAAGGCCACTTGGAAAGGAGCTCTACCTTCTATAGAGACCAAAGGCAGAGACCAGCACTTTGAAAGAAGGACTATATAAATTGCTCTCGGCCCATCAATACAAAGAGTTAATTCCGTAAAACTTTTACTAGCTACATAGGCATAACATGACCTCACGGAAAAACCACATTCCAGGAGTGACAGAGCAGGTTTTTCAAATGCCTTTTGCCCTCTGGGACGGTTCCCATCCTTTTGAAAACGTAGCACAGTCTGTGGAAAAGTTCATTCTGCAAAGCAGGCAAACTGAATCCCCTTTTTATGACTCTCCTTCCCTTTCTGGACACAAGCTTGGCTGGCCGCGAGAGATTTCAAAAGCGTGGATGTTATGTTTTCTCAAAGGTAAGTGATTCATCTGTCCCAGCTATATTTTCCAATTCCTTCATTCAGTACCGTTTATAATTTCCATTCATTTAAACCCAGGAAACCACAAGAGCTTAGCTTTTAAACTACCAATCAAGTCTAAAAATACACTGTCAACTACTGTTTTTGCAAATATAAAAAATAAACAGATCTGCTTTCTACTACTACCCAGTACCGAGAGAGATTATTTTAAGTAACTATTCACAGCTGGGCTATTTGCACATTCACTGCATCTGAAACAAACACAGCACACACCAAGTACGACTTAAAGAAAGCGCTTACTCTGTGGTAAAGCCATTTCCACCAGGCGGGGCTGATCAAATGTTTCCCTGATGTTTCCAGGAATTCCTTAAGCAGTGATTTAGAATGTACCTCGGAATCAGCCCAAACAAACCGACCCCTGGGTTGTATTCACCGACTTCACCACCGCCGCTGGGTTCCGCTCAGCAACTTCGTCTCCTCACAGGCAGTTGAAGTACACATCTTTTTCTAACTCATCAGAGTTCAAAGATTTTTAATATTTCAAACCAGAAAAAAATAAAATAAAAAAGAGCCAAACCTGGCTACCCTTAATTGAGAAGACCCTTTTGATCACTCTGCAGACATCCTTTTAAAGCTCCTTCTGATTGGACCAAAAACTCCGCTGGCAAGCCTCTAGCAGGACCGAATGGTGACATAAATGCAAGCCCTTGAGTTATTTGTATGTAAATATGAGGACTGCTCCAGTGTAGACTTTCGGTAATTTGATACCAATGGCCGGTGCCTAACCGGGTAACCGAGGCAGCCTTAAATCTAGGGATAGCCAGCGAGTGGGGTGCTGCGTTTAATTACGAGGTGACTCTTCTCCAACATGAATGAAGAAACGGCCAACCCAGGTAGAGGAAAAACAGAAGAAAACAAAGAAGTGGCCCAGGCGGGGAGTGGCCTGGAGCTCCAGGCAAACTTTCAACTTTGTTCTCGGCTGCGAACACCAGGAGCCCTAGTTATTTATGGTCCCTGTCAGGTGGAAGGAGGGGAAAAAAAGAGCCGGAGGGAGGGCCTGCCCTTGAGCCGAGGTGCTGAAACTGGGGGGCCGAAGGGAGCCGCAGTGGTTCCCGGATCTCTCCGAACGGCACTGGAGGATACATGAATCCCCACTGCTTTTTATCAAGAGTTGGAAGAAAGGAGCAGAAGTGAGATGAGCTGGAAAAAGCAAGTGGATGTTTGCTTCACTTTGGGCACAAGTTCTTTCGGCTCTTTAACACCCTCAAAGGAACTCCCTGGTGCTCCCTCCTTGAGAGGGCTCGCTGGGGAGCGCCCAAGCAGGGGCGAAGAGGTCTTTGCTGCAGAGGGCAGGACGCAGCCCAGAGGAGGCGCTTCCGTCACTTTGCTGTTACACTGTTTCCCTCTCTCTGGGACTCCTGGCCTCCCTTTTGAGCTGCTCCACCCTGTTTGTGTTGGCAGCGAAGGAAAAAACTAGCAGGACTTCTGCATCCTCCATCTGGGGACGCTTGAGAGGCGATTTCAATGGCTTTTTTCTCAGACTAGCTGGAAAGTTAGGCTAGACACTAAGTAAAAGGTTTTGAACGCTCTTGCTGAAACAAGTAGTTTACAGCATTTTTCCATGAGTGTGTCTATCTGCTGGATTGTTCTCTAAAGATACAGAAATTTGAATCTGTAGAACTGATGAAGTGGGGAACACATTTGTTTTTCCTGGATAAATGCAGAGATCAATGAATGCGTGACCCATCTAATAGTAAGATGACAGGAGACCCGGGTCTTTAATTTGAGCAGCCTGACTAATCAACATGGTAAATTTGCAGGAATAGAAGGGAAGCCATTTATAACAGCTTGAATTATGTATTGAAAAATATTCCCAAGCAAAAGAAAAATATGTATTGAAAATGTACTGAAAAATATTCCCAAGCAAAAGAAGAAATTTCCAACTTTGCAAAGAATGGAAGGGGAAGTCATGGTTAAAATGGATAAAATGACTAAACATTAATCTGTTTTCCACATCTGCACTTAAGATCTAAACTGCTTAGCAAAGCCTCATTCAATGACTGCCGCTCAGTCAAGCTTCCTAACAAGGACTGCAATGAAAATGTTCCTTCCTCTTGACTTCTCGGCCGGACTTTCCCTGGCCAGTCCTGCACACCTGTTGCCCTTCTGTTATACAGAATTATTTCAGTCCCTAGAATTCTGGAAACTCTTTAGACTTGAACCAGTACATAGGGTGCACTCTTGATGGAACCTTTATTCCTCTTCTTCACCTGAGTAATCTCTTCAGTCTTTGACTCTAAAATTCCTCCTGTCCTGGATTCACCATCTTAAGTTAGTGCACTGTTCTTCGTGTGGGCTTCCCGTGTCAGAGCGTATTGCCAGGTAAAACGTCTGTTTAGTTTCTCCCATTGGAGGGTAAGATCCATGCTAGATTAGGAACCAAATTCTTCCTGAACCTGGCATATTGCAAGAGCCCCATAAATATTTTTGGATTTCATCATTGCTTTTATTAAAGAGCATAGTAAAACCAAAACAAAACAAAAATCAAAGAAAACCAGACTCTTAAATACAGAGAACAAACTGGTGGTTGCAGAAGGGAGGTGGGGGGGGGATGGGTGAGAAAAAAAATAAAGAGGCTGGTGGTTGTGATATTCTGCTCATCTACAGGCCACAGCAACTTAGCACTCTCTGGCATGCCAAGCTTGATGACTGGTATATAGCAAACTGTTAATAAAGTTAAGTTTCTATTCTTTACCCATCCTTCTTAGACTTCTGAAATGGTCGCTATGAAACCAACAGATGCCCAGAGTTGAAATGGGGGTGAGAGCTGTCAATATATTTGGCCAAAGATTCATTAAAATAGCCTTATGACATGGTGAAAACATTTCTTACAAGGGGTAGAAAGTAGAAACCCAGGCGATGGTATTACTTTAAGGCAGTTTTGCATAGTTGGTGCTCTGGATTCAAATCCCGGCTTCATCATTTACTAATTAGGTGACCTTTGGAACACTGTTTACTCTGAGTCACAGTTTCCACCCCTACGAACCTGGGATAATAACTCTGCCTCTAAACTCAGCCCTCTTGAGGGAATTCAATGAAATAATGCACAGAATAAGGGCTTCATCAGCAGTTAGTGTTATTCTGTAACACAGCTTTCTCTGGTGGCCAAACATCTGAATGCATGAACTCATACACTTAGCATTTCAACTGCTACTGCTGAGAGTGGCAAAGGCAAAATCCAACCACAGCAGCACACGTCTCTGCTCTCCACTGCCTAACGCAAGGCCTGGCTCCTAGGTACTCAATAAGTATTTGTTGATTGATGGATTGAATAATAATAGACCTCACACTCACTCTCCTTTCAATAAACAAAATATTCTATAATTTTGTACAGTACAACACACTATTATACCAAAAATTAGAAAGGAATGATACGAATTGTGTTGAACGGCTTGTTAACAGTCTAATTCATTCTACAACCCAGAGATCTTTTGATTAGTAATAGCTTCTGACCAACAGGCCTGACCATAGATAAGCCAACAAAGATAATGGACAACTCTGATAGAATATCAGATATATTTAGTTGAAATATATATATATATATATTAGCAAGAACCACATATTTTCACTTACTAAGAAGCACTTGTGTGGGTTTATGCTTCCTTGAAGCGTTTGGTACAGTGTTATAACAGTTGTGTGGTAGATAAATTTGAGTATTTTGTGGTGAGGAGGGTGTGGCAGCTAGTGTTTAAAGAAGCTTTCTCTCCACCCCCACCACGAACCGTGTCTCTTTCATTGAATTTGGGCTTGTTCAATTTTGAACAATAAAATGCAGGGAAAGTCATTTTGCATGACTTTTCATTTTAGTTCAAAGAAACCTTGAAGTTTCTCCTTGGCTCTCTTTTGAACAATAGTTTGGGGGAAGCCAATCCCAATGTAAGATATGTGACTACTGTGAGACCACCATGCTGTAAAGAGAGTCAAAGAAGTCATAGGGAGCATGGAAAGAGAGAGAGAGATGCCCAGCTAGCCCTCAGCTGTTTCGGGGCCGTCCTTGTGGGGCTGACAGACCTATAACTGAAGATACCACATCGAACATTCTGCCATATTGCTCCCACCCCAGCTGCTACCCGACTGTAACCTCAGCAAAGAGCTCAAGAATCCAGCTGAACCCAGTTAACTCACACAACCATGGGAGATAATAATAAATTAAGCCACAGATTTTAGAGGTGTGTCATTACAGTGCAGTAAGCAGTGGAAACAAGAGAGGAATGAGAAATGACAAGGTCCAAAGGTAGGCCAAAGAGGTCACACGCTGATTTCTTAATGCATCCCTAGTGAATTGAGAGCTCTGTAGCGTGCTACCTGATTAGCACAGACCAAGTCCAGGGAGACTACCCTGGTAAATGCCACGAGAGGAAGCCTCATCTATTTAGTATTGACTTTATGCCTCTTAAAATTATGAGCACTGGTGTTGTTCTCATTGTTAATCTATTTCTGATAATAAAATACTAGCGTCTGGAAAATGTTTAAAGGAGAACACAAAACACCCCAGTCTACCTCAATCCCACCAATCACCAAATAATAAATGCTGTTCAGAGGCATTTCACTTCAATTTTCCAGCTATCCCCTCTTCGTAGGCCTCCTACCATGTGACGGAATGTACCTAACCCAACTTCCCCGCAATCTTACATTGTGCCCACTAATCAGCCCTTTTATGCTGAATAGAGGAAACATTTCTTGGCTAATATTTAAGTGTTTTCATGCCCTAGGAGTTCTTTCTTTTTTTGCATGTCATTTTTTTCTGTTTTCCATCCTAAGATCATCACTGAGGAATACTTTTGTTGCTTTCCCAGGGGTTGAAAGTTGTTTTCCCCTCTGTCTGGAGACAAGAATCATAAAGAAAGTTCCTTAAGGTAACTATACCAAGTTATATGGTCTGAAACTTTGCTCAGAAGTGCTTCATTCCTCTGCTATGAAATGCACAATCTTCTTCCCACAGTATTTTACTTTGTAACATTATGCAGTTGCAGTTAATATTACACCTTCGAATGAACTGACAGTAGAAAACCTTCAAATTATGTGGGATTTTAAAAAAAGGATAGATTAGAAAGAATACAGAGGAACATAGGATCTAGACTCAAGTGATTTTTAGGATCTGCTTTCTCAGTAGAACTCAGCAAATAGTCTCACAAATAGTTAATGATCAAAACTTAGATTTAGTATGCTCATTCTGAAAAAAAGTGATTGTTTTGACCACCACATAGCAAAGAAAAGAAATGAAAACTTGGGAAAACAAATCCTCTCAGCATGTCTAGTCTACCTTATAGAATAGTAGCATGAGAGCGCACCATTATAATCACCCCTAGTAGCTACTGAGCATTTACTATGTTCCAGGCACAGTGTGGTGCTTTGTAAGCATTATCTCATGAGATTCTTGTAACAACCTTATGAAATAGAATTGTTGTCTCCATTTCAATATAAAGAAAACCTAGTTCAGAGTGGCAGATAACCCACGATCACTTAGAAATTGGGTAAAACTGGATTCAAAGTCAGTTGGTTTGACTGCAGAGCCCCACTTTTTAACTACTGTAATATGTGATGTTATTGAACAAATACTATAAGAAACTGGTAACCAAAGTGTAAGCTCTGTGAGGGCAGAGGTTTTTGTCTGTTTTGTTCCACATCCAGTGCCCAGAACAGTGCCCAGCATATAGCAGGTGCTCAATAAATATGTGCAATAAAAATTCAGTGATTCCCTTTGGAGGCAGCAACTATATTACTGGAGTGAGGAGGAGGGAGACTTACTTTTCACAGTAAACTCTTGTACCTTGGGAATTTTATACCATGTGCACCTATCACCTATTCAAAAAATGAATAAAATTAACAAAATAAAACAAAAAATACAGGGACTGCATATAAATCATATAGGCTGTGTTCCATATGCCAGAATAGGTATTTTGACACACACAGGACTGCCAGGTAGATGTGAAGATAGGTATGTGCCCCAGCAAATATTTGGCAAACATGGAAACTCCATTCTTTACGCTATGTGACCTTACTATTTAAGAGATGAAACAGGAAGGGGGCGCCTGGGTGGCTCAGTCGTTAAGCGTCTGCCTTTGGCTCAGGTCATGATCCCAGGGTCCTGGGATCGAGCCCCGCATTGAGCCCCGCATTGAGCCCCGCATCGAGCCCCGCATCGAGCCCCGCATTGGGCTCCCTGCTCGGCGGGAGGCCTGCTTCTCCTTCTGCTTGTGTTCCCTCTCTCGCTATGTCTCTCTCTGTCAAATCAATCAATCAATCAATCAATCAATCTTGAAAAAAAGAGATGGAACGGGAGGGATAAAATCACAAGGCAGGAAGAAGGAGATGCACATTATTTATGTGACACTTCTAATAGCTCCCCAGTGTTCTAAAGTGGTGGTTCTCAATCTGTAGGATGCATTAGAACCCCCTGAAAATTTGTATTTCTACAAGTTCCCAAGGGAATCTGATGCTCCGGGTCCAAGAACCACACACTGTGATAAGCACTGGTTTAAGGGATCCTTACACATAAGTGACAGTTATCTAATGGCAGTATTGATTTGAGAGAATTAAGTATCTATTTTCCTGCTGGGAATTACAAGAGTAATTAAAATTGCTTCAGCAACGGAATTCAGTGAATGGAGTGTAGTATTTCTAAATTTCCAGGCATACATTTGCATCATCTGAGAACCTTGTTAAACTGCAGACACTGACTCCACAGGTCTGAGGCTGGCCCCAAGATTCTGCGTGTGGAACGAGCTCCCAGGGGACTGCAAACCACACTTTGAGCAGTGAGACAGGAGGGCACTGGTCTAGACTCTGTTACGAATAAAGCCAACTATGGCCTTTGAGGCATTTTGTCTCCAATAAAGACCGGGACACAAACAATAATAGAAATACTGTACTACGTCTCCTGCTGGTTATGATTGACTTAGTGCTTTGCATGTGTGAGACACTGTGCTGGGCACTTTATATGCACGTCTCGTTTACTCTTCAACCCCACGAAGCAGGTACTCTCATTTCCCTTTTCTAGATGAAGACACAGATTCAGAGAGGTGCAGTTATTGTTTAAAGATCACATGTCTAGAAGGCGGTAGAGTCTGGGATAGCCCAAGCTCTTCGCCACCACACCCGTGCCAGAGGATGTGCAAGAGTAATCACAGACATATCCAAGAGCTCCCAGGAAGAGGGCATCACCTTTGATTGAGGAGGTGGGGCAGATGTTGAACGGAGGTGCGTGAGTAAAGACAGGCCGAGAGGAGTGGAAGTGGGAAGTAGGCCGTCCCCAGCCACAGGACGTGGCACGAGAGGGAAAGAGGGGGAATGTTCTGAGAACAGCAAGCAGCCAGCTTTATTAAAGTGATAGGCAACTGAGTTGTGGGAAGTGAGGGCCATGTTGGGCCATGTTTGTAGGGTCTCTGAAGTTGGATTATAGTATAACAATTGCCATCCAAGTGACTAGCAACATATGTCCATCAGTGGGTGAAAATGCACTCATTTCGTTTGACCCATACATATATATGTATATACGTATATAGTATGCACACACACACACACACACACACACACATACACAATCACTGAAGACCTAAACCCTCAAAGCTCTCCCTCTCCTCTCATGTTCTCGCACCACAATTCTAATCTATAGCAGAAGCAGGATTCACTGATAGTTGCCTCTGTCTGATAAAAAAAAAAGGGGGGAGGGGCTGCCGTTTATTGAGCACCAACTCTGTGCTGGTCACTGTTCTAAATGCTTTGGTGTGTTGTATCTTTTCATCTTCTCAGCAGCTCCATGTGGTATAATTAACCCGTTTAGAGATGAGACAAAAAAGACTCAGCATATTTTATTTTTTGAAGGTTCAAATAAGGGACATAAAAATACAGATAACTCTGAAGAGAAAACATTTTCCATCAATTCAAAGCATTCGTCAAAAGATGTCTATCCCCACTAGTGTTTAGATAATACATTTTCAGCCTAGAGAATCCACACGACAGTATTTGCTCATGAGTCTTTTCCCTCCATCCCCTGCTACTCTGACTCTCAGAAAAGCGAGGGAGCGGGGACTGGATGGAAGAGGGAGCATGGTCATGTTAGGAGCCCGACACGCTCAGACTTCTGTTCTAAGGGTCCAATTCTACCCTAGAGTTGCACAAATAACAATGGTAAGTTCCTTAGATTCCAGATCTGCACGTACTGCAGTTTGGAGTAAGCGCTCAGGTTAAGCAAGGTTTCCTGTGACTGTCTGAGAGACTGATAAAAGGGGGAGGTGATGTGCGGCTGATGGAATTGCACCATCTAGTTCATGAGGTCATGCGTGTAGCACAGGCTCTTCGGTGCTGGGCTGGAGGCCCAGCTCAGCCTTCTGGGAGGGTGGAGGCTCAGGGCGAGGCTGCCTGCACCACCCCCCGCCCGCCCAGCCAGGTGAAGAAGGAAGCGAGCTCCCTCAGCCAGGAAGGAGTAGATGCGGGCCCTTCACGGGAACCTTTTGTTTTCCAGCACCTTCTGCCAGTGGTGGTGATTCTTTCAAAACAGTTTGCTAACTACATTCTGGAATGTAATGTTTCTTGCTTTCCTTCTCAATGAGAACAGGGTAAGTTGAGGAAAGAGATGAGCCATGGGTGAGATAGGTCATCTTAAGAAGGCTAAGGAAGTATGTGTCATTAAGGGTTGCATGCACCTCTTGGGGGAGGCCATGTGCCATGCTCTGCCTCCCCACCCCTTCGCTCTAGGTGCTTCTAAGAGCCAGCCCTCCTTGGTGGCCAAAAGGAATAAGGCTTGACTGGCAAAGTTTGCACATCTCGTAAGCAACGCAAGCAAGCTGCTGTTCTCCCATAGAACAAAGGCCGCCTTCTGCTCAGGCTAGGGTTTTTGTTTTGTTTTGTTTTGTTTTGTTTTTAAGAGCAAACAAAGTCCATTTGATTCTTTACTCTCAAACATTTATTCTAGTCTTTGTGGCTAGATGTGCTTCTTTTTAAAAAACTGGATCACAGTTTTTAAACTGCTCCTTAATCCAGGCTAGATATAGTTTCTAAATAAGCATGCATGACTCAGGCTTGGAACTCTTCCAGATGTAGCAATGAAAAATGTCCCCTGTGATCTTGGTTGGGTTAATAAACAAACTCATCCCAGAAAGGAAAACGATTTCAGTGTCCTTCCTGTGAAGAGGTAGAAAAAGACAATGTTGGGACAGATGCTGTAACTTTTTCATATTCTTACCATTCTTATCAATACACCTTAACCCTAATCCAGAAATTGCCCTCAGGCATCTAAATCAGATTACCCTGACTTGGTCACATGAACACCAGAGACTAGGGACAGAATGCAGGTAGAAAGAAGTACAAGGTTACGCACACTGTTCTCATCTAAAATCTATGCCACTTGTAAAGAAGACTAGACAATGAATAAATTACTAGCCACAGACTAGCCCTGTGAAATCAGGCACTAAAATGTTTTTTCTCACTGAAAGAGGATTGGGTAGCTTAATTCAAGGTGGTAGTGCCATGAAAATTAATTCTTCTATATTCTTTGTTAGCTACTTTTGTCTAGCTTCAACCCCAAATGCAGACCTCGTTAGCCTTGGCTCTTCCTTATGTAGGCGTGTGAGGACAGCTTGTGCACAGCAAGATGATCACCGTCCCTGGGTGTACAGAAATATCAGGATCTCACAGGCTTCTGTGGGCAAGCATTTGGTCCCTTCTAATGTTATACCCAAGCTGCCTTTCCTTGTGCAGGGCAACAAACACATGCTTGTTGGTTTGTTTTATATTTCCTACCTCTACCTAAAAGATGTGCGCTTACAAGGTAAAGATGGGTGGGCTCTGTTGTCAGTTAACCTCCTTGTGGTTCTGGCCCAGCTGGTCAGACCACCCCTGCCCATCTGTAACGTCTTCCCTGCTTCTCCAACCCCTCTCATTCCTGGCCCTTGGCACTACCCTGCCATCCCCTTCCCCATCCATGCCCAGTGCTGGTGTTCCACTTCCTTCTCTCTGCAGCAGGGGTCCCAGTGTGAAGGGAAAGGGTCAGGGGTGGTCAGATTAGGACCCACTTCCACACAAAGCAGGTCAGACTCTCCAGGTAAGTGGGCAGGAAGGAAAATAACTGGAGGATGGGGGGTGGGGGGAAAAACATATTCAACATTAGGACTTGTTTTGGGCAAATGAAAAAACCACTTATTTGCCCTTAATCAATAAACATGCTGCATTCCCTGCTGTCCCTTAAGACAATCTTCTGTGTGTCCATTTCTTCCACCGGCTGCTTTACCTACTCATTCTGTCACAGCTTCTTGGGGAGAAAAAACACACGCTACATGAGAACTGCTCTATTCTGTGTCTATATATCCAGGGTGTCATGGATGCGGTGGCTTCCCGAGATGACCAGGGATCCGCAGATCGCCTGCGCTCAGCTGATTGGACCCTGTCAGGGATTCTCCCCAGCTTTTGCTTGAACCCACTCTTCTTTCTGGTTTTCTTCCTCTATTGTTCACCACTCCCCCTCCATATCCTTTGGCATTCCTCTTCCTCTGTACATGCCAATGTGCCCGGAATTTTCTAGAACTACTTCTTGTCCTCCCTTTACCTTTTCTTGGGGTCCCCATTCAGGCCGGTGCTCAGTTTCCCCAGCTCCTGTGTGCTGAGTTCTTCTGTGGGGTCCTCTGCTTTTCTGTCTCTCTCTCTCTCTCTCTTTCAAGTTTTATTAAGTACCTTTATACCCCACCGGGAGTGGGGCTCAAACTCACGACTGCGAGATCAAGAGTCGCATGCTCTTCCAACTGAGCCAACCACGTGCCCCATCTCTGACATTTTCTGAATTTGGAACACTTCTCTCCACCTTCCCCCAAATTTCTGCTTCTCCACATTCTATCTATTCCTTGAAATGCTTCCTTCCTGAGGCCTTCAGTAATCTCCCCTTCTTCTGAATTTCCTTGTCACTTTTATCTATTCTTCTTTACCGCATCTCATTTGAGTAGAAAGTTGGAGCGAAAAACCTAATTCAAATGCCAGTTTCCTTGACTATGTAAACCTGGACAAATATCTCAAACCCGTTGAGCCTCAGATTCCTTAATATAAATTAGAACTAACAGCACTTCGAGTTAGGGCTTTAGATGAAGAATAAATGTGGACTGGAGTAATAATAGTACCAATAATTCTCTCAACTACTTGGAGAAAATTCAGCAAGATAAGGTGACTTATAACTAACAGTCACTGAGATCTCTGGGCTAAACCTTTATACATGATCTCATTTAAAATTTGCAATAATCTAACTGTTGTGAGGCTGTATCTAAATGACCAGGCACCAGGGATGTCAGAGCAGAGGTTAAGGGCAGGGATTTGTGTATAATCCCTTGTGCTGATTTGCATAATCTTGATCAAGGTCCTTAACCTTGCTGGAACTCATTTTCCACATCAATAAAATGGGCATACCGATGTCTCTAACTCAGAGATCACTGTGAAGGTCACATGTCATGATGCATCAAATATATATAGATTCATGCCTGGCGCAGAGAAAGGGCTCAATAAAGGGTAAGTACCTTGTTATGATGTTTTGAGTGTTCATTTCTATGGAATCTTGTCAGGGGACAGACACAAATAAATGTGTGGATTTAAGCCCGTGGATACACTCATCTGTGGAAGAGGACCTATCTGCATATGTCCTAAATGTTGTGACAGGGATAAAGACAGGTCTACTCCCATGGAGCGAACTGTCTACTTTAAAAGAAAATGAACAAAATTAATCACAAATTGGCAAACTGCAGTCTGTGGCCTGAATCCGTCTCCCACCGACTTTTTAAATCAAGTTGCTGTTTTTTTTTTTTATATTTTATTTATTTATTTGACAGAGAAAGAGAGCACAAGCAGGGGGAGTGGGAGAGGGCGAAGTAGGCTTCCCGCCGAGCAGGGAGCCCGATGTGGGGCTCGATCCTGGGACCCTGGGATCATGACCTGAGCCGAAGGCAGACACTTAACCGACTGAGCCACCCAGGCGCCCCTTAAATCAATTATTGTCACACAGCCAAGTCCATGTGTTGAGGTCTTGTCTCGTGCTGCCGTTGTGTTACAAAGGCAGGGCTGAGTAGTTGGGCTGGAGAACCACGTGGTGTGAAAATTTGAAAATATTTACCATTGGCCTGTAACAGAAGAAACGTGCTGCCCTCAGAAATTAATGACCAGTACCTTGAGATGAGTATTAGGATGAAGTTAAGAAGTGAGGACAGCGACAAATAGATAGCCGGGGCCACATCACACAGAAACTACTGACCGTTGGAAGGGCCCGACGTTTATGTCAAGTGCGATGTAAAGCCTCAGGAGGTTTCTATCTTAGTTTTATATTTATGCTATACATTACTGAGAGAGGGTGGCTACTTTTATCAGGAAATACAGCAACCACGCAGATAAGTACGGAAAACGTAAAAGTACATTTTCACAAACTGTTACAAAATAAGTAGTATCCAGTCAAGAACTAGAACATCAGCACTTTAGAAGCCTCCCTCATCCCATTCCGATCACAGCCTCCCCCCCTCTCCCTCATGGTAGTCACTTCATGACTTTCTTCCCCTTGCCCTTTTTTTTTTTTTTAATAGCCTCACTATCTAATTTTAGAATCCTAGTTTAGTGTTACCCGGTTTTGATGAGTTCTGTTGTCTCTGCATAATCTACAACCCAGCGACTACAGTCCCCGGCACGTACCCTATGGAAACCCATGCATCCGTGTACCTGGGGCAGGTAGAAGACCTGTAGCAGCTTTGTCTGCAACAGCCCCAAATTGGAAATGAGCCACAGTTCCATGTCCAAGCAGCATGGATAAATTACTTCTGGTAGAGGCAGACTATGGAATATCACAGACAAATGAAAGCGAATGAGCTACGCTTATAGGCAACACCATGAAGGAATTAAAAAAAAAAAAAATGCAACTATAAGCTTTAGAGGGTTTTAAGCTGGGAAATGGAACGATATGATCTAATTTATATTTGTAAAAGACTGCTGAGGATGCTGTGCAGAAATCTGAGTCCGCAGGGAAAGAAGTGGACAGAGTGCAGAGGCTCTTGCAGGGGCCCACAAGAGAATGGCAGGGAGTCCACGGGTGGGACTGGCTTGGGCGGTGGCGGTGGCGAGGCAGAGAAGAGGGACGTGAGATGGGTTCTGGAAGGATTGCTAGGACTTGCTGCTGGACTGGGCCTGAGTGATAAGAAAAGGGAGATTTACATATAACCTCAGGGCTGGCTTGCGTGATGGAGCCGCTCACCAGGATGGAGAAGCCTGGGAAGAGACTCCGTTTGGAGCAGGTGTCCAGGGCATGATGAGTTTAGATGTCTCTGAGAATCTAGATGGAAACATCAGGTACGTGCTGGGTAGGTGGACAGTGTGGATCAAAATCACTCCACAATTCCCAAACCAAAGACAGGACACCAAAGACAGGGTGGACTGTGTTCTGGAATAAAGGCCTCCGCCCCAGTTCACAGAGCTTTTTCTTTTGCTGGAAATTCCTTTAAATTCTTTGAGATACAGAAACACCTTAGGAGAGTCATTATAAAGCTGTTTGTTGATGCAATCCGTAGTCTAGGTCTGTCTCAGTGCGAAGGTGTTTATTGGAAGGAAGAGGGACATGACAGGCAAATTTTCTCTATCCTTCCTGTTCTCAGAAACCCATAAAACTCGCTTTTCCTTGAGTCTCCCTCCACTGCGATGTAACCGCCCAAACACATAGTGAAGATCTCCTGTGTACCAGGCACTGTGCTAGGTTCTGGGTCTCTGCTTCTGGTATTTCATTTTGACTTTATCACTGAGAGAAGCATGCAATTATGTAATGTCTATTTGAAAGGTCAATTGTAACCAGAGAACTATCAGGCAAAAGGCTAGATGTCATGATTGAACAGGTATTTGCAAAATGATAACATTTCAGGTGAGGAGTAATTTCTGCCTAACAACCACCACCCCCTTGGACCACCTGGGGCAGGCTAGTCTTCAAGGCTTCTTTCCAGATCTATAAAGCTAAACACTTAAAAGCCTGATTTATTTATTAGCATGCCAGGGGATTAGGAAAGCAGGATAGTCCTAGGCATTTGTGAGAAGGGGTCGTAAAAGGACATCTTTCTGATGGTTTTCTTGATATCCATTTTCATGTCTCCCAAAGTAATTTCTCCTACTTTTTTTAGTTTTAGATTGTGCCATTCAAATTCTACTTATTCTCTCCAAATTGAGAAGGCACAGATATGTTTACTAAAACGACTTGCTCTGAGTTCTTAAGAGCTATTCTAAATTATGTTTATATTTATTTTCCTGGAATTTGCATCGTGGTCTGCGTATTTCTGTTACCAAGATGGTCAGAAGAAAGTATACTATTTCTACCATAGTCTTATCAAGGTCATTGAAAGGTAATTATTATCCTGTGATAATTTCCAAGACCATGATCTGTTCCTTTTCCAAGCTTTCCCTTTTTTAAAGCTTAAAAAACAATATATTCTTGGGTTTTGTAGATAAGAAAACAGATCATGTTAGAGTAGAAATGAAAGAGAAGATCTAGACCCAGACTGTATGATCTGTCTTCCTGTTCAGCTCTGCCGCTAACCTGGTTGGGCAAGCTACTCAACATTTATTTGGGCTTTGCTACCTCATCAGTGTAGTGGACAGCATGGGCTACATGAGGCCGAGTCAGTTCACTGGGCACTGAATTTGGCACAAAGGTGACTGAGTACGACTCTCCTCATGCCTCATGTCATTCTAACATCTGATGAAATTTTATTGCTTTCTTATGTCTCAAACCTCTACCTATCTGATAATTATTCCTACCACATGTGTACTTAGCCTCTTACTTTTTTTTTCCTTTTAATATTCATTGTTTGCATTTGATCCTGAGTGAGATTTTGCAGCCCTATCAAAATTGTAAGTAGCTGAGAATTAAATAATTCTTCCCAGTCTTACCCAGTTGCCTCCCAAACCTGTTCAGGAGAGTCATACTGCACAGAGCTGCCTTTGGTTTTTACTTCCCATGGCTTAATTCCGTTTCTCATTCTTGAAATCTGTCACTATAACCCAACCTAGAATTCTGCAGGCTAAAACAACATTTTATACATTATTTAAAATTTTATAAAATATACTTGATAGGAATTTATAATTTAAAGTTAGCGTTGAACCAAAGCCAACTCTAAAATCTCTTGGGAGGGGGACTCAAAATAGAAGACAGATTGAACCTTAATCTCAATTTTCTTCTTTCTTTTCTTCCTTCCTCTCTCTCTTCTTTCTCTGCTTCTCTTTCTTCCCTCCCTTCTTCTTCATCTTTTCTGTTCTTTCTTTTAAATTGCAAACTGAATTGCAAAACCTAAGGATATAACTGGCACTAGAACCAGCACTAATTTTGTACGTATATTAATTTTACATGTATGCGACATATTTTCTGGGAAAGAAGACAAGTGGGGCATTAAGACACTGGTCCTCTCGGAGCTCTGCTTACCCCCTACCTAGGTAATATGTGGCTTAGATAAGGCTGCTTTATCACCTTTCCTTCTATTGCTCTACTTTGCTGATACTTCAGCCTTCGTTCTACTCTGTAACCTGGCTCCATTGTTCCCCTAGGTCATTAATTCATAACATGGTCTAGATTTGTTTTCTTGATTTTTTAGCGTGTGAAATTAATGCAAACATTTTTTACCTATAATGTGTAAAATTTCTAATTTTACTAATTAGTAAAATTTCTCATAGTGGACAGAAGAGGAGAAAGAGAAGGAGAAAGCTAATTCTCATAGTGGACAGAAGAGGAGAAAGAGAAGGAGAAAGCAAAGAAGAAAAAGGAAAAGGAAGAAAGACTACTCTCAGCACCATTCCCTTAATATTTACTCAATTTTTATAATATGGAATTCAAATTATATTTTTCCATATTTCAAACTCATTCTTCTTTTTCTTTCTTGAGAAAACCTGGCAGCATATATTGCTTTTCATTTGTATTTGCTTTTAAAAGCTGCTTGATCTCCTCGGTACCCTAGGATACCAGTGTGATGCTCTCTTACTGGTTCTTTAGAGACAGATACTCACAATATCCCTGTGGTTACATGGAAACAAACATTCACCCCAGTCTGTAAGGGCTTACCGAAACAAGCAGCTCTGAATCCAACTAAAGTAGCAAAGTACTGGCAAGACCATAAGGCAAATGAGTCAGAAGTAAAAGCTATCATTAAAATTGTAGGGGTCCCTTTAGAATTAAAATGGGGGGATTTGGAGTAACATAGAAATGCTAGTTTATGCAGCACAGAACGATGTAAATTCATGACAGGGCAGACGTGGCTTACTGGCGCTCACGTAAGCAGTTTAGGAACATTAGCTGACAGTGATATTAATAGGAGTCAAATTAAGTGGCTATTATAACCTCAAAACCGTCTTAATCTTCAATAATAGATGTGTAATATCGTCCATGGACAAAGCAATGGCCCTGCATGCCTCTGCTTTGATCAGGCTACAGCTGGCATACTGCGTTCAGTTCTGGTCACCTCCATCTGAGGTAGAAATGGACACCCTGCAATGTTCATAGGAGACAAGAGTGAGAGAGCCACAGTGGTGAGGGAGGGGGATAACACGCCTCGAGAAAAACAGACTAACGAGAGATAGAAGGAAGGACTGTCACATGGAAGAGGCAGTTTTGTGTTAAACAGTGCCACATGTATCAGAGGCTGAATCAATGAGAAGGACACTTAGTGAAATGAAGAATTTTTAAAGTCAGAGTTGTTTACAGTGGAATAAGCAGGCTGGGAATTAGGGAATTTCTGTCATTAAGGCATCTGGGCAGAAGACCTCCTCAGAGAGGATTTTATAGAGGTGACTCTAGCATAGACAGCTGAAGTGACCTTTTAGGAACTCCTCCCAATATTAAATTCTACAACATTATGAAACCAATAGACATTTGATTCTTATAGCCTGTGGGCACACCCATAAGGCAAGTGCCAAAAAGTTTAAAGAAAGACGAATAAAATGAGAATTAAAATTTGTTTATTAATTTCAAACTCCCAAGCTGAGATAAATCCATAAGAAATCACTGTCATTTCTAGTTAAATGGCTAGATGAATTATCTTCAAATGAAACGACTCAAAATTTCTCCTTTTTGGGAAATTATTTGGCTATTCATGTATATAAAGCTGTTATATACTGCATTCAAACTTGGCCTCTCATCACTGCAACTATTTTGGATGTTCTGTCCAAAACTAGCAAATTTTTAGGTCTGTGATTGTCATGTTTCATGAAATTGCATTTGAAAATATACTTTTGACATGTTTTGTGTGCGCACACATCTATGTGAGAACATTTTCCTTTTGTCTTCTGCACATAAGAAATTACTCAGCAAACTTTACATAAGAAGGCCTTCAAATATAATCTGACAGCAAGGCATATTATTCTTAAAGTCCTAAAGATGATACAAACATCCAATCGGGGATAAAACAAGTAAATATATAGCTGATGATTTAGACAAAAGGAAAGAAAAATGAGTAAAAACCTTTAACATTTATCAAAACAACATTTACAAACAACAAGACAGCTCCGTCCAGGTTCCTAAATGACCACCAAGGCATTAGCCGTTTTAGGTATGCATTCTCCTGGCCAGAGTGCACTTCCAGTAGGCACTCACCAGATGCCAAAAAAGTTAAAGGCACTCACTTTGGATTATGTAGGCTTCCCACTATTTTAGATGTTCATTTAAATTTGTGCAACTCAAAGGGGAAACCAATAATTAAAGTAGGGAAAATTACCTAAGCACAGAGAAAGACTAACAACATTGAGTCTGATCTGTGAGAAAAATACATGAGAGGTGGCAAAAAAGGGATGTCATTTGGGAGAGTCAGGTGGTGTAAGAAAAAAACATAAATATACTAGAAATTCTACTATAAGTACATATTTCATTACTCCAGCAAAACTCCAAAATTTGCCATCTTTACAATATTTATTCACTATAAAAATGCTAATTTTCCAATGAAACTTTTAAAATATCATTCATTAGTATATCTATACATCACAAGCTGGGAAAATGTATTGATTTTTTAAATAAGGCAGAAAACAGGTCGTTTCTTTTAAGCAAATGAAGTATAGCTACAAGAATTTATATTTTGATCTCTTTCATGAAATCAATATTGAAAATTTATATTCTGAAAGCAATTTTGTTCAGGTTGAGTTTTCATTATTGGTTCAAGTTCTAAAGCTGCTTTTACTACTAAGCTTAGAGTAAACCTTACAATGAGCATTTAGCTCTTTACCTATAAGGTACCTTCTCTTACTTATTTTAAAAAATATTTTAGCTGTAAACATTAATCAGATTTCCTCTTCTAGATTTCCAAATATAAACAATAAAAATCAATTTTCTGCTTAATAGAAACAAATAGAAAGTAATCCATGTCATTAGTGATACTAATGTACTTGTACTTTCAAGCTGGAAAATGGATTCAAGGAGAGGGGCTTTAAAGAAACCACTAATACCACATGTGCATCTTTTAAATGGTACATAAATTAATAATCGGAAGTTAGGTGAAGAGTTAGTAACTCAAGGAAGTGTTACATTTCGAAGATAAGAAATGGAAGATAAAGGTGGTAGTTAAATTCCATTACAGTAAAAGGTTACAAATACCTTCTTCAACATCTGAGATATATTCACCATCACTGAGCATTTCAGGGGCGTTGGTTTTACGAACTGCATGATTTAAGTGAACAATGTAAGTGTGTGGAAAATGCATACCCTTTATATGACAACAAAACACATTAACACTTCTAAAAACATTTTTGCAATAAACATTCTTCAGGAAACAGATACACAGTCACCCTTAATTATTATGAACACAAAGGTGGTTTTCATACCTTCATCATCAGACATATCAAGAACTTCATTCATCGTTTCTGGAACATTCATTTTGTGCTTCTCTATGACAGTCTAGTAACAAACAAACAAAAAAAGCAGTCACTTTAGTGTAAGCAGACTGAACATTTTAATGAGACTATTCATTTCTTTCTAAATTAATCAGTTGATTTATTATGGGACTGATGTGCTGAATATCATGAAGCTCTCACATCAAAAACGACATCAAAATTTTCCCTTAGTATTAAGGTCTTCACCATATATACTGCTAAGAAGAAAGATAAGGTGAAAGAATTCTAATGGTAAAGCAAACTGGCTTAAAAGATTTAGCTCCCTAATGAGGCTTTTCAAAGGAAAAGAGAAGAGAGATATCGCCTCTCCTAGTCCATTGTTACACTTTTTCATGGTCTGAGGAACCTGCCACCTCATTCCACTAAAAGTCTTGGCTGAAGATAAGCCAAATGAACAGCAAGCATTGTATCTTTACTGTTTGTGCCAAGTCAGCCATTAATTTTGTCTTCCCCTTCTACATGTACACTTTAATTCCTAGAATATAAAACATTGAGATTGCATAAATTATACAATTTTTGCAACTATGCCATGCAGAAAATATTTTAGAGGTTATGCATTTGAAAGGTCATTTTCACCTCCATGCAATTTTAAAGAACTGTGTATTATATTACAGAGCAAAGGCCTTGTGAATTTTTTACTTGCTCTTTGATGACTTTTTACCTACAAAGCTTGTATCCATCCAAAGGACACTGACAACTTGTTAAAAATATTAATGACTTAATGTTTTAGACTTAAAAGAAGTCGTCTTCTTATTCTGAGCATATGAAAGGCTAATGGTACAAGGGAAGATACGTACTTAAATAAGGCAACTGAAAAAAAAAAAGCTCAGTAGTTAAAACTATGGTACATTTGTCATAATTAATGAATCTGTACTCACATATTACTATTAATTAAAGTCTATATTTTATTTAGAGTTCCTTAATTTTTACCAAATGTCCCTTTTCTGTTCTAGGTTCCCATCCAAGATACCACCTTATCTTTACCTGTCATGCCCCCGTTGGCTCCTATGGCTGTGACAGTTTCTCAGACTTGCCTTGCCTCTAATGACCTTCACAGTTTGTATTTTATGTATGTATGTATGTATGTATGTATGTATGTCTTTATAGATTCCATTTATTTACTTGGGCCAGAAAGGGAGAGAGAGAGAGAGAATGTACACAAGCCAGGGGAGGGGCAGAGAAGCAGACCCCCGCTGAGCAAGGAGGCCGACATGGGATTCGATCCCAGGACCCTGGGATCATGACCTGCATCAAAGGCAGACGCTTAACCGACTGAGCCACCCAGGTGCCCGCCCTTCACAGTTTAGAAGTGAACTGGTCAGGAATTTTGTAGAATGTCCCTCAATTGGGATTTGTTTCATGTTTTTCTCATGATTAGACTGGGTTACATGTTTTGGGGAGGAAGACCACAGAGGTAAATTGCTATTTTCATCACATATTATCAAAGGTCCATACTATCAACAGGATTTACCAGTGCTGATGTTGACCTTGGTTGCCTGGCTGAGGCAGTGTTTGTCAGGTTTTTCTGCTGTAAAGTTATTCTATTTCCCCCATGTCCCTTTCCATACTGTTTCCTTTGCAGGGAAGTCACTATACTCAGCCCACACTTAAGCACGGGGAATTACATTCTATACCTCCTTGAGGGTGAAGTATTTTCATAAATTGTTTAGAATTTTTTTGCCTGATTTCCCTTTTCTTCCCCATGTATTCAGTCATTTATCTGTATCAGTATGGACTCATGGAAATTTATTTTATACTTTGCTCTATCTATCTATCTATCTATCTATCTATCTATCTATCTATCTTAAATTGTTCCAGCTTTGGCCACTGGGAACTCTTTCAATTGACTCCTGTGTCCTTCTGACACAGCCCCATAACTGTGTGTATGCATGTTGATTTACTTACTTGAGGTGGGGAGACACTTCCTTACTTTTTGGCATTACAAGATGTTCCAGGTTCATCTCGCATATTTCCTTCCCCAGATCTAGATTTAGCTATTTCTTGAAGGAGCCCTGATTCCCTTTATTACAGAACAGTATTAGAAACCAGTATCTGAGAGATAGATGTCCCCTGTTCTTTGCTAATGAGGGAACTGAATATTTTAAACAATGCAATTTAAATGCTTAATTCATCTTTTGAATGTCAGCTTCTAGGTCCTCAGTTTCCTACTCTGCCATGATTGTAATGTCACTAACTCAACCATCTTTCCCAGAATTGCCATGTCCTACATTGTACTCAGAGGGAAGATGGATCTTTTTAAGGTTTTTGAAAAACTCGATGTTTGCTTATGGGGTCAATGGCTATTGGGGCCCCAGCAAGGGGCCGTGCAAGCTGCACTGTGGTTAGTGAGCCCAAGATCACAGACTCCACCCTGAAATCTGCCAGTTCTCATCTATGCCAGGTTACATGTAACCGCTAAAAGCACAGCTGACAAGGTGGTGTCTCAGCTTGAAATAAAGTCTCAAATACCATAATGCTGGACTAAGACTTAGGGACTTCAGTGGACTCTATTCCAACCCATGTGAGCACTTCATTTGGTGGAAGCCTCATTTACTTCATTAGGCAAACTGGATCTTTCCTGTGAGCATGAGTCCTATCTTCTCTCTCTTACAGAAATTACCAGACAACTCAGTGGATGAGACAGAGTGATATGGCCTGACTCCCATATTTGTTCTTTCACTTGGAACCAGAGCCTTGAAGCCCCTCTTGAGCTATAACTTTGCTTCCTCTGTCTTTATTTTCTCCTCAATCTTTTTAAGATTATATTTTTAAGAATCTCTACATTCCACATGGGGTTTGACCCCATAACCCTGAGGTCAAGAGTCACACACTCTACCGACTGAGCCAGCCAGGTGTGCTCCTCAAGCATCTTTGATATTCAAGAAACATCCTGAACTTTCCCAATGGGTGAGAACATCACTTACATTCAATAAGCAAGAATTATATTTTGAACGATTATATAGGTTTCAACTCTCTAACAATGAAAAAGAAGTTTTATATATTTATTGCAGTGATTTCAAATCTTTTATAGGATTGTGACACTTGACCATTGTTTAATACCTTGTCCTTCTCCCTCTTTTTTTCCCACTCTAGAGAAAGCAAAGGGAGTATCTATAAGATTAAGGTTAATAAACATTACTTGTTTAGACTCTTTTCTCAAGAATTTAATAATGGATTTTTAAATCATGAAATACTCAAGAGGTATATATAAAAGCAATACAGTAGTAATTTATCTCTATACAAACTATACCTCGACGTTAGAAACATGCCCTGGTTCATAACCATTGCCCTAGCCCATTAAAGCTACTGCTTTCTTTTCAGCAAACTGCATAATTTCTCTCTTGCGATCAGCAAGTTTATTCTTGTTTTTTTAGCTTTTAAAGCCTTTACACCGCCAAATAATTCAACCAGTAGGTTACTACAGAGTCCTTCAACCCATTTTTTTTTTTTTTTTTTATGAAGCACTGTGTGTACAAACCATTTGCAGATGCTAACTATGCCTCCCTTCACGTCGGAAGGTGGCGGATGAGAAAAGGAGGCAGAGCTGATAATACCTAGTGTCCCAGAGTCCTAAATTTACATTGTACGGAGCCAGTCTCAGGCATGTGTGTTGAGTCACCGAGTCAGGAATAACTCCAACAAGCCTCTGATATGGTGCAATACCTGCCCTTGCTTCCACAGTTACCAAATCCTGATGCAGTTCAAAGGCTCCAGATGGTGCTAATAAGAAATGACTTATCCTAGAGGCTGCAGCTTGTAAAAATGTATCTGACGCAAAAAGGCCTCCTGGTAAAGATTTATTTGTAATTTTAACAAAACATCCTATTGGTTTTCCTGTGGAAACTCTAATAGCTGAATGGAAGAGCAGTGAGAGTGGTAACAAAAATCAGTTCTGATCGTCTCTCTAATGTTTTATTTTGACACTGTAAAAAAATGCATTTACAATAATGACAACAGTGTATCCATTATTTGTGAGTCATAATATTTTAAAGAACCATCTTATCTTCAACTCCCTCACATAGCCAATGGTGGATGTTAAAATATTTCTGCCTTCATTTCATTAAAAATGTTTTTATATCAAAACAAACAGATGCATACGTTTAGCTATCTATGGAACAAAACACTCTATAGCTACTAATGCAACTTTTAAAAAGGTAGTTTTAGTGTTTAGTGTCTCAATGTCCGAACCGAGAGCTGCCACGCTGGCTGTCAGCAACGAGGCGACAGCATTTGGAGGTGTGGTGCTTAGTCTGTGAATGGGGGGAAGTAGGTTCCTCTCCCAAAAGCCCCAGAAAATCGACGGTGTGAGAGCTGGCTCTCAGGGCGGCGAGGTCTGGCGTCTGCTACTTACGGTCGTGGTCATGGTTTCCTCAGTCACTACCTTCAGGGTGTCGACCACTGAGATGTAGCCAAGCCTCCGGGCAATGGCTAGGGCAGTGTTCCCATTCTGGCAAGAGGGAAACGAGGACAAGGAATTAAGAAGTCATTCTCCATGTCTCGGTGTCTGTGTGTTTCCACATGTTTTGCCCATACTAAACAGAAGGTGAGTGTGTCGTTGGTCCCACCCACTGTCATACACCAAACACTAGTTCATTAGAGATGTGCCTTGCACAAAACCCACCTAACCTGTTCCCACTCACACAGCAGAGACTTGGCTGCTACACATGGAATCCAAGAGGCTTTTTAACATTCTAAGTCATCAAGGGAACAAACATGTTTTTCTTTCTGTATATGTATTTCCTACTAGGTGGTAATGGGTTTGTAGTTTTTAAGTGTGAAACACTAATCACATCTCTCTGGACGGCTCACAATAGAGCTACTGTTCTTTGGCCTGAATTCTACTGAACATTCCATTTACACCTATTAATGAAAGTAAAACGGCGACACTGGTGCATGATGAAAAATGTGAGAAGATCCCAGCATCCAGGTCCATCTCCTCCCTCTTCCCTTAGCCTCCCTCTTCCCTTCCCTTCACTCTTACCACAGTGAGTTCATTGGGGGAAGCACTGTTCTGGAGCAAGACATTTATTATATGCGTGTGTCCCTGTTGAGCTGCTTGATGTAACGGCGTGTACCCATTCTGCGGAAGGAAGATGGAAGAAATGACTCTTACTTCCTTGGACACAAAATCAATGACTTTGATGGTGGATACAAAGAAGAAAAGTCTTTACCTTTGTTTTGGCATTAACTTTTGCAGAATGCTGGAGCAGGAAATTAACAATCTTGATGTTTCCATAGTGGCAGCCCACATGTAAAGGTGTGTATCCCATCTGTAATTACATTTTTCAGAAAAGAAACCTCATAAGTATACTTTCAGTAACAGCTACCTTAAATAGAAGCAAAAGTATTATTTAACCTGTTTTTTTGAGCTGGCATAGTTTTTTCCCCTACATAAATATAAGATGCCCTTGATATTTCTGAGAGCTAGTGTGAGATATAAAAATAATATCATGTCACATGTAAGTAGTTACTGAACTTCCCACAGTGCTCTCTCTTGCATCAGCTCATTTTATTCTCACACCACCTTTTCAAGATGGGAAGGAAACATGGCCCAGTCAACAGCCTGGACACAGTGATTCAGTGGCTTCTTGTCGAGGGACAGGAAGAATGTTCTGTGGACAGATGTGGACTAGGGTTTATTGATCACTCTACTCTCGAAAAGCATAAAATGGAGGTAGAAAAAAACCATGAAGTGGCTAAATGATAATGCCAGGTAACAGATGATTATCAGAATGCAGAAGAGGCTGGTGGGAGTTCAGGAGGTCTGAGAAGTGTGAACTTGATCCAGGTATACATGCTGGAGTTAAAGTCTCCTGCTTACCAGCTAGGGTCCCATAATTTGAAAACAACTGATTCAGACAAAGCAGTAAGTTGCTTCCCAAATTAATATCCACTGACCCCTGGGGAACTATAAGTTGTAGCTATTAAAAAATATATTTTACATATATAAAATTATGTATGTGTGTATAATTACTTTTTAAAATAAGGATATTCCAGATACTTTTCTAGATGGCCACATTGTAACAGACACCGCCATGCAATTCCAGCGTCGACAATTAATTTGTTTATGAGGACACTAGCAGGACCAGATTGACAAAAGGGAGAGGACTGAGTTTTTAAAAACATTACTCAGTGTGCACAGGGGGAGAGGTGGGACATCCACGTTTTCAAGGGTCTGTATCTCGTATGTTAGGCACTCTTGTAACTTTATGGTGACTCTGTGCTATAGACAGAATGTTTGTATCCCCTCAAATTCCCATGCTGAAACCCCAGTCCCCAGGGTGATGGTATTTGGAGATGGGGCCTTTGGGAGGTAATTGGGTCATAGGTAATTAGGTGGCACCCTCATGAATGGGATTAGTGCCCTTATAGGAAGAGATAGGAGACGGCTTGCCTCTGCTCTCTGTTCTCTGCCACGTGAAGCTACAACAAGAAGGCACGAGATGGCCACCTGCAAACCAGAAAGGGATCTGCTGGCATTTTAATCTAGGACTTCCCAATCTTCAGAACTCGGAGAAATGACAGTTTCTCCACCCTACGGTATTCTTGTCATAGCAGCCCAAACTGACCGAGACGTGCTAGCAAATGGGTATATCTGAATTTGAAAAGGGCATGCCCAGACCACAGCTGATTGTGGAAGGTGAAGACATCTCACCAGGATGTGCTGCCCTAAAGAGCTTTACTCTGGGTCAGATTCTGCTCCACAAACTGAACAGTCAGTGCTGCCCAGACTCCCACGGCTAGAGCGTGCCATAACCCTGTACATGAGTCTGATTTTCAGCCCCTGAAGCTGCTCCACACGTGATGAAGGAGATCCTGTCCTGGTAAGCAGAACTGACTTGCCTAACTTTGCAGACTTCTTTCTCCATACTGAGGAACTCAGACTATTGTATTAGGAATCACAGTGCCGCTCAGTGGGAGAGGCATGCAAAAGGTTTTCTCCAATCGGTTCTCAGTACAATTAGCTTAACTGAAGTAACATTATTTCCAACTTTGGTGGTAGAGGATTAATCCCAAGCTAAAAACATACAGAAAATATTTTTAAAATCTAAATATTAAGAAACTTTTCAGGCTTCTAGGGGCGCCTGGGTGGCTCAGTGGGTTAAGCTTCTGCCTTCGGCTCAGGTCGTGGTCCTGGGGTCCTGGGATCGAGCCCCGCATCGGGCTCCCTGCTCGGCGAGGAGTCTGCTTCTCCCTCTGCTGTTCCCCCCGCTTATGTTATCTCTCTTTCTCTGTCAAATGAATAAATAAAATCTTTAAAAAAAATTAAAAAGAAACTTTTTAGGTTTTTAGTCAGTGTGCCTAAGCAATGATGCAACAGTTTCTAAAGGCTGTTGTGCTAAGTATACTAAAGAAACTGAATCATGTTAAGAATCTTAATGTTCAGTTTCTACTCATCCTCATAGCTTTCCATCTCATTCCTAGTAAAACCCTAAGTCATTATAATGGGCTACGGGACCCGTCCGAGCTGGTCCCTTCTCTATACCCCCTATTCATTGAATGTCTGAGCTCATTCCTAATAATCTCTTCCTTGTTTGTTGTACTCGAGGACACTGGTCTTCTTGCTGTTCCACAAGTATTAAAGTATTTTATTAAAAAAGACATGTGTATGGCCAGGAAGATTTAGTTGGCATTTAGAGAAACCAAAATGGGGCTCTTCCATTCATTGAGGGCCAGAAGATTCCCACATTAAATGGCACCTTGCACAAATATGCTCAGAGAGATGTGAGTTGAGAAATTCTTTCCAATTAGCAGGAATCGATTTTGGAAAGACCAACTCTTCTTTTGGGAATGGCTAGGAAATAATCACAGTTCAGCTAACTGAGCAGTCTCTGCCTCTTTTTCCACTGTTGCCTACTTAGCCCATCCTTACGAGCAGGAGTTGTCTTCTCCTTTAGGCAATACTGAAAGGCTGTAATTGTATAGGAAGAGCTAACAGGTGCAGATGGAGTAATCAGGCTGGTGTTTCTGATCTATGGTACCACAGGACCAAATCTTATTGGGTCGTAGTCAGGTGCATCCCCACACAAATGGTTTGAGAGAGAGGGAGTAGGAAATCCACACTTACTCCCAACCTCCTAAAATCTGTGGTCCTCCTAGGAGTCCATCCTGGCTTTCGTTTTTCACAGCTATGACTACTCCCTGATTTTATTTATTTCAGGTAAAAATTTTGTTTTCAATTTTTATGTGTTGATGCTATTAAGGAACATCCTTCTATTGTCACACGTTATATGAAATAGTACTTGATAATATGGCAGGTAAAGATCCATGGAAGACTGTAAGATAGTCTCACAGTTTTTTCAAAATTTTAGTTCAGTATAACTAATTGAAATTGAAAAAGTACATTTCATAACAAACAGGAATTTTTCCTTAGAAAATAAACTCTCAGTATTTAATTTCTTGAAGGTAGTATAGCTGAAAGTCTCAACACACTAAAAGGAAAAAAAAAAGTTGAACATTTTCCCCCATAGTTTTTTGCTTTATTGTTTACCTCCAAAATCAATGTGGGAATAAACCGAGGGAGAAAAACAAGCAACTATCTCAGGCATTATAGAAGGGGCAAAGCAAATGAATATTTTCAAAATGATAGGAGAAAAATAAGTAAACTGCCATCTCTATCCCTAGTGTGGCTTATCCCACTTCTGATGCATCTTATAATTTAGCCTCTTCTCTTTCTCCGGGCACCTTCCTCTCAGCCAACAACATTTACATATTTCCAATCTTAGAAACAAAAAACCCTCTTCTAAATATTTGTCTCTTTTTCTAGGTCTAGATGCTTCCAAAGCTAAGCTTCTTGAAAGAAGGCATCTCCACTCACTCTTCCCTCCCCACCCCCTTCCTCCCGTGTTCCAGGGGACCTGCTTTCTAATCACCCATGTGCCAACCCAGTGATGTGCTTTAGTGCTTCTCTCGCCTGATGCACCCTCCTGGACTGTCATTCATGACTTGGCGTCCATGTCATATTCTTTCCTGATCACCTTCCCACCCTTCGTTAGGCCTGCTTCTACCTCCTTCATCCACTTTAAAATATCATTGATCCCAGTGGGTTGGGCTTTGATTTCCTCCATGCTGTTTCTCAATGATCACATCTGCATTCCCAACTTCAATTAATACATCTATTCTGACAACTTCCAAATTGGGATCTTTAGTCCAGACCTCCTATCCTATACCCTGGAGCCAAAACTTTAGTCATTTACTGGATTTTTCCACCTAGACAGCCCCTAAATCAACTAATATACAACACACCCAATACAGAATTCCTGGTCTTCTTTCCCCAGCTAGCTTTCTCTCCTTTATTTCTAGTCTCCTTGAATAGTACTTGTGATCACCCAGTCACAGGGCTCACATCCTTAGATTCATCCTCAATTTCTCACTTTTCTTCACATCTTATTGCTCATACTTCTTTAAGTATTTCTCCGATTTCTGTCTTGCTCATCAATGTCCCATCTGCCGCTAAGTGGAGGCCTTCTTTATTCTCCATCTGGACCTTGGCAGTAGCTCCAAATTCCTTTGACCAACTCAGTCTCTGCACAGTCTCCTGGAATCTTTCTAAACTGGATGTCTGATCTTATCACTCTTCTCTGTGTGTTTTTTTTTTAAGATTTTATTTATTTATTTGACAGAGAGAGGCAGAGCGAGAGAGGGAACACAATCAGGGGGAGTGGGAGAGGGAGAAGCAGGCTTCCTGCTGAGCAGAGAGCCTGATGTGGGGCTGGATCCCAGGACCCTGGGATCATGACCTGAGCTGAAGGCAGATGCTTAACAACTGAGCCACCCAGGTGCCCCCACTCTTCTGTTTAAAGCCTTCCAAGGCTTCCCAGTGCAAACAGGATAAAAAGCTGAACTGAACTTACTCAGCCTGGCATATTAAGGCCCTCTGAAATCTTAATTGTCTAGCAGCACCTTGGGATATGCCCCCAATTTTTTTCTCTTGTTTCCGTGATACTGAACCAGTTATAGCTCCCTTCTACACTCCCCACCTTTGTAAAATAATTCAGTTAATGACAATATTTCTAAAATTATTTCTTTATATATGGGGTTAAAGTCAGGCTTTGTACTAATTCGCTGTGTGACCTTGTACAAGTAACTACTTTCTGTGCTTCAGTTTCCTCATCTGTAAAACAGGGATACCAATCTCACCCGCCTTCTAGGGTACTTGTAAGGATTTAACTAATTAATAAAGGTAAAGCACTTAATACATGACACAGAGAAGATGGGTAATACACTTTGCTATTATATTATCGTATTATTTTTATTGTCACTTATCTTCCTTTCTAGACTATAAATACTATTGAGGACAAGGAACATATCAACCTGTTAAGAATTTGGCATCTAGTAGGAGCTCTAAAAATGAATGTGAAATGAGTATCAAATAAATTTTTTTTCATTATTTTACACATCTTTAAATAAATATAATTTAACTATTAATTTGCTAATCAGTACTGCTGAGAATCAGTGTATTTTGGGTGGCCTACATAAAATGCTTCAGGAGATTATCCTTTTAAAAAGCAAAAGAGTGACTTTTTTCAGCTGAACCACACTGAATATTAAACCCTGTGGCCAGCAGGACAATTTAGTCTGATCTGATTCAGTGAACCACAAATACAGAGTTGGAGGTATAGAAGCTCAGCAAGCCAGTGGGAAGGCTGTGAAAGCTGTTACCAGGATTTTCCAGTCTTTTCCCCACAATAGAAAAGAGCTCTCAATGTCTTCATGATTACTATGCTTAAATTTTTTTTTAAATATTTTATTTATTTGAGAGAGAGAGAGAACATGAGAGGGGGGAGGGTCAGAGGGTGAAGTAGACTCCCTGCCGAGCAGGGAGCCCAATGCAGGACTCGATCCAGGGACTCCAGGATCATGACCCGAGCCGAAGGCAGTCGCTTAACCAACCGAGCCACCCAGACGCCCTACTATGCTTAAATTTAAGCCAATGAATTGGATGGTACCATACTCAACACCTGTAGGCTGCTCAGGGATGTCATCTCACTAGTAAGAATTAGGAAGTTCGCAGAATATAATAAATTCCTTTATTCACAAGATTAGAAAGCAAGTCCCAACAACCCCTCTCCTGCCGTTCTGCTCTTCTCAGCAAGGGGACAATCATAGCCTCAGTTTTTTGGGTGCTATGATCTTTGCTGAGACGAGAAAGGAAGAGAAAAGAATTTGTAAGAGACAGAAAGGTGTTTTCTGAAGGGCATCACTTATAAAGGGCAGGAAAGGGAACATGCTTCATAAATATTACACCAAGGTCAAAAATGGTTACTGATCATGACCTGAGGTGGGCAGGCGGAGTTAGGAGGAGACCCTGGTAGAGGCCCAAGACTCTTAAGCCAGGGGCCCCGTGCACAAGAAGGCACACAGCACCGCGTCCTGCCTCCCGACATGCCCTGGAGGATCAGTGTCTCACTTTCGGACTGAATGACAGGGTATGCCTCAGATGTGCAGGGGCAAAAACATACAGAGAAACTTAACCCTGTGTGGGACTCCTAGAATTTTTAATCTGTCAAGGGAGAGGTAACCAAAAAAAGTGTTTAAGTCTGTGTTTTTGTGTGTAAATGAAACAACACAAGATGAATATATTTACCGTTAATAAAATAAGGAATAATAAGCTAAATTCAGTCTGATTATTATTTTTTTTTTAAGAGAGAGAGAGAGCATGAGCAAGGGCAGAGAGAGAGAGAGGGAGAGAGAGAACCTTAAGCAGGCTCTAGCATGGAGCCTGATGTGGGGCTCGATCCAATGACCCTGAGATCATGACATGCACCAAAATCAAGAGTCCAACTGAGTCTCCCAGGTGCCCCCAGTCTGATTCTTTTCTCAGAATTAAAAATGCTTTTATTTTCAAAATGGAAAGTAACAGGGAAGCACTCGGCTGCTACCAGTGCCTTTACTGTTAAACACTCAGCTAGCTAGGGAAGCATTCAAGGCTAAGGACAACGAGATTTTTTTAGAATGGGAGGGAAATAGAGTGAAGAGATTGCTGAGCAAGCAGTGCAGGCTACGGAGACTGCAAGGGCACAGAGATTCCAGAAAGGGCATTACCTACCCCCAGCCCCACCCAGGGCTGTCCCGGCCAGGGACAATGGTACTTGCTTTACTATTTTAACACAGACTTTAAAACACAGACAGGATCTTGCCTGGTCAGATCTCTTTCAGGCAGCTTCTTTTTAATAGAACACAGTGTGGGTGGTGCAGCTGCAGCTGGAGAGCCGAACAGTGTCCAAAGGGTGTGGTCTACTCGGCCTGTCCCCTCTATGCTTAGCCAGTAAATCCAGTCTGCTTCCGATGTGTGAATACCTTCCTACTTGGGGAATTCCTAGTGATACTTCTATATTTGTTAATATCTTCAGGATCACTACACCTCAGAACCAATCTATAGGATACTCAAGATGTTTGTAGTCATATTTAATAAGCATTTACTTTTGTGTCAAAAATATGACACATAGAAAGAAACAAGAGTTCTATTTTAGAATAGATAAAACAAGTTTGCTATGAAGAGGTAACAAAAAAAGTGCTGAAAGAAAATGCTCAGAGAAATGAGATTAATAATTCAAGTCCTATCTCTGATGAAGACACGAAACATTCATTTTTCTTATCTGAATTTGAAATTGTGGCATTATAGGATATTAAGTAGTATTTTTTTTCCTTTTTGAAGAGCGCTACTTGTCTGAGAGAGAGAGAAATGCTAGCAACCACACATGCCATAAGGAATGTAGCAAGTGAATGATAATTGCATAAAACTTACTTTATCCTTTTTTATAGACTACGTCTGAACAAAGTTAAAGGTCACAAACCACTGATAAATTTTTCTGTATGCATTAAGTCAATCACAACAGCTAAGGAAGGAGCAAGATTTTACACTCTGCCATTGAAGGACAGATCTGTTGTAACAAGGATCAATAGCGCTACCACGGGCAGGCATCTACAGGCAGCCAGGATAAAGTGCCTACGCCACTGAAGATAAAAGCATCTGGGCCACTGTCACCAGAGACTTTGGTGTCCCTTGTATAGATATATGTTTGAAATACTATGTGTAAGAGATAGGATGGAAAATTTGTCCTCACCTCCCCCCACAAATCAAACTGTTTTTGTTTCCATATAGGAGTCACTAAATGACACTTTATATGGGCACATTCTTTTTGTATACCTTTGTCTGGGCATCCACGTTTGCCCCTTGGTTTACGAGGACTTCGGCCACATTCACTCTGTCTTCTTGAGCAGCCAAGTGGAGCGGGGTCAGGCCACTCTGCGAAAGAGTCAAAGTACAGTCATCTTAGAGAAGGGAGTGCAGCACACAGGCATGTTCCAGCCACAGTTTATGAACTCTAGTAGGACAGGAAGCCTGGAATTGGTATGTTAAAAAAATCTGCAGGATAAGTTTACATACTAGCACCGCGGCAACACTGCTACCTGCAGGCTTCATGAAAAATTTCAAACACCCTCAGAAGTGGAGGGGGTGGCCTGAATCTTGTGTCTTCATCACAGACTCAGCAATCCTCAAGGTTTTCCTACATTTGCTTCATCCAGCCCTACTTCCTGTTCATTCTTTTCTTTGTGGAAGCATTTTAAGGCAAACCCCAGACATTATATCATTTTCCTACTACATACCTCAGTGTTCATTTTTTAAAACTAGTCTTTTTAAAAAAATGATATAAAATGATATAATGTCTGGGATTTGCCTTAAAATGCTTCCACAAAGAAAAAAAATTAAATGAAGAAACAAAAAGCAGAATCAGGCCTGTAAATACAGAAAACCAACCGATGGTTGCCAGAAGGAAGGCGGATGGAGGGACCGGCAACATGGGTGAGGGGGAGGGGGTGGTCCAGGCTTCCAGTTATGGAGTGAATAAGTCACGGGCATAGAGTCGAAGATACTGTCATAGTGATGTGATGGGACAGAGACGGCAGCTACGCTTGTGGTGAACACAGCATAATGGGTAAACTTGTCAAATCACCAAGTTGTACACCTGAAACCAATGTAAGATGGTATGTCAACTATACTCAAAAAATAAGTAAATAAATACCTACCAAACCCCCCAGAGACCTTTTTTTGCAAAATTATGCAGGAATTTCAACACATTACCATTGGCATTGGCATTAGCAGAAATTATTAAAAGAAAAATTGGTTATAAATTAAATATGATGATAAATTAATATATGATGGCACTATTTTCTCCAACAAATATGAATACCCAAAGCTGATAAATATGTTCTATATGTTGCTTCTGGGTACGAAAGATGGCCTGGGAAATGCAAAATGAATGCTGTATCATGAGAATTTCCAGGTCATTTAGATGGGTTATCTGTTTAATGAGACTGAATATTTGAAACTGAGTCTATGACAGAACATGCAGGCCACCTAGTTGTTCCAACGGCCAAGAAAAAGATCACCGAGACTGTACTCTGCCTTAAAAATCCTCTGTAGCTGTTAAAGCATCTTTTCATGAATAATATTTAAGAGAAAGTAACTTGGCATTAGTGCTTCCAGGTTGTTTTCTTTCCCCTACTATGAGCACAGAAGTTAATCTCTGCAACCTGGAAGCCTTCCGTCTCTTCCTCTAGCATCCGTGCAATGAGAACCTCAGCTGTCCTATTTGTCAGAGGAGAGGGGTGAGTCAGATGCCACAGCAGCCAGGGCACAAGAGCCCTCGAGATGCCGAATATTACTTATTCAGGAAGAGTCATTTGCTCTTGACTTTTTAATAATGTTTACAGGATTTGGGAGGAAGCCCACTTAAACTGTAGAAAAGAGGAAATATGGAAAGGAGGGCAGATGCATTCAACTGAAACCCAAGAAAAACAAGCTGGGGCCAAAACTGGCATCACCCAAACGGACATCATCTGAGAATCATGTCCCTTCTTCTACCTTATTGATTTACTTAAGTTTTTATTTTACTTCCAGTTAGTTAACACAGTGCTCTATTAGTTTTAGGTGTACATGACAGTGATTCAACACTTGCACACATCAGCTGGTGCTCATTACAAGTGCATTCCTCAATCTCCAGCCCCCATTTCTCCCATCCCTCCACCCCGTCCATGTTCTACTTGAGAGGAAATAAATGTTTTTAGCCATAATATTTCGTACAAGTGACATGGTCACCTATTCTAAGTTAAAGACTTTTCAAGACTTCTGAAGATTCTTTACTGATGGTTCTCAGCAAAGTTTGGGGAATGTCTTCTGGTACGTGCCCTACTCTCTTGCGTTCCGAAGTCTATGTTCACGCTGCCCCCATGGGTTCCCCACTCTAACTGGGGCATGGGGTGACTCCCAGCTCTCCTGGGCTTCTCCCTCCCTCCTTGTCTCTTAAAGGGCTCATTGTTACATTTATGTGCACACCTTCTATGTGCTCACCTCTACTAAGAGCATCATAATTCTGCACTGAAATTCTGTTTTCTTGTCTGTCTTCCTCAAACCACTGTGAGCTTGTTGAGGTAGATGTATCTTTAATCTTTACGTAACCAGAGTCTAGCATCTAGCACTTAATCATCTACTAAATTATTAAATCAGAAGACAAAGCAATCACCTTTAGGTAAAATAGGGTAAATAAAAAAAAAACTTTTATCTTCATGATTTCCATTAAAAAGATTTTTAAAAAATAGCGTGACAGGGGGCGCCTGGGTGGCACAGTTGTTAGGCGTCTGCTTTCAGCTCAGGTCATGATCCCAGGGTCCTGGGATCGAGCCCCACATCAGGCTCCCTGCTCGGCAGGAATCCTGCTTCTCCCTCTCCCACTCGCCCTGCTTGTGTTCCCTCTCTTTCTGTGTCTCTCTCTGTCAAATAAATAAAATCTTTAAAAAAATAGCATGATGGTTAAAACAGCCCCATTTGACTTCAGAAGTTACCTGTTAATCTTTTATAAGGTTTCAACCATTGCTCATTTTAAAAATGGCATTTACTTAGAATCAGAGAACACCACCAACTCAGAATATCAACAGCCCTGTTTAATATTCCATTAGCAGTACAAAGGAATGGAGCTATTTGTGGTCTGCAAAATCCAAGTGGGAAGGTAGGTAGGAACATCAAAAGTGAAAGTGAATCAAATAAAATGCTAACACTTCAGTAGTAATTGGGCTTTATGGCCTCTTTTCCTTAAAGTGACCAGGAACTGCTGGTGGCTAATAAGAAAAGAACAAAGTGAAAACAATGAAGGGTTTAGTTCAACATCAGTTTTCATAAAAGCTATGTCTTTCTTTTAATACTGATTTTTTTTAGCAAGGACAGATTTTATGGTGTTAAGTGGGGAGTTGGGATGGGCAGGTGTTTAAAACTCGGGCAGTTCAGGACAAATTGACAGAGAACTAACTCTCCGAGCTCCTTATTGCATAATGAAGTTCTACTCATGTTCTGTTTTCAACTCAAGGCTTATTTAGTACTTTCTAGAGACCATGGCAACTGAGAAAGGAAGCAAAGATTTACAAATGCCTTCTTATTAGATCATTTCTAGGTGTCGTGAAGTTCTTGCAAGTTCCTAAAGCACACTGTGCTAATGGGAAGCCAGCTGATCTGCTTTTTGAAATTTCCCTGGAAGTGTTTCTGCTGATGTCAAGTTTTTTCAGGAAGGTGGCTGATGACATCCAGGTTGTCTTGGTTAACTATGTCAGGTGGTCCCCAAAATTCCCTCACTAATGTCCAGTCTACCAAAGCAAACACTGAGAAATGCTGAAGTATTTTTAGTCTAAAACTTTCTATGATTTTAAGGTGAATGCAAGGCTGGATATAAACTGCAACTAGTTGACTGGAGTATTTTATTTATGTTTTATTTTGACTGCTAGATTTTAAAGAAAAAAAGTCACACTGTACTTTGGTATGAAATCTACTGAAAATATTTACCTATTAACCAATTGTTAAGGCCTATATTGTCTCTGAGAGAATTAGTGAGCTATACTATTCTGGACTCTTAAAATAAGACTCAGTGGATGTCAGAATGTACTTCAATTTGAGAAGACCAGGTCTTCTACCTCATTAAGATAAGTTGAATTTTATAGCAGATTATTGTAAGCCTGGTCTCTATGTTAGTATTTGAACCCTTGAAATTTAAAAGCTCAAAAAAAAAAAAAAATCCTGATAATGGCTATTTGAAATTGCTCTGTGATTCCTATTAAATCAGAGACATGCATTCCTAAAAGGAATGTTTAAAAAGAAAGATATGAGGAGCAAGATAGCGGAGGAGTAGGAGACCTGGATTTCGTCTGGTCTCAGGAATTCAGCTGGATAGGGATCAAACCATTCTGAACACCAACGAACTCAACAGGAGATCGAAGAAGAAAATAGCAACAACACGCTGAACAGAAAAGCAACCCCTTTCTGGAAGGTAGGACGTGCAGAGAAGTGAATCCGAGGCGATATTCGGGAGGAGAGACGGCAGGGGAGGGGGCCTCCCTCGGCGCTTCTGGCAAGTGATAGCGCCGCGGAGCACAAAATCGGAACTTTTAGAAGTCGGTTCCGCTGAGGGACATCGCTCCAGTGGCTAAGCGGGGGCTGGAATCCTCCCGGGACAGTGTGGACTCAGGACCCTCGGGGTCACAGAAAGACCAGGGGTGCCTGTGGCAGAGCTCCCAGGTATTGGAGCGGGGAAGCCGGCTGCAGAGACGGAGCCAAGGCGCGGGCTCTCAGCTCGGGGTGGCCATAAACTATGATCCACGACACAGGCCACTGCTCCTCCAGCAGGGACCCAACAAGCGGCAGATCCGGGGAGACTCCCCTCTCCCCCCCCCCCCCCCCAGGGAGCGGCACGGAAGCGCACCACAGGGATCTGCTGGGTTTGGAGACTCCACGTGGGGTCAGGTGCCAGAGATAGAAACGCTCGGTCACAGGCCGGGTGAGCACGGAGTGCGGCCGGAGACCTGGGAGATGGGAGTGACTGCTTTTCTCTGGGGGCACACTGAGGGGCGGGGCCCGAGTTCTCAGCTCCTCCGGCTGGAGATTGGGAGGCCACCATTTTCACCCTGGTCCTCCAAAGCTGTACTGAGAGCTTGCAGGGAACAAAAGCTCCTGAGAGCAAACCCGAGCAGCTTGCTTAGCCCGGACTCACAAGGGCGGGGCAATTCCGCCTCCGGCAAAGACATTTGGGAACCACGGCAACAGGCCCGTCCCCCAAAAGATCAGCAGGAACAGCCAGCAAGCCAAGAACAAGTTTAACAATCAAGGAGAACGGGAGAACTCCAGCGCTAGGGGAATACTACACATAGAATTCATGGCTTTTTTACCATAATTCATTAGTTTTTCAAAGTTAATTTTTTTAACTGTTTTTTTTTTGAATTTTTCTTTTTCCCTTTTTCAAACATCAATCCCTTTTAAAAAAAACTTTATTTTTCATTTTTAGAGTCATATTTTTATCCCTTCATAGTAGTTACCCTTATTTTTGGCATATACATATAAGTTGTTCTCTCTTTAAAATTCTGGGATACAGTTTCTTCTAACAGATAAAAATATACCCTAAATCACTAGTGTATGGCTTTGTTCTACTCTCCTGCCTGATCACATTCTCTCCCTTTTTTTTTTCTTTTTTCTTTTTCTTTTAAATCTTCTTCTTTCTTTTTAAAAAAACAACTTCTTATCAATTCCTTTTATAAAATCTTTTATAATTTTCATCTTTACAGTCATCTTCCATCCCTTCATTGTATCAACCCTTATTTTGTACATATATAAGTCTTTCTTCCTTTAAAATTTTAGCAGGCACTTTCTTCTAACAGACCAAAATATGCCCAAAAGCTAGTGTGTGGAACTGATCTATGCACTAGCCATATCATATTTGATCATATTCTGTTTTTTTTCTGTTCTGTTTTTGTTTGTTTTTATCTTTTTCTTTTCCCTTTTTTTTCCTCTTCTTTCTTTCCCTTTCTTGTCCCCTGGTTTCAGGTCTTTTCTGATTTGTATAGAGTATATTTGCTGGAGACGTTGTTAACCTGTTAGCATTCTGTTGTCTCATTCATCTATTCTCCTCTGGACAAAAATGACAAGACGAAAAAAATCACCTCAGCAAAAAGAACAAGAGGTAGTACCGTCTGCCAGGGACCTACTCAATACTGATATTAGTACAATGTCGGACCTAGAGTCCAGAATCATGACTTTAAAGATACTAGCTGGGCTTGAAAAAAGCGTGGAAGTTATTAGAGAAACCCTTTCTGGAGAAATAAAAGAACTAAAATCTAACCAAGTCGAAATCAAAAAGGCTATTAATGAGGTGCAATCAAAAATGGGGGCACTACAAACTGTGGAAAGAGCCAAGATGTCCATCGACAGATGAATGGATAAAGAAGATGTGGTATATATACACAATGGAATATTATGCAGCCATCAAAAGGAATGAGATCTTGCCATTTGCAACGACGTGGATGGAACTGGAGGGTGTTATGCTGAGTGAAATAAGTCAATCAGAGAAAGACATGTATCATATGACCTCACTGATATGAGGAATTCTTAATCTCAGGAACAAACTGAGGGTTGCTGGAGTGGTTGGGGGTGGAGGGATGGGGTGGCTGGGTGATAGACATTGGGGAAGATATGTGCTACGGTGAGCGCTGTGAATTGTGTAAGACTGTTGAATCACAGATCTGTACTTCTGAAACAAATAACGCAACATATTTTAAGAAAAAAGAAAGAAGAAGATTGCAGGAGAGGAAGAATGAAGGGGAGTAAGTCAGAGGGGGAGACGAACCAGGAGAGATGATGGACTCTGAAAAACAAACTGAGGTTTCTAGAAGGGAGGAGGGTAGGGGGATGGGTTAGCCTGGTGATGGGTATTAAAGAGGGCACATTCTGCATGGAGCACTGGGTGTTATGAACAAACAATGAATCATGGAACACTACACCAAAACAAATTATGTGATATATGGTGATTAACATAACAATAAAATAAAAAAAATGGGGGCACTAACTGCTAGGATAAATGAGGCAGAAGAGAGAATCAGCGATATAGAAGACCAAATGATGGAAAATAAAGAGGCTGAGAAAAAGAGAGAGAAACAACTACAGGATCACGAGGGCAGAATTCGAGAGATAAGCGATACGATAAGACGAAACAATATTAGAATAATTGGGATCCCAGAAGAAGAAGAAAGAGAGAGAGGGGCAGAAGGCATATTGGAGCAAATAATAGCAGAGAACTTCCCTAATGTGGGGAAGGAAACAGGCATCAAAATCCAGGAGGCACAGAGAACCCCTCTCAAAATCAATAAAAACAGGTCAACACCCCGACATCTAATAGTAAAACTTACGAGTCTCAGAGACAAAGAGAAAATCCTGAAAGCAGCTCGGGAGAAGAGATATGTAACCTACAATGGTAGAAACATTAGATTGGCAACAGACCTATCCACAGAGACCTGGCAGGACAGAAAGGACTGGCATGATATATTCAGAGCACTCAATGAGAAAAATATGCAGCCAAGAATACTATATCCAGCTAGGCTATCATTGAAAATAGAAGGAGAGATAAAAAGCTTCCAGGACAAACAAAAACTAAAGGAATTTGCAAACATGAAACCAGCCCTACAAGAAATATTGAAAGAGGTCCTCTAAGCAAAAAGAGAGCCTAAAAGCAGCATAGATCAGAAAGGAACACAGACAATATACAGTCACAGTCACCTTACAGGCAATACAATGGCACTAAATTCATACCTTTCAATAGTTACCCTGAATGTAAATGGGCTCAATGCCCCAATCAAAAGACACAGGCTATCAGATTGGATTAAAAAACAAGACCCATCCATATGCTGTCTGCAAGAGACTCATTTTAGACCCAAAGACACCCTCAGATTGAAAGTGAGGGGGTGGAAAACCATTTACCATGCTAATGGACACCAAAAGAAAGCTGGGGTGGCAATCCTTATATCAGACAAATTAGATTTTAAAACAAAGACTGTAATAAGAGATGAAAAAGGACACTATATCCTACTTAAAGGGTCTATCCAACAGAAGATCTAACAATTGTAAATATCTATGCCCCGAACATGGGAGCAGCCAACTATATAAGGCAATTAATAACAAAAGCAAAGAAACACATTGACAACAATACAATAATAGTGGGGGACTTTAACACCCCCCTAACTGAAATGGACAGATCATCTAAGCAAAAGATCAACAAGGAAATAAAGACTTTAAATGAAACACTGGACCAAGTGGACTTCACAGACATATTCAGAACATTCCATCCCAAAGCAACGGAATACACATTCTTCTCTAGTGCCCATGGAACATTCTCCAGAACTAATCACATCCTAGGTCACAAATCAGGTCTCAACCGCTACCAAAAGATTGGGATTATTCCCTGCATATTTTCAGACCACAGTGCTTTGAAACTAGAACTCAATCACAAGAGGAAAGTCAGAAAGAACTCAAATACATGGAGGCTAAAGAGCATCCTACTAAAGAATGAATGGGTCAACCAGGAAATTAAAGAAGAATTAAAAAAATTCATGGAAACCAATGAAAATGAAAACACAACTGTTCAAAATCTTTGGGATACAGCAAAGGCAGTCCTGAGAGGAAAGTGTATAGCAATACAAGCCTTTCTCAAGAAACAAGAAAGGTCTCAAATACACAACCTAACCCTACACCTAAAGGAGCTAGAGAAAGAACAGCAAATAAAGCATAAACCCAGCAGGAGAAGAGAAATAAAAAGATCAGAGCAGAAATCAATGAAATAGAAACCAAAAGAACAGTAGAACAGATCAACGAAACTAGGAGCTGGTTCTTTGAAAGAATTAACAAGATTGATAAACCCCTGGCCAGATTTATCCAAAAGAAAAGAGAAATGACCCAAATCAACAAAATCATGAAAGAAAGAGGAGAGATCACAACCAACACCCAAGAAATACAAACAATTATAAGAACATATTATAAACAATGATATGCCAGCAAATTAGATAATCTGGAAGAAATGGGTGCATTCCTAGAGATGTATCAACTACCAAAACTGAACCAGGAAGAAATAGAAAACCTGAACAGACCTATAACCACTAAGGAAACTGAAGCAGTCATCAAAAATCTCCCAACAAACAAAAGCCCAGGGCCAGATGGCTTCCCAGGGGAATTCTATCAGACATTTAAAGAAGAATTAATACCTATTCTCCTGAAACTGTTCCAAAAAATAGAAATGGAAGGAAAACTTCCAAACTCATTTTATGATGCCATCATTACCTTGATCCCCAAACCAGACAAAGACCCCATCAAAAAGGAGAATTACAGACCAATATCCTTGATGAACATGGATTCAAAAATTCTCACCAAAATACTAGCCAATAGGATCCAACAGTAGTACATTAAAAGGATTATTCACCATGACCAAGTGGGATTTATCCCTGGGCTGCAAGGCTGGTTCAACATCCGCAAATCAATCAACGTGATACAATACATTAACAAAAGAAAGAACAAGAATCATAGGATCCTCTCAATAGATGCAGAAAAAGCATTTGACAAAGTACAGCATCCTTTCTTGATCAAAACTCTTCAGAGTATAGGGATAGAGGGTACATACCTCAATATCATGAAAGCCATCTATGAAAAACCTACAGCCAATATCATTCTCAATGGGGAAAAGCTGAGAGCTTTTCCCGTAAGGTCAGGAACACGGCAGGGATGTCCACTCTCACCACTGCTATTCAACATAGTACTAGAAGTCCTAGCCACAGTAATCAGACAACAAAAAGAAATCAAAGGCATCCAAATCGGCAAAGAGGAAGTCAAACTCTCACTCTTCGCAGATGATACGATACTGTATGTGGAAAACCCAAAAGACTCCACCCCCAAACTGCTAGAACTCATACAGGAATTCAGTCAAGTAGCAGGATATAAAATTAGTGCACAGAAATCAGTGGCATTCCTATACACCAACAACAAGACAGAAGAGAGACAAATCAAGGAGTCGATCTCATTTACAATTGCACCCAAAACCATAAGATACCTAGGAATAAATTTAACCAAAGAGGCAAAGGATCTGTACTCAGAAAACTATAAAATACTCATGAAAGAAATTGAAGAAGACACAAAGAAATGGAAAAACGTTCCATGCTCATGGATTGGAAGAACAAACATTGTGAAGATGTCAGTGCTACCTAGAGCAATCTACACATTCAATGCAATCCCCATCAAAATACCATCCACCTTTTTCTTTTTTTTTTTTTTTTAAGATTTTATTTATTTATTTGAGAGAGAGAGAGAGAATGAGAGATAGAAAGCACGAGAGGGAAGAGGGTCAGAGGGAGAAGCAGACTCCCTGCTGAGCAGGAAGCCCGATGTGGGACTCGATCCCGGGACTCCAGGATCATGACCTGAGCCGAAGGCAGTCGCTTAACCAACTGAGCCACCCAGGCACCCTACCATCCACCTTTTTCAAAGAAATGGAACAAATAATCCTAAAATTTGAATGGAACCAGAAGAGACCCCGAATAGCCAGAGGAATATAGAAAAAGAAAAGCAAAGCTGGCGGCATCACAATTCCGGACTTCCAGCTCTATTACAAAGCTGTCATCATTAAGACAGTATGGTACTGGCACAAAAACAGACACATCGATCAATGGAACAGAATCGAGAGCCCAGAAATGGACCCTCAACTCTATGGTCAACTCATCTTTGACAAAGCAGGAAAGAATGTCCAATGGAAAAAAGACAGTCTCTTCAACAAATGGTGTTGGGAAAATTGGACAGCCACATGCAGAAGAATGAAACTGGACCATTTCCTTACACCACACACAAAAATAGACTCCAAATGGTTGAAAGACCTAAACGTGAGACAGGAGTCCATCAAAATCCTAAAGGAGAACACAGGCAGCAACCTCTTCGACCTCAGCCAGAGCAACTTCTTCCTAGAAACATCGCCAAAGGAAGGGAAGCCAGGGCAAAAATGAACAATTGGGATTTCATCAAGATAAAAAGCTTTTGCACAGCAAAAGAAACAGTCCACAAAACCAAAAGACAACCGACAGAATGGGAGAAAATATTTGCAAATGACATATCAGATAAAGGGCTAGTATCCAAAATCTATAAAGAACTTATCAAACTCAACACCCAAAGAACAGATAATCCAATCAAGAAATGGGCAGAAGACATGAACAGTCATTTTTCCAAAGAAGACATCCAAATGGCCAAGAGACACATGAAAAAGTGCTCAACATCGCTCGGCATCAGGGAAATCCAAATCAAAACCTCAATGAGATACCACCTCACACCCGTCAGAATGGCTAAAATTAACAAGTCGGGAAACGACAGATGTTGGCAGGGATGTGGAGAAAGGGGAACCCTTCTACACTGTTGGTGGGAATGCAAGCTGGTGCAACCACTCTGGAAAACAGTATGGAGGTTCCTCAAACAGTTGGAAATAAAGCTACCATACGATCCAGCAATTGCACTACTGGGTATTTACCACAAAGTTACAAATGTAGGGATCCGAAGGGGTACGTGCACCCCAATGTTTATAGCAGCAATGTCCACAACAGCCAAACTGTGGAAAGAGCCAATATGTCCATCGACAGATGAATGGATAAAGAAGATGTGGTGTGTGTGTATACATATATATATATATATATATATATGTATACACACAATAGAATATTATGCAGCCATCAAAAGGAATGAGATCTTGCCATTTGCAACGACGTGGATAGAACTGGAGGGTGTTATGCTGAGTGAAATAAGTCAATCAGAGAAAGACATGTATCATATGACCTCACTGATATGAGGAATTCTTAATCTCAGGAAACAAACTGAGGGTTGCTGGAGTGGTGGGGCGTGGGAGGGACTGGGTGGCTGGGTGATAGACATTGGGGAGGGTATGTGCTATGGTGAGCACTGTGAATTGTAGAAGACTAATGAATCACGGATACGTACTTCTGAAACAAATAATGCAATATATGTTAAGAAAAAAAAAGACGAAGAAGATAGCAGGAGGGGAAGAATGACGTGGAGTAAGTCAGAGGGGGAGATGAACCATGAGAGACGATGGACTCTGAAAAACAAACTGAGGGTTCTAGAGGGGAGGGGGTTGGGGGGTTGGGTTAGCCTGGTGATGGGTATTGGGGAGGGCACATTCTGCGTGGAGCACTGGGTGTTATGCACAAAGAATGAATCATGGAACACATCAAAAACTAATAATGTAATGTATGGTGATTAACATAACAATAAGAAATTATTTAAAAAATAAAAAATAAAAAATGAATAAAAAAAAGATCCCTGCAAAAAAAAAAAAGAAAGATATGAGAAAATCAAATTGTTACACCAGAAAAATATGAAAAAATGTGTTTGCTCTGCAATGATCACAAAGGATTTTCAAGATACTAAAACTGAAAGAAAGGTTTCCCTGTTTTCCCCTCTATGTCTTTTCATCTATAGAATGTGTTAATTTACAACCTTGGGAACTTAGATTAGCGCAGAATAACCTTTTCCCCAAATTGTGAGAAGTCCAAAATTAAGACAACTATTCTTTTTCTGCTTTAAGAAGAAGGTGCTGAAAGTTACTGCAGTTAATCTTTATGACATCTCTGTGAGGTAAATATTTTGTCTTCATTTACTAGAGGACAAAACAGAAGCTCGTTGAGGTCACATCAAGTAAATCAGGCTTAGGATTCACACCCAGGAGATTCAAAGCTTCTGTGATTCCAAAACACAGGCCACATTTTTGGAGAAAAAAATTAAGTTACTTGTTATTTGTCATCATAAAACTCTTGCTATCTTGAAACTCCACTCCAGTATCTGAGCTAGGGCTGTGCCATCACCACTGGTAGAGAAGAAGCCAGGGAGTTCGCATTATCAAGAATTTGGGGGACTCTTGCAGCCTTTTGTGTTATCTGAAGGGAAGACTTAGAAACATCTGTTCTGTGTATTGAGCAGATCTCAGACTTAGGTATTAATAAACAGTTCAGCAAACCCCGTATATGCAATGTGAGGTCGTAACTTCATTAACATGTCTCTGGCCAGTTGTGGGCTGGATTTTTGCTTTGCTTCACAAAATTCTTCACAAAGAGTTGGGATGTCAACTATGAAGGCAGGGGAGTTTGAAAAATTTGGGGAACAGAGGCTTCATCAGTTCCTTGAAACTGCCAATTTACATATGAAGACTAACAATCTTTCCAATCTATGAATAAAATACCTACTCTAAATTTCTGTTAATGAACTCTCTGGAGGCAGCACTACTTCCAATATCTGTCATCTCCGACTTAAAATTGGGACAGGCAAGGAGGAGGTGTCCCAAAATGTTTGTGGACTAACTCAACAGCCTACAATTTACAACTTACTACTTACTAGGTTTTGGTATGGTAACAATGTTGCTCTTTGAATTAACATCCTAAACAAAATTTCATATTTTTCAGAAAAACGTTGTGGACTGCATTTTTAGGGCTATATGTTATTCAATTGTTAAGACTTTACAATTACTGATTTACCATTATCTTACTGCTTAAACATATTTTCTCAAAGTTTTTGCCATAATAAACATTTTGGCAAACATCTTTGTGCAATATTACGCTTTACAAATTTGATTTGACCTGGATTCTTCATGCTTCTCAGTGACCTTTCTGAGAGGTAAGGTTCTGTTGTAAGCTTTGTAGAGAAAAAGCAAGGTTACCTTATTGCTCAGGTTCACGTTAGCATTTCTGCCGAGGAGCAGTGACACCATGTCCACGTGTCCTTCCTGAGCTGCAAGATGGACGGAAGCAATTCCTTGCCGGGTAACTGCATTTGCATCAGCACCATATTCCAGCAGAGTCGTCGCTATGTCCATCTGGTTCTTTTTGGCAGCGATGTGCAGTGGTGTATAACCATTCTGTCAACACGAATCACTTGGTCACATGCCCAGGAACGAGATAAAAATGTGTGCAGTGCACTTTCAAATAGAATGCTTCCCTTTCTAGTGATTTTCTTCGACGGTTTAAAAATTCAGACTCACATAAGCAAACTGATAAATCGAGCTGTGCCATTAATATATTGCCCTCATCCTCCACATTTCTAAATCAGAAAAACATACTGTGGATGGTTTAATGCAGGAGAAACAGAGTACCACTGGTTTTGCAAAAGGAATAGAGTAGTTATGTTGGTAGGTGCTCAATCATTACTTGCTTTATTTAAATTGGTAATGAGAGGAAACCCAAGTAGGAAACAACAATCAATATGGGCACATTCAGAGCTATTATTCTGTCTTTAAAACATCCTTAATGGTTGTTTCGAACAAGTTGAAAAATGTAATGTTCATGGTAGTCAAGATGCTATAATCTACTCTCACAGCCCCGTTGTTTTATTATTATTTCTTTTTGAGTAAGCTCCCAATGCGGGGCTTGAACTCACAACCCTGAGACCAAGACCTGAACTGAGATCAAGAGTTGGATGCTTAACCAACTGCACCACCCAGGCACCCTCCTCTCATGGCCCCTTTGATTGTCTCTTTTATGAAACCCTAGTTTCTAGGTTATGCTTCAGCTGAACTGGTTTCCCAAATCAGATACAGCTCGTTTCTGTTTTGCCTCACTCTATCAAGAATGTTTTTCCCCACCAGGTCTTCGGGGCCAACATCTTCCAGCTGAAGCTTCAGCTCAAGGGTCATATTCCCACGAAGTGTTTCACTCCTCCTTCCCCTCTTAACACCCACTCCAACCTGACTGACTCTAATCAAATTCTTGGAGATATTTAATGGCACTCTTTCCTTTCTACACCTGTTTCCTCCTGCTAAAATACAAATTTGTTGAGGGCAGGTATTGTGTCAGATCTGTCTTTGTATCCCTACTAATGCCTCATGGTGACTGGTGAATCCTTAGAATTTGAGTCAGACTTACTAGAACTTTTGGAACATTCTGGGATCCTCATCTTGGCTGACCCTTGGAGCTCAAGGTAGAGGCGACCTAAATTTCTTTGGCAAACTGTTATTTAGCTGTGCCTCAGGATCCTTCAAAGTCCTTTGCTCTAGAAAAAGAGGTCCCCTGTGCTAGGGAGGGGACCTTGTCCTGCCTTACAGTCATTTAAGAGAAATGCAAGGTTATATTTTGACTTGGGCATGAATTTGACTATATAAAATATGTCAATGAAAAATTAGAATGACTTTTTTATAGAAAAGAAGGTTTAGAGAAAAAAAAAGAATTCATGGATTTATATTTGGGAAGACAATCAAATCTAGACAACTACCAGTCGCGATCTTTCCAAGCAATACAGATGGGTCAAAATCAACATAGAGGACAGTAGGGCTGCTGTACCACTGATAGGTCAGCCTACAGCAATCAACCCTCATATTTTAAGTCACTAGTGTGTCCTAGGAGGAGTGTTTCTCACTTGACAGACACTCTTCCTGTAATCAATTGTACAGGATTTAAGCTGTTGGATATCAACACATGCAAGTGGAAATGCCACTTCCAGACTCTTCTGAAACCACCCTCTGCCAAATGGGATGGGCCAGGATAGAAGATTTTATATCCCTATTTTTAGTTTTGACCTATTGCCATCTGGAAACCCCAGCTGACCTGGGAAGCATTTGTCCCTCTGCACAGACACACCCTAAAGAGACTGCCTTCAGAGCCAAATGTAGAGCTTTGGACTGAGCTCAACTCTACAGCGAGTGATAGGAGGGGGAGGTCTGTTTCGCTCCCATCCCCACCCCTGCATAAAAGACCAAAATTCACAAAACAGTGCTAAAATAGGACATCTGATTAGTCAATATGTCTAACGCTGGCTAAACAGAGTGGTGACAGCAAGATAGTCTGAGTTCAGCTTCTTATCATGCATCTTATTTCTTTTTGCTTTTGCATGGACATAACCTTCACATTAGTCACTTTTCAAAACCTGAAGGCAGGTCAGTGTCCTCTGAGAGGTGACACTCCTCTTGATTACTTTTAATTCCACCCAAAAATCCTAGGTCCTAAAGAACACTAATCCAGAGAAGCTCTGGCATCTCTGTAATGCATGCTGATATCAGACAAGTTACTCATTACTACTGAGGGCTTTATTCTGAGCTCCGTACCTGAGCTACAAAGGAAAGTATAAAGCAAGAGAAAAACAATCGATGGTATTATTTTAGAATGGGAAGTTCATCTCAGAAAGACTTAAAACATGTTTCAAATAATAAACAAATAGTTCACCTTGAGACCTTAAGAAATTTTCTAAATTTCCTAAGTGCTTTCTAATTTCTGGAAAGTCAAATGATTCTTACCTGTCACACTAAAGGGGACAGATGCATTTATCAGAAGAGAAAGAAAATAGTGAGAGATTCAACTACAGAATCATCTTAAATATTTTTCTCCCCTTGATGTAGGGGACAAAATGCTTGCCAAGTGTGCTTTTGCATTTCAAGATGAAAACAAAAGGAAATGCAACTTTAAATGACCCAAAGTAATATATTTATATTATGCTTTATATTTTTTCTAAGAAATTTCACCATCTCTATCTGCTGTTCCATATCAATAGATATATCACACATTTTATGGAAGAGAAATCTGACAAATAACAAGTTAGGGCTCACTATCCCTTCTACAAGTACCCAGGTTATCCTCCTTCTAGTGCGGGGTCCTGCCTCAGGAATTAGATCTGGCTAAAATAGATTACAGAAGCCCATCTCCTTTTCCAGCACCTTTCCTGCTCCCCCATTACAAGATCACATCGTGTTTCTAGGACACTATGAGTAAGAAAATATGTTGGCAATTCTACAAAAGAGAAGAAAAGGCAAGAAAGCATCACATACCCTAAGGACCAAGCACGTGAATTGAGGAAGAGTTCACACTGAAGTCACTGTTGTCATAGCGTCAGGCTCAAATCGGGCCTTACTGAGCCTTTGTCCCCCATTTTTCACCACTATCAGATTCAGAAATGCTAAAGCTTCCCTGGGGTACAGGAGGCTCTTTGCCGACCCTATATCCATTCTCACTCCTTCCTTAACGAAAGCGCCTTGGCATTGTGCCTGGCTGAAAAACTACACTTCCTAGCTTCCCTTGCAGGAAGAGGTGGCCAATGAGACATAAGGAGAAAGGGCTGGGTGGAGCTTCTGGGAATGCCCTATTGTCTGACTTTCTTTACCGCTTGTGGCTTAAAAAGAGGGCCTGGCAGTCTGGGGAACAGCAATCTCTCAAAGGAAAGTCCAAAAAAACCAAAACAAAAAACAAAAAAAAAAACACCCAAAAAATCACATGGAACTTTCCTTAACACTCTGGAAACACTGAACCAACACCAACAACTGCCCACCTCCAGAGAACCTGAGAAAAATAGAGCCACATCCATTTAAACAACTGTAGCTAGGTCTCTTCCAGTAGATGACGCCAATGCCTACCTGATGAAACAGGCTTTGCTCAGGATCAAAGCCTAGAAGCTCCCGAAGAGGATCACTGCCCCAGAGATGGCAAACATAGAGGCAAGTGCCCCATGGCAGCAAGAATTAACATCTCATCTCATGAAAAGCCTGTTTTTGACTGGCTGTAAAAGCTACGCCTCAGGCTAAAGGGCTGTGATAACTCTTTTCAACTCTTTGTTAAAGATGTTCTGCAGACATGAAAACATGGAGTCTTGTTTGACAAATATAAAGCAGGAACCTAACTGCAAATATACCAACTACTGATTTATTTCAGAGTTATTCGTGGACTGAAAGGCAGAATGGATGGATGGAAGGGTGGACTGCACTCCATTTTGCTTCACTTACTGTTTTATGAATCTTGTTCATCCTAAACTGCTTGGCACAAGTTCTGTCAAAGTTATTACTCTCACGTGAGGAATGAATCGTTTGCTTATTATTTACTGGTTGCCTACCAAGAACCTGGGGTTATTATAATACAACAAAAGTGGCCCAGACTCAAAAGGATATTAAAATATACTGAAATGAAATAGACAATCATTAAATTACATTGTAATTTTTTCATTTTTCACATTGTGATAAAATACACATTACATAAAACTCACCATTGTCACCATTTTGAAGTGCACAGTCAACGTGTGCATTGTTAAGTACATTTCACATTGTTCTCCAACCATTACCCACTGTCCATCTTCAAGTTGAAATCCTATCCATTCAACACCAACTCCCCATTTCTTCTTCCCTTCGGGTCCTGGCAACCAGCATTCTACTTTCTGTCTCTACATGACTGAAATCATACAATATTTGTCCTTTTGTGTGACTGGTTTATTTCACGCAGCATGGTGTCTTTGAGGCTCATTCATGTTGCAGCCTGTGCCAGGATTTCCTTCCTTCTTAAGGCTGCATAATATACTCCATTGTATGTATGCATCACATTTTATTTATCCATTCATTCTTCAATGGATAATTCCATTGCTTCCACCTTTTGGCTCTAGGGAATAATGCTGCTATTCATTTTTATTTTTAGAAAGATAGGGGAGGGGGGTGGGGGATGGGTTAGCCTGGTGATGGGTATTAAAGAGGGCACGTACTGAATGGAGCACTGGGTGTTATATGCAAACAATGAATCATGGAACACTACATCAAAAACTAATGATGTAATGTATGGTGATTAACATAATAAAATAAAAAGAAAAGATAAAGCTTTACCAAAAGTCAAGGCATGGCTTTATGATGGAAAAAAATGTTTGTCAGGATCAGAAACTATGGGAGGAAGCCACATTTAGATGAAAAGCAAATTTAGGGGTATGATTCTGAATTCTAGATCTCACTGAGTACAAATCTGGAGAGGGTGGGGCAGGAGATAATTAAGGCATAGATGTAAAGAGGTCCTAAGGGGAAATACTTGTCAAAGTTAACCTACCCCCTAAAAGAAGATACCTGAAAACCTTCTCTCTTAAAGTCTCCAAAGCATTCTAGAACAACCCCTTCAGATTTGATTACAACCGATTTGATGTAAACACTAAGGTTAAAGGAGAGCACCAGAGCTGCCCCAAAATGGCAGAGTAAAAAAACCCCAAAGATGTAAAAAGCTTAAAAATGCTAAAAGTTCCTTCAACAATAGCGTTTAATAAAAGCACTGGACAGCATTAAGTTGTGGTTTGTATCATTCCAGTTCTCTCAGATCATAGCCACCTGTTCAACAACAGAGAGCTTATTAAACAGACAGCAGTCGATTAACCTATCTTTAAGTAACCTCTTCTTTATGATTTGCCCCTCAAGTCAGCATGTCCAGGTAATTAGGAAGCCATATACCCGACGTATCTCTTTTCTGAGAAATGTAGGTTGTCTACTGGTCAAAAATACTCTAACGAGAGGAATAAAGATTCCCCGTAGGAATACTAAAAATGCATAAATAAAACCTCCCAACCTATTCTATTAAACAAAATAAACAACTCGGAGGCAATGTTTTATGGCCAGGAAAATATAACGCATATTTTGTAACTTTGACAACTCAGACTTTCTTACTCCCTCAGACTGTGCTTATGTTTTTAATCTGGCTGAACAGTACCTCAACTTCTTCTCCTTCATAGGCCCCAGGATGTTCTGGATTTTTAAGGAAAATCAGTTGGCAAGTGAGGATTTATTGAGCATCTACCACATTATTGACCGAATAGCTGAAGGCACAGATTTCCCGAGGCGCTTCTGTGTCCGTGACTTCTCTGTGGTGTCTAAGGTGGAGGGTGCCACATGAGCAGCAAAGGGGATGGACAGACAGAGACCGGAGGACGCTGCCCACCAGCCTCCCCAAGGCGGGCCAATCCCAGGTACCTTTGCGGCCGCGTGAGGTGAGGCTCCTTGGTCCAAAAGCAGGAGGGCCACTTTCTGATTATCGTAATGTGCAGCTACATGCAGTGGAGTTAGCCCGCTCTGAAAACACGTGCAGAAAACAACAACCAGCGTCAAAAGTGTCTTAATACCAGAGGCCTGGATATAGGAGATGGGGTTAGTTTGGGTTCAACACAGAGTGCAATTTACATTCCAGTTTCCCCAGTGCTTGGACCCCAGCATTCACCTCCTATGTCCAAAGGGATCTTCATCCTATGAGACTTAACTCTGGCCTAGTCCTAATTTGGGTGGCTGCTGGTGAAGGAGCAAAGGCTTGTTTGGTTACCCTGGAAGTGGCCTGTTACAGGGCGGTCAGCTCCATACCTTCCCAGCAGCATCTGGAGAGGCACTTTTCTGTAGCAGGAGATTGGCTACTTCCAGCTTCCCATATTTCGCTGCCACATGAAGGGGAGTAAATCCTTTCTGAAAAAAGAAACATAAAAATAATGAACAACAGAAAGGACACAAAGGCGTTGCTTTCCAATGCATTATTCTAATGATGAAGCACGGTTAAGCCTGCACTGAAGGACCCACACAGGAAGATGACAGCCCGAGTCCCCCATCAACAAGGAGGAGCAGGAGAGTTAATCTTTCTGTCTCTGCTGACTGAGCCACAATATGCCACTAACTCTGGGACTTCTCAGGCATCTGACCAGGATGGAGGCAGAGAGCTGGATCTGGGGTTTATTCTAGAGCTATTTTGGGGTTTCATATTTTGGAAAGAATAGGTTCCTGGGTCCCAGGACCAATTTGGATTTGGAGGGCTTGGGAAAATCCAGGACAAGTCTGGACCTCCCAGGATCTCACATCACCAGACCGGAGCCTTTTGTGTCTTCTTCTCCAATTTCTGCATGTATACACATTATCTTTAGGTATGCTCCAGTCCTCAGGAGTAGGAGTCAGAGATTCTTGCATCCTAGTTACCACAGGTGAACTGAATAATAACACATGGTTCCAGCCCAATCAATCTGCAAGAGTTGGGTACTGAGAGTTGAGTAGCTGCTCTTGCTTGCTGCCTACTCCCACAAGGATCCGGGCATCCACCAGTCAGTCAGCATGTGCTGCTTTGGAGGGTCCCAAGCATGAGTCAGCGCCTGGAGGGTCATCAGCACATTTGACCTCATGAGACTAACGCCGACGAGAGCCAATGGGCAGCCGGCATGGTGGGAGGCCTAGGGCACTCGAAACCTCATCACCCATTACTCTGTTTCAGATATTAAATGAGATCCAGGAATTGTGCATCTCAACTCTACTGAAGAGCCTAAGTAATCTCAGGGGGTGAAGCTGGAGGCAGTCATCATGTATTCAGATAGTTTTCTACGTATTTCCAATTATTGTAATCGTCTTGTGTATTGATCTCTGCATCCAAATATGAGAGCGAAACACCTATTTCTAGCTTTCTAAGACATGCCATAGGCCAATTCATCTTTCTATTACACTCACTAGGTTTACGTGGCATCACCCAAAAGTGAGCTCTAAATTTTGCAACCTGCACCTGCAGAGCAACTGAGTGGTAGGTTATTGCTCTAAGGCATCAGAGTTGAGATTTTAAAAGTCAGACTGTTCATCATACAAGACAACAGCAACAAAAGAACAACAACAAACAAAAATAACCCAAGAAAAATTCGCCTCCTGATTTGACAGTGGTTTGTACACTTGGCCTCAGTTGTAAGGAGGATGGATGTTGGGGGACACAGCAGGATTCCAAGACTCACTTTCATACCTTTGTTGTTATAGATAGAGATGCGCCATGATCCAAAAGGAATGCAGCTACATCCTCATGTCCCTCTCGGGCCGAAAGGTGGAGTGGGGTGTACCCAGAAGTCGTGGCTGCATTTGGAGATGCTCCTTGCTGCAACAGCTGTTGTACGATGTCTGCCTTCCCCAGTCGGGCAGAAATGTGGAGTGGGGTTTGGTCATCCTAAGTGGCAAGGTAGAAATACAAGGCTGACTAGCTGAGAAAACAATGGTGACATTGTGAGACATTCAGCAAACTTTGCTTGGTATCAGAGGCTACCTTCAATTCTCTGCTTCAATGCTAAAAACCACCTCATCTTTTTCTTTAATGTTCAGAAAGGTGAAGATGGTGGGTCTAAGCCCCTTAAATACCTTTCGAGTAACCTATTAGTATGAAAAGTGTAAAAGGCAGTTCTGTCTATAAATTATCCCCACTAGTACCTGCCATACTTTACCAAAATTTTAACCTCCAATGGCTCCTTTTTTGGGAGATAAGGGAATGAATCCTAGTAAAACACAAGTAACTAGGAAGGGGATTATACCTCCGCCAGCTATTAGGTCCTCATATGGAATGAATTATTTTATAGGTGCCACCTTGTCATAGTCAACAGCACAGGGGGTGCACAGGTCTACCTGCACAAAGGCTCCCAGCCCAGAGGGCTAAAAGCCAGCCCACCCTCTGCGTGTCAAGCATGGGCTGGATCTGCTTCAAGGAGAAGGGCCCCTTATTACAATTTACCCCCAGGCATGAGGCACTAAATCTTGCACCCTCAGGGTCTTATCCCCAAGCGGGAGAGGCATCTTTTCCTAGTTTGCCCAATGATGCCCTGTGGTGGCCCTCCAAAGGGAAATCCCACACTTGAATGGGAAAAAGTTCAGGTAAGTACTTCCTGTAGGGAAGGTACAGAGAAGTAGCTGGAGAACAGGACACGGCTTTGAAAAGCGAAGTAGGAGGAGAGTCAAGACCAAAGCAAGAGGGTCTATGTAGGAAGTATAAGAGGAATTGGGGGAACCACTGGAAGGAGAATACTAAAACCAGAAAAAGATACTTGCCACAGAAAGAGCTCCCTCCTGCTACCACCACCACTGCACATTTGCTGAGCACCTACCTGTCCCGGGCTCTGTGCTAAGTACTCTACCTACATTCATTCATCATCACACCAATCTTATCACTAGCAACTATCAGTATTCTCAGTTTCTATATGAAGAAACTAGGAAAAGAAATGTGCCACAGAGATGTTAATTAACTTGCCCAACATTACACAGCTAGGATGTGGTGGATCAAGATTTAGACCCAGGCAGTCTGGCTGAGGAAGTCAGGTTCTGAATCGTGAGACATACTGCCTCCTTAACAAAATAATCACTCTAAATTTTGTCCTCCATTTCAGCTTGTGGGTGAAACCATTCCCTAGGTACAATGCTTGATACGGAACCAACAACACTCAGAAAATGTGAGGTTTCTTGTAATCCACGGTAGAAAACAGCCTTTCTTATCCATTGCACTTTACTGATGAAGCGGATTGAACCAATCTCTTTAGATCAGGGGTGAGAAATCTACAATCCAGGGCCCAAATCCAGATGCTGCTTGTGTTTGTAAATAAAGTTTTATTAGAACACAGACATGCCCATCTGCTTATGTAGTATTGCCTATGGCTGCTTTTTGCTCCAGAACAACAGAGTTGAGCAGCTGTGACTGAGATGGTGCATCTGGCAAAGCCTAAAATATTTACTCTCTAGCCCCTTATAGAAAAGGTCTCCAGATCCTCTGTAAAATCCACCAACTGCTACCACAGTATATTGGACACTCAAAGTGTGTGTCTGATGCTCAGGATGTTACAACCTCGGTGCTCATCTGCAGATTTCATGCTTACAATGATCTAGTTGTGTTTGTTCCCACACTAGTAAGTTTGTACTACTCACCTTACTACTTTGCACTATATTTGCTCTAATTACTTTAATTATATAACCACACAATATGTTAGCAGGTAAAATAGGAGTATGAAAAGGAAGGCTTAATTTTTCCCTAAGAATACTAAGTTGAAAACTTTGGAGAGTGTTGACAGAAGTTGCTAAAAAACAACTGTGGTCAAATTAAATACAGGTGAGATGGCTAAATACATTGGGGGAATATTACAAAAGTCTAGAAATATTCTGTATACAAACTGCTTCATACATGTCTTGGTTTTCTCTCTACCTAACTTGAAACTAGAAACTGCACACCACGCAAATAAATGTATGTTTATATATGAAGGTTAGATTAAGCGGCTAAGGTGTTTACATATTTATTTATGATTCCTGACCTGAATTGCCATTTTGATAACCAGACCAACTACCCATCTCAATAGTGACAGGTAAGTGGGTTTCTTCTGAAAGTTAAACACCAGGCAGAGAATGAAGCACTCAAACCCAACCCTGACATTCTTCTACATAAAGGCCCATCCCTGAAAGCCTTTCCAATTCAAGTCTCAGGGTTTATAGCTTCACAACTTGTGGAAAAAGTAAAAACTTCCTTTTCCTTTTATGGCTGTGACAAGTGATATAGAAGTCAACCAAAAGAGTTCAATCACGCTTCCGAACTGTGCTTGTTCTAGAAGCTTTGAGCCTAAGCCCTTCTCCGTGGAGGGCGAAGAACTCTGGACCAAGTCTCGATTTGGTTCCAAATCTGCTAGGGGCTAACAATATGCCAAGGACACAGAGTTCTTTCTGGCACAAAGTTCTTGTTCCATTTAATTTTGTCAAATAATTGAATGGACAAATGTGTTGGGATTTTTTTTTTTTTTTTTACAATATCACATGGATAGAGACTTTCATTACTACTTTATAGAAGTATTCCTGGAACAGAGCACGCATGTGTTTAAAGGTTGTAATTAAATCAAGGTTTTTCTCCTCAACAGCACACACTTTCATGTGTTTCACGTACCTTGGCTTTAGCTTCTACCTGAGCTCCGTCTTGCACCAGATACCTTACGACTTCGGCTTGGCCAGACCGAGCTGCCATATGCAGTGCTGTTTCTCCTCTCTGGGGGACAGGAGCCAAAGGTAATTAACTGCAGCTCTCAAGAAGGGTGGCATATCTTATTTGCATAAAGCTTATGATGGAGGGCTTTTTTTTTTCTTTAGGCAAAAAATAGTCCCAAGTACTTCCTTATTGAAAATGAGGAAAGGTAGGAAATTAAATACTCAAGAAGTTCACATCCACCTGATTTATGATGGAAGGACTGCTGTAACACTGGGGAGCCCAGTCTCCATCAGTGTCAGAAGTGTTGCTCTGTGTGGCCTCCTCAGGGATTGAGAGCTGAATGCTCACTGGAGCCCAGCAGGGGAGGAGATGAGCGAAGGAGGGCAGCTGGGGATGCTCCACAACAGAGCCCATGCCTCGCCCACGGGAGGCCACTGCTTCCCGATATGCAGACGGCTTCGGTTGCCATGCAGGATGCCAGCCCTGGCAGGCCACACATTCCTATTTTTCAAAAGCAGTAGCAGTTTGGATATATACTTCTTAAGCCTGAACCACAAAATCAGAGTTGCTCCCAGAACAAAACAAAAACCCAAATCTTCAAGGGCAACACAGACACCCTGAGGGCCACACTCGGCTGGGGCTGGCTGGTTGGCACTCTCTGCTTTATCTCAGCACGCCGGTATCCTCGTCCTTGCGCATTATCCCATGGGGTCATTTTCTTAGTCACTGGACTCCTCCACCCCGACCATTCCCCCATTTTCACCAAAGAGAATTGAATTCATACTATCTATTCATTTATTTAATAAAAAATGAAAACCACATAAAAAACATGGATAGACAGAAATAAAAAGTCACAAAAATCAAACAGATTCTCTCACACCACTGATACCCACCTACAAATTCCTTTTATAAATCAAGCCTTGCTTTACACGATATCCACCTCCCTGGCAGGATATACAAAGACACATTTCACATGTAACTTGTTACTATGTTTACTGGTAAAGCATTGGGGATAGAGTTTATCATATTATCCAGGGTCCTCTTTATGAAGGGAATCCTTCTCTCTCTCTGGCATTAGTAACAGAAAAGATTACCTGTCAGCTGAGAAGCTGGTCTGTTGCTATCTTGCGGATGTGCTGAATTTGGGCGCCAGAAGACAGAGAGCCTTACTGGAAGCCCACCCTCAGGGGAGTGTGCAGGACCTTGCAGCTGGCCCTTTCTGTGCTAGAGTGTGGTTTATTTGATTTTTACTGCTTTGGTGCTCATGAGTCCAACTAGCGTTCTTAGGTTTGCAGTCTGTTATGCTAATAACACTATGATGTCAAACTTAAAAGTCCTGTAAAATAATGTCAAATGCCACGTGTAGATCTAGGGTGAGAAATCACTTCTCTGATACTCTGAAATAAGTCTCATGGTTCTGCAGAGCAATGATTAGTGTGGAAAAAAAATATCACCCAATAATCTATGAACATGGATTTGCTATAACCATGGGTTTGCTATAACATGGTGAAGCACACTAAGGAGAAAAATTACTTTGATTTTACTTGAAATTAGAATAATGATAATTTGAAGTGCTTCCTCAACATGAAACACTTCCTAAATACTTCTATTATATAAAAAAAAAATCTTCCTCCCAACAAAAGCTATTTTTTAGAGCATAATATCCAATAGTAATGTATCTGTAAGGCTAATGCACACAACCTGTAAGCCCTAACAATTTACGACCAGCTAGCAATTGAATGGATCTTGCCTTTGAAGTAAAGGAAACCACAGGGATTCTCAAATTTTGTCCTTTTAAGCAGTCATAGTAAATAGTAATTAATTTAATTATAATAAAAAATAAGTAAATAAGAGCAATCTTTACCAGTTTCTTAAATATCCATAATTGGGCCTTCTTTCTTAAAAGGATACTTACCACATTGGTAGTGTTTGGTGAGGCTCCATGATGCATTAGTTGTGATACGATATTTACATGCCCCATGAAGGCAGCAACATGGATTGGGGTAAGGCCCGACTAGGAAGAAAAGAGGGAAATGTTGGTTTGTGATCTTATCATAAATATGTTTTGTCTGCCTGTCTCCCCGCCTGCCCCGCATCCACCCACCCACACACCCACTGTAACATAACCACTTGAGTGATCAGATCAGAAGACATCAGGACATTGTCTATTATGGGCACAGATTCTATAAGATAAATGTATCAGTACATGATCATCATTGCCTTAAAGCAGGTTCAGTGATTATGAAAGACCTATGTCATATCCATTAAGGAAGAAAGATTTCATGTATTTTAGAAAGATCAATGAGAAAAAATTAGAGAAAAATGACTTGAGGGGCACCGGGTGGCTCAGTTAGTTGGGTGACTGCCTTCACCTCAGGTCATGATCCTGGAGTCCTGGGATTGAGTCCCACGTCAGGCTCCCTGCTCAGCAGGGAGTCTGCTTCTCCCCCTGACCCTCTTCCCTCCCGTGCTCTCTATCTCTCATTCTCTCTCTCTCAAATAGATAAAAAATCTTAAAAAAAAAAGAAAGAAAAATGACTTGAAGTTTTTTTCCCTTTGCTACCAAACCTTCTTTATCCATATAATTATGTGTGTGTGTGTTGGGGGGGCGGGGAGATCGGTGTGCATGTGATTACATACATATTAGTAAAAAGTTGACTTATTTCAGATCTCATTTTGGCCTTTAAAAATGATTCCCATGCACTAAGAATCAACTGATTACATTATACACGAAAGAGCATGGTACTTAATGCCAACTTTCTAATAAATGAGCAAATCAGCATTAATAGCTTTAATCATTTAATTTTATGAATATTATAAATTAATATTTATAATTTTATGACATGATTAAGGCAAAAAATACAATGGTCACTAGACTAGACTTTAAATGTTATGTTTATCTCAATCCTACACACACACACACACTCATAACACTTGTGCTTTTTATGTGAAATGATGCCATTTGTAATTTTTTAGAATTTCGTTCCACTTGCAACATGAACACCCTCATTTGGCAAAAATATTTAAAAATATTTAATATGGCTAGAGAAAGCTCATGTTTTTTTTTTAAGATTTTATTTATTTATTTGAGAGACAGAGAACATGAGAGGGAAGAGGGTCAGAGGGAGAAGCAGATCCCCCACTGAGCAGGGAGCCCGATGTGGGACTCGATCCCGGGACTCCAGGATCATGACCTGAGCCGAAGGCAGTCGCTTAACCAACTGAGCCACCCAGGCGCCCAAAAGCTAATGTTTTTTTTTTTAAAGAGAAAAGGAGATCCTAATCACAACAGAAATTTGAGAAATGTCAAAAAATGTCAAAAAAATATGTGAAAGGAATTCTACCTAATAAAAGTGAGGTAAAAGGCAGAAGAGAAAGAATTCTGGTTGCCCCGCCTTCAAATAGTGGGAACGGAGGAAACTGGGGAAAAGAACTGTGTTGTAATTTGGCACTTTTTTCCATCAGCAGGGGGAGTCATTAGAACATATGAAGGGCCAAGCCCTCATCTCTGTCTGCCCTGCCTTTGAAAGCCCCGAGGGAGTACATACAGGCCTGGCAGCAGTCCCTTCTCAGTGGCTGACGTCTCTGGATATTTATTCAAACATCAGTCAAAAAAATTTCATTTCAGAGCCCATTCTGACCTTTAGAAATGGTTGCTGTGCACTGAGAATAAGCTTTTAAAATCACAGGTGCCATAATAAAGCCATAAGAGTGATGAAAGAACAAAGTAGTATTAGTATTTTCAACCGTTTAATAATTTTAAAATTCTGTTACAAATCAAGGCAAATATTTCATTTGCAGATAAGAAACTGAGGCAAAGCAACGGTCACTAGGCTAGATCTCAAATTTTATATTTGCTTCCGATGCACCAGTCTTTATTGGTGCATTCAACGAACCTTTACTGAATGGCCTACACTGTGTTGCTGGCATCTACAGACCAGCGGGACTCAGCCTGCACTACTGGAGCCTGGACTTTCTTGGGGCAGGTGAGCAGCTAGGTCATAAGCACTTCGATGGAAACAGGCACAGGAAGAGGCGCTCTGAGGAGGAGCTCCTAGACCAGGCCAGGGGGTGAAGGATTTCCTGGAGAAGGTGGACCCCGATCCCATCCTGGAGCATGTGTAGGATTAGCTGAGCAAAGAGGGGGTGATACATGGAGGGTGCAGAGATAGGGAGGTGAATGAAAGGGTGTCCAGTCTAGGGAGGTGCCGCGGTTGGCATCCATGGAGACTGGGGTGCCGGGGTGGGGTAGTGATGGAGAGTCTGGAGGGGTGGAGGCCAAGCTTGGTTTGCTGTGCTGCAGGCTCAGCAACTGGCCCTCGTGGAACGTTCCTCTGAGTTCCATGTCGGTTTGTACAAAAGAAACTTAGAGCTAGTCCTTTATTAACTTCAATAACTCTTTGTTTCATTAATTCTGAATTTTGAGAGAGAGAAAGGTTCAGTTTACAAACACAGAGAGGTGGTGGTATACAGAGTTTCTCAACCTTGGCACATCTGACATTTTGCGCCAGATAATTCTTTGGTGTAGAAGGCTGGCCTGTACACTGTAAAATATTCCGTAGCATCTGGCCTCTAGCCACTGGACACAAGTAGCACCATCTGGCTGTCACAGCTAAAAATACCTTCAGACTTTGTCAGATGCCCCCTGGGGGGCAAAATCGCCCCCAGCTGAGAAGCACTGCATGACAGGATTTCATGTAAATTATGCTTTCAGTGATGGTGCCACTCACCCTTGAGCACAAAGCGTGTGTTTTGGATGATGCGTTTGCCCTCATCCGCCCCCCCTCCAATACACGTGTCTGTTCTCCTCCGGACGTGCAGCCCCTCGGGTGAAGTGTTCAGAAAGTAATCAGTAGCAATCACGGACACAGCAAAACGAGCTGTTCATGGAGGATGGCCCTGGGGGTCCAGCTGTGAAGGTACACCCTGGTGACCTGGAGAACCCCAGAAATCCTACTCCCCTCACCTCGGTTACGGCTTGGATGGATGCACCGTGTTTCAGAAGGAGTTCCATTACTTTAATTCGATTCTTCTTGCAGGCAATATGAAGAGGAGTAAAGCCATTCTGAAAGGGACAAAGACACAGAAGCATGACTGCTTTCCATGGAAATCCAGTTCCTCTGAGTGTGGCAAAATGTTTGCAAAATGATGTTCTGCAAGGATTTGGAAGTAAATGAAACAAGGAGGGGTTAAACAGAATGCAGATGCTTTTCTGGAAGCGTAGGTAGTCTAGCTGCTCCTAGAAACCCACAGTACTCTGGTGATCGTAAACAGGAAGTGAATTTTTGTTGCAGCCTCTTGGTAGCTGAGGCAAAATGGTCATGCATTTTTTTTTTTTGGATTATTTTATTTTGGAATTCACTCTTCCAAATAATATGTCCCTCCCTCCTCCATCTCATTTCAAATACAGACTAAAAACAGCTGGGCCCAAACATTTGTCCTCACAGTCAAAACTTTTCCAATGCCATTCAGTATTCTCTGCTGCATTTTAGGACAACTACAAGACTGGTTCTAGAATGTTTTCATCCCTTCCAGTTTTAAGGTTCAAATAGGTGCTTACTCCAAGGAAGCAGGAAACAATCCAATGTTATTTGGATCATTTGGTTTAATATTTAATTTAATAAAGGAGTCTGCTTTTTAACAAATTACCTCCCAAATCGTACCGCCTGATAATTGAGACCACGGAGCATTTTTTAGTCACCATAGAGAACTATCAAGTATCACTATAAAAGCTTACGTCAAAGTCACTAGAGGTGTTTCCATAGCCATTCTGAGACCGTTTACCTGCCCACAGTCCAACCCAGGAGGACTGGCTACAACCTCCACATGTTGTGAAATCTTCCGAGTCAGAGGAAAATGAGAATGAATGCCCACACCCTGTTTTAAGGCTTTTTTTTTTTTTTTTTTTTTTTTCTTGTATGGAAAAATGAGTCACGATTGCTAATTTCTTTTCCTCCATTCTCAGAATTCAAAGATATGTTTGATATACTGGGCAGGTCAACAGCTCTTGAAATGCTGCTGCAGTAAAAGCTTTTAGAGTGACAATGACGGGCTGGGGTAGGAGTGCTCCTCAGTCCTTGTGTTTCAGGCCCCCAGAGCAGCTGAGGTGCTGGGGAGCCATTCGGACAGGGAGACAGCACCATCTGGAAAGGAACAGTGACCCTTCCTAAATCAGCTGATCAGATGACACGCTGTACCTCAAAATTGCTCGTCAACTCCCATGTTTTCCCTAACATTTGGTGACTGGTTTTTTCCTAAACATGGGTGCTTATTCTGAACTAAATTTAAACAGCTTACCAAATTAGGATTATTTATTTTTCCAAAGACAAAAACACCATCTCATCAAGAAAATCAAACTAAAATACAGCTAGGGGTTAACAGATCATTTTAGGAGTTAAGATTACAAATCAGGCCCAAATTTTCATTTTTATCAGTAGGAAAAGGAGATGACAGGCCGTGCGTTAGCTTACATGGTAAACATTACACAAAATTTCAGCTCACAAATTCCCAGACCACTGATGTGGAAGAGAAAGTTTTTTGACCACTTTGCCTCATGTTTTTAGATCTCAGAAAAAAAATTTAATTCACATAATTATAAGTTTACCTTCAGTAAGATAAGTGTGACCACCTCAGTCTCTTTTATATTTACACAGTCTTTGGGTCTTATTTATGTAAGAGACACACCAGTGTGACCACAAGGAGGTTAACGATTTAGCCCCATCAGCCTTGTTCACGTCAGAAATAGGCCGTTTCTTTAAAGGATATTTGAAACAGTTGATAGGACATACATTTTATTTAACTAGACCTTCTGTTTTTACCTCCTCAAGGTAATCCCTCTCCTGCGGAGGTCGCACATTGTCAGCAAGACAATATAGCCTGGACCTGTTGGCTGAGCCACTCACCAGGGCTTTGGCATTGGGATTCGCTTTCTTGTCCAGGAGAACCTTGGCGACTTTGTAATGGCCACAGTGGGCAGCCACGTGCAGGGCAGTCAGGTAGTCATTGGTGACGTCATCCACAGGCACGTTATGCTGGAGGAGAAGCTGCACACAGTTCAAGTGATCCCCTTGTGTGGCCATGTGCAATGGAGACAATCCATTCTGGAACGCACAAGAAAATCAGAGTTTACTGTTTTACCTTTTAAATGCAAATGTGCCAAACACAAAATACAGCGCAAATATGAAAAGATGAAAACCTAGTTTTTCGGATCGGCGGAGCAAGATGGCGGAGGAGTAGGAGACCTAGATTTTGTCTGGTCTCAGGAATTCAGCTGAATAGGGATCAAACCATTCTGAACACCTACGAACTCAACAGGAGATCGAACAGGAGAGTAGCAACAACTCTCTGAACAGAGAAGCGACCACTTACTGGAAGGTAGGACGTGCGGAGAAGTGAATCCGAGGCGATATTCGGGAGGATAAACGGCGGGGGAGGGGCCTCCGCCGGCCGCTTCTGGCAAGTGCTAGAGCCGCGGAGCACAAAATCGGACCTTTTAAAAGTTGGCTCGGCGGAGGGACGTCGCTGCAGTGGCTAAGCGGGGGGTGGAATCCTCCCGGGACAGTGTGGTCTCAGGACCCTTGGGGTCACAGAGAGACCGGGGGTGCCTGAGTGCGGCAGAGCTCCCAGGTGTCGGGGCGGGGAAGCCGGCTGCAGATACGGAGCAGAGTCGCGGGCTCTCAGCTCGGGGTTGCCATAAACTGTGATCTGCGGCCCAGTCGGGGCACGGCTCCCCCAGCAGGGACCCAACAAGCAGCAGATCCGGGGAGACTCCCCTTCCTTCCCGGGGAGGAGCGGTGCGGGAACGCACTGCAGGGATCTGCTGGGTTTGGAGACTCCGAGCGGGGTCGGGTGCTAGAGATAGCAACGCTCGATCACAGGCCGGGTGAGCATGGAGAGCGGCCGGAGACCGGGGACACGGGAGTGACTGCTTTTCTCTGGGGGCGCACTGAGGAGTGGGGCCCCGAGTTCTCGGCTCCTCCGGGCGGAGACTGGGAGGCCGCCATTTTCGCCCTGGTCCTCCAAAGCTGTACCGAGAGCTTGCAGGGAACAAAAGCTCCTGAGAGCAAACTGGAGCAGCTTCCTTAGCCCGGACCGACAAGGGCGGGGCAATTCCGCCTCCGGCAAAGACATTTGGAAACCACAGCAACAGGCCCCTCCCCCAGAAGATCAACACAAACAGCCAGCAAGCCAAGACCAAGTTGATCGATCAAGGAGAATAGGAGAACTCCAGCGCTAGGGGAATACTGCACATAGATTCATGGCTTCTTTTTTTTTTTTTTTTTTTTTTTTTTTACCATGATTCATTATTTCATCAAAGTTAATTTTTGTTGACTTTTTTTTATTTTTCTTTTTCCCTTTTTCAACCAACATCTTATAAATCCCTTTTTTTAAAAAAAAAAAACATTTTTTTTTTCATTTTTAGAGTCATATTTTATTCCTTCATAGTAGTTATCCTTGTTTTTGGCATATATATATAAGTTGTTCTCTCTTTAAAATTTTGAGGTACAGTTTCTTCTAACAGATCAAAATATACCCTAAATCACTAGTGTATGGCTTTGTTCTAGTCTCCTGCCTGATCACATTCTCTCCCTTTTTCCTTTTTTTTTTTCCTTAAATCTTCTTTCTTTTTTCAAACAACTTATCTTACCAAGTCCTTTTATAAAATCTTTTATAATTTTCATCTTTACAGTCATCTTCCATCCCTTCATTGTATCAACCCTTATTTTGTACATATATGTCTTTCTTCCTTTAAAATTTTAGGAGGCACTTTTTTCTAACAGACCAAAATACGCCCAAAATCTAGTGTGTGGCACTGATCTATGCACTAGCCTGATCATATTTGATCATATTCTGCCTTTTTTGAATTGTTTTGTTTTTGTTTTTATCTTTTTTTTCTTTTTTTTTTCTTTTTCTCTTTCTTTTTTCTTTCTTTCCCTTTCTTTTCCCCTGGTTTCAGGTCTTTTCTGATTTGTATACAGTATATTTGCTGGGGACGTAGTAAACCTGTTAGCCTTTTGTTCTCTCATTCATCTATTCTCCTCTGGACAAAATGACAAGACGAAAGAAATCACCTCAGCAAAAAGAACAAGAGGTAGTACCGTCAGCCAGGGACCTACTCAATACGGACATTAGTACGATGTCGGACCTAGAGTTCAGAATCATGACTTTAAAGATACTAGCTGGGCTTGAAAAAAGCGTGGAAGTTATTAGAGAAACCCTTTCTGGAGAAATAAAAGAACTAAAATCTAACCAAATCGAAATCAAAAAGGCTATTGATGAGGTGCAATCAAAAATGGGGGCACTAAATGCTAGGATAAATGAGGCAGAAGAGAGAATCAGCGATATAGAAGACCAAATGATAGAAAATAAAGAGGCTGAGAAAAAGAGAGAGAAACAACTACAGGATCACGAGGGCAGAATTCGAGAGATAAGTGATACGATAAGACGAAACAACATTAGAATAATTGGGATCCCAGAAGAAGAAGAGAGAGAGAGAGGGGGGCAGAAGGTATATTGGAGCAAATTATAGCAGAGAACTTCCCTAATGTGAGGAAGGAAACAGGCATTAAAATCCAGGAGGCACAGAGAACCCCTCTCAAAATCAATAAAAATAGGTCAACACCCCGACATCTAATAGTAAAACTTACGAGTCTCAGAGACAAAGAGAAAATCCTGAAAGCAGCTCGGGAGAAGAGATATGTAACCTACAATGGTAGAAACATTAGATTGGCAACAGACCTATCCACAGAGACCTGGCAGGCCAGAAAGGACTGGCAAGATATCTTCAGAGCACTAAACGAGAAAAATATGCAGCCAAGAATACTATATCCAGCTAGGCTATCATTGAAAATAGAAGGAGAGATCAAAAGCTTCCAGAACAAACAAAAACTAAAAGAATTTGCAAACACGAAACCAGCCCTCCAAGAAATATTGAGAGGGGTCCTCTAAGCAAAGAGAGAACCTAAAAGCAGCAAAGAGCAGAAACGAACACAGACAACAGACAGTTAACAGTCACCTTACAGGTAATACAATGGCACTAAATTCATACCTTTCAATAGTTACCCTGAATGTAAATGGGCTAAATGCCCCAATCAAAAGACACAGGCTATCAGATTGGATTAAAAAACAAGACCCATCAATATGCTGTCTGCAAGAGACTCATTTTAGACCCAAAGACACCCCCAGATTGAAAGTGAGGGGGTGGAAAACCATTTACCATGCTAATGGACACCAAAAGAAAGCTGGGGTGGCAATCCTTATATCAGACAAACTAGATTTTAAAACAAAGACTGTAATAAGAGATGAGGAAGGACACTATATCCTACTTAAAGGGTCTATCCAACAAGAAGATCTAACAATTGTAAATATCTATGCCCCGAACATGGGAGCAGCCAATTATATAAGCCAATTAATAACAAAAGCAAAGAAACACATTGACAACAATACAATAATAGTGGGGGATTTTAACACCCCCCTGACTGAAATGGACAGATCATCTAAGCAAAAGATCAACAAGGAAATAAAGACGTTAAATGACACACTGGACCAAATGGACTTCACAGACATATTCAGAACATTCCATCCCAAAGCAACGGAATACACATTCTTCTCTAGTGCCCATGGAACATTCTCCAGAATTGATCACATCCTAGGTCACAAATCAGGTCTCAATCGGTACCAAAAGATTGGGATCATTCCCTGCATATTTTCAGACCACAATGCTTTGAAACTAGAACTCAACCACAAGAGGAAAGTCGGAAAGAACTCAAATACATGGAGGCTAAAGAGCATCCTACTAAAGAATGAATGGGTCAACCAGGAAATTAAAGAAGAATTAAAAAAATTCATGGAAACCAATGAAAATGAAAACACAACTGTTCAAAATCTTTGGGATACAGCAAAGGCAGTCCTGAGAGGAAAGTATATAGCAATACAAGCCTTTCTCAAGAAACAAGAAAGGTCTCAAATACACAACCTAACCCTACATCTAAAGGAGCTGGAGAAAGAACAGCAAAGAAAGCCTAAACCCAGCAGGAGAAGAGAAATCATAAAGATCAGAGCAGAAATCAATGAACTAGAAACCAAAAGAACAGTAGAACAGATCAACGAAACTAGGAGCTGGTTCTTTGAAAGAATTAACAAGATTGATAAACCCCTGGCCAGACTTATCAAAAAGAAAAGAGAAATGACCCAAATCAACAAAATCATGAATGAAAGAGGAGAGATCACAAGCAACACCAAAGAAATACAAACAATTATAAGAACATATTATGAGCAACTCTATGCCAGCAAATTAGATAACCTGGAAGAAATGGGTGCATTCCTAGAGATGTATCAACTACCAAAATTGAACCAGGAAGAAATAGAAAACCTGAACAGACCTATAACCACTAAGGAAATTGAAACAGTCATCAAAAATCTCCCAAGAAACAAAAGCCCAGGGCCAGATGGCTTCCCAGGGGAATTCTATCAGACATTTCAAGAAGAATTAATACCTATTCTCCTGAAACTGTTCCAAAAAATAGAAATGGAAGGGAAACTTCCAAACTCATTTTATGAGGCCAGCATTACCTTGATCCCAAAACCAGACAAAGACCCCATCAAAAAAGAGAATTACAGACCAATATCCTTGATGAACATGGATGCAAAAATTCTCACCAAAATACTAGCCAATAGGATCCAACAGTACATTAAAAGGATTATTCACCACGACCAAGTGGGATTTATTCCTGGGCTGCAAGGCTGGTTCAACATCCGCAAATCAATCAACGTGATACAATACATTAACAAAAGAAAGAACAAGAATCATATGATCCTCTCAATAGATGCAGAAAAAGCATTTGACAAAGTACAACATCCTTTCTTGATCAAAACTCTTCAGAGTATAGGGATAGAGGGTACATACCTCAATATCATAAAAGCCATCTACGAAAAACCTACAGCGAATATCATTCTCAATGGGGAAAGGCTGAGAGCTTTTCCCCTAAGGTCAGGAACGCGGCAGGGATGTCCACTCTCACCACTGCTATTCAACATAGTATTAGAAGTCCTAGCCACAGCAATCAGACAACAAAAAGAAATCAAAGGCATCCAAATCGGCAAAGAGGAAGTCAAACTCTCACTCTTTGCAGATGATATGATACTGTATGTGGAAAACCCAAAAGACTCCACCCCAAAACTGCTAGAACTCATACAGGAATTCAGTAAAGTAGCAGGATATAAAATCAATGCACAGAAATCAGTGGCATTCCTATACACCAACAACAAGACAGAAGAGAGACAAATCAAGGAGTCTATCCCATTTACAATTGCACCCAAAACCATTAGATACCTAGGAATAAATCTAACCAAAGAGGCAAAGGATCTGTACTCAGAAAACTATAAAATACTCAGGAAAGAAATTGAAGAAGACACAAAGAAATGGAAAAACGTTCCATGCTCATGGATTGGGAGAATCAACATTGTGAAGATGTCAATGCTACCTAGAGCAATCTACACATTCAATGCAATCCCCATCAAAATACCATCCACTTTTTTCAAAGAAATGGAACAAATAATCCTAAAATTTGTATGGAACCAGAAGAGACCCAGAATAGCCAGAGGAATACTGAAAAAGAAAAGCAAAGCTGGTGGCATCACAATTCCAGACTTCCAGCTCTATTACAAAGCTGTCATCATCAAGACAGTATGGTACTGGCACAAAAACAGACACATAGATCAATGGAACAGAATCGAGAGCCCAGAAATGGACCCTCAACTCTATGGTCAACTTATTTTTGACAAAGCAGGAAAGAATGTCCAATGGCAAAAAGACAGTCTCTTCAACAAATGGTGTTGGGAAAATTGGACAGCCACATGCAGAAGAATGAAACTGGACCATTTCCTTACACCACACACAAAAATAGACTCCAAATGGTTGAAAGACTTAAACGTGAGACAGGAGTCCATCCAAATCCTAAAGGAGAACACAGGTAGCAACCTTTTCGACCTTAGCCGCAGCAACTTCTTCCTAGAAACATCGCCAAAGGCACGGGAAGCCAGGGCAAAAATGAACTATTGGGATTTCATCAAGATAAAAAGCTTCTGCACAGCAAAAGAAACAGTCCACAAAACCAAAAGACAACCGACAGAATGGGAGAAAATATTTGCAAATGACGTATCAGATAAAGGGCTAGTATCCAAAATCTATAAAGAACTTATCAAACTCAACACTCAAAGAACAAATAATCCAATCAAGAAATGGGCAGAAGACATGAACAGACATTTCTCCAAAGAAGACATCCAAATGGCCAACAGGCACATGAAAAAGTGCTCAACATCGCTTGGCATCAGGGAAATCCAAATCAAAACCTCAATGAGATACCACCTCACACCCGTCAGAATGGCTAAAATTAACAAGTCAGGGAACGACAGATGTTGGCGGGGATGTGGAGAAAGGGGAACCCTCCTACACTGTTGGTGGGAATGCAAGCTGGTGCAACCCCTCTGGAAAACAGTATGGAGGTTCCTCAAACAGTTGAAATTAGAGCTACCGTTCGATCCAGCAATTGCACTACTGGGTATTTACCACAAAGATACAAATGTAGGGACCCGAAGGGGTACATGTACCCCAATGTTTATAGCAGCAATGTCCACCATAGCCAAACTGTGGAAAGAGCCAAGATGCCCATCGACAGATGAATGGATAAAGAAGAGTGGTATATATACACAATGGAATATTATGCAGCCATCAAAAGGAATGAGATCTTGCCATTTGCAACGACGTGGATGGAACTGGAGGGTGTTATGCTGAGTGAAATAAGTCAATCAGAGAAAGACATGTATCACATGACCTCACTGATATGAGGAATTCTTAATCTCAGGAAAGAAACTGAGTGTTACTGGAGTGGTTGGGGGTGGGAGGGATGGGGTGGCTGGATGATAGATATTGGGGAGGGTATGTGCTACGGTGAGCGCTGTGAATTGTGCAAGACTGTTGAATCACAGATCTGTACTTCTGAAACAAATAATGCAACATATTTTAAGAAAAAAGAAAAAGAAGAAGATAACAGGAGAGGAAGAAAAGGGGAGTATGTCAGAGGGGGAGACGAACCATGAGAGATGATGGACTCTGAAAAACAAACTGAGGGTTCTAGAGGGGAGGGGGGTAGGGGGATGGGTTAGCCTGGTGATGGGTATTGAGGAGGGCACGTTCTGCATGGAGCACTGGGTGTTATGAACAAACAATGAATCATGGAACACTGCACCAAAAACTAATGATGTAATATATGGTGATTAACATAACAATAAAAAATTAAAAAAAAAAAAAAAGAAAAACCTAGTTTTTCACACAGGAATACTTTCTCTTTTTTAAAAGTATTTTTTTAAGTTTTATTATTTAAATTACAGTTAGTTAACATGTAATATTACTTTTAAGTAAACTCTATACTACACACGGGATCAAAGATCAAAGTTGCATGCTCTACCAACTGAGCCAGCCAGGCACCCTATTTTTAAAAGGTTTTGATTGTTTTGAACTATAGCAACTTTTAAAACTAGTCCTCTCACTTCTTTTATCAGTTGAAAACAAATTTTCCAAGATAATTTCTTTTCTGATTTAAAAATAGGGTGAATTGGGACTCCTGGGTGGCTCAGCCAGTTAAACATTCCACTCTTGATCTCATCTCAGGTCTTGATCTTGGGGTTCTGAGTTCAAACCCCGTGCTGGGCTCCACGCTGGATGTGGAGCCTACTTAAAAAAAAAAAAAATGTGAATTGCACTAATGTCCATTATTTATCATATTCCCAGTGAATTGGACTTCTTTTTTTTTTTTTTTAAGATTTTTAAGCAATCTCCATTCCCAAAATGGGGCTTGAAGCCACAACCCTGAGATCAAAAGTTGCATGCTCCACCAACTAAGCCAGCAAGGCGTCCCTGGAATTCTTAATATTTAAGAGTGAAAAAGATTAAAAAAAGAAAGCAGAAGTAGACTGGTATTCATTACACTGGTTTTTATTTTTCCTTACAAGTTACTAACACTTGATATTGATATTACATCGATTAATAAAAAAGATCTGACTAAAACAACACATTTCATTTCATATCAATGTAGAAACGAAATTTTCCCTCTTCCATCAATCTGGTGCCCCCCTGTGTCTGTGATGAGAAAAGGCAAGGCACTGACCAACTCATTAACTAATGCTTGCCTCCAGTTTAAATGAACTGGGTTCAATGACACAGTTAATCATGAGTGGTAGGAATAAGTAAAAAAATTCTTTAGAGAGTTGTGAGAAGAAATGAAGAGGCTCAAAGGTAAATAAAGCCTTAAAAACGGTGGAGGGACATTTAGCATCCAGTACTTGTTTCCCAGTTGAAGGCAAAAACAAGGTATTAAGATGTTAGTCCTTTCAAGCATGCTTTCTTTAAATATGGAGGCAAAGTGGAGGAGCCTGGGAAATTTCTGGAGAATCCAATTATCAAGAGAGGCTCTATTAATCACTGTAACATAGTTTAACATATCTTGGGGGGTGAGTGGGAAGCAAGTGCAAATTCAGTTTCCAAAAACCTTGTCATTGGTGAACTTTGAAAATAATGATGGATTAAATAGACACTAATGACACAGGGATTTCTGAATCCTCTGGGCCAAGGTATTTCCCCTAATTTATCTATAAATGATATAAAATAGGAGATCAAGATAGGAAGAAACAGTGCAAGCCTTCCTCTAGCCGCTCTCACAGTAACATTCACTCACTGTGATATATTTCAACACAACACTAGTTGTGTTCCTTGAAAGCAAAAGGATTATAATTTCCCCAGATTGCCCGGCATATATAGAAAAATAAATATTCATGTAACTTTAAAGACTTCATATATGGTTGGTCAATCAGAATATTTCTGCCTAAAAAATTCCACTCACAGTCTGAATCAAATTAAACACTAATGTGCAACAAAGGATGGGGACATTTCTCATTTGAGATACTGCCACCCACGAGCGTATGCACATAGGCACTCCTTTCCTTCCTGCCAAGACATTCCTTTGCTTTATGTTTTGAACGGTGAAGTAAACAAAGAAACAAAATCTCAGAGATCAAATGACAGTCGTGGAGAGTAGAAATGGGAGGCAGTGCCAACAAAAGAAGAAAATTCTCTAACAATACACAAAATAATATATGAATAAGTAACTTATAGGTCATTGGAGAAGGAGGTGAAGAAAGTAAAGACCATCCGCCCTAGGGAGAGGGCTCTTATTACATCCTGCTCCCTCATAAAGCTAAAAATACAGATCCAACACAACGGGTTTTCTTAGCTCAGAAAGATGAAAGCCTTAAGGAATTAGACAGATGGCCTTAAAGCCAGGAACACATTCATTCACTTAACGTTCATTCAGGAAATGTTTCTTGGAGGTCTACCGTATGCCAGACCATAATTTAGGTGCTTGGGGTACCGCACTGAAGGAGGCAAAATTCTTGGTTTCATTTTACCAAAGAGAGAGAGAGAGCACACAAGAAGATAAGCTAACAAGAAGGCCTCCCTGAGAAGAAAAGATTGGAGTTGAAAAATGGGTGGAGACCGCAGAGATCTGGGACAAGCTGAGGGAACTCAATCTACAGGCACAGGACGTGAGGACAAACCCGGTGTATTCTGGGAAGTGGAAGCAGGCCAGCTGGCTGGAAGACAGCAGGGAGCAGAACAGGAGATAAGGCAGTGGGGTGGTCAGATGCTGGTCAGGAATTTATCAGCGCAAGAGGACATTTCTGAGCAAACATGGTATACGTGACCTATGTGTATCCATCCTTTCCCAAACTCCCAAGTGATTTAAAAGATGAAACCAGAGAGGGAGACAGACCGTAAGAGACTCTTAATCTCAGGAAACAAACAGGGTTGCTGGAGTGGTGGGGGTGGGAAGGTTGGGCGGCTGGGTGATGGACACTGGGGAGGGTAGGTGCTATGGTGAGCGCTGTGAATTGTGTAAGACTGATGAATCACAGACCTGTACCTCTGAAACAAATAATACATTATATGTTAAAAAAATTTTTTTTAATTTTAAAAATCAGAAAAAAAAAGATAAATTCCATAAGGGCATACACGTGTGTGTGTGCAGGCCCACCCACATACACCCCCAAAACACACAGGAAAGGAAATAAAAACAGATGTGTGATGTCTATAAATTTTAGAATGTGAAAAGAGGGTTTAGTGTGTTAACACATCCGGCAGAAGAGAGAAGGTGGAATGCTAAGTGTCTGTGAAGGGGTATCATCAGCGGTGTACTGGTTAATGTTTAACAACAACAGCTCTTTGAAAAAGAAAAACCCCAATATGTGGCCTTTGCCAATCCCCATGGTGTAAGCCGAGTTCAAGCCAGCAACATGACGTCACTGAATATAGAACTGGAAAAAGATGCACACACGATAGGCTCAATGATCTGGCTCCAACATACCACGGGGTAAAATAAAGACAAGTGATTTATCTCTCAGAGGCCCTGAAGGCAGGGGATATAGAAACACAGCACACCTGAGGCTTGGAGTCAAAAGCAGGATTGGTTCACCGGTGTATGGAGCTGTCAAGGTTTACAAAGCAAGATGATTATCCCTTGTCCCTTATAGGAAATCAGGAGTTTAGTATCTGGAGAAACTGAAGCAGAGCAATTCTTTGGGCAGAGCATGGGGCAGTGGTGAGGCTCTGGACTGAGACTAGGTGCTCACAGAAAAAGAAAGGATGGCATGGGTGTCAAGGGTGTGATCTCTTGAGTTAGACTGCCTGGGTTTAAATCCTTGTTCTGCCATGAACTGAGCTACCTTGAGAAAGTTATTTTATCTCTTTGGGTCTCAGTCGCCTCATCTATAAAAAGGGCCTAATAGTAATACTAGTGCTTCATTGCGGGGTTCAATGGGTTGATATATGCAAAGTGCTTAGAGCCTGCTATGAAGTAAACACCATGTAAACATTTGTTATCACTATTGGGACTGGTGTATGCGTAGAGGACTGGCAGAATGACAGGCCCTTTTCCTTTTTCTTACTCTGAATGTACCAACACAGCCATACACTGCAAAAGATTGGAGGATTCGTCTCTCAAAAAAACTGAACTTCCCAGAAAAAAGGGCAACTAACTGTGACATGGGGGGACGCATCCAACCACTACCTGATACACTGCAGTGGAGCCCTGTCTACACTGGCATAGAATTTCCACTCAAATGTTAGTGCCTGACACTGACGGTGAGGTACAGACATCTGTGGGAAACCCCCAACATGAAAGAGAGAGCCAAGCCAACAAAGAGAAAAAAGAAATTGTGAGGAATTAGGGACAGAAGAGAGGCAGACAAAAATTAAAGTTATCTCGAGTGTTCTCAGAAACTATATTGCATCCATTAAACAAGAACTGGATACTTTAAGAAAAGAAGTTATTAGAGAACAAGAAAATGTTCTTGCACATTACAAGCACAAAGAAAAAAAATCAAGGAAATTCCTTGGAAAGAAAGAAAAGACAATGAGATGAGCAAAAGGGAGAAAAGACTGAGATAGCAATTTTATTTTTAGCTATGCCTTATTGTTTTGATAAAATGAAAATTAATTTTAAAATTTAAAAATTAAAAAAAAGATAAATTCCACAAGGGCAAACACATGTGTGTGTGCAGGCCCACCCACATACACCCCCAAAACACACAGGAAAGGAAATAAAAACAGATGTGTGATGTCTATAGACATGTCTTTTTTTCCACCTCTACTGCTGTCTTCCAAGCCACGTCACCGTTAACTGGACCCTGCAGCAGCTTCCTTACTTGTCCCCCATCCCGCCTTGGTCCTCTCCAGCCCCATTCCCAGCGTGCAACAGTCAGAGTAGCCAGATCATGTCAACTAAACCATGTCATCTGCTGCCTAAAAACCCTTGTTCTCTTAAAAATTAATTGTCTGGTCCATCTCCACTAGGGCTGTTGAGAAAACACTGACCAGAGTACTTGCAAACAGGAGTAACATGTGTTTTTGTTGTTTTGATGACGTTTGGAAATAAGGCTCTTTAGAAAGCTTAATGCGGGGGGCGCCTGGGTGGCTCAGTCCTTAAGCATCTGCCTTTGGTTCAGGTCATGATCCCAGGGTCCTGGGATCGAGCCCCACATTGGGCTCCCTGCTCCTCGGGAAGCCTGCTTCTCCCTCTCCCACTCCCCCTGCTTGTGTTCCCTTTCTCGCTGTGTATCGCTCTCTGTCAAATAAATAAATAAAATCTTTAAAAAAAAAAAAAAGAAAGCTTAATGCAGCTTCCAAAAATCACTGATTTGATTAATAAAAATATCAAAATTTATTTACAAATATTCTCTTCTTAAATAGTGTCAAAATGCTTTATCAGAAAAATCCAGAAGACATTTTGTAAAACATTATCATGCATTCCTTTTGCATATGTCAACTTCTCCAAAGGCCCAAGCAAGATGCCATCTTTCCAAAATTTCCAGCCTTTATCAGTTAAACGATATCCTCTTTAATAGTCTGTGAGCCCTTAAGAAATAAACCAAAGGGCTGGAGAAAGAGAGCCAACACCCAGACTTTTGAGACTTTAGATCTTGTATTTTCTTTTGCCAATAAGCAATCATTACTGAGCTATAAGATCAAGCAGTCAGTGTTCCCAAAATAAAGCAAAAACAAGCAACACATACAAAAATGACTTTGTGGTAGAGTGCACTCCATCAAAAGGCTTCATAAACCCAAACTGATTTTGAGGTTCTCCCAAGATCTGAACTAGGCTACTCTTCATTGCTAAGTTGGAAGAGTATAATTTTTCTACAATTCAAAAGGCAGTTAAATAAGTTAAATAAGCAGTAAAGGGATGTAAAGTTAAATACAGTCCATGTCCAAAAACTTGGGAAGAAATTACCTTGGTTTTTGAAAGAATGGGGGCAGCTCGATCGAGCAGCATTTCCACCACCTGCTCATGACCACTCCTTGCTCCACAGTGCAGGGGCGTCAGACCGTCCTGTGGAACAAAGGCCACATTTTCAGTTAGATTCGATGGGAAATTCCATAAATGCAGTGTATTTCTTCAGGATTCGGTGCACAACATGCTGTGGACCTGTGACTTTCAAACATTTACTCACGTATCTCAAAATAATTTCCTATTCTTAACTAGAGAACTAAATTTTTCATAAGTTTAAGTAGTTGTAAAGTGTGTAATTTCCCACATATTAGAATACTCACCGTTAAAAATATGTTTCACTACTCTTTCCATATCCAAAGGAATTGAAATACCATAAGTAATTTGATAGCCACCATTTTAAAAAGTAAAAAATAAACTTCTAAATAAGAACTTTTTTTTAAAAGGTCAACCTCAACCCACATTTTATTTTTTTAAATTTAAATTCAATTAGCCAACATATAGTGCATCATTAGTTTCAGATGTAGAGTTCAATAATTCATCAGTCGCATATAACACCCAGTGCTCATGACATCACGTGCCCTCCTTAATGCCCATCACCCAGTTACCCCATCCCCCGACCGACCTCCCCTCCGGCAACCCTCAATTTGTTTTCTAGAGTTAAGAGTCTCTCATGATTTGTCTCCCTCTCTGATGACTTCCCATTCAGTTTTCCCTTCCTTTCCCTATGATCCTCTGCACTGTTTCTTATATTCCTCATATGAGTGAAACCATATGATAATTGTCTTTCTCTGATTGACTTATTTCCCTCAGCATAATACCCTCCAGTTCCATCCATGTCAATGTAAATGGTAAGTATTCATCCTTTCTGATGGCTGAGTAATATTCCATTGTATATATATACCACATCTTCTTTATCCATTCGTCTGTTGAAGGACATCTCAGCTCCTTCCACAGTTTGGCTATTGTGGACATTGCTGCTATGAGCACTGGGGTGCATGTGCCTCTTCAGATCATTACATTTGTATCTTTAGGGTAAATACCTAGCAGTACAATTGCTGGGTTGTAGGACAGCTCTATTTTTAACTTTTTGAGGAACCTCCATATGGTTTTCCAGAGTGGCTGCACCAGCTTGCATTCCCACCAACAGAGTAGGAGGGTTCCCCCTTCTCCACATCCTCGCCAACATCTGTCATTTCTTGACTTGTTAATTTTAGCCATTCTGACTGGTGTGAGGTCTCATTGTGGTTTTGATTTGTATTTCCCTGATGCCAAGTGATGTTGAGTATTTTTTTATGTGTCTCTTAGCCATTTGTATGTCTTCTTTGGAGAAATGTCTGTTCCTGTCATCTGCCCATTTCTTGACTGGATTATTAGTTTTTTGGGTGTTGGATACTAGCCCTTTATCTGATATGTCATTTGCAAATATCTTCTCCCATTCCATAGGTTGCCTTTTAGTTTTGTTGACTGTTCCTTTGCTTTGCAGAAGCTTTTTATCTTGATGAAGTCCCAATAGTTCATAAAATAGGAATTAGTAATAGGAATTTGACATTGGTCCTTTCCCTCTTGCATTTTTCTGTCCATTTCACTTCCCCTACAAAAGGAGGGAAAGAATCTCAAGCAGACTACTTGCTGAACACGGAGCCAACATGGGGCTCAATCTCATGACCCTGAGATCACGACCTGAGCAGAAACCAAGAGCTGGATGCTTAACTGACTGAGCCACCCAGGCTTGGTATTTTTAATTAATTACCATATCATATCTCTTTGTTATGAAAATATAGAAGTTAAATTTTAAAAAGTATACAGATTTCCTGAGAACATAAGCTTTTAAAGCATCAAAAATAAATCTCCTAATTGGAGTTATTATAATTATTCAGGCATAATTGGTCAAAATAGTGAAAACATATTACAAATTTTATGATTATTATACAAGAGCACCAATTTATTAAAAAGTTCCTCTCTTAATGAGAAGTATGTTCTCACAACTAGTTCATGTATCTGCTAATGAATATTAGTTATTCTGGAATGAGAGAGAGACAGCATCAACACTATCCTGTTTTTTTAAAGTCAAATGCAGTCTTTTAAAATTTTTTCTATATTTTAAAAATTCCAGTATAATTAACATACAGTGTTATATTGGTTTCAGGTAGACAATATAGTGATCCGACAATTCTCTGCATTACTCAGTGCTCACCCTGATAAGTGTACTCTTAATCCCCTTCACCTATTTCACCCATCCCTCTACCTACCTCCCCTCTGGTAACCATCAGTTTGTTCTCTATAGTTAAGAGTCTGTTTTTTGGTTTGTCTCTTTTCTCCTTTGTTTCGTTTCTTAAATTCCACATATCAGTGGAATTACTGACTTATTTCACTGAGCATTATAACCTCTATATCCATCCATGTTGTTGCAAATAGCAAGATTTCATTTTTTATGGCTGAATAATACTCCACTGTGTGTGTGTGTGTGTGTGTGTGTGTGTGTGTGTGTGTGTATACACATACATTTTTATTTTTTATTTATTTTTTTAAAGATTTATTTATTTGAGAGAGCGAGAATGAGAGAGAGAGAGAGAGCACATGAGAGGGGGGAGGGTTAGAGGGAGAAGCAGGCTCCTCACTGAGCAGGGAGCCCGATGCGGAACTCGATCCCAGGACTCCAGGATCATGACCTGAGCCGAAGGCAGTCGCTTAACCAATTGAGCCACCAGGGTGCCCTACACATACATTTTTAAAAAAAGATTTTATTTATTCATTTGAGAGAGAGCACAAGCAGGGGGGAGGCAGAAGGAGAGGGACAAGTAGACTCCCCACTGAACAGGGAGCCTAATGTGGGGTTCAATCCCAGGACCCTGAGATCATGACCTGAGCCAAAGTTAGATGCTCAACCACTGAGCCATCCAGGTGCCCCTATACCACATCTTCTTTATCCATTCATCTATTGATGGATACTTGGGCTGCTTCCATAATTTGGCTATTGTAAATAACGCTGCAATAAACATAGGGGTGCATATGTCTTTTCCAATTAGAGTTTTCATATTCTTTGGGTAAAGACTCAGTATGACTGGATCAGAGAGTGACTCTATTTTTAATTTTTTGAGGAACCTCCATACTGTCTTCCACAGTGGCTGCACCAGTTTGCATTCCTTCAACAGTGCCCAAGGGATTTTCTTCCTCCACACCCTCACCAACGCTTATTGTTTCTTGTGTTTTTGATTCTAGCCATTCTGACAGGTGTGAGGTGGTATCTCATTGTAGTTTTATTTGCATTTCCCTGATGATGAATGATGTTGAGCATTTTTCATGTGTCTGTTGGCCAACTGGATGTCTTTGGAGAAATGTCTGTTCATGTTTTCTGCCCATTTTTTAATCGGATTATTTGTTTTTTGGTGTTGAGGTATAAATTCCCTATATATTTTGGATACTCACCCTTTATCAGAGATATCATTTGCAAACATTTTCTCCCAACCAGTAGGTTGACTTTTAGTTTTGTTGTTTACTTTTCTATGCAGAAGCTTGTTATTTTGATGTAGTCCCAATACTTTATTTTTGCTTTTGTTTCCCTTGCCCCAGGTGATGTATCTAGAAAAATGTTGCTAGGGCCAATGTTGGAGAAATTATTGCCTGTGCTCTCTTCCAGGATTTTTATGGTTTCAGGTCTCACATTTATGCCCTTAATTTTTGAGTTTATTTTTGTGTATGTTGTAAGAAAGTAGTCCAGGTTTATTCCTCTGCATGTAGCTGTCCAGTTTTTCCAATACCATTTGTTGAAGAGACTGTATTCTTCCCATTGCATATTCTTGTCTCCTTTGTCGAAGATGAATTGACCATATAATTGTGGATTTATTTCTGGGATCTCTGTTCTGTTCCATTGATATATGGGTCTATTTTGGTGCCAGTACCATACTGTTTTGATTACTACAGCTTTGTAGGATATCTTGAAATCTGGGATTGTGATACCTCCAGTTTTTTTTTTTTTTTTTTTCTTTTTCAAGATTACTTTGGCTATTCAGGGTCTTTTGTGGTTCCAGACAAATGTTAGGATTGTTTGCTCTAGTTCTGTGAAAGATGCTGTTGGTAGTTTGATAGGGACTGCGCTAAATTCATAGATTGCTTTGGGTAATATCGACATTTTAACAATATTTATTCTTCCAGTCCATGAGCATGGAATATCTTTCCATTTGTTTGTGTTGTCTTCAATTTATTTCATCAGTGTTTTATAGTTTTCAGAGTATAGCTCTTTCACCTTCTTAGTTAAGTTTATCCCTAGGAATTTTATTATTTTTGGTGCAAACACTATCCCAATGTTTGTTTTTATAAATGTTCGTGCTGAGACATCTTGTCTGCATAAATAGATGAACTTTTGTTAAAGCAGTGTCACTAATTCTTTGAACTCCTGAATTACATGCCAAAATTGCCTAGTGTTTCACCAAAGATTTTTTTCAGTGAAGCATCATAAGACAACTCTATTAGGTCCTTCATTTTTGTTGGCAGCAGGATTTCTACCCATCCAATGAGCAGAAGAATTTGTTATTCGGTCATTAGAGTAACACAGTTGTTAACATGACATCGATATCCTGAACTCTTCCCCTTGCTCTACTCTGTCCCCCTTAACCCCCAGGTTTTGCACCCTGGGGCCAGGTGTCTGAGAGTTGGTTAGGTCTTTCTTTGGTGCTAGGGTAGAAGGACTTCCTAGATTGTATGAGCAGATCTTGAAAATAACCCTAAATATCCTAGTGTATAATCGGTGAGGTACAATCCTATTTCTAACCTACTAGCCACATCCCAAAATTAAAATTCCTTAAAAAATGAAATTTGAGTCACAAGTATTACATGACCTCATTTGATCATGCTGTGAGCATGTTTAAATATTCTGCCTTTTATGCTGATTTAAAACATTTGCTCTTATAAACTAAAGCAATGTATAGACTTTTAAGTTGGAAATAGCATTTTGCTAATAAAATAGGATAAAATCAAATCTGAGAACAGATTAAAAAAAAAACCCAAAACACCATGACGTCCAAGTGTCTTCCCAATAATGTAAAACCTGAACATATCTGAAGGAGAAATAATAATTACATCTACCTTCCACCACACACAAAAAAACATTCCACACAGACCCTGTCATATAGTGATTGTCTTTCATGAACTGAAAGGTCAAATCTGTTTCTTTCATTTTCTCATAAGTAGACTCTAAGACATAAGAGGTGACAGAATATGTGCAGACATGTTCAAACTATGGTCACACAGAAAAAAATAATTATTTTAGACCAACTCATTTATCCTTGAAAATTACCTTCCCCAAAGCAAACTGCTATATACTGAATGCAAAGTATTTGGCTAGCTGAGGGCAAAATCGTGACCTCTCAATCCTTTGAGACATACTATTCCTTATAGATGTACATTTTTACCCATTTCATTTTTTTAAAAAAGTTTTAATTATGGAAAATTTCAAACCTATTTTAGATTAAAGCAGCCTGAATAGAGTAATGAGTCTCTTGGTGTCTGGTGCTCAGCATCAACTGTCACCTCCTGATCAAGCTTGATTCATCCACACCCCTGACCTTTTCTCCTCTCTTAGATTATTGTGAAGCCAATCCAAGCTATGTTATCATTTGATCCTCACAACTACCCCTATACAGAAGGTATAATCTTCATGTAATAAATGAAGACTTTAAGGCTTCCAGCAGGTTCAATGACTCACCCACGGCGGCACAAGCTGACTGCAGAACTCGGCCAGACGGTGCGGGGCAGACAAGGCATGTCTTGGGAGGAGTTATTACAACAAAGACCCTCTGTTCAAACTTTCAGCCACCCTGAGCCTTCTTTTATCTACATTCTGCAGCTGCTGCCTCTGATCTCTGGTGTTTATTTATTAAAAACTCATTGACTCTAGAGACTCGGCTGGGGAAGGTAATTTTTTCATCAGTGTAAGAGCTGTGAAGTGCCATTGTTCCTGTTATCACCTGGTTTCAATGATCAAGTCAGCTGCTTCCCCAGGGTAAGATCTTCAGTTCCCAGCTAACTGCAAAGAGCTACCTGAAGCATGGCTCTTTCAACTGGACTTTTACTTGCAGTATTTTTAACACTGATCGCGAGTGGCTGACTCCTTTGGATCTTCCACATATTTGCTCTGCAACTTTTCAAAAGTGCATGACTTCAAATAGCCCGGATCCTGGCAGGAGAGCTGCCTCATCAGGAAGCTGTACAAGATGTCACGACGGCCTGGCCTGGCTATGGGGACATTCACAGGTCAGTGGAGAACTGGTGCCCAGAGTTAATGCAAGGTCTTTAGCATCAGCTTTTAAGGTGACAAAGAAGACAGCTCACCAGCCGACCTGCAGTGAGACTGAAAGGTATCTGCCATGTACTGCTTCACACTTAGCTCAGTTGTTTTTGTTTTTGGTTTTTTTTAAAGGGGGGAGGGGAGAATTAGCCGGCACTGACTTAATACCTATATTTTGGACTAAAAATTAAGTATTTAAATTTCCAGGGCACCTGGGTGGCTCAGGCGGTTAACCATCTGCCTTTGGCTCAGGTCATGATCCCAGGGTCCTGGGATCGAATCCTGCATCGGGCTCCCTGCTCAGCGGAGAGCCTGCTTCTCCCTCTCCCTCTGTCCTTCTTGTGTCTCTCTGTCTCAAATAAATAAATAAATAAAAGCAATAAAAATAAAATAAGTAAAAAACCTTTAAAAAATTTGAATTTCAAACTAATTTCTTTTGCTTTGAAATGGGTGGGGCTTATCATTCACACACCTGAAGCACCATTCTGATTATGAAGCCCTGTGTTTGAGGACCTTCCATAACTGCCACTCGTTCTCTGGCCAAACCTCAGTTCCCAGGGTTAGCGCGGGCAGCCTTCCCCGAGTGCCCCTCCCTCCTATCCCCCTCCACAAACTCTGCAGCTCTTTGTCTTCTTGCTTCTCTGCATTGCCCACACGGGGTACCTGCACGGAGTCCCCTTTCCACTCTCTCCAAGATTCCAATGTGTACCATTTCAAAGTCCTGTGTTCTTAGGAAGCTTTTCCAAAATTGGACACAAGCATCCTATTTGCAGGGCGTCTGCCTTGTTTTATCTGTACTTCTTTTGGGAAACTAACTTTTTAGTGAGTGTCTTAGTCATTTGTGAACAGGTATTATCCTTTCAATGAGACTGCTTCCGAGCACAAGGCTACTAGTTTAAGGGATATTTGACTCTCACAGAGACGGTAACTTAGTACTGTATCCGTGAAAGTTGCTTAATAAAAATGAGTAAATGAACGCATGGAGAGACCATATGAATGGGTTTTGGCACTAGTCTTTCAAAAAAGGTTTTTTAGTTAGTTGGTTAAAAATTCCTTTCCTTGTTACCTTTTTAAGACTAGACTCATTTTGTACTTCAAGACTGTTAGATTTTGTCTTTCTTTCCAGAAAAATAAAATTCTCAATGAATAAATGATTTTAAAAATGTGACAAAAGACTATTACGAGTCTTTTCAGCTCTCAGAGTAAGAAAAATATCAGAGGAGTTGTTCTAAATAAGATATTTTCCTCTTACTTAGAATACTGTAAGCTTAAAAAGCTAAAGGGAGCTCTTGTGGATCCCGTGCTTTGGAACATAGCAGTGATCAGGGGTACTCCTTTCCCTAAAACTAGAGCAGTGTTTTTTTCCAATATAAAATGAGGATTCTAACCTGCTCCCAGCCCCTAGAAATTTACAGTTGATGTACAGGGTTACTTAGAATGGGTCTAGGACCAAAAAGCAGTTCTTCAGCTGCATATGACAGTGTCGACCTCCGGTCGGCAAATTCTTGACACAGGCAATTCCCAGGGCACCAGGGAGGCTGTCTCATGAATGGCGGTGGCATGTGTGCTTGGAGAGCAGAGCTGGAGAGAGGGATGCTGAGTTGCCATAGTAACATTATGGGAGGGAAGTGAAATTGCACAGGGTTCGTTTTTTCTCCAATTCCCCTGATTTTTAAAGCGCTAACATAATGAACAAGTATTCCCTTGGGGAGAATTCTGAAGCAAAGCCAACTGGCTCATCCAGATCTCATATTTCACCTCAGTGACAGTAATCTTATTACTGAGGTGGGAAACTGTACTTTACTGGCTGGACAAAATGCTCTCTTGTGTTAGCCTAAGAGCAAAACCTTGTACACTCGAAGGTCAAAAAGGCTTTCTTTCAGGTCCTGTTTTGCTGAAAAGCATGGAACAGGACACGAAGGCATCACACCTGAGAATACTGCACCCAGAATATGTTCTTAACAGGCTGAATTTGCTCAAAGCCAATACTGAAATGATACAAATCCATGACCTGGGAAATACTTTTAAAAATGGACATTTATTTTGACTTGTATTCTGTAG